>NC_134487.1:216050777-216650777 GCF_040206685.1 Ascaphus truei
TAATGCTCAGGGAACCCCCCTGCTCCTGATCAATATTATTAAAAATACGGAAAATGCTGCGTCATTACCATAGCGGATAGCCGCTAAGGCAATGAAGGGGTTAACCCACCGTGCCCGCTTTATTGTGTGTAGTGGGGATGGGTGAGGGGGGTATTTGGCCCTTGGTGTGAGTTTAGGACTTGCGGGAGGGGGGGGGGGTTGCGGGTGCACTTAACCCCTTCACGATCGTAGCAGTTAATACCGCTACGGTCATGAAGGGGTTAAGCCCTCCCGCTACCCCACCCCCCCCCCCCCCCCGCAAGCCCTCCCCAACCATCGTTGGGGCGAATACCCCATTCACCCACCCTCCCGCTACCCACAATAAAAAAATACACACACACAGCAGCCGCCAAAAAATAAATAAATAAATGACAATAAATACATTGGAAATACATTTTTATTGATAGTGTAGATGTGCAGGGGGTCTCCGGAGCTGAACCGCGGTGGTTTTAGGTCTGGGGACCCCGTGCCCCCCGAGATACAGGCCCCTTTAGGGGGTGCCGGTAGCCCTCTGCTTGGTTTAAAGGTCCCGATCACGTGATCGCGGCCTGTAAACCAAGCAGAGCAGAGGGATACCGGCACCCCCTAAAGGGGCCTGTATCTCGGGGGGCACGGGGTCCCCAGACCTAAAACCACCGCGGTTCAGCTCCGGAGACCCCCTGCACATGTACACTATCAATAAAAATGTATTTCAAATGTATTTATTGTCATTTATTTATTTATTTATTTATATTTATTTATTAATTGTGCTGCTGCTGCTGCAAGTCGTAAACTCACACCAAGGGCCAAACACCCCCCTCAACCCCAATAAAAAAAATTCACGCACAGCAGCCCCACAATTAATAAATAAATCTAAATAAATAAATAAAATCTATGTAAAACCCCCTCCCCCTATTCTCGCTTTTAAAACGCCCTGCCTTCTCTCTAATCTATGTAAAAAAAACCTCCCCCTATCCCCCTATCCCCCTATTGTGTGTGTGCGTTAAGCTTCCCTGCAAGCTATGTAAAAAAAACCTCCCCCTATTGTGTGTGTGTTTAAATCTGGCTGGCCTGTGTTTCTGAGTGCTGAGTGCTCTGCGTTTAACCAAGCAGAGCAGAGGGATACCGGCACCCCCTAAAGGGGCCTGTATCTCGGGGGGCACGGGGTCCCCAGACCTAAAACCACCGCGGTTCAGCTCCGGAGACCCCCTGCACATGTACACTATCAATAAAAATGTATTTCAAATGTATTTATTGTCATTTATTTATTTATTTATTTATATTTATTTATTAATTGTGCTGCTGCTGCTGCAAGTCGTAAACTCACACCAAGGGCCAAACACCCCCCTCAACCCCAATAAAAAAAATTCACGCACAGCAGCCCCACAATTAATAAATAAATCTAAATAAATAAATAAAATCTATGTAAAACCCCCTCCCCCTATTCTCGCTTTTAAAACGCCCTGCCTTCTCTCTAATCTATGTAAAAAAAACCTCCCCCTATCCCCCTATCCCCCTATTGTGTGTGTGCGTTAAGCTTCCCTGCAAGCTATGTAAAAAAAACCTCCCCCTATTGTGTGTGTGTTTAAATCTGGCTGGCCTGTGTTTCTGAGTGCTGAGTGCTCTGCGTTTAACCAAGCAGAGCAGAGGGATACCGGCACCCCCTAAAGGGGCCTGTATCTCGGGGGGCACGGGGTCCCCAGACCTAAAACCACCGCGGTTCAGCTCCGGAGACCCCCTGCACATGTACACTATCAATAAAAATGTATTTCAAATGTATTTATTGTCATTTATTTATTTATTTATTTATATTTATTTATTAATTGTGCTGCTGCTGCTGCAAGTCGTAAACTCACACCAAGGGCCAAACACCCCCCTCAACCCCAATAAAAAAAATTCACGCACAGCAGCCCCACAATTAATAAATAAATCTAAATAAATAAATAAATAAAATCTATGTAAAACCCCCTCCCCCTATTCTCGCTTTTAAAACGCCCTGCCTTCTCTCTAATCTATGTAAAAAAAACCTCCCCCTATCCCCCTATCCCCCTATTGTGTGTGTGCGTTAAGCTTCCCTGCAAGCTATGTAAAAAAAACCTCCCCCTATTGTGTGTGTGTTTAAATCTGGCTGGCCTGTGTTTCTGAGTGCTGAGTGCTCTGCGTTTAACCAAGCAGAGCAGAGGGATACCGGCACCCCCTAAAGGGGCCTGTATCTCGGGGGGCACGGGGTCCCCAGACCTAAAACCACCGCGGTTCAGCTCCGGAGACCCCCTGCACATGTACACTATCAATAAAAATGTATTTCAAATGTATTTATTGTCATTTATTTATTTATTTATTTATATTTATTTATTAATTGTGCTGCTGCTGCTGCAAGTCGTAAACTCACACCAAGGGCCAAACACCCCCCTCACCCCCAATAAAAAAAATTCACGCACAGCAGCCCCACAATTAATAAATAAATCTAAATAAATAAATAAATAAATAAAGACATGAAGAGAAATAAATACTGTATATACTGTACAGTATATACACTGTATATATATATATATATATATATATATATATATATATATATATATATATATATATACAGTATACATATATACACTGTGTATATATACTGTATATATATATATATATATATATATATATATATATATATATATATATATATATACATACTGTATGTGAGTGAAAAGAGAAAAAAGTAACCCGTATGGGAGCACTCAGGTATGCAATTGATATATTTGTTTATTTATTTGACACAGTGCAAAAAGGGATGAATAAACAGTACATGATTTAAAAACACTTAAAAAAGAGGCATGGACCCTTAAACACTAATGAACAGCACTAGGGAACGACACACACTGTCAACCCTAAACATGAAAAGGATAGTGACTCAAAAAACACTAGGGAGAATCAAAGTGAATCACAATACAGTAGGTTACTGGGTTTAAAGGCACCTACAGTATACAACGCT
The DNA here is from genome assembly GCF_040206685.1 of Ascaphus truei. Taxonomy (NCBI): domain Eukaryota; kingdom Metazoa; phylum Chordata; class Amphibia; order Anura; family Ascaphidae; genus Ascaphus; species Ascaphus truei. The sequence continues at coordinate 216,053,779 of NC_134487.1, forward strand.
AAGGATAATGCACACTACAATACCAAAAAGTATTTTAACCAAGCAAGTAAACCAAAATCAATATATACTGTAAGTAACAACCAGAAAAGACAATTTAAAACCAAACTAACCCTTACAATACCAAGGATTACATCTATCTAATTGTAAAAAACCTTATACAGTACATTATACACAGCATTGTTTAAAAACCCCTTCCCCCCTAATGTTTGTGTTAAGCAGATTACACTGAAGGGAGAGAGATATAAAGGCCTAAAGCCCCTTCCCCCCCTAATGTTTCTGTTAAGTAGATTACACTGAAGGGAGAGAGATATAAAGGCCTAAAGCCCCTTCCCCCCTAATGTTTCTGTTAAACAGATTACAGTACATTGAAGGGAGAGAGATTTTACAGAAACACACATTAGGGGGGAGGGGGCTTTAAACAGATTACAGTACATTGAAGGGAGAGAGATGTTTCTGTTACCAGTAAATCTCCCTCCCTGCATTGCTAACCACCCTCACCCCCTACCCACATACCGTTAACCCCCCCCCCCATCCTGGCCATGGCCCCTCCGCTTCTGCAAAACAGACACAAAAATTAAAACATACAAAGTAATGTCCCCTAACTCCTTAATCACCATAGCGGTTATTAACCGCTACAGTCATGAAGGGGTTAACCCACCCTCACCCACCCACCACTCGGGATGCCTACATACCCTCCCACACTAACCCCCCCCCCACCCGTGAGGCCTAACCACCCAATCAGTTCCCACAAGGGAGGCCTACCCACATACCGTTGGGGAAACACCCCACCCCCACCCCAGTACCCACAATAAAAACAGTACAATCACCCACAATAAACAGCATTCTATTTATTAAATACATTACCCACCCCCTGTGCCCCCCCCCCCCCCCATAAATACAAGATTTATTCTTTTACATTCAGGGTCCATAACGCAGCCCCACGCTAGTCCCCGGTGGGCTGGCAGGGCACCTGGACAGACCTACAGTTTACCAGCAGCATTCCACAGGTTCTGGAGGCCTGCTGGTGGATCCTGCCAGCACCATGGCGCCCAGGTGGTCTCCTTGGGTCACCGTGAGCCTCAATTGGGTCCACACGGTAGGCCCAAGGATGTCTGGGAGCCCCGGGTCAAACCCACAGGTGTCTGCGGGGCCTCGGGTGGTTCCCATGGGGGTCTGGGGAACTCACGGGTGCTCACTACGGGTCCGCGGTGCCCCCACAGAAGTGGGACCACACATCATCATCCCCGCACCTACGGCTCGGAGGTGCCCCCACAGAAGTGGGACCACACATCGTCATGCCCGCAGACTACGGGTCCGCGGTGCCCCCACAGAAGTGGGACCACACATCATCATCCCCGCATGTGTCACCCGTGGAACCACCAGCCTGCTACCCTTTAGGATACCCGAGGATTCCCCGCGGGTGGTCTCCAGAGGTCCCACGCAAAACCACGGAAGTAACCCTGAATGTAAAAAAAATAAACCTGGCCAATACATTCAATACATACACCCTCCCCCCCAACACCTACAGTACAATAATGTGCAAAATAACTATTATCCAGATATGGATAATAGATTAATTGCCCATTATTAAAAACATTAACTAGCATATACAAATAAATAAAGTACTACTGACCTCATCAATACGAAGTGTCCGATGCCAGCGCCTTCCTTCTCTTGCCCACACAAAACATAGCCAAAACCAAGCCAATACATTGCAATTACATTCAGATATCAATTAACCCCTTAAACACCTTATCGGATAATAACCGCAAAGGTAATTAAGGGGTTAAGCCACACAGGCACGATACCCACCCTTCACCCATGAATTTGTACTGTGGCTTCATCATGCAACTATATATATATATACTGTATATATATACATACAGAGAGACAGAGAGAAAGAGAGAGAGAGAGATATATACAGTACAGTATATATATATACACACGTTATATACACACCCATGATAAACCAAATATACAGTACAAATAAATGTAGAAGGGTTATCAAAACCATACTGTTCTACAACCAAACACTTCTCCATACAGATACTACATTAAAATCAATTTCCTTTAAAAATCCTAACTGATCTCACAATCTACTGTACTGTATATGATCACAAACCAATGAAAAAAAAGTCACATTCCAAAATGCATAAAATCTATGCACCATACTGTATACATTCTGCAAATTAATCAAACGTAAACAAAAATCAGTTAGCAATCATTATTTACACCCCTAAACATTTCACACTCAATCAAGAACAATGAGACCATTAACAGATTCACGCCTAGAGCAGAACAATTAAGCCTTTGAAAAAATATAAGTACCGACAAAAATACAACCTTTACAGTACAGTACAACCAAGGCTATCTATCCCTGACCTTCCTCAAACACACAATACAATACCAAGGAATAATACATCTATCTAATTTTAAAATACTTTAAACTCACAAAATAATTAAAAACACATCTAATCCAGCTTTTAAAACATCATCATTTCTTACCCTGAATGTATACTGTACTGTATATCTCTCTAGACATATATATTGTACATACATACATACAGTGGCAAGAAATGATATACCACAAAAAAATAAAAATACACAGGTTAAAAAACCTTTTGAAAAAATTAACAAGTTAAATAAAATACATTTCTTTACTGTAGTTCACTTACCATTACTTGCCCCCACCGACTCCCGTTGCCCAGCTTACTCACGAACCAATCCACGATCAGGAACCCATAAAATAATAAACCATTGAAAATAATAAACATTAAACTAAAAATCCAAACCAATCCACGGGTCTTCTACTTGTAATACACCTTCATCTGTATTCTTCTTTCTTCTATCTCCTTCCGGGCGGGGCAGGGCGTGGTCTTCTTTCCATCATCGGCCACGCCCTTGTCTTTTTCCTTCTCCGGAGGTCCTTCCTCCGCGGCGTCTGGCTGCAAAATGAGACGACATAGGCTTTTAAAGGCCTATGACGTCACATTTTGCGTCATGGTTCCCACGGTCCTGATTGGACCGTGAAAACCATGTGTGTTGGCCGATAATAAAAAAATGATGACGTCACTTAAAGGGAATGAAAGCACAGCCAATCAGAATGGCTTTGCTTCAATTGCCTTTAAGATGACGTCATGAAAAGGCACATGGCCGTGCACACATGGTACTAGAGCCAATCAGAGCGTGGGAACTTTATGCCTACTCTGATTGGCTCTGGTATACCATGTGTCAGGGGCTTGGGGGAGAAAGGATGTGACGTCAATGAAAACCTGTCACGTGGTACGGTAGCCAATCAGAGCGTGGGAACTTTATCCTTATTGACGTCACATCCTTTCTCCCCCAAGCCCCTGACACATGGTATACCAGAGCCAATCAGAGTAGGCATAAAGTTCCCACGCTCTGATTGGCTCTAGTACCATGTGTGCACGGCCATGTGCCTTTTCATGACGTCATCTTAAAGGCAATTGAAGCAAAGCCATTCTGATTGGCTGTGCTTTCATTCCCTTTAAGTGACGTCATCATTTTTTTATTATCGGCCAACACACATGGTTTTCACGGTCCAATCAGGACCGTGGGAACCATGACGCAAAATGTGACGTCATAGGCCTTTAAAAGCCTATGTCGTCTCATTTTGCAGCCAGACGCCGCGGAGGAAGGACCTCCGGAGAAGGAAAAAGACAAGGGCGTGGCCGATGATGGAAAGAAGACCACGCCCTGCCCCGCCCGGAAGGAGATAGAAGAAAGAAGAATACAGATGAAGGTGTATTACAAGTAGAAGACCCGTGGATTGGTTTGGATTTTTAGTTTAATGTTTATTATTTTCAATGGTTTATTATTTTATGGGTTCCTGATCGTGGATTGGTTCGTGAGTAAGCTGGGCAACGGGAGTCGGTGGGGGCAAGTAATGGTAAGTGAACTACAGTAAAGAAATGTATTTTATTTAACTTGTTAATTTTTTCAAAAGGTTTTTTAACCTGTGTATTTTTATTTTTTTGTGGTATATCATTTCTTGCCACTGTATGTATGTATGTACAATATATATGTCTAGAGAGATATACAGTACAGTATACATTCAGGGTAAGAAATGATGATGTTTTAAAAGCTGGATTAGATGTGTTTTTAATTATTTTGTGAGTTTAAAGTATTTTAAAATTAGATAGATGTATTATTCCTTGGTATTGTATTGTGTGTTTGAGGAAGGTCAGGGATAGATAGCCTTGGTTGTACTGTACTGTAAAGGTTGTATTTTTGTCGGTACTTATATTTTTTCAAAGGCTTAATTGTTCTGCTCTAGGCGTGAATCTGTTAATGGTCTCATTGTTCTTGATTGAGTGTGAAATGTTTAGGGGTGTAAATAATGATTGCTAACTGATTTTTGTTTACGTTTGATTAATTTGCAGAATGTATACAGTATGGTGCATAGATTTTATGCATTTTGGAATGTGACTTTTTTTTCATTGGTTTGTGATCATATACAGTACAGTAGATTGTGAGATCAGTTAGGATTTTTAAAGGAAATTGATTTTAATGTAGTATCTGTATGGAGAAGTGTTTGGTTGTAGAACAGTATGGTTTTGATAACCCTTCTACATTTATTTGTACTGTATATTTGGTTTATCATGGGTGTGTATATAACGTGTGTATATATATATACTGTACTGTATATATCTCTCTCTCTCTCTTTCTCTCTGTCTCTCTGTATGTATATATATACAGTATATATATATATAGTTGCATGATGAAGCCACAGTACAAATTCATGGGTGAAGGGTGGGTATCGTGCCTGTGTGGCTTAACCCCTTAATTACCTTTGCGGTTATTATCCGATAAGGTGTTTAAGGGGTTAATTGATATCTGAATGTAATTGCAATGTATTGGCTTGGTTTTGGCTATGTTTTGTGTGGGCAAGAGAAGGAAGGCGCTGGCATCGGACACTTCGTATTGATGAGGTCAGTAGTACTTTATTTATTTGTATATGCTAGTTAATGTTTTTAATAATGGGCAATTAATCTATTATCCATATCTGGATAATAGTTATTTTGCACATTATTGTACTGTAGGTGTTGGGGGGGAGGGTGTATGTATTGAATGTATTGGCCAGGTTTATTTTTTTTACATTCAGGGTTACTTCCGTGGTTTTGCGTGGGACCTCTGGAGACCACCCGCGGGGAATCCTCGGGTATCCTAAAGGGTAGCAGGCTGGTGGTTCCACGGGTGACACATGCGGGGATGATGATGTGTGGTCCCACTTCTGTGGGGGCACCGCGGACCCGTAGTCTGCGGGCATGACGATGTGTGGTCCCACTTCTGTGGGGGCACCTCCGAGCCGTAGGTGCGGGGATGATGATGTGTGGTCCCACTTCTGTGGGGGCACCGCGGACCCGTAGTGAGCACCCGTGAGTTCCCCAGACCCCCATGGGAACCACCCGAGGCCCCGCAGACACCTGTGGGTTTGACCCGGGGCTCCCAGACATCCTTGGGCCTACCGTGTGGACCCAATTGAGGCTCACGGTGACCCAAGGAGACCACCTGGGCGCCATGGTGCTGGCAGGATCCACCAGCAGGCCTCCAGAACCTGTGGAATGCTGCTGGTAAACTGTAGGTCTGTCCAGGTGCCCTGCCAGCCCACCGGGGACTAGCGTGGGGCTGCGTTATGGACCCTGAATGTAAAAGAATAAATCTTGTATTTATGGGGGGGGGGGGGGCACAGGGGGTGGGTAATGTATTTAATAAATAGAATGCTGTTTATTGTGGGTGATTGTACTGTTTTTATTGTGGGTACTGGGGTGGGGGTGGGGTGTTTCCCCAATGGTATGTGGGTAGGCCTCCCTTGTGGGTAGTTAGTGGGTGAGGGTTGAGGGTGGTTAGGCCTCACGGGGTGGGGGGTTAGAGTGGGAGGGTATGTACAGTAGGCGTCCCAAGTGGTGGGTGAGGGCGGGTTAACCCCTTCATGACTGTAGCGGTTAATAACCGCTATGGTGATTAAGGGGTTAGGGGACATTACTTTGAAAGTGTTATTTTTTTTCTCTGTTTTACTGTACAGCAGCGGAGGTTGCCATGGGTAGTGGGTAGTGTATTGAATGTATTTATTGGTTATTATGCGTTAACCCCTTCATTACCTTAGCGGCTATACGCTATGCTAATGAAGCCTCGTTTCTGAACTTTTAATAATATTGTGCAGGAGCAGGGGGTCCCCTGAGATTAGATTTCTGTCTCAGGGAACCCCCTGCTCACTCTACAATATTATTAAAAAGACAGAAATGCTGCTTCTTTACCATAGCGCATAGCCGCTAAGCTAAAGAATGATTCTTTAATGATGTGTGTGTTTTATTCACAGTGTAGATGTTCTCCGGAGCTGAAGCGCACAGGTTTCAGGTCTGGGGACCCCGTGCCCCCCGAGATACAGGCCCCTTTAGGGGGTGCCGGTATCCCTCTGCTCTGCTTGGTTTACAGGCCGCGATCACGTGATCGGACCTTTAAACCAAGCAGAGGGCTACCGGCACCCCCTAAAGGGGCCTGTATCTCGGGGGGCACGGGGTCCCCAGACCTAAAACCTGTGCGGTTCAGCTCCAGAGACCCCCTGCACATCTACACTATCAATAAAAATGTATTTCCAATGTATTTATTGTCATTTATTTATTTATTTTTTGGCGGCTGCTGTGTGTGATTATTTTTTATTGTGTTTAGCGGGGGTGGGTGACGGGGTTTATAAATGTGAGTTTATAAATAAAATAAAGAATATTATTTATAGGGGCCTTAGAACAGAAGTTCCCACGCCAATTGCGCGCTCATTGCTCTTTTGTTACAATGTTGCTGGTCTTGCGGGTTTGCAGTCTGGCAGCAAAAAGCAGTTTGTACTGTAGTACTGTGTGTGAGATAAAGTAACCAGTTCTTTTATTGCTGAAGTCGCCACTAAAAACTTTTATTTACAAATACAGTACAAAAACCGTGCAACACACAACAACATTCAGTATCCTTTGTTTAAGTACAGCAGGTACTATAGGGTAAAACATGTACTGTACAGTACAGCACAACATTACAGTATGGTCTCACTGAAAGTCCTCCCCATTTTCCAGCCATGGCCGATGCCTTGCATGGCGCAAAACGCCATTAATGCAGTCTCTAACGCCTCTCATTACAGGATCTGTAACAGGGTAATAGCGCTGCATTTCTTCCACAATCTTTTTCCTTAAATTGGCAGGAAGGGCATTTTTTTGGCGATTCCCATCATAGTTCACTTTGAACACCCACTCGCAGTACAATGTGTAGGGAACATGGTGTTTAAATATGATCAAGGCATACTTGTGTGGTATACCAGCACTCCTCACCCTATACTTCTCCCTCAGCGCCGGTGTCAGATCGCACAGGGAGATGTCGGGCACTGTTTGTATGCGAGCGGGTGTAGGAAGTCTTTTGGGAGCGGGTGTACTTGAGGCGATGGGCAATGGTAGGGTGTCTGGGAGGAAGCTTTCCTCCGGTAGTGGTCGCCGGGTTGTCTCCTGGCGTGGTCTAGATGGGGTTGTCATGTCCTCCTCAATAGCATAGTACACTGTATCTTCTGGTGGAGGGTGTGTGCTTGGTGATGGAAGGGGGTCGAAGGTACCATGCATCACATCCATGTCACCCCCCTGCTCCAGCATCGGGGAAACAGGGGCATTAACACCGAGCAAATAATGTATGCCCGCTATGTCTGCCTCTATCTTGTCCATCCGTTGATCCATCCGTTGCTCCATATGTAGCATCCGTTGATCCAGCCGTTGCTCCATATGTAGCACCGACTCCAGAAGCAGATCTAGCTTTGCCAGCACACTAGAATTCCCGGGGAGATCCACACTTAGCCCATTCAGGATCCGGTCCAACGAGCTGCTTGTGCATGGCATCTGGAGATCTGGGGGGATGGGTGCAACGGAGGATGAGATGGGGGTTCCCTGGAGAGAAGCGGCATCGATGGAGAGTGGAAGAGGTGACCTGGGGATGCCCGGTACAGGAGAAGCTGCAGCGTGGTGGAAGAGGGATGGAGAAGGTGACCGCTGGATTTCCGGGAGAGAAGCAGAGTCGTCCAAGAGCAAAGGAGACAGTGACCCGTTGATTTCAGAGGCAGCAGCATCTTCAGATGGAACCGGAGAAGATGGGGGTGGAGAAGCCGGGCTGAAGATTTCCGGGACAGCTACAGCAGAGTCGTCGAAGCATATGGGAGCAAGTGGTCTGCGGATTCGGTGAGTTGGCTGCCATGCGTCTTGCGAACCGAGCACAGTACCGTATTTCTTCTTCACATAATAAGGCTGACGTGTTTTAAAAGCCTTAGCCTTTGGGGTCAGCAGAAGGTTTTCTTTGTTGGCCTTAGCCTGTCGCTTTGCCTTTGGCTTGGGAACGGTAACTGCCTTTCTTTTTTTCAGTGTGGCAGGCACAGCAGAGGTGAGATGATTCTTTCTTCCATAGAACCGGGGATGCTCCATGTAAGCGGGAGGCACAATGCAGTATCTGGACAATGCCTCAGATAAAGATCAGCAAGTGGTGGGCTATGCAACGTGTACAACCTTTTATGCATGGTGGCCAGGTACAGGTGTTGAAAGTGGGTGGTCTGTTATGTGAGTCATTAACATATAAATACACCATCCATTTTGTGGATTCACTGCACATTGAATACACATCGACTAAACATCGAATACACATTCTTGTGTTTGTATTTCTTTCTACAGTACTCGCAGCAATGCCTGTTAAGAAGATTTCAAAGGATCTCAGCATGAGAATGAAGGAGATGTACACGAGCGGACAACGAATTGCAGATATCCAGCGCTGGTTAACTGCTTCTGGCCTCGTTGTGCCATCAAGCACTGTGTGCTATCATGCACAAGGAAAAAACAGAGACCGCAAAAAGGCACCAAGGGTAACAAATGCGTAAGTATACTGTATTTATAAAACTTAACCAAAAAAAATATAGAAAACTGTAGTGTACATCTACAGTATACCGTATTTATATAGTATATTTATTATATTACAACAGTATATACTGTAGTGTACTGTATGTGTGGTCAATTTATATTTTTTGTGCAGCAGTATACACTTTTGGTATATTGCAATTCATCTGACAACGGAATATACAGTATATGATGTGTATTTATTATGATATAACAACAGTATACCGTATTTATATAGTATATTTATTATATTACAACAGTATATACTGTAGTGTACTGTATGTGTGGTCAATTTATATTTTTTGTGCAGCAGTATACACTTTTGGTATATTGCAATTCATCTGACAACGGAATATACAGTATATGATGTGTATTTATTATGATATAACAACAGTATACCGTATTTATATAGTATATTTATTATATTACAACAGTATATACTGTAGTGTACTGTATGTGTGGTCAATTTATATTTTTTGTGCAGCAGTATACACTTTTGGTATATTGCAATTCATCTGACAACGGAATATACAGTATATGATGTGTATTTATTATGATATAACAACAGTATACCGTATTTATATAGTATATTTATTATATTACAACAGTATATACTGTAGTGTACTGTATGTGTGGTCAATTTATATTTTTTGTGCAGCAGTATACACTTTTGGTATATTGCAATTCATCTGACAACGGAATATACAGTATATGATGTGTATTTATTATGATATAACAACAGTATACCGTATTTATATAGTATATTTATTATATTACAACAGTATATACTGTAGTGTACTGTATGTGTGGTCAATTTATATTTTTTGTGCAGCAGTATACACTTTTGGTATATTGCAATTCATCTGACAACGGAATATTTATATAGTATATTTATATTACAACAGTACTGTATACTGTATATTTTGTCTATTTATATTTATAGTACAGCAGTATACATTTTTTGTATATTTATATTTACTGTATATTACAACATTACATGTACAGTATACAGTATACATTTTATATTGCTGCATATTAATAACACAATATAATTTCTTTGCATTGTAGGGAGACTACTCTTCTGGTGGACAGAATAAGTGAGGAGAATGATGAGAGGAGCGCATTAAGGGTTAAAAACACTCTTCAGGAAAACCACAATCTGACTGTATCCGAGAGCAGCATAAAGAAGATGAGACGCAGAATTGGATGGAAATATGGACGTGTGAGGTTAGTAGTGGACAGTACAGGAGGTACTGTACTGTAAAGTAAAAATGTTGTTTTGCAAACTGTACTGCGCTGTGACGCTAACATTTTTTATTCATTGTCATTACAGAGCGTACCCCATGATACGGGACGCAAACAAAATCAAAAGAGTGCTCCAGGCCCAGGCATGGATCGACAGCGGTGAGACTTTCCAGGATTGCATCTTCACTGATGAGTCTACTGTGTCGCTGGAGAGATTTGCAAGATTTGCGTTCCACAAAAAAGGCCGCATAACTTTGAAGCCACGGCCAAAACACCCTGTGAAGCTGCATGTGTGGGGTGCCATCTCTAGGCGTGGACCGGGATGCATTGTCGTCTTTGAAGGTACAATTTCTCAAATATAATGCCGCCTAATGCACTGTACTTGACTAGTGTTGCCTTACCGTATGCACTGTACTGTACTATTGAGCACTTTTCTTTTCTTGCTATAGGAATCATGAATAAAGATTTCTTCCAAGACAACATTGTGCCCGTGATAGTGCGATACATCACACAAGACTTTCCCAATGGTCATCGCTTTTACCAGGACAATGATCCCAAGCACACCGCGTCGACGGCGCATATCCTTGAGCGCGGCATCAACTGGGTGAAGACGCCAGCGGAGTAAGTGTAGTAGACCGTGTCCCATTTATATGTTCCCCACTGTTTTTACTGTGTACTGTATCTCTTAAACTAATTGTCCTTTCTTTCCAATCACAGATCACCAGACTTCAATCCGATCGAAATGGTCTGGCATCAGCTGAAGGACCACATCCGTAAAGTGGCGAAACCCTCCAAGAAGGACGAGTTGTATACAGCCATAATGAGTTTTTGGAACGATGTACTCACCGAGGAACGATGCAATAAATATATAGACCATATTGCCACTGTGTTGCCCATTGTCATCGCGCGCAATGGACAAGCATCAGGAAAGTAGTACAGTGCTGTAGTATTGTACAGTAGGTACACTATGATACAGGTAAGTATGGCACAGATTTTAGCTTTCCCAATAGTCAGAGTTTACAGTAGTTCCAGTATACAGTACAGTAGACTAGTTTGACATACTACAGTAACTGCCTACTAACTGCTCCATTTTTTCTTTCCAGAGAAAGCTGCACCAGCCACCTACTGTACAGTAGGTCTACCATAATACAGTACGCACATACAGTACAGTACAGTAACTGAACAAAGTTTTTGTTTTCTTGTCGTTCCAGGAAAAAGGGTGCACCAGAGGGGAGGGGGGGCCTTGTGTTCGTCAAATCTGCTTGTGCAGTCAAATGTACAGTATATAAACAGCAGTAATGATGTACACAAAACCTCTCCTCTCTCAATGAACTACTGTACCGCAGACACAATGAGGATACTGTTACAGTATGAAGGGAAAAAGAACAGGATGGGTTATTTAACATTACAGTATACTGTGCAATATTTATACTGTATATTTATATATACTGTATTTTTATTCTAAAGGTATTCGAGAATGTACTCTACTAGATGAGGACCTGGTGACTTTCAACACTCTCAGACACACAGAAAGGATTATTTCACATCACTGTATATTTATCCTGTATATTTTCAGTAATTTAGAAGCAGTGGCTGTTCTGAACAGCCCAGGGCCAGTTTAACAAAACAATGGCTTGGATTGGATTAGCCAGACGATTGATGCTTGGCCAGGGAGGGATTAAAAACTCTAAGGGAGGGGGTGGGTGGTGTAGCTGTACTGTAGGATTGTACTGTGTCAGTATTTCCAACGCCAGGTCACCCTAATAATTGCATTAATAAACCCCCAAAGACAAGGCCCAAATATACTAGTACAGTATACAGTACTGTAAAGTATGTATTATTGTGTGTTGATGTTTTGAATTGCTGTTAACTTGAAATGTTTCACCATTGTATTGTACTGTATTTGTAAATAAAAGTATTTTGTGGCGACTTCAGCAATAAAAGAACTGGTTAATTTATCTCACATAAAGTACGTGAATACGACCGCAATCACCATTGTACAGTAAATGGGTGCATAGGATGGAACGACAGGTGCTAAAGGGGTATAAATATGATACTGTATTTATCAGTATTGATCAAAGAGAATTGATCAGAAGGATTCCCCTTATAAAGTATACAGCACTCTATTGTCATTCATACAGTACAGTATACTGTAGTAAAAGGTAGACAACACATGGTCTTGCAGTACAGTATACTGTATTACTAAAAATCTGTCAGGTTGACCAGAATCACTGCGGATATCGGAAAATAATACAATTTTATTAATTCTACGTACTGTATATAAGGGGAATCCTTCTGATCAACTCTCTTTGAACAACACTGATAAATACAGTAATTTATCTCACACTCAGTACTACAAACTGCTTTTTGCTTGCAATAAACTAACAAACAGGGAAGCGCTACTGTATACTGTATGAGTTAGGATCAGGCCCAGCAGCCACTTTATGTTGAAAACCACATATGAAATGAGCATAAATTTGCATGAATAATTACACAAAAATATATAAAATAAATAGCACAAGTCTCTGACAGAGAGAAATTGTCCAGGTGGTGTGGATACAGGTTAATGCCCCTGTCTGATAGGACAGACTCGGGCAAGAATGGCCTGTGAGAGGTGAAAATCCAGAATGGTAGCTGGGATGGAAAGCGCTACCAACTGTGCAGGTATTGAAGTGTGTAGAAATGGGAAGGTGCCGTAGGCATCAAATGTGGAAAGCGCTCACCCAGACTTCATACACTGCGCTTTTTGCTTGCATACTGCAAAGCCGCAAGACCAGCAACATTGTAAAAAAAGAGCAAAAAAAAGAGCAATGAGCGCGAAATTGGCGTGGGAACTTCTGTTCTAGGGCCCCTAGAAATAATATTCTTTATTTTAGTTATAAACTCACATTTATATATAAAGTATATATTTATTTCTCTTCATGTACTGTATTTATTTAGATTTATTTATTAATTGTGGAGCTGCTGTGCGTGAGGGGCCATGGCCAGGATGGGGGGGGGGGGGGGGGGGTAACGGTACAGTATGTGGGTAGGGGGTGAGGGTGGTTAGACCTCACAGTACATTATGCACATTGGGCCCCCCTCCTCCCCACATTTACATACTGTACTGTACACTACACGACATCAATGCAGGGAGGGTTTACCAATGCAGGGAGGGTTTACCAATGCAGGTAAGGCTTTAGGCCTTTATATCTCTCTCCCTTCAGTGTAATCTACTTAACAGAAACATTAGGGGGGGAAGGGGCTTTAGGCCTTTATATCTCTCTCCCTTCAGTGTAATCTGCTTAACACAAACATTAGGGGGGAAGGGGCTTTAGGCCTTTATATCTCTCTCCCTTCAGTGTAATCTACTTAACAGAAACATTAGGGGGGGAAGGGGCTTTAGGCCTTTATATCTCTCTCCCTTCAGTGTAATCTGCTTAACACAAACATTAGGGGGGAAGGGGTTTTTAAACAATGCTGTGTATAATGTACTGTATAAGGTTTTTTACAATTAGATAGATGTAATCCTTGGTATTGTAAGGGTTAGTTTGGTTTTAAATTGTCTTTTCTGGTTGTTACTTACAGTATATATTGATTTTGGTTTACTTGCTTGGTTAAAATACTTTTTGGTATTGTAGTGTGCATTATCCTTAGCGTTGTATACTGTAGGTGCCTTTAAACCCAGTAACCTACTGTATTGTGATTCACTTTGATTCTCCCTAGTGTTTTTTGAGTCACTATCCTTTTCATGTTTAGGGTTGACAGTGTGTGTCGTTCCCTAGTGCTGTTCATTAGTGTTTAAGGGTCCATGCCTCTTTTTTAAGTGTTTTTAAATCATGTACTGTTTATTCATCCCTTTTTGCACTGTGTCAAATAAATAAACAAATATATCAATTGCATACCTGAGTGCTCCCATACGGGTTACTTTTTTCTCTTTTCACTCACATACAGTATGTATATATATATATATATATATATATATATATATATATATATATATATATATATATACAGTATATATACACAGTGTATATATGTATACTGTATATATATATATATATATATATATATATATATATATATATATATATATATATATATATACAGTGTATATACTGTACAGTATATACAGTATTTATTTCTCTTCATGTCTTTATTTATTTATTTATTTATTTAGATTTATTTATTAATTGTGGGGCTGCTGTGCGTGAATTTTTTTTATTGGGGGTGAGGGGGGTGTTTGGCCCTTGGTGTGAGTTTACGACTTGCAGCAGCAGCAGCACAATTAATAAATAAATATAAATAAATAAATAAATAAATGACAATAAATACATTTGAAATACATTTTTATTGATAGTGTACATGTGCAGGGGGTCTCCGGAGCTGAACCGCGGTGGTTTTAGGTCTGGGGACCCCGTGCCCCCCGAGATACAGGCCCCTTTAGGGGGTGCCGGTATCCCTCTGCTCTGCTTGGTTAAACGCAGAGCACTCAGCACTCAGAAACACAGGCCAGCCAGATTTAAACACACACACAATAGGGGGAGGTTTTTTTTACATAGCTTGCAGGGAAGCTTAACGCACACACACAATAGGGGGATAGGGGGATAGGGGGAGGTTTTTTTTACATAGATTAGAGAGAAGGCAGGGCGTTTTAAAAGCGAGAATAGGGGGAGGGGGTTTTACATAGATTTTATTTATTTATTTAGATTTATTTATTAATTGTGGGGCTGCTGTGCGTGAATTTTTTTTATTGGGGTTGAGGGGGGTGTTTGGCCCTTGGTGTGAGTTTACGACTTGCAGCAGCAGCAGCACAATTAATAAATAAATATAAATAAATAAATAAATAAATGACAATAAATACATTTGAAATACATTTTTATTGATAGTGTACATGTGCAGGGGGTCTCCGGAGCTGAACCGCGGTGGTTTTAGGTCTGGGGACCCCGTGCCCCCCGAGATACAGGCCCCTTTAGGGGGTGCCGGTATCCCTCTGCTCTGCTTGGTTAAACGCAGAGCACTCAGCACTCAGAAACACAGGCCAGCCAGATTTAAACACACACACAATAGGGGGAGGTTTTTTTTACATAGCTTGCAGGGAAGCTTAACGCACACACACAATAGGGGGATAGGGGGATAGGGGGAGGTTTTTTTTACATAGATTAGAGAGAAGGCAGGGCGTTTTAAAAGCGAGAATAGGGGGAGGGGGTTTTACATAGATTTTATTTATTTATTTATTTAGATTTATTTATTAATTGTGGGGCTGCTGTGCGTGAATTTTTTTTATTGGGGGTGAGGGGGGTGTTTGGCCCTTGGTGTGAGTTTACGACTTGCAGCAGCAGCAGCACAATTAATAAATAAATATAAATAAATAAATAAATAAATGACAATAAATACATTTGAAATACATTTTTATTGATAGTGTACATGTGCAGGGGGTCTCCGGAGCTGAACCGCGGTGGTTTTAGGTCTGGGGACCCCGTGCCCCCCGAGATACAGGCCCCTTTAGGGGGTGCCGGTATCCCTCTGCTCTGCTTGGTTAAACGCAGAGCACTCAGCACTCAGAAACACAGGCCAGCCAGATTTAAACACACACACAATAGGGGGAGGTTTTTTTTACATAGCTTGCAGGGAAGCTTAACGCACACACACAATAGGGGGATAGGGGGATAGGGGGAGGTTTTTTTTACATAGATTAGAGAGAAGGCAGGGCGTTTTAAAAGCGAGAATAGGGGGAGGGGGTTTTACATAGATTTTATTTATTTATTTAGATTTATTTATTAATTGTGGGGCTGCTGTGCGTGAATTTTTTTTATTGGGGTTGAGGGGGGTGTTTGGCCCTTGGTGTGAGTTTACGACTTGCAGCAGCAGCAGCACAATTAATAAATAAATATAAATAAATAAATAAATAAATGACAATAAATACATTTGAAATACATTTTTATTGATAGTGTACATGTGCAGGGGGTCTCCGGAGCTGAACCGCGGTGGTTTTAGGTCTGGGGACCCCGTGCCCCCCGAGATACAGGCCCCTTTAGGGGGTGCCGGTATCCCTCTGCTCTGCTTGGTTTACAGGCCGCGATCACGTGATCGGGACCTTTAAACCAAGCAGAGGGCTACCGGCACCCCCTAAAGGGGCCTGTATCTCGGGGGGCACGGGGTCCCCAGACCTAAAACCACCGCGGTTCAGCTCCGGAGACCCCCTGCACATCTACACTATCAATAAAAATGTATTTCCAATGTATTTATTGTCATTTATTTATTTATTTTTTGGCGGCTGCTGTGTGTGTGTATTTTTTTATTGTGGGTAGCGGGAGGGTGGGTGAATGGGGTATTCGCCCCAACGATGGTTGGGGAGGGCTTGCGGGGGGGGGGGGGGGGGGTGGGGTAGCGGGAGGGCTTAACCCCTTCATGACCGTAGCGGTATTAACTGCTACGATCGTGAAGGGGTTAAGTGCACCCGCAACCCCCCCCCCCCTCCCGCAAGTCCTAAACTCACACCAAGGGCCAAATACCCCCCTCACCCATCCCCACTACACACAATAAAGCGGGCACGGTGGGTTAACCCCTTCATTGCCTTAGCGGCTATCCGCTATGGTAATGACGCAGCATTTTCCGTATTTTTAATAATATTGATCAGGAGCAGGGGGGTTCCCTGAGCATTAATTTCTGGCTCAGGGAACCCCCTGCTCACTGTACAATATTATTAAAATACAGAAATGATGCTTCTTTACCATAGCGCATAGACGCTAAGGTAAAGAACGAGTGTTTATTTATACTGTATATTGTATGTGTTTTATTGATAGTGTACATGTGCAGGGGGTCTCCAGAGCAGAAGCGCACAGGTTTCAGGTCTGGGGACCCCGTGCCCCCCGAGATACAGGCCCCTTTAGGGGGTGCCGGTATCCCTCTGCTCTGCTTGGTTTACAGGCCGCGGTCACGTGATCGGGGCTTTTAACGCAGAGCTGGATACCGGCACCCCCTAAAGGGGCCTGTATCTCGGGGGGCACGGGGTCCCCAGACCTAAAACCACCGCGGTTCAGCTCCGGAGACCCCCTGCACATCTACACTATCAATAAAAATGTATTTCAAATAATTTTTAATGTGTGGATGTTTGCGCAGAGAGAGAGCAGCGGATCTCTCTCTGCTGCAAACACATCTCGCCCCCGCCGCCCATACAGTACTGTAGTATCATTTATGTATGTGCATATACAGTACAGTACAGTACTGTATGTTAGGGCTTACAGGGGTTGTTGTTATACAGTATATATATATATATATATATATATATATATATATATATATATATATACTGCATTACAATTCATTATAGGGGACGGCTTCACAGAGAATAGCTCGCAAGCGCCACCATGTGTATTTTGACGGCATTGCAGTATTGTAACCAGCCGGAATAAAAAGCTTAAATTCCTGCCGGAAAATAACGCAATGCACTCTGGCTGAAAAATATCAGAAACCTGAATACACCCGAGTATACCCGAATTCGCGGGACTAGCCGTGCTCGAATAAAGTGTGTCGCCAGTGTACATTAAACTGTAGATCAATAACATGATAACAAGATCTAAAATATTTACATGAACAATGAGGTTATTGATGTCCCCCTTATATTGATGTAGTCAATAAAGGATACAAGAAATATAAAGAGAGGACATCCTAAACACAATGGATCTCCAAATTATTATTATTATTATTATTATTATTATTATTATTATTATTATCGTTTATAAAGTGCCAACATATTCCGCAGCCCCCTAGAAGGAATAAGAAGCAAAGTTGAAACAACAGGTGAAGTGGTTGTTCATTGTGGGACTGAGTATGTCTCAGGATAAAGTTTTTTTCCAGCTGCACAGTTGGTCACATTAAGGTTTTGGGGTGTAGATATTAGTATTATTTGGTCCACAGCCACACAGCTGGTCTCAGAAGAGTTGGTGGGGGGGGGGGTTGTACTGTATGATTGTAACGCTCGCGCTCCCCACAAACAAGACAATATCCCAACACTGAGGTGGGAAGGTATAACACCACACACCCGCAGCAGCGGAGGCGTGCCTGGAAGGCAGATAGTTTAGCGTAGCCGGGTCTGGGTTGGAGAGTGTAGGAGATGCGATATACTTGCAGAAACCTTGGATTGGAGAAGACAGGATAGTGAGAGTCCATAAACCATGGTCTGGGATTTTAGAGAGCAGCGTAGTCCGAGTCTGTATGACGTGTTCAAGGGTAGGAGAGATCACCGTAGTCGAGGGTATGCTAAAGTCCAAAATCCAGAAGGGTCCACAAACAATCCGAGTCGGTACATAGGTACATAAGAGGTTACACTGGCGACACACTTTATTCGAGCTCGGCTAGTCCCACGAATTCGGGTATACCTGGGTGTATTGAGGTTTGTGACTGTTTTCTGCCCGAGTGCATTGAGGTATTTTCCAAGCAGGGATTGAAGCATTTTATTCCCGCTGGCTGCAATACTGCACAGTATATATATATATACTGCATTACAATTCATGAATTTATGCCATCTGGTAGACACGCGAAGCATTGCAGCCTATTAAATCCTAATCATTATTATTTAACAGATCAGCCGCCCGTCAGCCAGGCATGAACTCTTTGGGAAGACAAACGCAACGGGGCTTGTCAGAGGTGAGGAGCGGCGCATTCCAGGTATCTGCCAGGTACATACTGGGTATTTGCTCGAATAAAGTGTGTCGGTGCAGTATCTGCAAAGGAGACAGAGCACTGCACAACTGAAGTGAGCTTTACGAAGCTACATAGGATTATGCTGAGCAAAGCATGGGAGGAAGCAGGAAGTATTTAAAGACAGAACAGACCAATTGGGACAGGGGGCAGAGTGGAGGCACGGCCCCAGCGCAGCTGGGATAGGCTGCAGGCAACAAGGCAGGGATGCGAGACTTGCCACGTATCTGGGGATCGTTGCACGTCATCGCGTGTGCGCGCCGCATAGGAGAGACGCACGAAACGTGCGGGAGGCAGGACCAAGTTCCGTGTGGCAGTGCGAAGAGCTGCGGGTGCGCGCACACTCTGTAATGAAAGCGGGGGAGTGTACATGTGCAGGAACAGTGGCCGTGGCGGCAGCAGCAGGTAAGGAGCGAACATGCCGCAAAGGACGTGTTCCCCGATTCCTTACAATGCTAAAGAGATACAAGCTACACTTCCTTAAAAAGGCAAGTTTTCAGGGAGCATTTAAAAGTTTGAAAGCTAGGAATGGTCTGAAGGCGCATGGTAGGGAACTCTACAGAGAGGGTGCAGCATGGTAGCAGCCTTGTAGGTGGCAGTGAGTGGAGGTGCTGTAATAAGGGAGGATAAGAGATGGATCTAAGGTACATTTGGATGAAAGGTAAACAGCAGCATATATTATACTGTAGATGATACTGAAAGTAAAAAAAAAATATTAATTCACCAAGAGGAGAAGTATAGAGTGGGTAGAGCAGAGGGCCAAAGACATAACTTTATGGGACCACAACAGAAAAATGTAGGAAGAGGAGGAGACACCAGAAAAGGAACCACTTAAGGAGCATTTGGATAGGGAGGACATGAACTGAAGAGTGCTGCCTAACAGCTGCCAATGAAGTGGAGAGTGCAAGAGAAGGGGGTAAACCACAGTATAGAAGATTGAGAGATCTAGGAGAATTACTAAGGAAAAATTACCCTTAGACTTAGCTGTCATTGGCCACTTTTGTTAATGCTGTCTCATTGGAGTGTAGTGTGCGGAGGCCAGAATGCCAAATCTGAAGCAGGAAGTTGGAGGAGAGAAAGTGAATCAGGTGGTTGTATACAGATGCAGCGGCCGTTATTTTACGGCATCATGGTGCGTATTCGTGTGCGCTGCTGTACTCCACACGGCATGAACACGGCCAATCGCCCCAGGCACGCGTGTTTATCGCGGTTGCTTTGTTTGAATTTTATGGATTGTGTGCAATTACTGTACAGTATATGCAATGAAATGGATGAATTGTAATGTGTACAGTACTGTGCTACTGTGTCAATTTAAGGTGTTTATAAGCCAGAACACTAAAATGCTATTTTATGCACTCGCCTGCACTCGCTTCTTAAGGCTGTACGGTTGGAAGTAATCCCGCGCCATCGCATGGGTATTCCGAGATATAAACCATGTGATTTTGTAAAATTATGGCCGCTGCATCTGTACAAGCCACTGGAATACTGTAGCTTGGAAGCAAAGAGGAGAAGAGAAATAGGGTGGTAGTTAGAGAAAGGCTGGGTCGAGAGAGGGTATTTTTAAAATTGGCATACTGAGTGCATGTTTAAAGGAAGATGGCAATCTGCCTGAGGTTTAAAACATAAAGTTATATTAATCAAGTATACTGTACATTATCATATCATATCATTAGCATGATGGTTTTACAGGTCGGTACAACATTTGTAAAAATGTGACTGTCCAACAATATAGAGAAATACTATATATAAATCACTGTCAGTTAGAATCTATGAAAAAATATCTACTTATATTATTATTCATGTTGCCCTGTGACCATTACCACTCAAGAAGGAGGAAAGCATCCAGGCACACAGTCTTGCAAAAAAGTGGTTTATTTAGCAATAAACACTACCAATGTTTCGACCGCATATGCAGTCTTTATGAAGGTGAGGGCTCACATTGATAAAGACTGCTTATGCGGTCAAAACTTTGGTAGTGTTTATTCCTAAATAAACCACCTTTTTTGCAAGATCGTGTGCCTGTATTCTTTCCTCCTTCTTCGTGATTAATTTGGGGTAGTGCAAGATCTTCACCATTTCCACGTGCATCTACAATTTACCTTGATTGCTGTTACAATTGTGTGCCTGTTATCCTCTCTGCTTACCATTACCACTCAACTCACATGGAAAATGTTAAGCTTGTTTAAGTTAAAGTTTACGTTGTATTAGTGACATTGGAGGTCATGTACTAAGCTCCGTTAAGTCGTTTTTAGAGCACAAAGTGCTCTTAGAACGTGATGTTGCGCTGAACACGATGCACTAAGCCACGCAAACAGGCACTTTGCGCTCTAAAACTTACTTTTTTTAAGGAATTTTTTCTCTAAGTCCACTTTGCTCGTTCCTTACCCTGTTTGCGTTAAATTCTGCCCTTAAAGCTGCAGTTCAGTCAATATCCTGCATGTGTGTTTTTTTTAATAAATCAGTTCTGTAGTAAGAAAAAAAACTTTTAGCATTTTCTGTTTTAAAAAAACAACAACTTTGAAAGACCAATTTTCTTGTATTCTATTTTAATAACCATTTGCTAAGGCACTGCCCCTTCATGTCCGGTCACAAGCCCTGGCACACCCCTTTGTCAGCCCTGCCCTCCCTCTAGCACATGTCAGTGCAGGAGTGCTCATGAATATTCATGAGCTTCCACTGAGTAACAGAAGCAGAAGAAAAACATATGCCAGCTCTAATGATGTCACCAAATTACGCCGATCAATACATGGAGAACGAATTGACCTGCAGCTATGCAGTTCTTTATAGGTAAGTAGAGATTGCCCACATGAAACTATTGAAGTAAAAAATAAATTTAAAACAAAATTAAAAAAAAGACTGAACTGCAGCTTTAAGTGGGATACACTGAGCAACGCAACCTTAGCGTACACGAAAGTTGCGTTCAACAGAACACGTCAGCTCAAGGTAGACGCAAAAAAGTTGGACTTAGAAAAATGTATTGCTTTACATTTTTGCATGCGCAACACCCATAGAACAGGCCGGCGGGTGTCCCCGGCGGACACCGCGGGGGTCCCCGAGAGATGCCGGGGATTGCGCGGGTGTCCCCGGCTGAGCCAGCGGCCATCCCGGGGTCCCTGCGAGAGTCCCGGGGTACCCGCAAGCCTGCGGTACCAATGTTGCGCCTCCAAAAATAATAAACAATATTTATAACTAAATACACCCCCCTAACACATACAATACAGTAATGGGCAAAATTACTATTATCCACATATGAATAATAATGCATTTGCCCATTTTAAATACATATAACTTTCAATAATTACAGTAAATACATATTACACTTATCTTTTCCAGGCACCCACGATGAAGGCCGTCTTCATCCTCATCTTCATCCTGCCCATGTCCCTCCGGTGCTGCAAAACATACACAAGAATAAAAATAGCCAATGTAATGTCCCCTAAACCCTTAATCACCTTAGTGGTTATTAACCGCTACAGTCAATAAGGGATAAACCCACCCACACCCGCCACTCGGGAGTCCTACATACCCTCCCCCACTACCCCCCCACCCCGTCAGGCCTAACCACCCTCACCCACTACCCAGTCGGGAGGCCTACCCACATACCCTTGGGGAAAATACCCCCTTCCCCCACCCCCAGTACCCACAGTAAAAATATTACACTGCCCCACAATAAACATCATTATATTTATTAAATACATAACCCACCCCCTGTGCCCCCCCATAAATACATGATTTATTATTTTAATATAGGGTTAATACAGGGTTAATACCCCAGGCCCACGTGAGTCCCCGGTGGGCCTGACGGGTCACCTAACAGACCTACAGTAGCCAAGCACCATTTTTTAAACAGGGTCTGGGGGCCTGTTGGTGGTCCCCGCAAGGCGCCATGGTCCACCAGGTGGTCTCCGCGGGTCACCATGGGCCACAATGGGGTCTCCACGGTAGGCCCGTGGATGTCTGGGGGGCCCTGGGTCAGACCCACAGGTGTCTGAGGGGCCTCAGGTGGTTCCCACAGGGGTCTGGGGACCCACGGGTGGTCCCTACGGGTCCGCAGTGCCCCCACAGATGTGGGGCCACCAGTTCTTCCCCGCAGGTGTCCCTCGTGGACCCGGCAGCCTGCTACCCGTGGAAAGCCAGAGGAGACCTCAGGTGGTCTCCAGAGGTCTCCCGCAGACCAAAAGAAACCAACTCTGTATGTAAAAAAAATAAACCTGACCTATACATTAAATACATCAAACTACCTCCCCTTCCCCCCTCAACACATACAGTACAATAATGTGCAAATTAACTATTATCCAGATATGGATAATAGATTATTTGCCCTTTATGAAACACATAAAACATGCATAAATCAAAACATGAATTCCTAATCTTAAAATCACCACATTGCATGTTACAATAAATCCAGCAGCACTTGTAAAAATAAAACAACAAACCAGCAGCTACACAAATGTATATGAAATGTCACACAATTGCATTGAGTGTGTACATGATACAATTAATGTGTGCATCATGTACTGTAACACTATGCAAAATATATGTAACAATAAAATACACTATGAACAATGTCCCCTAACCACCAATGCCATCATGAAAATCAAATAGAAACTAAGCAACATCAATACATTTACCATCAATCAATGAATCAATTTCCTAAACCAATTACAATACAATACAAATCAATTATACAATTCCCTATTCAATTCCTAAAGCCAAACCATTGCCAAAAGAATTTTAATTGAAAGTAACCACCATCATTCTAATCTAACTACCAGAAAGAAGCCATTAAAAATAACCTGTAACTAAATACAAATTACATTATTCACACCAATGACTAAATAAAGCTGATAAATACATTAGCCAAACATGAAAAGAATATAAACAAAACATAAACAAAACAATCAATTATTATCCCTGTATGTCTATCCATATAGATAGATATACATAACATACAGGGGCAATAATAGAGCATAAAAAACAATGCATTTACATCCAAAAATCACATTAAATACACCCATTCAGTGTCCGTGAATGTATGTATATCCATAGGTACATCGATACATTCACGGGCATTAAATGGGACTGAAAAAATAAAAGATATGTATGAAAAATAAAAAAAACCTGTAAAAGTAAAAATAATACATTTTTCTTTTGTTTACTTACCATTAGATGCCCACTCACCGAAACCCAGGCGACCCGAAAGCACTGGAACCAATCCACAGGTAACCATAAAATAATAAACCCTTAAAATCCACAACGGTGTCTTCTTTCTTCTATTTGTAATCCTTCCCGTCAGTCTTGGGGTCTTCTTTTCTTCTCTGGGGTCTTCTCCGTCTGCTTCTGTCTTCTTCCATCTTCTTCTGCCACGCCCTTCTTTTCTTCTTAGGAGGGGAGGTGTTCCCTCCTCAGCGACTGGCTTCAAAATGAGGCGACATAGGCTTTTATAGGCCTATGACGTCACATTTTGGTCAAATGTTTCCCACGGTCCAGATTGGGCCATGAAAAACATGTGATTAGTAAAAAAAAAAAAAAAAAATGATGACGTCATTTAAAGGCAATGACGCCAGCCAATCAGAATGGCTGAGTTTCAATTGCCTTTAAGATGACGTCATCAAAACAAAGATGGCCGGCGACACATGGTACGGTAGCCAATCAGAGCGTGGGAACTCCATCCCAACTCTGATTGGCTCAAGTAGACCATGTGACAGAGGCTTTGCTTCAGCCAATCAGAGTTGGGATGGAGTTTCCACGCTCTGATTGGCTACCGTACCATGTGTCGCCGGCCCTCTTTGTTTTGATGGCGTCATCTTAAAGGAAATTGAAACTCACCCATTCTGATTGGCTGGCGTCATTGCCTTTAAATGACATCATCATTTTTTTTTTACAAATCATGTTTTTCACGGTCCAATCAGGACCGTGGGAAACATTTGACCAAAATGAGACGTCATAGGCCTATAAAAGCCTATGTCGCCTCATTTTGAAGCCAGACGCCGAGGAGGGAACACCTCCCCTCCTAAGAAGAAAAGAAGGGCGTGGCAGAAGAAGATGGAAGAAGACGGAAGAAGACGGAGAAGACCCCAAAGAAGCAAAGAAGACCCCAAGACTGACGGGAAGGATTACAAATAGAAGAAAGAAGACACCGTTGTGGATTTTAAGGGTTTATTATTTTATGGTTAACTGTGGATTGGTTCCAGTGCTTCCGGGTCGCCTGAATTTCGGTGAGTGGGCATCTAATGGTAAGTAAACAAAAGAAAAGTGTATTATTTTTACTTTTATAGGTATTTTTGATTTTTAATTCATGTCTTTTATTTTTTCAGTCCCATTTAATGCCCGTGAATGTATTTATGTACCTATGGATATACATACATTCACGGACACTGAATGGGTGTATTATATGTGATTTTTGGATGTAAATGCATTGTTTTTTATGCTCTATTATTGCCCCTGTATGTTATGTATATCTATCTATATGGATAGACATACAGGGATAATAATTGATTGTTTTGCTAATGTTTATGTTCTTTTCATGTTTGGCTAATGTATTTATCAGCTTTATTTAGACATTGGTGTGAATAATGTAATTTGTATTTAGTTACAGGTTATTTTTAATGGCTTCTTTCTGGTAGTTAGATTAGAATGATGGTGGTTACTTTCAATTAAAATTCTTTTGGTAATGGTTTGGCTTTAGGAATTGAATAGGGAATTGTATAATTGATTTGTATTGTATTGTAATTGGTTTAGGAAATGGATTCATTGATTGATGATAAATGTATTGATGTTGCTTAGTTTCTATATGATATTCATGATGGCATTGGTGGTTAGGGGACATTGTTCATAGTGTATTTTATTGTTACATATATTTTGCATAGTGTTACATGATGCACAGATTAATTGCATCATGTACACACTCAATGCAATTGGGCCATTGCACGATGGCCTTCATCGTGGGTGCCTGGAAAAGGTAAGTGTAATATGTATTCACTGTAATATGTATAAGCCCTTCATTGCCTTAGCGGCTGCTTTAATGTTTTTTTATTAATAGTGTGCACGAGCAGGAGGTCTCCTGAGCTGAACCGCATTGATTTCTGCCTCAGGGACCCCCTGCTTCCCGAGTTACAGGCTCGGTGCCAGTGTCGCCGCCATCTTTATAGAGCCCACTTCGCATCTTGGACGCTATAAAGATGGCGGCGACATTGGCACCCGATGCCCCATACCGGGGCCTGTAACTCGAGAAGCAGGGGGTCTCTGAGGCAGAAATCAATGCGGTTCAGCTCCGGGGAACCCCTGCTTCTGCACACAATTTTAAAATGTACAATAATGCAGCTTCATTACCATAGCGGATAGCCGCTACGGTAAGGAATTATTGTTTATTGTTATGTGTGTTTTGACAGTAGTGTAGATGAGCAAGGGGTCTCCTGAGCTGAACCGCATTGGTTTCAGGTCCGAGGACCCGCTACTTCAGGAGAAACAGGCCCCTTTATGGGGTGCCGGTATCCCCTGCAGAATGTAAATGTCCCGGTCACGTGCAGTGCAGTGCAGGGGATACCGGCACCCCATAACGGGGCCTGTATCTCCTGAAGTAGGGGGTCCGAGGACCTGAAACCAATGCGGTTCAGCTCCGGAGACCCCCTGCTCATGTACACTATTATTAAAATGTATTTATTTAGTGTACGGTCGCCTGTAACAGCCTTGCATGGAGATACAGAACCTCCATGCAAATGTTACAAGCGGCTTTTTTTTCTATCAGCTAGCGTACGTGAAGGTTAAGAACGCTAGCAGGGGGAAAAAAAGCAACACATACGCTGTGGGTGTTTTGAGCTATTTTGAGCAGGTACGTTAAAAAATGGGCTCAAGGCCTTAGTGAATCGCGTCCCCGGCCTCACTTTTTAATGGACGTGCTTTTTTGGAACATCAGAACGCAAACCCATTGAACTTAGTGCATTGCCCCCATTGTATTTCCTCATGTAAATAACCATCGTTTCACTCTGCTATATGAAGTGCTGCTATATATTTTATGACCTGACTTGTTTCCAATATAAAAGCTTCTAACAAACAGGATGCAAAACAAGTAGGGCATGGGGAGATAATCCTTTATTTAATAATAAACAGCTACACAATAGGGCATATATAATAAACCATGACTACTAAATATTGGCCGAAGATTTGGTCCCACCTTTTAAGAGGTGAAATGCTGCACATACCTCAAAGATTTTCCAAGTAAAGATGTTCAAAGATTATGATTAATACAACTGCATTTTATAATTAAGTAATAATCCTGAAGAACAGGGCATTATTGGCCAGTAATGCCCTGTTCTGAGGAGATTATTACTATTATAGGCTAAATGTAGGCTTTTTTCATAAAATAATAGACATTTTTGTAAAGATATATAACCGGAACTGCGCTGATGCACCTGTGTAGGAAAAAGAAGAAACGTCGCAAATGAGAGGGGAGAGAAGTGCTGGTGAGGGGGGTGGGGAGAAGAGAGAGAGGTGAGGGGGGGGGGAGAAAGAGAGGTGAGGGGGTAGAAGTGAGAGGGGTGAGGGGGGAGGAGGAGAGAGGCAAGGGTGGGGGAAAGAGGTAGGTGAAGGGGGATTGAGAGGTGGAAGGGGGAGAAGAAAGAGAGGTGGGGAGCGATGTGAGGTGGAGAGCGAGGTGAGGGGGGAGCGAGGTGAGGGTGTGGGAGGAGAGAGAGATGATGGGGAAGAGAGAGAAGTGAGGGGGAGGTGAGGGGAGAGAGAGAGATGAGGGGAGAGAGAGAGATAAGGGGAGAGAGAGAGGTGAGGGGTGAGAGAGAGGTGAGGGGTGAGAGAGAGGTGATGGGGGAGAGAGAGGGGAGCTGAGGGGGTGAAGAGAGGTGAGGGGAAGAGAGAGAGGTGAGAGGGTGAGAGGTGAGGGGGGAGAGAGAGGTGAGGGGGAAAGAGAGAGGTGAGGGGGAAAGAGAGAGGTGAGGGGGAAAGAGAGAGGTGATGGGGAAAGAGAGAGGTGAGGGGGAAAGAGAGAGGTGAGGGGGAGAAAAGGGGTGAGGGGGAGAAATGGGGGGGGGGTGGAGGGGAGCCATGGGAGAGAAGGGGGAGAGAAGTGAGAGGACTGTGATATTAACTACAACTAAATAAAAAGGAAATACAAATTACCTTAGCACAATCTACAGTATAGATGTGGTGAGAAAAATTACTTTGTTGCAAGTAACAAAGTTACAAGTTGGGACTTAGCAGCTTCTGACCGCACTAGCTGCTATGAGAGAGGGAAAGAGATTGCTTATGCTGCCATGTTGTGAGAGAGGGAGAGAGATTGCTTATCCTGTCATGTTGTGTTGGAGGGAGAGAGACTGCTTATTCTGCCGTGTTGTGAGAGAGGGAGAGAGATTGCTTATCCTGTCATGTTGTGTTGGAGGGAGAGAGACTGCTTATTCTGCCGTGTTGTGAGAGAGGGAGAGAGACTGCTTATCCTGCCGTGTTGTGAGAGAGGGAGAGAGACTGCTTATCCTGCCGTGTTGTGAGAGAGGGAGAGAGACTGCTTATCCTGCCGTGTTGTGAGAGAGGGAGAGAGACTGCTTATCCTGCAGTGTTGTGAGAGAGGGAGAGAGACTGCTTATCCTGCCGTGTTGTGAGAGAGGGAGAGAGACTGCTTATCCTGCCGTGTTGTGAGAGAGGGAGAGAGACTGCTTATTCTGCCGTGTTGTGAGAGAGGGAGAGAGACTGCTTATCCTGCCTTGTTGTGAGAGAGGGAGAGAGACTGCTTATCCTGCCGTGTTGTGAGAGAGGGAGAGAGACTGCTTATCCTGCCTTGTTGTGAGAGAGGGAGAGAGACTGCTTATCCTGCCGTGTTGTGAGAGAGGGAGAGAGACTGCTTATCCTGCAGTGTTGTGAGAGAGGGAGAGAGACTGCTTATTCTGCCGTGTTGTGAGAGAGGGAGAGAGACTGCTTATCCTGCCTTGTTGTGAGAGAGGGAGAGAGACTGCTTATCCTGCCGTGTTGTGAGAGAGGGAGAGAGACTGCTTATCCTGCCTTGTTGTGAGAGAGGGAGAGAGACTGCTTATCCTGCAGTGTTGTGAGAGAGGGAGAGAGACTGCTTATTCTGCTGTGTTGTGAGAGAGGGAGAGAGACTGCTTATCCTGCCATGTTGTGAGAGAGGGAGAGAGACTGCTTATCCTGCCATGTTGTGAGAGAGGGAAAGAGACTGCTTATACTGCTCAGTGAGGAGAAGAGCGGAGTTGGTGCCGGAGGCTCCCCCTGCATCTCTGAAAGGTGAGTTGGCAAGTTGGCAAAAATTGCAGCTATTACTGAATGAATAATGCCCGGATTTCTGACCAATCAGAGAGCAGGGTTTCAGTAATGCCCGGAATTTTACTGCTTTAGTTTATAATAATAAATAAACAGAATGGGTGCTACGTGGTTCCAGGAACAATCATTTAGAGCAAAACGTAACTTCTCAACCTGGTTGGGCCAGATGATTTAAAGGAAATTGCTCAACTTCTGAACATTGCTTTGTCATTTTAATTAAATCTGACATATTTTAAATAGCATTCTAGATATAATCTTCACATGTTTATTTAAAATAAAGCAAGGGCCCTTGCTGAAAGTTACATAATTACATAGTAGATGAGGTTGAAAAATGGCATGCATCCATCAAGTTCAACCTACAGTGGCGAGAAAAAGTTTCTGAACCTCTTAAGATTTTCACATATTTCAAACCTAAAATGTCATTAGATCTTGTTAAGTCCTAATAATAGATAAAGATAACCTGAACAAATTAAACAAAAACATGATACTTTTTCAACATTTATTTACCCACAAATTATTAAACATTCAATATCCATGTGTGAAAAGTATGTGAACCTTTAGATTCCGTAGCTGGTGGCACACTTTTGAGCAGCAATGATTTCAATTAAGCATTTTCTCTAACTGTAGGTCAGTCTATCACATCGAAAAATCCCAAAAACGCTAAAATGTACACAAATTACCAATATTACAAAAAATTACCGATAATAAAAATGTTTCCCCCTGCACTGGAGAACAACCAAAGTGGAACCCGGAAGTACCATTATGCGTGCACACGCGCATGCACGCAACCAAGCGCACTGGCAGCAAACGAGTGAGGACATACAGGAGCTGCCATGAGAAGCACCACAAAGAAAACTGATGCCTAAACTAAAAAAACGCAGAGTCCAAGTGCTGAATGCAGCACCGAAGAACGTGAGTGGGAATCATTCCCAAGTTTTATGTTTTTCTTATTGATAAATTAAATAATCTTCATCATAGAGGGGTGTTTGTTTGAGCTCATCGCTACCATTTTTAGTCAATCGCATCCTGTTATGAGGAATTTTGACCCATTCCTCCTTACAGAACTGCTTCAACTCAATGACATTTGAGGGCTTCCTTGCATGGACAGCTCGCTTCAGGTCATGCCACAACATTTCGATGGGGTTTAGGTCCGAACTTTGACTAAGCCATTCTAAGAATTTCTTCTTCTGTAGCATTTATTTTATAGATCTGCGTGTATGTTTAGGATCATAGTCTTGCTGCATGACCCACTTTTGTTTCAGCTTCAGCTCACGAAAGGATGGCCTAAAATTCTCCTCTCGAATCTTCTGATACAATGTGAAATTCATGGATGTGTCAATGATGGCCAGCTGTCCAGGTCTTGAGGCAGCAAAGCAGCCACAAACCATCACACTGTCAACACCATGCTTGACGGTTACATAGTTACATAATAGATGAGGTTGAAAAAAGACATACGTCAATCAAGTTCAACCTATGCTAAATTGAAATGACAGCATATTAGATGACAGAATACATCCTATTTTTGTACTTACAGTATTTTGTTCCAGAAGAAGGCAAACAAAAAACCTCAGTGAAATATAATATAATGATATCTCATAAGGGGAAAAATAAATGTACATATATATGTATGTATGTCTTTATTTATATAGCGCCATTAATGTAGATAGCGCTTCACAGCAGTAATACACGTGAGAATCATATAAATAACAAATAATACAAGTAACACTTAGTGGGAAGAAGGGCTTCAGACATAAAAGTAACATTTAGGAAAAGGAGTCCCTGCTCTAAAGAGCTTACAATCTAATCGGAAGATAGGAAGAACATACACACAGTAGGAAGGCATTTTGGTAAGTGAATCTGCATGGGGCCAAGGTTTATGTATGAGGTGTAAAGTATCAGCCACGGAGCTACTCATATGTGTTTTTTTTTTTAAACTTGTATTTTATTGACAGTTTATCACAACATCTCTACATACAATTGGGGGGAGGGGAGGGGAGGGGAAGGGAAGGGTGGCTAACAAAAGTAAAAGTGGGATGTAGGGAAATAGTAATTGAGCAAAAAGCTTGACACACTTGTAGTACAGGTCCATTAACAATAACAACCGAAAGCAGGTGTATTTTAAGGTGGGTCTTAAAGGTGGATAGAGAGGGTGCTAGTTGGATATTGAAGGGAAGGGCATTCCAGAGGTATGGGGCAGTCCGTGAGAAAGATTTAAGGCGGGAGAGGGTTTTAGATACAAAGGGGATAGAGAGAAGGCATCCATGACCAGAACACAAGAGTCAGGATGGTTTATAGCTAGGAATTAGGGCTAGGATGTTCGGAGGAGCAGAAGAGTGTAAAGCTTTAAAAGTGAGGAGGAGAATTGAGTGTGTGATACAGGATTTAATAGGAAGCCAGGAGAGGGATTTCAGTAGGGGAGATGCTGAGACAGATTTAGGAAAAAGTAGAGGGATTCCGGAGCAGCATAAAGGATAGATTGTAGGGGAGACAGGTGAGAGGCAGAAAGGCCGAACAGCAGGAGGTTGAAAAGTTAATTTGTGTGTCATCATCATAGAGGTGATATTTGAATCCAAGAGATGTGATTAGTTCACTTAGAGAGAGTGTGTAAAGATAAAAGAGAAGAGGTCCCAGGACAGAGCTTAGGGTACCCCCACAGAGAGATTGATAGAGGAGGAGATATTAGCAAAAGAGACACTGAAATTATGATGGGAGAGGTAAGAGGAGATCAAGGAAAGAGCTTTGTTACAAATATCAAGATTATGGAGAATGTGAAGGAGAATAGGGTGGTCCACAGTATCAAATGCTGCAGAGAGGTCAAGTAATAAGGACAGAGTGTAAGAACCTCTGTTTTTGGGAGCATGGAGGTCATTAGTTATTTTAGTGAGGGCTGTTTCAGTGGAGTGAACAGTGTGGAAGCCAGATGGTAGAGGGTCTAAGAAAGAATAGGTGTGAGAAAGTGGAACAAGCAAGAGAAAACAAGACATTCAAGGAGTTTAGAGGCAAAAGGCAGGAGAGAGATAGAACGTTAGTTAGAAAGACAGGTCGGGTCAAGCTTGCTGTTTTTGAGTAATGGTATAATTGTTGCATGTTTGATGGAGGAGGGAAAGGTACCA
Organism: Ascaphus truei; assembly: GCF_040206685.1. Lineage (NCBI taxonomy): Eukaryota > Metazoa > Chordata > Amphibia > Anura > Ascaphidae > Ascaphus > Ascaphus truei. Next base: position 216,086,021 of record NC_134487.1, read on the forward strand.
GAGTAAAAGAAGGAGTTACAAATGTGTAAGGATTATAGTAGGATGCATGAGGGAGAAATTCATCTTATATTATAGTAGGAGCAAGAGGTTTTAGGCGATGGGAGGGAATAGTTTCAAGACGGCAGGTGGTAGAGTGATAAGAGGAGATCAGCAATGACACCTCCTCCTCTGTGACAGCGGAAAAGGAGGCAAGGAAGGCAGGAGGAGAGTTAGGAAGTGGTGTTGGATGGGAGGAGGATAAAGAGGGTTTGTCCTGATGTATGGATTCCACCTTTTTTTTTTTTAAATAGTCAACAAAGTCCTGAGGTGAGATGAGGAAGAAGAACAGGCAGAAGAGTGTGGTCTGAGTAGGGAGTCAAAGACAGAGAAGAGTCATCGTGGGTTAGACTTGTGCATGTTGATTAGTGATGTAGGTTGTTTAGCCTGAAAGAGGGCAGAGTTGAAACTGGATAGCATAAATCTGTAGGAAAGGAAATCTGTGAGAGTGTGAGATTTCCTTCAGAGGCGTTCAGAGCAATGAGTGCAGGAATGCAGCATGAGCATGTAGAAGTTTAACCTGGGTCTGGGGTTAGAAGGGCGAGAACGGTAGAGAGAAATCGGAGCATGTAGATCAAGAGAGGAGGATAGGGCAAAGTTGTAGATCCTGACCAGGTTGTCAGTGTCTGTAGCAGAGCTGAGAGAGGAGAGGGAGGAGGGTAAAGTGGAATCAAAAGCTGGTATGTTAATAGAGTATAAAAAATATAACAAAACAAGTGCGCAACTAAAATGAACTAGCAATTGTGAAATAATGGTGATAAAATGTTACCACTAAATACCCAAGTGAGTATCATACATAATAACTGTGTTACCAGTCTAAAAAAAGGAGCGTCTGCTGCTGTAAAAGGGTAGCCCAGGACCTTGGGTAGCTAGACAAAACAAAACAAAAAACAGCGCACAACGCTCATCGTGACAAATGTAAATACAATTTTATAATAAAAATGATTCAAGGTTCTGCATACATCAATTGAATTAAAAACAGGCACAGAAAGTAAGAATGATAGCTGTTACCACTCATGGACACTGGAACACACAGGAACAGCAGGGGTGGATGTCTTGTCCACTTCTGAAGTTTCCGGTCAGGTGGACTACGGGGTCCCTGTCTGCTTGGGAATGTGTTCAGGGAGTCTAATGAACTCATCTGCAAAGTCCAAGGAATAAAGTCCAATGCTCCGTTGTGTTAGGAGTCACAGTAATTACATTCACAGCCTCGTGGGACAGCGTCTGGCGTCTGACTCGCGGCACCACACTGAGCACCGTCGGGCAATGATGATGTCACCGTGTTGGCATTGATATGGAGAAGTATCAAAAATGATGCTAAATCACCAGGATATTGTCACATAACACACTGGATAACATTCAGGTTGATAAGTGGTATATTCCAATGCGTTTCGTAGCAGTAAAAGGCTACTTCTTTCTTTCCCTGAATAAGTTGCCTTTTTTGTTTTATGTTAATAGAGTGCAGGTCTCTGCACAAACGTGGGGTAGATGGAGGTGGAGAAGGGGAGAAGTGTGAGATAGAAAATGAGATGAGGTGATTGACACAGAGAGGAAAGAGAAAAATGGAGAATTCAGAGAGATAAATATTTTTAGTGAAAACCAGGTCTAGGTTGTTGCCATCCTTGTGGGTGCTGGCCAAAAGAAGAAGAGGATAGAGAGAGAAAGTGGGAAACCCAAAGGAGGGAGGGGTCATCAATATGGTGGTTGAAGTCCCCAAGGAGAAGAATAGGGAAGTCTGAGGAGAGAAGGAAAGAGATCCAGGATTCAAAGTGAGAGAGAAAGACAGAAGGGGGGTGAGAAGAGGCAGGTGGGCGATATTACCCCATGTAGAAAGGGAGAGGAGAAAAAATCTGGACAGTGTGAGCCTCAAAGGAGGAAAAAGCAAGAGAGGGAGGAATAGGAAGGGTTTGCTAACGGCAGATAGAGGGAAGGAAGAGACCCATGCCTCCACCCCTGCCATCAGGGCATGGAGTGAGGGAGAAAGAAAGGCCACCATAAATAGAGGGCAGCTTCCAATGCAGTCATACTGATTGAGTCAAGTCTCAGTTATAGCAAATAGGAGCAGAGAGTGGGAGAAAAAGAAGTAATGCACAGAGAGGAACTTGTTGGAAAGGGAGCTGGCATTCCAAAGGGCACAGGAGAAAGGGAGAGAGGAGGGAGGTTGATAGGGTATGGGCATGAGGTTAGAGGGGTTGACACCAGAAGGAGTAGAAGTTGCATGCGGCAGGCAAGGACGAGAGTATGTAGAAATAAGACAGGGACTAGGATTGTGCGAGATATCCCCAGAAGCAATGAGAAGCATGGATAGAAAGAGATTGTGTGAGGATGAACTTTAGGGATGTCTTTAGTGCAGGGGGTATTGCTGAGTAGTGTAAGAGGGTGCAGGTAAGAAAATAATTCATTTGAACAGAGAAGTGGTGAATTACGGAGAGATGGAGATATATGAATATCTATGAATAGAGTTAGAGACATAATGAGGCTGGAAGAAAGAAACACGTCTTTTTAAAAAGAAGTGAGGTCAGAGCAGATATAAATAGTAGTGGCGGCATGGCAGCAATAGCTTAGTACTTAGAAGTGCAGTATGGGATAGATAATATCCTCCTTAATAGAGTACTTCAAATCTAGGATTCAGGGCCAGTAGGTGTGATGTTGTAAACTTGTTTCACTTCTGTTGAACTCCCTGTTAAACTCCACACTGGATCAACATCCTTCCCATGTTTACTTATTTGGTATATTCAATTGTGATGAGATTCTACTGTTCAAACACAGTGTTTGGTTTTCGCCAAACATAACATATCTCATTGAGGCCTTGGTCGTTGAAGACACTGAAAAGCTCTAAAACACAATGCTGTAGACTTTTTTCTACTTTGTTATCCCTGCACAATTGCTAAATGGACACCATGTCAACTCCGTACATGTATACCAAACCTGACTAGTTATGCTTTTATAATATTTTCTGCAATTAATGCTGGAATAGATAAAAATGTGACTTTAGCAGAAACATGAATATTTCATTTTGAACTATGATTTTTTCAAATTTTCACCGAATGTTCGTGGGTGGAAGCATTCCATAAGGCAAACCTTAACTAATGAGTATTGCTTTTTCTGCACTGCCCCTCCTCCGGCAGATAGAAGTGGGTATTGGTCTGTGATCCCACTTTTTGACATTATGTTTGCTCATGGCAACTACAAAAGGAGAATGGTCGGGTTTAATCCATTTAAGTTTCGTCTTTCCCGATCCAGCAATGTACCAGCAACGGCTTACAATAACATTGGGCTTCAAAGTTCCTCAAAAGCCCATCAATTTTGTCCGTGCCATCCACGAAATTCCCAAAGCTGTGGTGGTCCACTCGGGGGATTGCTTGCTCCCCGTCAACAAGGTGGGAGTGCGGAGCTGATGTCCCTTGTGTGGCTGCAAGCAGCCGGACCCTTTTGTCCAGGGTCACCCCCTCTTCCCACGAGTAAAGGAGTGCGGTGTGTCCAGGGGTGGCAAGTCCATTAGCCACTGGGGCTACCAAGGCCGCACTCCCCAAAACCGGTTCCCCAACAATATCCAGGTGGGCAACCGCTTCCTCTTCATATCCTTCCTCCACCACCGGGACCGGAATAAACGCATGTGCCCATGGCTGTAGAGTGACCACTGCAACTGAAGCTGAGGGTATGTGTCACGGTAGACCAGGTCTTACAGTACCAACAAATTAATACCAGGATTCTGGACTGAGCAGTACAAGGCGGGTAAAATAAATTGTAATTTATTTCCTTTTAAGACAAACACACAATACTTCACAATTACACTCAATAAACACTTACTGGGATGGGGAAATGGAATAAAATGTCCACGGAACGAAACAAAGTCTTTGGATACACCTAATGCAAGTGGGTGTGCGATGTGAGCTGTGCGACAGTCCTTGCCTAGGGGCTCAACTTGCCACCCCTATATCTCTGCCGAAAGGGAAGATTTCGTAATGTCCTTACAGGATTTGTTCAGGAATCCTTAGCTCAAACAAATTCTGGAAGAAGGGCACGATCCTTGGTTGCCAGTTGTTAACCCCTCACTCTCCGGAACCGCTGACGCTAAACTTGGATGTTTTTTGGTAAAATTTCAGATAAATCTGACTGGGATTGTGCTGCAGGCATCTTTATAGGGTTAAAGGTCCTATTCCTAACATACACACCCAATCCTCTCGTGAGAACAACTTTTCCCACCTATCCCAGACTTGCCAGGAGTTCATAGAACGGGCAGAAGTTGCTTCCCGGTCTGCTAAGAGCATATGTTAACCTCACACCTGAGCTACTTAGCATACCGGGCCCAACCTTTTACCTGGCGACAGTAAGTCTGGGGTTTGGCTACCAAGTGTTAAGCGCCCATACTTCAGACCGGTTTCTGGTACTTGGGAACAATCCGGCCACCCTAACACCTAGGATCTCTGAGATTTTTCAACTCCGGACCTCTAGACACCGGGGCACCGACTTAGCAGGGTGCCCTTTGAAGTACGGAGATGAAAAATCCCTCAGCTCATTCATCCATAACATATGGGCATGTTAAAGGATTCATCGCTGAACCGGCAGGAAAGGGGTTCCCACCTTTGCATTGAAAACACTATTGAGAAACAGTTTATTTATATTTGTATGTTCTGTAGGTGCACCAAATGTAAAACCACTATGTATTTTCATGAGACCCTTGTAACTAGCTGCACTCCAAAAGTTAGAGTGCTAGCTCTTTCCTAGTGCAAGTTATCCACTTAATTGACAGGGCTCTATGATGTGGGTTGCGGTTTGATCTATAATCGGTCTGGGTTACAATTCGGCATACAATGTATCCGTCCTGGCTTTGATCGGTAACCGCAGACGCGCACCACCAATTCACCTTAAGTGGATAACGAGACGGCAGGATATCATGTATCAAGAAGGCACTTCAGCTAAACCGCAGACCTTATTCAATTGACTTTGCGGTTTAGAGGTCTGCGGCTTAGAAAGTGATACCCATCTTCAAAGCAGCCACTTATTCACAGGCACACTTCTTCAACCAGCTCTTGGCACAGTGCTAGAAGCTCCCCCTTGTATCGCAAATACAGTTAGCACATTTCTCATTCATTCATTTAACTGCAGCTAGCTTCTGAGCTGCAAAACAGGAACAATAAAGTAGTGTAGGGGAAAACATGGTATGATGGTTACAATACATTTTAATCCTTTCTGTCCCAACACGGTTTAGGGTTAAGCAGTCGGGCTTAATACCTTTATTATTGGCCTGGTTAACCCTTTCACCGCTACACCTCCCACAACTCAAAGCGCAGGCTCTGCCCTGACCACCATTTCCGGCAGTTGGGCTGGCCTCGCAGCTCTTGAGGTTGACAGTTCACAAGGAATGTCCTGGCGGGATAGGCCATCTGCATTGCCATGTTCACTGCCCTTCTTATACTGGATGGTGAAAGCAATTTCTTGCAAAGCAAGTATCCAGCGCAGTAACTTGGCATTTCCCCCGACACCCTTTGAAGCCAACTTAGTGGGTTGTGGTCCGTGATCACAGTGAATGGGTGACCGTAGAAATAGGGCTGAAGTTTTCTCAGAGGCCACACGATTGCCAAACACTCCTTTTCAATGGTGGCATAAGCCACCTCTCTGGGCAGCAACCTGTGGCTCAGATACACCACTGGATGTTCACTGCCCTCCTTCCCCCCAGCGCCGATGCCATAGTCCGAGGCATCGGGCAGCACCAAAAACTTTTTAGTGTAGTCTGGTTCAGCTAGGATACGGGCACTGGCCAGTGCAGTCTTCAGTTCCTGGAAGGAAGTTTCACAGATGGGAGACCAGACTACCAGCACAGACAGTTGCTTTTGGGTCAAGTAAGTCAAGGGTTTTGCTACTGCGCTGTACTGAGGGACAAATTTTCAGTAGTAGCCTGCAGTGCCTAAGAAAGCCATAACCTGCTTCTTGGTCTTGGGAATGGGCCACTGCACTATTGCTTTCACCTTGTCTGGCTCTGGTTTGAGGTGCCCGCCACCCACCCTATGCCCTAGGTACAGTACTTCGGCCATCCCTACTAAGCACTTGGTGGGTTTCAGTGTGAGTCCCGCTTCCCTGATCCTGGCTAGCACCACATGCACTAAATGTGTGTCCTACAAGTTGCTAAATACAGCAATGTCGCCAGGTATGCCCTTGCAAACCCCTGCATGCCCTCCAGTAACTGATTGACCAGGCATTGGAAGGTAGCCGGTGAATTCTTCATCTCGAATGGCATCACTAAAAATTCATAGAGGCCACTCGAGGTAATGAATGCAGACTTCTCCCTAGCCTCCTGGGTCAAGGGAATCTGCCAGTAACCTTTACTGAGATCCATGGTGGTGAGATACTTTGCCCCGCGTGTTCATCCAGCAACTCGTCCATGCGGGGCATGGGATAAGCATCTGAAACCGTCCCTGCGTTGAGTTGCCGGTTTTCCACACAGAAGCGGGTAGTCCCATCCTTCTTAGGTGCGAGGACTACCGGACAAGCCCAAGGGCTCTGAGATGGCACAATTACCCCTAGGGCCAGCATATCTTCCACCTCCCTCTCTACACTGCCCTTCACCTCTGCAGATACCCGGTAGGCATGCTTATGCAGAGGACACAGATCACCCGTGAGCACAGGATGATCTGTAATATGTGTTCTGCCCTGCTTGTCTGAGAACAGAACTCTATCCTTCTCTAACATAGCCCTAGCCTCTGCTCTTTGCTGCCAACTCAACTGGGACCCTATCTCTACCTGCTCCACTTTACCCCCCTGCCTAGCCTACCCTTGGAGGTCCGGCAGAGCATTGCTTTTTGGGTCCCCCATCAGTGGGCTACAAATATCTAGCACTGATGCCTCACTCGGTGCAAAGTACTCCTTGAGCATGTTAAAGTGATATGTCCTAGTTCTAACTGTCTCTTCATCTAACTGTACAACATAGTTGCACTCATTCATCTTTCTGAGGACCGTGTACGGTCCAGACCAGGCAGCCATTAATTGTTCTCCCGAGTGGGCTTCAGAACAAGTACTTGCTGTCCTGGGATGAATGACCTACTACGGGCATTCTGATCATACCAAGTTTTCTGCTCGGTCTGAGCATCCCTAAGGTTGTTCTGTGCCAACCCCATGAGCATCTCTCACCGATCTCTGAGATTTACCATGTACTGAAGCACAGAAACATCCGTATTGGTACTCTCCCCTTTTCATCCCTCACAGAATAGGTCGAGTGGGCCCGTTCCCTGCGACCATACAGCAGCTTGAAGGGAGAAAATCCTGTAGTTTCTTGCGGTACCTCTCGGTAGGCAAACAGCAAGTGCTGCAGGTGAATTTCTCAGTCTTTCCCCTCCGCCTCTATAAAGTCTCGCAGCATCTGCTTCAGGGCACCATTAAACCTCTTACATAATCCGTTCATAAGGGGTCATGTGATGGTGTTTCACCCTGCACGCATCCCAGAGACACTGTAACAATTCACTCATGAATTGTGATCCTTGATCGGTTAGGATGTCGCTAGGGAAACTTACCCAAGTAAAAATCCCTAACAATGCCTTTGCCACTGCATTAGCATCTCATTTTTAAAGCGCTACAGCCTCATGGTACCAGGTGGCAAAGTCCACCACCATGAGGATGTAGCGCTTCCCTGACCAGCTCGGAACCATAAGGGGTCCCACTAAATCCATAGCTACCCTCTGGAATGGTAACGGGTTCAGGGGTGCCTTCACATGGTCACCCGCCTTACCTACCCACTGGCAGGCATCACTGGAGCGGCAGAACTCTGCCACTGCTCCTGATGCCTCCAGCCAGTAGTAACGCTGCACCAGCCGGGCTCTCTCTAGTGACCCCCTGATGTCCCGCTAGTGGAATGGAGTAGGCTACCAGCAATAATTGCTTCCTGTACTCCCTGTGTACCACTAGCTGTCTTCTAGCAGTCCAGACCCTATCTTTCCAGTAGAACCTTGCTCCCTATACAAGAGCCCGTGGTGTCACAGAAAGTGGTCTGACCTCTCACTTTCCCGAGACTCGGACGTCTGAAGTCCCATACCTTCTAAGATGGGTTTAGCTTTCATCGCATCCCTAAATTCTATTCATAACACTGGCCACCCACCCTTAGTCTCTCAGTCAAGGGACACAGGAACAGGTAAAGGGAACAGTAAGTCAGTCTCTGGTTGTGACTCAAGGCAACTGTATGAGAGGGGGGAGTCCCATAGACAGGGGGCGGGTATTTAAGTGGTGTCTCGCATTTTCATTGGTCTAAAAAAATCTCTCTGTGAATGCCACATAATGTGATGATCCAGAGGTGCTCAGCGGAGACCATCAATGTACATAACAATACTTGGGACCTATGCAGAGAGCTGAGAGAAGCCCAATCTCGCCAGTTTTTTGCCAAATTTGCTTACTGCAATTTAGTAAATGGCGAAAGACTGGCGAGATGAGGAATATCCGCAAGTTTTTGTTTCTTGGAAAAAAAACTCGATGCGCGGGTGGCAAGAAGCAATATATCGCCAGTTTTAAAACCCGCCGTATGCAAGTAGCCCCGATTAGCATCTCGACGCTGATCGCACTAATAAAATGGAGAGATGTTCTCCAAATAGCTCCGCCAACAAAAGTTGGCAAAAAGCTGGAGCTGAGCGGCGATAGTTGACATAAAAAAAGAAACAGGCCCTTTTCCTTGCTGGAATTGATGCAGGGGGGCTCCAGAGCTGATACCCAGAAATATCAGCACAGGACCCCCCATGGCATGCATCCGAGGCAGGAAAAATGCATGTACAGCCCACATCATTACCTTAGCGGCTAACCGCTAAGGCAATGAAGGGGTTAACCCACCATGCCAGCTTTATTGTGGGTAGCGGGGGTGGGTGAAGGGGGCTTTTGGCCCTTGGTGTGAGTTTAGGGCTTGCGGGGGGTTGCGGGTGCAGTTAACCCCCTCACGACCGTAGCAGTTAATACCGCTACGGTCATGAAGGGGTTAACCTCTCCTGCTACCCCCCCGCAAGCCCTAAATAAACCACCGTTGGGGCTAATACCCCCTTCACCCACCCCCGCTACCCACAATAAAAAAAATCACACACAGCAGCCCCACAATAAATAAATAAATCTAAATAAATAAATAAATGAATATAAATATATATATATAACAACAACCCCTGTAACCCCTAACATACACATATATGCACATCAATGATACTATAGGACGGCGGGGGCCCTTGCGTGTTACCCACAGGCCTACAGTACCAATTATGTGCCCCCCAAAAAATTAATGAATAAACACATACATACTTTTAAAGAAATAACCCCCCCCCCCTAACACATACAGTATAGTTATGGCCACAATTACTATTATCCACAAAGGGATAATAGTGAATGTGCCCATTTTAAATACATAAACAGCAATAAATATATTAAATACATATAGCACTCACCCATGTCCGGCTGCCACGATGAAGGCCATCCTCTTCTTCATCCTGCCCATGCCCCCTCCGCTGCTGCAAAACAGACACAAGAATGAAAACATCCAAAGTAATGTCCCCTAACCCCTTAATCACCATAGCGGTTATTAACCTCTACAGTCATTAAGGGGTTAACCCACCCACACCCACCACTCGGGATGCCTACATACCCTCCCCCACTAACCCCCCACCCCATGAGGCCTAACCACCCTCACCCACTACCCACAAGGGAGGCCTACCCACATACCGTTGGGGAACCCCCCCCACCCCCAGTACCCACAATAAAAACAATACAGTGACACACAATAAACATCATTCTATTTATTAAATACATTACCCACCCCCTGTGCCCCCCCATTAATACAAGATTTATCCTTTTACAAACAGGGTTCATAACACAGCCCCACGCGAGTCCCTAGTGGCCTGGCGGGGCAACTGACAGACCTACAGGGTACCAGCAGCCCTTTTCAAACAGGTTCTGGAGGCCTGTTGGTGGGTCCCGCCAAGCGCCATGGCCCCCAGGTGGTCTCCTTGGGTCACCGTGGGCCACAATTGGATCCCCATGGTAGGCCCAACGATGTCTGGGAGCCCCGGGGCAGACCCACAGGTGTCTGCGGGGCCTCGGGTGGTTCCCACGGGGGTCTGGGGCATTCACGAGTGCTCACTACGAGTCCGCGGTGCCCCCATGGATGTGGGACCACCGCTTCATCCCCGCACCTATGGGTCAGCGGTGCCCCCACAGATGTGGGACCACCGATTCATCCTCGCAGACTACGGGTCCGCGGTGCCCCCACAGATGTGAGGCCACCGCTTCATCCCTGCATGTGTCACCCGTGGAACCACCAGCCTGATACCCGTGAGATACCCGAGGAGACCGCAGGTGGTCTCCATAGGTCTCACGCAGAACCATGGAACAAACCCTGAATGTAAAAAAATAAACCTGGCCTATACATGCAAAACATACACCACCCCCAACACCTACAGTACAATAATGTGCAAAATAACTATTATCCAGATAGGGATTATTAAAAACATTAACTAGCATATTCAAATAAATAAAGTACTACTGACCTCATCAATAAGAAGTCTCAGTCGCCAGCAACATCCATGTCTTGCCCACAAAAAACATAGCCAATACAAAGCCAATACAATGCAATTACATTCAGATATCAATTAACCCCTTAAACACCTTATCGGATAATAACCGCAAAGGTAATTAAGGGGTTAAGCCACACTGGCCCGATACCCACCCTTAACCCATGAATATGTACATTGCCTTCATCATGCAAATATATATATATATATATATATATATATATATATATATATATATATATATATATATATATATGTAACGGGTTTTCCCCACCGTATCGCAGATTATACTATAGGGCGGAGAACATATATTGTTACCATGTGTGCGGTGCGTTACCTGCTGGCTCACAGGAGGTCTGAGCTTCCGCCACGGGAAACCTGGGGCAATTATGATACTAATGAGTAACCACTTACTCGATGCAGCGCCTCCACCTGCGAGGGCTCCCACCAGAGGAGGATCGGTTCCTCGCAGGACAATCACAATAACCATGTACACGTAGGTGAGATAACCAAAGAGCTTTTAGTTGAGAACACAATAAACACAGATATATCACACTTCATATAACACGCGTCCCTCTCTAGAGAAGACACTAATCACAGCGTATCACACCACTCTTCCCCTGCGCCACGGCGGACGCCAAACTTTATGTGTCACGGCGGACGCCAATACCTTATGCGCCACGGCGGACGCTAACGCTTGTACAAAGAGACCCCTCCCCGTGTCCAGTAACCCCAACCCAATGTCTCGCACCCCCAAGTCATAAACCAGTGTGTGTGTGTGACTGTGCAGCCACTATGTCTGTTGATAGGCCTTGTTGGTGCACGTGAGGGTGTGGGTTACCTGCCGAGCACTCCAGTGCTCGGACCTGCAACGGACTTCGCAAAGGATCCAGGCGAACTCCTGCACGATATCCGAATCCACCACAGGATGATCCGTCAGGGCGATCCCACCCTGATAATAGTCCAGCTCGCTCAGCAAGACACACCGTATTCTCTATCCCTTACTATTAAGTAGCTAATGGGGCAGATCCCTAACTTAGGGTCTGTCCCTACAATACTTCACTAAGATGACTCAGGGCTATCTGGGGCCTAGGGGAATTGCTGGCCTAGTGCAGAGAGTCACTGACTCCTGCACCCTACCTTCTTCCCCTAGCTGCTCCGGTCACCAACTGTCTGTCTCCAGAAAACCCCGCAAACTGTATCAATTCCCTGCAAGCAGGGAGCTCCTGCAGCCCTATTGGCTCCCTGGCGTCACCTGGGGTTCCCTAAGGGTCATGGGATCTGTAGTCCCTGGCCAATACCTTCCCTGGTAGGCTAGGGCTTCGTGGGCTTTATTTAGCTCCCTTCTGCGCATGCGCGAGCTCCCTAGGGCTGCCTGACTGTTCCCTATTCTGCTCCGGCACTCGCGCGACTCTCACTGCCTCCAGTGCCTTCCCTGCGCATGCGCGAGTGCTGTGGAATGGCGGCGCCCTACTCACCGGCCGCCGGGACCCTAGCGACGCGACCGCGGCCTTAGCAATGGCCGATCGCATCCCCGGCAACCGGCCATAGGCAGGGGAAGACGCGCGGCTCCCTGTGCCAGCCCCCACCCTTGGAAGTAGCCGTCGCAATCTTCGGCGGTGACCATGCTGCGCAACCAGGTAAGATGGGTGACCTGGCTACATCCTCCCCCCGGTAAAATCCCCAACGGCCTCGCTTGGGACACAACTCTTTAACTATGTACAGAAATTATATAATAAAAAAATGTAACAACCACATACAATCTTACTTATCTCTAGATCAAATTGTACATTTCATTGAACATTACAATGACGGACTGCACTCGGCTGCGAGCCCGCTGCTGAGCCTCATAATGGGGTGCCCCTACTTGATCATAGGTTACCCGGTTTGGAGGGTACCTGACTCTTTGGCTCCGTCGGAGCTGTTCTTCCGCAACCTCCTCGGGGGAGTAATAAACACAGTCCTGAGGCTCAGCCTCTTCCCTTGAGGGGATAATTGTCTCTGAACAGTCTCTGTTAGGCACAAAGCACGGGCTCTGTGCATCCAAAGGCTGGCCCGTTGGGGCCACCTTAGTAGGCATTGGCCTACGGGGCCCTTTACCCATAGCTCCTCCGGGAGATGCCCCTTCTGTGGGGAAGTCCCTTTGAGAGGGTCCCTCCATCGGATCTTCTGAAGTTTCAGAGTGGGTCTCGTTATTGACAGTCTCTTGACCCATCTCTGATGACTCGGACTCACCGTTGAGCGGTGTGGCCAGTATCTCTGTCTCTTCATCTTCTACTTGTGGAATGGGGAGAAGATGATTGCGGTGCCATACCTTTACCCGGCCGTCAGTGTCTTTGATGCGATAGACCGGGAGGCCAGGCATCTGGGATTCTATTTCGTACACTCCTTCTCTCCATCGGTCGGCCAATTTGTGCTTTCCCGGAACTCCCAGATTCCGAAGCAACACAGCATCCCCAGGACGAAGTTCCCGATATTTGACCTTATGGTCGTATCGCCTTTTGTTGGCAGCGTTCAACTTAGCTGTAGCCTTCTCAGCTTGTTGATAGGCCTGCTGTAAACTGTCTTTAAGTCTTTGCACGTATTTGAAATGGGTAGCATTGTGTATCCCATCCGTCGAAACTCTAAGACGTATGTCCACTGGCAGTCTTGCCTCTCGCCCAAACATGAGGAAGTAGGGGGAGAATCCAGTTGACTCGTGCCTAGTGCAATTGTACGCATGCACCAGGGCCTCTACGTGTCGACTCCATTCAGTTTTCTGAGCACTCCGTAGTGTTCCGAGCATATCCAGTAAGGTTCGATTAAAGCGCTCGGGCAGTGCATCTCCTTCGGGGTGATACGGGGTTGTTCGGGACTTGGTGATGTCCAGTATTTTGAGTAACTCTCTGATCAAAGTACTCTCAAAGTCCCGCCCTTGATCGGAGTGAAGGCGGTTGGGGAGACCGTAGTGCACGAAGTACTTCTCCCATAATATTTTTGCCACCGTGATGGCTTTCTGATCTTTAGTGGGGAAGGCCTGAGCATACCGGGTGTAATGGTCCGTGACGACCAGCACGTTGTATATTCCCCGGCTGTCAGGCTCAATGCACAGAAAGTCCATACACACAAGGTCCATGGCCCCAAACTTTTTAGATGGCCCATGGGGGCTGCTCGAGTAGGCAGGGTCTTGCGCTGTATACACCTAGTACAGGGGCGACAATGCCGTTCAACGGCCTCTCGCATCTTGGGCCAGAAGAAGCGGTCTCTGACCAACCCAAAGGTCTTGTCTATACCAAGATGTCCATGATCGTCGTGTAGAGACCACAACACCAGGTATTGTAAGTTCTTGGGGAGGACTAGTTGTCGTCTATCCGGGTGGTTGTGGTAGTGCACCACCCGATAGAGTAAGCAATTGTCTATTTTGAATTTATCCCATTCTCGCATGAGCAAGGCCACCAAGTCATTAGGCGCGCGTTTCAGAAGGGCTGGGTTCTGCTTTTCAACTGCTCGCCTGATGATACTAACGACAGGGTCTCGTATTTGGTAGTCTACCAAATCCTTCCACCGTAGCACCTTGTCATGCGTGATGTTCATCCCCTTTGGGTCACAGTAGGCGGCTGGGACAGCCTGCGACCGGCATCCCAAGGAGTCGGCTACTCTTAATTCTGAAAAGGCCACTTGATCGTTGATGATGGCAGCCATGCTACACATAGCTCGCACTCCGGGTCCGGGGAGTTCCTCCCATTCCTCATCATCTGGATTAGCACTTAACCCGGGTCGTCTGGATAGAGCGTCAGCCCCTATATTCAAAGGTCCCGGCTTATACTTCATGGAGAACCTGTAGCTACTTAGAGCGGCCAGCCAGCGGTGTCCAGCGGCGTCCAATTTAGCCGAGGTGTTGACGTAAGTGAGGGGATTGTTATCCGTCCTTACCTCGAAGGTAACACCATACAGGTAGTCGTGGAGCTTCTCGGTGATAGCCCACTTGAGAGCCAGGAATTCCAACTTGTGAACGGGGTATCTTTGTTCACTGGGTATCAGACTGCGGCTGATGTAGGCTACAGGCCGAAGACCCTCAGGGTGTTTCTGGTGCAGGATGGCGCCCAGTCCATTGAGACTGGCATCCACATGCAGAACATAAGGCTGTTCGGGATCAGCATACGCAAGCACCGGCGCTTCGGTCAGACACGTCTTCAATTTCAGGAAGGCTTGCTCACACTCAGACGTCCACTTATCACCGAACGGTTGGCGGGCGATACAGCCTTCTTACCGGTCTCTGAAGGGTATATTTTCAACAGGTTGTTCAGGGGCTTAGCCGTGCTCGAGTATCCTTCCACGAAGCGGCGGTAATACCCACAGAATCCCAGGAAGGACCGCAACTCTGTGACGTTCTCGGGTCGAGGCAAGTTTACTACGGCCTCTACCTTGGCAGGGTCAGTGGCGATCCCTTTGGCGGACACTATGTGTCCCACATAGGTCACCGATGTGTGGCAAAACCGGCACTTGTCTAGGGATAATTTCAACCCTTCGTTCCCCAGACGGTCGATTACCTTAAATAATTGTTCTTCGTGTTCTTCTAGAGTCCTTCCGAAGACGATGATGTCATCTAGGTATACTAGACATTCCCGTGGAATCATGTCCCCGATAGTCTTTTCCATCAACCTCTGGAACGTGGCCGGCGCCCCACATATACCTTGGGGCATACGGGTAAATTGATAGAATCCCAAAGGGCAGACGAAAGCTGTTTTTTCTTGATCTTCCGCTCTCATAGGTACCTGATAGTACCCGGATCGGAGGTCAAGTACACTGAACCATTGACTTCCATTTAGCGCGTTCAGTATTTCTTCGATGCGCGGGAGGTTGTACTGATCCGGTATCGTGCGGTTGTTCAATGTCCGATAATCAATGCACAGTCGTACGGATCCGTTCTTTTTACGCACCACCACTATGGGGGACGCGTATGGGCCCCGAGACTCTATCAAAATCCCGGAATCTTCCATATCGTGGAGAACGTTTCTCACGTCGTCTATATCTCGTGGGGCGAGGCGGCGTGACCATTCTCGGAACGGGGTGGTATCACTCAATCGGATGGTATGTTGGGCACTGCGACTACACCCCACATCCATCTCACTCGTGGAGAACACATGTCGTCGTTGAGCCAACTGTGTGGCCAGCTGCTCTTTCCACTGGGTAGGCAGTGTCGACTCACCGAAGTTGAAATTCAGCTCAACGACCCGCTCACCCGCGGCCGCCGCCTTCACCTTGGGTGTGTCTACGACGGGGCTGACCGGATATATGCCCCCCAACTTCTGGTCGGCATCAAATTCCATCGGGAAGGGGGATTCTGTACATACACGTGGGTTCGGAGTGGGATCTTAGTTGTCCACTCCCTCACTTCGGGTAGTATCCCATACCCTCTCTGGACCTCTTTTCTTCAGGCGTATTCTACAGGGAGAACAGCTGGTCGCTCTCATCTCGTGCGGGATAACAACACCAGACGGCCATCTTTTGCACTCCCCCTGGTAATATGGTCGTCAGTCCCCGTTGACGGTTGTAGAGATCCCCATGGCGTTCCAGGGCATAAACCGGGTTGCACTCTTCTCGTAGGACCGGATCTAGGAGAACGGTGGCTAGCGGCAGCTCATTAGTCTCTTTCAGATACGCTCGGATCACCGCTTGTACTATGTCAGCGTTGGTGCCAAAGATGATCGGGTACTTGCACTGGTCTTGGGGCTCCGGACATACCAGGGCCGCCACATGCATGGGGTGTCTCTTGCCGGTATTCAGCTGGAGTATTTCCATTTGAACCCTTACAATCCCATCGATGGGGCAGTCTTCATTACTCAGCCCCCGTACAGTCACGTGATCGGCCGCTCTCAGGGTGCAGTGTCGGAGGTGCTGTTCATAGAATGGGCGGTATATGATGGTCAGTTGCGACCCCGTGTCCAGTAGAGCCGACGCATAGATCCCTTCTAGTAACACCGGTATGATAGCTGCAGGGCCTACTTGGCTGTAACCTTCCCGGTTGGAGGCGTCATCCCCTGCGTCGGCATCCGCAGGGGCATCGGTGGTTCCCTGAGGGGTCTCCACTTCAGACCCGGCAGTTTGTACGCGGCATACCATCGACCGGGTGGTGTTTCTTCGATCTGGATTTTTGTCCTCAGGGCGGTCATCCCTTTCTGGGCAAGCCCGGGTGAAGTGTCCTTTATACCGCAGGTATAGCAAAGGGGGTCCCTTGATTCAGAGCGGTCCCTGTACGGGGGAGATGATTTACGGGCGAGTCTAATTTTAGAGGCCGAGCCTTTAGTTGCGACTTCCTCGTCCTGGATCGGGGTGTTCTTGGTCTTGGCCCCAGCGGCCTTATCAGGGTCACGGTTGGAAGGCTCCTTAACCTTGGCGGGAGTATGCAACCGGGCGTAGGCCTCATGTTCTTTTATCTCATCCATTAACTCCTCCCAGGAAGGGGGATCCCCTCGCATCAGAGAGCGCTTCATCATGATTACAATATGATGTTCAGGTAGAGCTCCCCTCAGAAATTGCTTACGGCAATATTCATCCACTTCAGCAGCCGTAATACTTTTCCTTTTTCGCATCTCCCACAAGACTGCTTGAATTCGCTGTAGGAAATCAGATAGCTCCTCTCCGTCTTTCTGGCAAAGATTGAAATACCGCTTCATCAATTGCCCTATGTCCTCGGTTCACCCATATGCCCGCACAAGAGTATCTAGCATTTGATGAGCGGTGACGTCCGCGTGCTGATCTTTAGCCATCTGTATGGTGGTGGATGCGGGAGGGCGTAGGCATTTCATTATGCGTTGTTGCTTCACCAGCTCAGAGCACGTCCACTCTTCTAGAACCTGAGACGTGTATTCTCTCCAGGCGTCGAACGCTTCTTCGCCTGTCGGGGTCGGCTTCGTTCCTGAAAAGATTTTTAGCTTGCGATACTGTTGCGAGATCTGAGCTTCGGATCGGGAGGGCCCCAATTCTAGGAGGGCCTGAGCTAACATTCGGATTTCATCCCCAGGTTTAGAGGATGAGTGGGCCCTACTTAAGGGTGGACTATGGTCGGTGAGGGCGGGCCTGTCGGCCCCGCAATGACTTTCAGAGGCTGAAGGCGATGTATGCATAGCAACCTCTTGTAAATTTGTGCGGGAGCTGCCGGGTTCGGATTTTATGGACAGTTCAGGATAGACAACAATACAGCAAGAACCGGTTGACGTCGTGAGCCACAAGCTGGACGGCCCCTGATCTTCAGTTATATCCTTCCCTACACTCACTAGCACGGAGCAATACTCCCGGTCTGGATCCTTACGTCGCTCTAACACTCTTATTTTGACAGCATCCCGGATATGTGGGTGCTGCCTCAAGGCCAGTTGTATGGAGGAGGACGGCGTATCAACAGGAACCCGGCTCACCGCGAGCGTGTGAAGCGGCGGCACTTGTAGCTCCACGGCCCAATCGCGCACTTCGGAGCGAGACGGGGACGGTAATGGGGGTGACATTTTGAGAAAAAAATGGAACAGGGCACCCCAGGTCTAAGATCTCAGCAGCGCCTCCAAATGTAACGGGTTTTCCCCACCTTATCGCAGATTATACTATAGGGCGGAGAACATATATTGTTACCATGTGTGCGGTGCGTTACCTGCTGGCTCACAGGAGGTCTGAGCTTCCGCCACGGGAAACCTGGGGCAATTATGATACTAATGAGTAACCACTTACTCGATGCAGCGCCTCCACCTGCGAGGGCTCCCACCAGAGGGGGATCGGTTCCTCGCAGGACAATCACAATAACCATGTACACGTAGGTGAGATAACGAAAGAGCTTTTAGTTGAGAACACAATAAACACAGATATATCACATTTCATATAACACGCGTCCCTCTCTAGAGAAGACACTAATCACAGCGTATCACACCACTCTACCCCTGCGCCACGGCGGACGCCAGCCTTTATGTGTCACGGCGGACGCCAATACCTTATGCGCCACGGCGGACGCTAACGCTTGTACAAAGAGACCCCTCCCCGTGTCCAGTAACCCCAACCCAATGTCTCGCACCCCCAAGTCATAAACCAGTGTGTGTGTGTGACTGCGCAGCCACTATGTCTGTTGATAGGCCTTGTTGGTGCACATGAGGGTGTGGGTTACCTGCCGAGCACTCCAGTGCTCGGACCTGCAACGGACATCGCAAAGGATCCAGGCGAACTCCTGCACGATATCCGAATCCACCACAGGATGATCCGTCAGGGCGATCCCACCCTGATAATAGTCCAGCTCGCTCAGCAAGACACACCGTATTCTCTATCCCTTACTATTAAGTAGCTAATGGGGCAGATCCCTAACTTAGGGCCTGTCCCTACAATACTTCACTAAGATGACTCAGGGCTATCTGGGACCTAGGGGAATTGCTGGCCTAGTGCAGAGAGTCACTGACTCCTGCACCCTACCTCCTTCCCCTAGCTGCTCCAGTCACCAACTGTCTGTCTCCAGAAAACCTCCCGCGAACTGTATCAATTCCCTGCAAGCAGGGAGCTCCTGCAGCCCTATTGGCTCCCTGGCGTCACCTGGGGTTCCCTAAGGGTCATGGGATCTGTAGTCCCTGGCCAATACCTTCCCTGGTAGGCTAGGGCTTCGCGGGCTTTATTTAGCTCCCTTCTGCGCCTCCAGTGCCTTCCCTGCGCATGCGCGAGTGATGTGGAATGGCGGCGCCCTACTCACCGGCCCCTGGGACCCTAGCGACGCGACCGCGGCCTTAGCAACGGCCGATCGCGTCCCCGGCAACAGGCCATAGGCAGGGGAAGACGCGCGGCTCCCTGCGCCAGCCCCCACACTTGGAAGTAGCCGTCGCAATCTTCGGCGGTGCACGTGACCATGCTGCGCAATCAGGTAAGATGGGTGACCTGGCTACATCTATATATATATATATATATACACACACACACATGATGAACCAATATACAAATAAATGTAGAAGGGTTATCAAAAACATGCTGTACTCAAAATAACACTTCTCCATAAAGACACACTACAATAAAAATAATTTCCTTTCATAATCCTAACTGATCTTACAATCAAAACATCAAATGCCAATCAAAAACCTCAAATGACAATCAACACATTGCATTTACATTGTATATATGATGCATACAATCTAAGCACCATATACATTCTGCAAATGTATGTTAACAATAACATTGCAAGCAAAATACAGATAACTCCAAACAAGTATACTATTTTAACCAATCCAGTAAACATAAATCAATTAGCAGTCGTTAATGACATCCCTAAACAATTTACATTCCATCACTGACAATTAAACAATTAACTAATTCAAGGCTGGAACTGAACAATGTAGCCTGAGAAAACATACAGTATAAGTACCAACAAGCATACAAAATTGAAAACCAAGGCTAACCCTGACCTGAAATACAACATACAATAGCAACTATTACATCTATCTAATTTTAAAAGACTTTAAACACACATTTAAGCATAGCTGCATAGTCAAATTAATTTAAAACACATCAAATCAAGCTTTTAAAACAACATCATTTCTTACCCTGTATGTATATATCTCTCTAGACATACATTCATACATACAGTGGCAAGAAATGATATACCACATAACAATAAATACACATGTAAAAAAAACATTGACAAAAAATTAACAAGTTCAATTAAATACATTTCTTTAGTTCACTTACCATTACTTGACCCCACCGACTCCCGTTGAACTGCTTACTCACGAACAAAACCACCAGGCACAGGAACCCATAAAATAAAAATCCATATAAAAATAAAGATTAAACTAAAAATCCAAATCAATCCACGGGTCTTCTAATTTTTATCCATCTTCATCTGTATTCTTCTTTCTTCTATCTTCATCCGGGGTCTTCTTCCGTCTTCGCCCACACCCTGGTCTTCTTTCTTCTCCGGTGGTCCTTCCTCCTCGGCATCTTGCTTCAAAATGAGACGACATAGGCTTTTAAAGGCCTATGACGTCACATTTTCATCATGGTTCCCACGGTCCTGATTGGCCCGTGAAAACCATGTGTTTTGACCGATAAAACAAAAAAACATGACGTCACTTAAAGGCAATGAAAGCACAGCCAATCAGAATGGCTTTGCTTCAATTGCCTTTAAGATGACGTCATTAAAAGAAACATGGCCGTCCACACATGGTACGGTAGCCAATCAGAGCGTGGGAACTCCATCCCTACTCTGATTGGCTCTAGTACCATGTGACAGGCTTTCAATAACGTCACATCCTTTCTACCCCAAGCCTCTGTCACATGACTAGAGTCGGTGGGGTCAAGTAATGGTAAGTGAACTAAAGAAATGTATTTAATTGAACTTGTTAATTTTTTTCAATGTTTTTTTTACATGCGTATTTATTGTTATGTGGTATATCATTTCTAGCCACTGTATGTATGCATGTCTAGAGAGATATATACATACAGGGTAAGAAATTATGTTGTTTTAAAAGCTTGATTTGATGTGTTTTAAATTAATTTGACTATGCAGCTATGCTTAAATGTGTGTTTAAAGTCTTTTAAAATTAGATAGATGTAATCGTTGCTATTGTATGTTGTATTTCAGGTCAGCGTTAGCCTTGATTTTCAATTTTGTATGCTTGTTGGTACTTATATTTTTCTCAGGCTACATTGTTCAGTTCCAGCCTTGAATTAGTTCATTGTTTAATTGTTAGTGATGGAATGTAAATTGTTTAGGGATGTCATTAACGACTGCTAATTGATTTATGTTTACTGGATTGGTTAAAATAGTATACTTGTTTGGAGTTATCTGTATTTTGCTTGCAATGTTATTGTTAACATACATTTGCAGAATCTATATGGTGCTTAGATTGTATGCATCATATATATAATGTAAATGCAATGTGTTGATTGTCATTTGAGGTTTTTGATTGGCATTTGATGTTTTTGATTCTAAGATCAGTTAGGATTATGAAAGGAAATTAATTTTATTGTAGTGTGCCTTTATGGAGAAGTGTTATTTTGAGTACAGCATGTTTTTGATAACCCTTCTACATTTATTTGTATATTGGTTCATCATGTGTGTGTATATATATATATATATATATATATATATATATATATTTGCATGATGAATATATATATATATTTGCATGATGAAGCCAATGTACAAATTCATGGGTGAAGGGTGGCTATCGGGCCAGTGTGGCTTAACCCCTTAATTACCTTTGCGGTTATTATCCGATAAGGGGTTTAAGGGGTTAATTGATATCTGAATGTAATTGCATTGTATTGGCTTTGTATTGTCTATGTTTTTTGTGGGCAAGACATGGATGTTGCTGGCAACTGAGACTTCTTATTGATGAGGTCAGTAGTACTTTATTTATTTGAATATGCTAGTTAATGTTTTTAATAATGGGCAAATAATCTATTATCCCTATTTCGATAATAGTTATTTAGCACATTATTGTACTGTAGGTGTTGGTGGGGGTGTATGTTTTGCATGTATAGGCCAGGTTTATTTTTTTACATTCAGGGTTTGTTCCGTGGTTCTGCGTGAGACCTATGGAGACCACCTGCGGTCTCCTCGGGTATCTCATGGGTATCAGGCTGGTAGTTCCACGGGTGACACATGCGGGGATGAAGCAGTGGCCTCACATCTGTGGGGGCACCGCCGACCCATAGGTGCGGGGATGAAGCGGTGGTCCCACATCCGTGGGGCACTGCGGACCCATAGAGAGCACTCGTGATTTCCCCAGACCCCCGTGGGAACCACCCAAGGCCCTGCAGACACCTGTGGGTCTGACCCGGGGCTCCCAGACATCGTTGGGCCTACCGTGGGGACACAATTGTGGCCCACAGTGACCTAAGGAGACCACCTGGGGGCCATGGCGCTTGGCGAGACCCACCAACAGGCCTCCAGAACCTGTTTGAAAAGGGCTGCTGGTACCCTGTAGGTCTGTCAGTTGCCCCGCCAGCCCACCGGGGACTCGCGTGTGGCTGTGTTATGAACCCTGTTTGTAAAAGGATAAATCTTGTATTTATGGTGGGGCACAGGGGGTGGGTAATGTATTTAGTAAATAGAATGATGTTTATTGTGTGTCACTGTATTGTTTTTATTGTGGGTACTGGGGGTGGGGGGGGGTTCCCCAATGGTATGTGGGTAGGCCTCCCTTGTGGGTAGTGGGTGAGGGTGGTTAGGCCTCACGGGGTGGAGGGTTAGTGGGGGAGGGTATGTAGGCGTCCCGAGTGGTGGGTGAGGGTGGGTTAACCCCTTAATGACTGTAGCGGTTAATAACCGCTATGGTGATTAAGGGGTTAGGGGATATTACTTTGGATGTTTTCATTCTTCTGTCTGTTTTGCAGCAGCGGAGGGGGTATGGGCAGGATGAAGAGGAGTATGGCCTTCATCGTGGCAACCGGTAATGGGTAAGTGCTATATGTATTTAATGTATTTATTGTTGTTTATGTTTTTTAAATAAACAGGGGGTATATGTTGTTTATTGCAATGTTTATTGGGGGGCAATTGTCCCCAATAAATATGCTATTCTGCCTTAACCCTTCATTGCTTTAGCGGCTATATGCTATGGTAATGAAGCAGCATTTCTGTTTTTTAATAATATTGTGCAGGAGCAGGGGGTCCCCTGAGCTGAACCGCATTGATTTGTGGCTCAGAGACCCCCTGCTTACAGTACACTATTATTAAAAATACATTCATGCTGCTTTGTTACCGTAGCAGATAGCCGCAAAGGTAAGGAACGAGTGTTTATTGATATGTGTGTTTTACTGATAGTGTAGATGTGCAAAGGGTCTCCGGAGCTGAACCGCTTTGGTTTTAGGTCCGGGGACCCCCTGCTTCCCGAGATACAGGCCCCTTTATGGGGTGCTGGTATCCCTCTGCTTTGTTTACATTCCGCGGTCACGTGATCGGGACCTTTAAATTCAGAGGGATACCGGCACCTCATAAAGGGGCCTGTATCTCGGGAAGCAGGGGGTCCCCGGACCTGAAACCAATGCGGTTCAGCTCCGGAGACCCCCTGCACATGTACACTAGGAGTAAAAATATATTTTAAATAATATTTAATGTGCCGATGTTTGCGCCGAGAGAGCAGCGGATCTCTCTCTGCTGCAAACACAACTCGCCAGGGGACGGCTTCTCGGCAGCTTCTCGCCAGGCAGCCGTCTCGCCACCGGTTACTAGCCATTTTATCAAATGGTGGTGGCGCATTCATTCGCTAGGGATTCGGCCCTTCCTGCATACAGCGAGGTTAACACGCCAAAAACCTGGTGAATTGAAACCCTGGCGAATGCAATTTTTCAGACCTTTCTGCATAGGCCCCTTAGTCTCATATGTAGCAGAATGACAGATACATTAAAATGGTGCACACATTTAACAACATTACCAAATGATGTAGAGGGTAATTGTTGTTCTTATTGTGCCACTCTGTTTGCCACAGTGTCCAGAGTGATATATAGTGCAGAATAGATGCCCTTTGTATTGTATAATGGTGGCAATTGGGGGATATTGAGTATCACCCAAACTGATATCAGAGAGAAGTGAACGATATTTTAATGTCTATATGGATCAAATAGGCTGTAGTACATATAGCATTAATAATGAGGGTAGTTCTAGAGAGTAGCCCTCAAGTGGATACAGAACTTCCACAAGTAGTGTGAATATAGTCAAATATTAAATGGCAGGAGTTTAGAACCCCCAGTGTCTGGTATGCCATTCATAAAAGCCACAATATGAAAATGACAATTAGGCTAGGGAGGGAGAGGAGGGATGCTAAGATGATGAAGTCAGCACGAGAAACCAACTAAGCTGATACCAGACACCCACCTAGATAAATGAAGTAAATAGGAACCCTTCATTGTGGCCATTAGGGAATAATGTTCTTAAAGTGTAAATCCACTTTGCCTCTTTTTGTAATAGGGCTGTGTCCCAGTCACCACGTCTCTGACCACTAGGCAATAGGTCAATGCCAACGAAATTAATAACGGTAAGGTCGCCCTGGTGGCAGTTATTGACATGTCTTGCTAAGGGTTTATCTGCTTTATTGTGGATGGTACTTATATGTTCGAGAACCCTTTGTTTCTGTAGGCGTCTTGTTTTGCCCACATATATTTTTCTGCGAATGCAGACACCCTGGTAGATTACTCTTGAACTTAGACAATGAATGAACTTATGAATCTGGTATACTTTGGAATTGTCCTAGTTCATAAATTCTTTAGTCATTCTCATGTAATGACATGCCTTGCATCTATTACACGTAAAGGACCCCACAGGTTTGAGTTGTATCCATGTTCTTGGTTGGATGTCCATACAGTGACTATGGACTAATATGTCCCTGGTGTTTTGTGCCCGTCTGCTGACCGTTGACGGGTAGGGGTGCAGAACTTTGGTGATATGGCCTTTAGAATATGCCAGTGCTTTTGGAAAATATCTCTGGCATCTTTCCATTGTTTATTAAAGGTACCCACGAAGTGTACCACTCTGTCACTTTCTGTAGGTGCCTTATCAATTAAGAGCATCTTCCGTGGTGTGTATTTTGCTCTTTTATAGGCTTGTTTGACAACTTTCTTGCTATAGCCTCTCTAAGGATTCAGCCATGTGCACTGATTGGGACTCAAATTCTGTACTTGAACTACCATTGAGCTTGAGCCTTAGAAATCGCCAATGGGAATGCCATTAATCAGTGACTTGGGGTGGTGGCTGTTAGCTGTTAACAGACTGTTCGCCGCAGTGGTCTTCCAGTATATAGTGGTTTCTATATCATCTTCAATACCTCTGGAAATACACTGGCGACACACTTTATTCGAGCTTGGCTAGTCCCACGAATTCGGGTATACCCGGGTGTATTGAGGTTTGTGACTGTTTTCTGCCCGAGTGCATTGAGTTATTTTCCAAGCAGGGATTGAAGCATTTTATTCCCGCTGGCTGCAATACTGCACAGTATATATATATATACTGCATTACAATTCATGAATTTATGCCATCTGGTAGACACGCGAAGCATTGCAGCCTATTAAATCCTAATCATTATCATTTAACAGATCAGCCGCCCATCAGCCAGGCATGAACCCAGGCTGGGAAGGCAAACGCAACGGGGCTTGTCAGAGGTGAGGAGCGGCGCATTCCAGGTATCTGCCAGGTACATACCGGGTATTTGCTCGAATAAAGTGTGTCGGTGCAGTACGTATATCAAAGAACACGATAGTGTTAGGACAGGCCTGCACAACTCGTAAAGTGAGAAAGGCCGAACTGCTCCAAGGAAAAAAAATTTGGGCCGCACGGGTAAAAATCATCATCATCATCTCTCCTCCAGCACCTCTCATCATCATCCTGCACCTCCCATTACACCCCCCCCCTGCACCTCACATCCCTCTCCCCCCTGCACCTCCCATCACTCTCCCCCCCTGTACCTCACATCACTCTCCCCCCCTGCACCTCACATCACTCTCCCCCCCTGCACCTCACATCACTCTCCCCCCCTACACCTCACAAGGAAAACAGATTCGGCCGCATGGGTAAAACAGCATTTATTATTCAAAATAAAACATTTATTTACGATGTTTACTTGAAACAAAATTACATTTAAAATACTTTCATTCAAATTAAATTAATTTGCCCATGTCAGCATCCCCCCTCCAATGTCAGCATCCCCCCTCCCATGTCAGCATCCCCCCCTCCCATGTCAGCATCCCCCCTCCCATGCCAGCATCCCCCCTCCCATGTCAGCATCCCCCCTCCCATGTCAGCATCCCCCCTCCCATGTCAGCATCCCCCCTCCCATGTCAGCATCCCCCCTCCAATGTCAGCATCCCCCCCATGTCAGCATCCCCCCACTGGTGTGGTTTGAATGGGGCCCCCCATGCTTATCTGATGTTGGCGGCAGAGGTGATGGCGGTGGCGGCGGCAAAAGGAGGCGGCGGCGGACAGAGGTGGCGGTGGCGGTGGCGGCAACAGAGGCAACGGAGGAGGTGGTGGATGGCAGCGGCAACTGTGATGGCGACAGGGTGAGGGAAGCGCGCTCTAGCAGCAGACCCGGAAGTTCCGGCTCACGCTACAGTGCTAGAGCGCGTCCCCCTGCTGGAGCAGGTGGTGGGGGGAGGGAGCAGGGGGGGAGCAGGACCTGCGCATGCGCGCCGGGACCGCGGGGAATCGCCGCCATTTTTTTTAACTTTTTTACAAATTTTATTTATTTCATTAACTGGCGCCCGTCCGGAGTCATCGCGGGCCGCACAGAGAGGCCAGGCGTGCCGCATGTTGTGCAGGCCTGTGTTAGGGTCATGCTCCAGAGTTAGATGTAAATTGAGTTGGTTTGTGTTCAGGATCTCAATGAACTGTTTGAGCTTGTCTACTGACCCGTTCCATAACAACATCACATCATCGATGTAGCGTACCCACAAATCGATGTGTGATGTGTAATATTCCAGTTTTTCAGTGAAGTCCATCTGTGACTCCCACCATCCAAGGTACAAATTGGCGTATGAGGTGGCACATTTAGTACCCATAGCCGTTACCTGAATTTGATAGTAATACTTATTACCAAACAGGAAAAAAATCCTGGTAAGTACAAATTTAAGGAGTTCGGCTATGAATAGGTTGTGAGCTTGATACAGGCCCCCTCTTGTGTTCAGAAAGTAACTCACTGCTTTAATACCTACTTCGTAGTTGATGCTAGTGTATAATCCCTCAACATCCATAGTCACTAGTATTGTTTGCTTAGAGATTACAATACCCTCAAGTCTTCTCAGGACATCCTTCATGTCTCTGAGATAAGGTAGAAGTGACATTTTGAATGGTCTGAGTATATGGTCAATGTACGCACTTGCCCTTTCTGTCAGATTACCGACCCCAGATACAATTGTTCTACCAGGGGGTGGGGGGTCCTCTTTTTGTGCATTTTAGGAAGACTATAAAAGGTAGTAACTTTGGGAAATTTGACTACCATGTAATCAAATTCCTGTTGACTAATAACTTTCGTAGAGAGTTCCCTGTTCAAAATGATGGACAATTCTTTAGTGTACTGAACAGATGGATCTCTCTCAAGGACTTCATAACAGACAGGGTCTGACAGAAGCCTTAGGTTCTCCTTTTTATAATCTTCAGTGCGAAGAATAACCGATTCCCCCCTTGTCAGCTGGTTTGACAACAATGCCTTTATTGGCCGCAAGCTCTTTAAGCGCCTTCCTTTCTAAAACAGATAGGTTGTCAAGAGTAGGGTTACAGGTACATTTCTCAAGATCTATCTTTACCAAGTTAACAAAGACATTTATAAAAGCATAGCTGTCACCATATGTTCCAGATCTTCAAGGTGAATGACGTTGGATTGACTTTGATGATGTCACAGGATGAGAGCGTGCAGAAACGCTGGGATTCGGAGGGTCAACACTTCTAAAGGTACGAAAAATATTGAATATATGCACGTTTTTTTTTCAGGTTTTTTTATTGTATTTTTTTCTTTTTATGTTTATTATTGCCCATTAACTGATAATGTATTAATCTGTGCCCGTTTAGGGTACAGATAAATACTGTGACTGTCAATGCATTTTTTGGCCAAAGCGGTTTTACATTGATTGTTGTTTTTTTATTTTTCTGTTTAATGTTTGGCTTAGTTTGTCATTTGGATGGCTTGTTTTTATTTCATTTTCTGATTGTTTAGCTTTTTTATTTAGTTATTTATTTTGTTGATTGCTGGTTTTATTTGATGTATTGTCTAGTGGTTTTATTAGTTAATTGATTTGTTGGCTAGTGGTTTTAATGCATTAATTGTTTTGTTGGCTAGTTTTTAAAATTAATTAATTGATTGATTGGCTAGTGCTTTTATTTATTTAATTGGTTGGCTAATGTTTTTATTTCCTGAATTGGGGTGTTTAGGTGCTTGTGTATATGTTTTATTATTGTGTATTTTTGGCCTTCGTGCTTTTATATTAGGGTGACCATTGACTGCTACAGTATAGTGGCTTATCATGCCCATATCATATGGGTATGATGTATCACTATGCCAAGCAATGGGTAGAGTGGTCCCAGGGTTGGTGGTTAGGCCTCCCGGGTGGGTAGCGGGGAAGTGTGTATTAACCCCTTAGTTACTATAGCGGTTATTAATCATTAAGGCAATTAAGGGGTTAGGGGCCATTAGATTGTTTCTTTTCTTGTATTATTTCTGGCAATGGAGGACATGGCCCTGTGGTATGCTGATGAGGATGCCCTTCATGATGGCAGGGGTAAGTTGAACGTTTTATTTACTTTATTTATGCTGGCTAATATTTGATTTTATAATGGGCAAATGAGCTATTATCCATATCTGGATAATTTGCCCATTTCTGTACTGTTGGGGTGGAGGACAGGGGAGGTGTAATTATTGCAATGTATTACCCATTTTCATTTTGCAACAGGATTGGTACTGCAGGCCAGCGGGGACCCACGGGGACCACCCAAGGGCCCTCAGACACCTGTGGGGACCACCTGAGGGCCCCTAGATACCCATGGGGACCAGCTGAGGGCCCCCAGACACCTGTACAGACAACCTGGAGGCCAATAGACACTTGCAGGGACAACCTGGGGACCCCTGCCGGCCTCTGGTTTCAATCCTGTGTATAAAAGGGTGAGTTGTGTATTGGTTAGTACGTATTGTAATGTTTATTGGGGCAGAGGGGGTGAGTGAAGGGCCAAATACCGCTTCACTCACCCCTCTGCCCCCAATCAAGCTGCTGTTTCTCCTTTACCCTATCATTGCCTTAGCGTTTAGCCACTAAGGTTATGAAGTTGCCTGTAAATGCATTTTTATTGCATGGGATTCATGCCAGGGATTCCGGTGCAGATATTAATGGGTATCACCTCCGGAGACTCCCGGCATCAATCTGATGCAGGAAAATGCCTTTTTTTTTCTTAGTCCCCTCTCTCCGCTTATCGGCAGCTTCTCACCACATTCCTGCCAATTTTTTCTGGCGGATTGATTTTGTGAGGAAATCTCTATTCTAGTGCCACGATTAGCCTTGATAAGCAAATCGGGGCTACTAGAATTGCACGAGTTTGAAAACCTGCCGATAAGTGGCTTCTCGCTGCTCGTTTGGCGATTTTTTTTTCTCAGAATTTTATTTTGCAGAAAAGGGCTTTTATCAGCGACTTATTGGGCTTACTGAATAGCAGTAGGCTTTTTTGGTGAAAAGGCCTCGATAAGTGGCTTATCGGCACTTAGTGCAAAGCCCTTATGCATTTATTTATCGCGCACTAAAACATGAGGCCAAAAATGGTAATCACTAAGAATGAAGGCCATTTTTTTAAGGCCGATAAAAAAATGCACTATTGTTCGACCTGTTTTTTTGTATCAGTGCTATCGTGCTATAAATCCTATAACTACATTTGCAGTTTGGAAGAGCTGCATGGAGATGCTGCGTCTCCATGCACAGGCAATCGTAGATAAAAAAAATTGATTTTGATAATAGTGTGTGGAAGTAGGGGGTATCCAGAGCTGAACCGCATTGATTTCAGCCTCGGGGATCCCTGACTTCCCAAGATACAGACCCCGGTATGGGGTGCCGGTATCCCCTGTGCTATTAAATCTCCTGCGTCATGTAACCGTGGGATTTAAATCCTGCACTGGGATACCGGCACCCCATACTGGGGCCTCTATCTCGGGGAGCAGGCGGTCCCCGAGGCTGAAATCAACCCAGTTCACTTCAGAAGACCCCCTTCTCCTGCACACTATTATCAAAATCCCCATAGAAATTTTTTAAAAATTGTTACCGTAGCGGCTATCCGCTATGTTAATGAAGCTGCTTTATTGTAATATTTTATTAATAGTGTGTGGGAGCAGGGGGTCTCCTGAGCTGAACCGCTTGGATTTCTGCCTCAGAGACCCCCTGCTCCCACACACTATTAGTAAATAATTACTTTAATGAAGCTACATTTCCATAACGGCTAGCCCCTAAGACAATGAAGGGTTTAAAGCACAATAGTAGGGTTATTGGGGGCAGAGGGGGAGTGAAAGGGGTACTTGGCCCTTCACTCACCCCTTCTGCCCCCAATAAACATTACAATATGTACTACCACACATTCCCAGCTAGCTCAAACCCCCACACCCACCACATCATGAATATATATTTATGTCAAAAAGAGTGCTACTGGGCGTGGCAAATGTATACAACAAAAGACAGGGGTGCCCAATGCTACATCCAATTGACAAAACATATAAAGTAATAAGTATAAAGTTTGAATACTTCAATAAAAATATTTACTTGGTTATTTAGTTAAACCCTTTGGCCAAAGCGTCTTAAGCCTGCATACCACGTCAAGGTAAACCAAAATGAATGCAGGTCCTACACTATACTGTGAACCATTCCCTTTACCTATGTATGAGGGAAAAGAATCATAGATCCTCCTGTTCTTTGCAGCAGAGTGAAAAGACCTCCCAAGTTAAAAAGGTGAGGAGAAGTTAGCTCTGGGGGGAGGTGCCTCCTACCTCAATTACAACTGTTACCAGTTACCCCTGTCTTTTGTTGTATACATTTGCCATGCCCAGCAGCACTCTTTTTGACATAAATATATATTCATGATGTGGTGGGTGTGGGAGTTTGAGCTAGCTGGGAATGTGTGTTAATGAATTTCTGACTGGTAACAGTTGTAATGGAGGTAGGTTGCACCTCCCCCCATAGCTCACTCCTCCTCCTCACCTTTTTAACTTGGGAGGTCTTTTCACTCTGCTGCAAAGAACAGGATCGACTATGATTCTTTCCCCTCAAACAGAGGTAAAGGGAAGGGTTCACAGTGTAGTGTAGGACCTGCATTTGGACCCAACGCCTGTGCCCTCAAATGAAAGCATTTTACATTTTTCTGCACAGGATGATACCAGAGGCTGGTGGGGGTCCTTGGGTCATCCCCTCTGGTGTCCGTGAGCCCCACTGGTGTCCAGGGGTCCTCGGGTGGTCCCTGCGGGTGTCTGGGGGCCCCATGGGTGTCATGGGGACCTAGGGTGTTTGCCACGGGTTTCCAGGTGCCACGGATAACCGGGGATCCTCAGGTGGTCCCCACGGGTGTCTGAGGGCCCCATGGCTGTCCGGGGGTCCTGGGGTGGTGTCCGGGTGGGTCCGCTGGCCTGCGGTATCAATCCTGTGTATATAAAAAAATATGCAATATGCAATACATTCAAATAAATACACACACACCCAATACATACAGTGCAGTAAAGGGCAAAATTACTATTATCCAGATATGGATAATAGTGCATTTGCCCATTTAAAATATAACATAAATTAGCAGCTTAAAGTAAATTAAAGTAAAAAAAAATGTGGTTGTCCATTGACTATGATAGTGGTAAATCATGCCCATATTATATGAGCATGATGTACCACTGTACCAATCAATTGGGTTATTTGAATGTGTAATGTGTTTATTTTTCTATGTAATGTGTTTTATTTTGGGCCTGTTTTTTTTTTTTTGCTCCTCCATTTATTGCTATAGTGTTAAAGCATGCCCATATTATTTGAGCATGCTTTAACACTGTGCCAATCAATGGGTAGTGGGGGTGGTGTTCCCTTGGTAGGGTGCTTAGGCCTTCTGATTGGGTAGCAGGAGAGGGTGGGTTAATCCCTTAATGACTATAGTGCTTACTAACCTCTAAGGTGATTAAGGAGTTAAGGGCCATTAGATTGTATTTTTTATTGTACTGATGCTGTTGCTGCCCACGGAGGACAAGGACGGTGATGAGGATGAGGACAGCCTTCATCATGGCATGGGTAATTGCAAGTTTTATTTACTTTATGCAGCTGGTTTATGTTTTATTTTTAATGGACAAATTCACTATTATCCATATCTGGGGGAGGGGGGCCAGGGGGTTGTATTTATATCAATGTATTGCACTTTTTTGTTTTGGCACAGGATTGGTACCGCAGACCAGCGGGGATCACCCGAGGACCCCAAGATGCCCAAGGGCCCCAGGATACCCGTGGGGACCACCTGGAGTCCCCTAAACACCCCCAGGCACCACCAGAGGTCCCTCGGACACTTGTGGGTCCCCGGACACCCACGGGGACCACCTGGAGGCCCCCAAACACCTGTGGGGACCACCCAAGGACCCCCAGAAACCTGTGGGGCCCCCAGATACCCATGGGGAGCATCTTGAGGCCCCCAGACTCCTGTGGGGACCACCTGAGGGCCCCTGGACAGCCATGGGGACCACCTGGAGGCCCCCAGACCCCTGCGGGGATCACTCAAGGACCCCATTGGGCTCTAGACATCTGCAGGGACCACATGCAGGCACCCAGACACTTGCAGGGACCACCCGAGGATCCCAGGACACCCATTGCGTATCGGCACACCTGTGGACACCACCCGGAGACCCCCGCCTGCCTCAGGATTGATACCAGTGCTGAAAAAAATACATGCTGTTATGCATCTCTCTATCTTTTTTGCGCCAGCCTTTAGCTGGTGCAAAAATATAGCAAGATTTTAGACACCAATAAACTTAGCACTACCATTATAGCGCGCTATTGCACTGTTATCACTGCTTTGTGAATAGCAGATCAGGCAGTAGCATGATATAAGGGCATTTATCACCCACTAAACCACTTATCACTGCTTTGTGAATCACCCCCGGACTGTATTTTCACTTTCCAGGTCTCTACATATCATCAGTGTCCATCAGTCCAGGAAGTCGCATTACCTGTGAAGTGGCAATAACGTTGCTCAGGTGCTGCTTCATAGTGGTTAGATGAACAGGAGCAGGTAGACCCTCTTCCTTCTACCTAGCATGGACCACATGGTGAAACAGCTTGCGTTTAATCTTGCACATGCTCGAGCCCAGCACTTCTTCAGCATGACCACAATGCTGACTGCATTCTCCAGGTCATTAATGCATGTGAGGATCCTGCCCCAAATCTTGGTAGTGCTGGTGCGTGAGCACTAAGCTCCCAATTTGGAGTGGTTGTCAATCACTTCATTAATGAGAATCTCAAGTTCCTCTTTTATGTACAGTACTTCAGACTGAATTCCTGCAGCATCAGACATTTGAGCACAGGATCCAGCAGCAGAGTTGAATTAGGTTTTATTGAATTTTATTGTTTATGTATAAATTTCATGTATTTAATTCTGTTTGCTTCTGTGTATTATGTTATGTAATTGATGATTATGTTTCACCTGATATGATTGCCCCTGTTGCTCACCTGATTGGATGTTCATATTCTCTCTGCCAGCCAATGCGTGAGCACCGTGAGGTATTTAACATCCGCCGAACCATTGAGTGATTAACCCTGAGGAAGTATCCTTGCCGCTATGAAACGCGTAGGACTGTCACTCTTTTATATTTCTCTTAGCCTGTGATCCTCCGGTAGAACCCAGTGTATTTGCTTCTGTACCGTGTCTGACGCTCTGTATACACGACACGCCGTGGAGGAGCTTGAGCGACTAACAGTGACGTCATTGACTGGTCCATTGCATACACAGTCTCTACTTGGGCCCTATATTGCGCTGTGATATACAGACAAGTAGTTCATATGGACATTTCGAACTACTCACCACTGGTATGTGACTATCACACTACAAGGACTTTTAATTCTCCGTTTCCTGGTATTTACCTGACCGGAACGACACCATCCTGACTGAAGGGACGCCAGCTCTGAGACGGATCTTTGGTGCCACTATTGAGAGAGGCCACCGCACTGACGAGTCGTGACGGCCCCCATGATACCATCGCTACGAGATGTTTCCCTTTCGTGTACCTACCTGCTGACAGGTAACCTCTGTGTTTATCACTGTCAATGCTTTTACCCTTCTTATCTGATGTACGCAGATTACTTACGTTTTAAATTGATAAAACGTATTTTTATGTACTTCATCATGTGCGTTTTTGCGCTGTTTTCTTGTGTTTTCGTTT
Source organism: Ascaphus truei (assembly GCF_040206685.1). Lineage (NCBI taxonomy): Eukaryota > Metazoa > Chordata > Amphibia > Anura > Ascaphidae > Ascaphus > Ascaphus truei. The sequence continues at coordinate 216,120,429 of NC_134487.1, forward strand.
CTATAGCAGAGGTGAATGCCTGCTCAGCCATGTTAACATGTCTAGCTGATATTGCTGTGTACTTGTCAGGGTTCTGCTCGCCACAAACCAGGGTCGGACCGCGAGGCTGAGGTGGGGTTGTAAAAGCACCGACCTGAGACCGCGCAGGCTGATCCGGATTGCGCAGTTCGTTGTCAAACGTATCAGGATCAGGAAAGGAGAAGACAGCGTCGTCGTTGTACAAGCCAGGGTCAGGACAGGAGATATCAGGATAAACATTGTTCAGGCAAGAGTTCGGCAACAGGTAGTCAGGAGAGCCCCGCTTCAGCTTAGGAGCGCGGGGTTGGCCTCTGCGCGAGCGACGACCATGGCCCATGGTACTGGTCACAGGAGATGGTAGGCAGACCAGAGTAGCACACCGCTTTGCTGCACGGGTGCACCAGTGCTACAGCGCAAGAGTCCTGAGCGGCTGGGGAATCCTCTGTAACAGCGCAGGAACCAGGACACGGCCTCTCTAGATTAGGGAAAGAGTAGGCCCCAGGAACCAGGAAGCTGAAGATCCACAGGGAAACCTCTGCTACAGTGCAGGAATCAGGAGACTGAAGGGCACGGGGGATACCTTTGCCTCAGCGCAGGAGAACAAGCGGGAGCTTGAAGGAAGCTGAAGGACGCAGGGCGGAACCTCCGTATCAGCATAGGAGAACAAGCGGCTTGAAGGGAGCTGAAGGACGCAGGGCGGAACCTGGTATCAGCATAGGAGAACAAGCGGCTTGAAGGAAGCTGAAGGACGCAGGGCGGAACCTGGTATCAGCATAGGAGAACAAGCGAGGGCTTGTGGCAAAACAGTAGACATCCAGTTAGGACTATGCTCGGCAGGGAGCATTATGGGAAGACAATACTTAAAGGCCAGCGGGCCAATCCCTGGAGGGGGGTGTGAAGGTACTGCTCCAATGAATGAATGCAAGTCTAGGTTGCAGTGATAGGCTGCACAGCTGCAGTAGATACCAGAGGGAGTGTGTATTGCTTTGATGAGTGAATCCAGGCTGCAGCAAACCTCAGGAGAGCTGATCCAGAACTGCACCGGTCTGCAAGGTAAGGCAACCAGTAAACCGTGGAGCGGATTCCTTACAGTACCCCCCCCCCCCTTCACGCGAGACCTCCGGGCGAACATGAGCACTCATAGAGTTGGAGGACCGGGAATTGTTGCTGAACAGTCTAGGATTGGGGTTAGAGTCGTACTCCAGAGACTCATGATTAGTCCTTAGTGTACCCCCACCCCCCGGTGAGAACTGTGGCCAGACAGGACCATCCATGGGCCTTGGGGACATTGAGTTGTTCCTAAAATTCTTTAGGTAGAAAGGGCATCCGTAAACGAGCAGTTCTTTAGTGAGTACAGTTCTAAGAAATAAGAGTAGTAGAAGAAACATCCTTGGTACATGGCTCGCCCCGCAAAATGACTTGGAAATCCAGGGTTGTGAAGAACCAGAGGGTTCCAGAGCAGAAACGGCAGAAGAACCCCTACAGGAAGCCCAGTCTTTAATAAAGGAACCTGAATCTAGGATCAGCGGCCCTGATAATTGATCGAATACACCAGGAGGAACTTTGTAACAGAAAAAGTCTTGGCTGACCACTGTATGTTGGAATTTGCGAGGAATTTTTCCTCTAGAAGGCTCCCAGGTAATGGTTAGTAAGGGTATAGGTTGGTTGGAAGCATCTCCCGGTATTGGTATGGAAGGTGACAAGGCAAGCAGTAAACCAGGCATAGGAACCGAAGTCTTGGGATACGTACAGAGTATTTCCAACTGAGAGGAAATAACAGGGGCAACCGAAAATTCCGAGGGACAAAACCATGGTTTAGCAGGAGCAGAGAAGCAAACAACAGTAGAGCTCTCCAATACTGGGAAATCTTCATTGGGAGATAATATTGTCAGTGAATCAGGAATAGTCCTTGGGATCTTCAAATCAGTAGCTTGAGAAAAAGGCAGAGCCAGGGTAGTGGTGGGAGGGAAGCTAACATCAGAAGCTGAAGTCTGTACCTCAGTGACAGGGCCCTGAGAATCAACAAGCAGCAAGTATGAACTATGAAAACTCTTAATGACAGGCACCTTAGGAGTACAAGGAGTCTTTTCCGAAACTGCAATGGCCCTAACCACAGGGGTACCTAACCTGTCAAAAACATGAATAGGTGTGTTTTCTAGTGCAAAATCTCTGATAACAGGACTCCTAACCGATAGTGAGGGTGTCTGGGTTTGATTAGAGAAAAAATCAGATGTATTGATAAGTGACTTAGAAACAACTACTGAGGTTCTAGATTTGCTGGACATGTGAGAAAAAATACCCTTTAAGACAGGAGCTTTAATTTCCTCCCAGAGTAACCCCATGTTTGCTGGGACATATTTAGACACAGTACTGAGGGACTGGGTTACAGCAAAGGCAGGACAGCTAAATAGCTCAGATTTAAACCCCAGGACTTGTAATATGTGCATGGTGACCTCAGACAGTACTAAGGGAGTGACCACAGATATGCTGATCCCCAAAGGATTAGCCTGGAGAGAGAAATCAGGGGGACCCCCAGACAGGATACTCATTGTAGAAAGAGCTTCAGAATCAGAATCATTACCTCTCAGAGTCTCAAAACTAGTAAGACACAATTCAGCGAAAAGGGAAACCGTGTGCAAGCTTTTTACTAATCTATATGAAAAAGCGTCACTTTTGGGAGAAAACCGTGTGTCAGCAAACATTCCTGGGAACACAATATGAACCCTAGGAGGAACATACAGACTACTGTATGCTTTTAACCCTAAGCATAAAGAGGAGAAGAACTCAGACAGTACACGGGGGTTAATCATAACTGTACTGGTCTCTGAAGTAGGTATTTGGTAAGGAATATCTGGGAAAGCAGAAATTACTGCAGACTCCATAATGTGGGAACTATGCGCTGAAGCAGGGATCACCGCTATGTGAGCGACAGGCTGGTTCAGTGAAATACCCGGGAGAAGGAACTCTGCGATCAAGCTTAGGGAAAAACCTGACTCCTGACTACATTTATCAGGAACCAGAACTTTAGCCGAAGTCTCCGGAGGCGAAGCTGCGGAAACTTGAGCTGAAGCAGGGGATTTATAGCAAAGAATATCTAGGGACTCCGTACGGTTATAGGAATCCCTCAATGCAACCTCTGCTGTCTGACTTGTGGACTCATTCTCTGAGGCTAAAACGAAGGCATTAACTTGGAGGCAGCAAGAATTTACAGGGGTTAATGCAGACAGTGCCTGAGAGTAAAACACAGGAAATTTTTTCTCTGTATTAGGAGAGACAAGGGACCTCTCCTCTGGAGCTAGGGGCGTGACCGTGGCTGGCAGAGAACAGGGAATTATCAAAGGAGACTCAGAGAGCTGCCCCTCAGGGGTTAATACAGAAATGACCCTGGGAACAGAACTTAGGGATTCTTTCTCTGACGGGGAAAGCGCACAGGACTGCCTAGCAGAGTTTAAAGCTGGAAAACCCTCAAGAGCTGGAGTGACAGATTCGGAGTTATAAATAGGGGAACAAAGAGACTTATTCTCTGATACAAGAACATTAGTGCTGGGTAGAGCAACATATGTATTCTCCAGGGGGACCTCACAGGACTGATCGGCAGGGGTTAACGAAAACATATCATTGGTGTCAGGAAACCCGGCCATACACTCAGGGCAAGGATCCGTGGTAGACCAGGGATACAGCCAAGCGGCAGCGAAGCTGGCGAGGGGAGGATCCTGTTCCTTTATGCAAATGTCCAATGTCATGGAAAGGATATGGAGTGTTTTTTGGGCATCAGCCAACATGAGGAGAGGGTCCACTTTTGCTATATAAATGTCTAAAGACAAGGCCAGGGAAGAGAGTTCCTTTTGGGCGTCGTCCAATTCTAAAGGGTACACATTTTCCCAAGTTAAGGGGTAACCAGGAAAGCAAATACAAGCGGCCAGCGATTGTTTTAAGTCCCGGAGGCGGTAAACCTTCATCATGAGATCACTACGGCATTTGTTTTGCAAAGGAGTTAAACCTACAAACACAATCAGATCCTCAAGCATGGGTAATATCTCACATAGAAACTGGTATTCACACTGGGACTGGTTTACAGGCTGGGACAGGCTTTCAGACAGAAACTTACCAACCCTCACCACAGGGCGGTCCGAGTTTGTGGGGCCGAGCATACGTCAGGGTTCTGCTCGCCACAAACCAGGGTCGGACCGCGAGGCTGAGGTGGGGTTGTAAAAGCACCGACCTGAGACCGCGCAGGCTGATCCGGATTGCGCAGTTCGTTGTCAAACGTATCAGGATCAGGAAAGGAGAAGACAGCGTCGTCGTTGTACAAGCCAGGGTCAGGACAGGAGATATCAGGATAAACATTGTTCAGGCAAGAGTTCGGCAACAGGTAGTCAGGAGAGCCCCGCTTCAGCTTAGGAGCGCGGGGTTGGCCTCTGCGCGAGCGACGACCATGGCCCATGGTACTGGTCACAGGAGATGGTAGGCAGACCAGAGTAGCACACCGCTTTGCTGCACGGGTGCACCAGTGCTACAGCGCAAGAGTCCTGAGCGGCTGGGGAATCCTCTGTAACAGCGCAGGAACCAGGACACGGCCTCTCTAGATTAGGGAAAGAGTAGGCCCCAGGAACCAGGAAGCTGAAGATCCACAGGGAAACCTCCGCTACAGTGCAGGAATCAGGAGACTGAAGGGCGCGGGGGATACCTTTGCCTCAGCGCAGGAGAACAAGCGGGAGCTTGAAGGAAGCTGAAGGACGCAGGGCGGAACCTCCGTATCAGCATAGGAGAACAAGCGGCTTGAAGGGAGCTGAAGGACGCAGGGCGGAACCTGGTATCAGCATAGGAGAACAAGCGAGGGCTTGTGGCAAAACAGTAGACATCCAGTTAGGACTATGCTCGGCAGGGAGCATTATGGGAAGACAATACTTAAAGGCCAGCGGGCCAATCCCCGGAGGGGGGTGTGAAGGTACTGCTCCAATGAATGAATGCAAGTCTAGGTTGCAGTGATAGGCTGCACAGCTGCAGTAGATACCAGAGGGAGTGTGTATTGCTTTGATGAGTGAATCCAGGCTGCAGCAAACCTCAGGAGAGCTGATCCAGAACTGCACCGGTCTGCAAGGTAAGGCAACCAGTAAACCGTGGAGCGGATTCCTTACAGTACTTCAGTTTGTAATGTGTACTTGAAAACATGATGCACACTTATTCAGTAGCGGTCTACCCTAAATGTTCACATAAATACACACCTGGTGATTACCTGGTGGATCTCAAATCAACATAACAACATATACAGTAAGTGTGTGATAAAAACTAATAGCAATAATAATATTATGAAAATCTCTTAAAGTCTCTAAACTTATGCTTGCAACCTGGACAACTCACGGACTCGCTCAACATCCATTTCATGAAATGTTGTAATGTGTATTTATTTGAAATTGTAAAGTTCTCATGGGCATTATGTTAGGTAACGCACTTGTGTAACGTGGGGGAACGCATTTGTGTTATTTGGAAAGCACGTTATTTTTTCCCCAATGCGTATATGCAGGGCTTTGTTTAGCGTGTCTCAGCGCAATGATAATTCACGTCCATAAAGGTAATGTAACAATGCCAGTTTTGCTAGCGGCTGATATTTTTGCATATCATTAGCTTTCAGGATACCCGTTAAATTGAGGAAAACTAACAGATGTTCACAGTCCCTAATTAGGGAACGTCACGTTAGTAGGCAAAATGTAATGTACTTCTGTGGATCTACACCTAAGTATGATAGATAGGTCGGTGAGAACTTGATAATATCAATGTCACTGAATAGGTAAAAACATGCTTTTGACCCAAAGAGAATTAATCTTCAAGATACGATAGTGTGGTCTGTCTTCAAGGCATTTACCACTTGATAGCCATTCCCTTTATGAAGTCATGCATTGCCAATTCCCTTTTCACCAGTGTTGTTTAAAGGGGGTTAATAAATAATGATTTCTTAATGGTGTGTTTTATTTAAACTTGTATGATATTCTTCAAGGAAGTCTCATGAGCAACTTTGTTATCCATCATGGTCATGAGATGTTAGCCACATCGCCCTCTTTTGCAGCCCTGATTAGGTAAGAAATAGCTGTATAGTACTACAATTCAATGTACAGTATTATCACAAACATTTGCAGTTTATGAATAGTTAATTGTTACATAGTTACATAGTTACATAGTAGATGAGGTTGAAAAAAGACGTAGGTCCATCAAGTTCAACCTATGCTAAATTTAGACAACAGATACTTTATCCTATATCTATACTTACTTATTGAGCCAGACGAAGGCAAACAAAAAACCCCAGGGTCATATCATCCAATGATATCTCATAAGGAGAAAAATAAATTCCTTCCTGACTCCAAGAATTTGCAATCGGATTAATCCCTGGATCAACATCCTTCCCATGTATACTTATTTGGTATATCCCTGTATACCTTTCCCATCTAAAAAGATGTTCAACCTTTTTTTGAACAAATCTATTGTATCTGCCATCACAGTCTCCATGGGTAATGAATTCCACAGTTTAACTGCCCTTACTGTAAAAAAACCCTTTCCTTTGTTGCTGGTGAAATCTCATTTCCTCCAACCTTAAGGGATGGCCCCGAGTCCTTTGTACTGCCCGTGGAATGAATAGTTCTTTTGAAAGCTACTTGTACAGTCCACCAATATATTTGTATATAGTTATCATATCCCCTCTTAGACGCCTCTTTTCTAATGTAAATAAATCTAATTTAGCTAGCCTCTCCTCATAAGTTAGATTGCCCATTCCCTTTATTAATTTGGTGGCTCTTCTCTGCACTCTCTCTAGTTCCATAATGTCTTTTCTTGGGATTGGTGCCAAAATTGTACTCCATATTCAAAGTGTGGTCTTACTAATGCCTTGTAAAGGGGCATAATTATGTTTACTTCCCTTCCATCCATTGCCCGTTTGATGCAAGATAAGATCTTGTTTGCCTTTGCAGCTACTGCATGACTTTGGGCACTATTGCTAAGCCTGCTGTCTACAAGCACTCCTAAATCCTTCTCCATCAAGGATTCCCCCAATTTATCCCCATTTAATTTGTAAGTCGCCTGTTTATTCTTGCTTCCCAAATGCATAACCTTACATTTATCTGTATTAAACCTCATCTGCCATTTACCTGCCCACATTTCCAGTCTCTCCAAGTCCTTCTGGAGAGAAATTACATCCTGCTCTGATTCTAGTACCTTACCCAATTTAGTATCATCAGCAAAGATGGAGACTTTGCTCTCGATCCCAACCTCAAGGTCATTAATAAACAAGTTAAAAAGCAGGGGTCCCAGTACCGATCCCTGAGGTACTCCACTCACGACTTTAGCCCAACCTGAAAAAGTTCCATTTATGACAACCCTCTGTTGTCTGTCCTTAAACCAGTTTTCAATCCAGGTGCATATACTGCTGCGGCGCATCTGAGTCTAACACATCGCCGTTTTTTCCCTGGCTTTTTCCTGGAATGTGACGCACTTCACCTGGAGCATGCCGCATTCATTTTGCATTCTCAGCCACGGGTCATGCGCGGTTGACACGCGGTTGATGCGTTTATTGAAAATGGTTCGGATTTAATAGGTTGCAATTCTCCTCGTGTCCGCCAGATGGCAGATATTCATGAATTGTAATGCGCATGCGCTTGAGTAATGTGTCGACTTGCAGGTGTTTCGTTTAAAAAAGATACCACAGTGTGCTTTTGTAACTTGGCCTTGAGACTGAAGGAAGAGGTTGCAAAAATTTATCAATTTAGACTTTTCATATTAAAGAACGACAAAGACCAGTTTCGGTTATAGTATTCTCCAGAGACCCGCCGCCCGCCATGAGTGTTCAAGTGCAGCCCATTTTCCAAAAACCCGACAGAAGTTACGCGTATTTGATATGGGCCGCGATTAATGCAACAGATGATAAGATGGCAACAGTTGTTCAAATTTATCAGTATTTTATCGAAAACTATGACTTTTACAAATTTTCGCCAGCTCCTCATACGTGGAAGCGTGCAATAAGGAAAAGGTTATGTAGCGATCCCTGTTTTTATCGTATTGAGCCACAATTTGTTGGAGGGTATTGGTGTGTATCACCGGCTTTTTCCTGTGTCTATGATCATGCAGACGGCAAAAGGCGAAGGGTCGTGTTAAAACCAACTAAGAAACTACAGTCGCTGCCAAGCAATGCACCAGCACCGACTTCCAATAACGGTCCCACCGTCAGTGACAACCCTGAGCCTGAGCCGGATTTCGCGTGCAGTTTCGATCAAGCTTGCATGTACAGTACCTAAGCAATTTCCAGCCTCATCAGCTGACTACAGGTGGACTAGTCCCGCTGCAAACTATCGATGTGGGGATGATCTAGAACACTGGACTAGCAGTGGACCGGCGCCGGCGCCAGCTGAATGGGAAATTCTATGGTGAGTATTGTTGCCGTATTATTTTCTGTGGTTTTTTTATTTTGACAATACAGTATCAATATCAGTGCGATTCAAAAGTCAAGCGATTCTCCTGTAAGCAATATCATTGGCTGAGCGTCTTCAACAGTACTGTACTGCAGATACTGAACAATTGGTGGAATGCTAGGCGCATGCGCATTGGAACCTTCTTGAAACGCATATGCCTGTCATTACATCGACGGTAGGCGCATGCGCATGTGAACAGGAGACGCCCCCCGAGAAAATTATTGGTGGGACTGGCTGGGAACTTCTTTAAACAATTACAGTAAAACTTTTCTTTTTGTTTTTCCTCAGAAAAGAAAGTGGCTAATGGAGGGATTTCGATGGATAATATCGCTTTGTGTAACAATGCCTGCACATTGCTGAATCGGATTTAAAAACCCATGTACCGGAGTCTACAGTTTAGTGGCCGTTGTTATTGATTAGGATAGAATACTGTACCTGAAACAGTATGCTGATATTTTCCGGCCGTACAGTATACAATACTTTTTTATATACAGTATACTGTGTAATAAACCGGAAAAAATAAAAACTATGCATTTATTCTACATGTATCACAGTACTGTACATACATTATGTGTCTTCTACAGTATACAGTGCCAGTACATACAGTACAGTACAGTATGTGTCTTCTATTTTTTTTAATACTCTTATACTGAGCATGCCTACAGTATACAGTGCAGTATGCCTCGACATTTTAGAAACACTGTATTTTGTTACAGTAGCAAAGGAGCCAATGGAACAATGTAAAACAAATCAACGTGTTCTTTTATTGGTGGAGTAAGTACAAAAACATTTATTTACAAATACTGTACAATGTAGAAACATTTTAAGTGCACAGCAATTCAAAACATCAACAGGTGTATGGTTTACTGCTACAGTAGTGAAAACATTTATGTATAGAAAGTAAAAACATTTACAGTCAGTCAGTATGGTTTACAGTCACATGTTATAAAAACAAATTCTTTATTCATAAAATATACAAAACGCAACATCTCCTTTATTAAAGTCAAAACATATACAGTGGTATGGTGTGCAAAACAGTCTGCACCAGTACAGTCCTCGAGGGCAGCAGACAGGCCCGGTTTTCAGGACAACCTTGAAACCGTGCCTGTTTGCGGCCCTCAGGGACTGGAATATTGTGCAGGTCCTGTGTGTGTGTACAGCAAGTTAAAACATTTCTGTAAAACATTTCTGTATAAATACAAGTTAAAAAACACACAACAACATCTCCTTTATTTAAGTGCAGCAGGTCAAAACATGTACAATACAGTTCAGCACAACAGTACCTGTGATTAAAAAAAATCTTTATTCATAAAATACAGTATACAAAACGCAACATCTCCTTTATTAAAAAAAACATACAGTATACAGTACAGTGGGATGGTGTGCAAAACAGTCAGTCAGGCCTGCACCACTACAGTCCTCGAGGGCAACAGACAGGCCCGGTTTTCAGGACAACCTTGAAAACCGTGCCTGTTTGCGGCCCTCAGGGACTGGAATTGTGCAGGTCCTGTGTGTGTGTACAGCAAGTTAAAGCAGTAAGTTAAATAGAGTACAGCAGGTCAAATCATCTCCTTTATTTAAGTTCAGCAGGTCAAAACATGTACAGCACAGTTCAGCACAACAGTATGGTCTTACAGTTCCCGTGATTAAACCATAAAGTCCACCACATTGTCCGTCCATGGCAGATTCCTTGCATGGTGCAAAACGCCTTTAATGCAGTCTCAAACGCCTTTCATTACAGGATCTGTAATTGGATAAAAGCGCCGCATTTCATCCAGAATGTTCTTTCTTAAATTGTCAGGAAGCGCCTTTTTTACGCGATTTCCTTCGTAGTTCACTCTGAAAGCCCAGTCGCAGTACAATGAGTAGGGAACATGGTGCTTAAAAAGTAACAAGGCATACTTGTGGGGTGCACCAGCACTCATCACCCTATACTTCTCCCTGAGCGCCTGTGGCAGATCGCACAGGGTGATGTCGGGCACCGTATCGATGCAAGCGCATGTAGGTCTTCTGCGAGCGGTTGTGCTTGAGGCGATGGGCGATGGTAGGTTGTCTGAGAGGAAGCTTTCCTCCGGTCTTGGTCGCCGTGTTGTCTCCTGGCGTGATCTTGACAGGGTTGTCATGTCCTCCTCAACGGCATACATGTACACTACATCTTTTGGTAGAGGGGGTGCGCTTGGTGATGGAAGGGCATCGATGCTCCCATTCATCACATCCATTTCACCCCCCTGCTCCGGCGTCGGGGAAACAGGGGCATTAACACCGAGCAAATGATGTATACCCGCTATGTCAGCCTCTATCTTCTCCATCCGTCGATCCATCCGTTGATCCATATCTAGCATCCGTTGATACATATGTATGATCCGTTGATCCATATGTAGCATCTGTTGCTCCACATTTAACATGGTCTCCAGAAGCAAATCTATCTTTGCTAGCACAATAGAGTTCCCGGGGAGATCCACACTTATCCCATTCAGCATCCGGTCTAACGAGCTGCTTCTTTTGCATGGCGTGTGGACATCTGGGTGGATGGGTTCAACGGAGGATGAGATGGGGTTCCATGGAGAGAAGCGGCAGCGACGTCGAAGAAGGGTGGAGGAGGTGACCTGTGGATATTCGGTAGAGGAGAAGCGGCAGCGTCGTCGAAGTGGGATGGAGAAAGTGACCTTTGGATTTCCGGGCGAGAAGCAGAGTCGTCTAAGAGCAAAGGAGAAAGTGACCCGTGGATTTCAGAGGTGGCAGCGTCGTCGGATAGAACTGGAGAAGATGGCCTGTGGGTTTCTGGGAGGGCGGCGGCGGCGGCATCAAGGACGAGGGGTGGAGAAGACGGGCTGAAGATTTCCGGGAGAGCGGCAGCAGAGTCGTCAAAACGTATGAGAGGAAGTGGTCTGCGGTTTCGATGGGTTGGCTGCCAATCGTTTTGCATCGAGAGTACATCACCGTATATCTTCTTGACATAATAAGGCTGACGTCTATGAAAACCCTTAGCCTTTGGGGTCAGCAGAAGGTTTCTTTATTGGCCTTAGCCTGTCGCTTTTGCCTTGGCGTGGAAACAGCAACCGCCTTTCATTTTTTCTGCATGACAGGCACGGCAGAGGCGAGTGGGTTCCTGCGTCCGTAGAATCGGGGTTGCTCCATGGAAGCAGGTGGCACAATGCAGTATCTGGACAAGGGCAAGTTCAGATAAAAATCATCGAGTGGTGGGCTATGCAAAGTGTGTAACCTTTTATGCATGGCAGCGAGGTACAGGTGTTGAAAGTGGGCGTACTCTAATGTGAGTCATTACCGTATAAATACACCATCCATTTTGTGGATTCACTGCACATTGAATACACATTGACTAAACATCGAATATACATTCTTGTGTTTGTATTTCTTTCTTCTCGCAACAATGGTTGTTAAAAAGTTTTCCAAGGATCTCAGCATGCGAATTAAGGAGATGTACATGAGCGGACACCGAATTGCTGCTATCCAATGCTGGTTAGCTACTTCTGGCCTTGTTGTGCCAGCAACCACCGTGAGCTATCATGCACACGGAAAAAACAGAAAACGCAAAAGTGCACCAAGGGTAACTAATGCGTAAGTATATTTATAACACTTTAAAAAAAAAATGTAGATCCAAAAATGTACTGTACTGCACCGACACACTTTATTCGAGCAAATACCCAGTATGTACCTGGCAGATACCTGGAATGCGCCGCTCCTCACCTCTGACAAGCCCCGTTGCGTTTGCCTTCCCAGCCTGGGTTCATGCCTGGCTGACGGGCAGCTGATCTGTTAAATGATAATGATTAGGATTTAATAGGCTGCAATGCTTCGCGTGTCTACCAGATGGCATAAATTCATGAATTGTAATGCAGTATATATATATATACTGTGCAGTATTGCAGCCAGCGGGAATAAAATGCTTCAATCCCTGCCTGGAAAATACCTCAATGCACTCGGGCAGAAAACAGTCACAAACCTCAATACACCCGGGTATACCCGAATTCGTGGGACTAGCCGAGCTCGAATAAAGTGTGTCGCCAGTGTACATCTACAGTACTGTATCTAATATTTTTGTTATTTCTGTAGATTTATATTACAACAGTATATATATTTTGTATATTTATATTACAACAGTATATATATTTTGTATATTCATATTTATATTACAACAGTATATATATTTTGTATATTTATATTTATATTACAACAGTATATATATTTTGTATATTTATATTTATATTACAACAGTATGCAGTATACAGTATATTTTGTATATTTATATTTATATTACAACTGTATATATATTTTGTATATTCATATTTATATTACAACAGTATATATATTTTGTATATTCATATTTGTATTACAACAGTATATATATTTTGTATAATTTATGTTATTTCAATAGTTTTATATTGCTGCATATTAATAGAACAATATATTGTATCCTGTTGATCTACTGTCTCTAATATTTTTACTTACCGGAATGTTTTTCTTTACATTGTAGGGAGACAACTCTTATGGTGGACAAAATAAGTGAGGAGAATGATGAGAAGAGTGCCTTAAGGGTCAAATACACTCTGCAGGAAAATCACAATCTCACTGTATCCGAGACCAGCATAAAGAAGATGAGACGCAGCATTGGATGGAAATATGGACGTGTGAGGTTAGTACTGGACAGTACAGGAGGTAAAAGTGTTGTTTAGGAAACTGTACTGTACCGCTAAAATTATTTATTCCTTGTCATTACAGAGCGTACCCCATGATAAGGGACGCAAACAAAATCAAAAGAGTGGTCCAGGCCCAGGCATGGATCGACAGTGGGGGAATTTTCCAGGATTGCATCTTCACTGACGAGTCTACTTTGTCGTTTGAGAGATTTGCAAGCTTTGCATTCCACAAAAAAGGCTGCATATCTTTGAAGCCGCGGCCAAAACACCCCGTGAAGCTGCATGTGTAGGGTGCCATCTCTAGGCATGGACCAGGATGCATTGTCATCTTTAAAGGTAAAATATATGAAATATAATGTAGCCTTAAACACTGTACTTTACTAGTGTAGCCTTACTGTATGCACTGTACTGTACTATCGTGCAGTTTTTTGAGCACTTTTCTTTTCTTGCTATAGGAATCATGAATAAAACTTTCTTCCAAGACAACATTGTCCCTGAGATAGTGCAATACATCACACGCGAGTTCCCGAATGGTCACCGCTTCTACCAGGACAACGATCCAAAGCACACCACGTCAACAGTGCATATCCTTGAGCGCGGTATCAACTGGGTGAAGACGCCAGCGGAGTAAGTGCGGTAACCGTGTCTCATTTTTTCCCACTGTTTTTACTGTGTACTGTACTGTATCTCTTAAACTAATTGTCCTTTTTTTCCAGTGACAGATCGCCAGACTTCAATCCGATTGAAATGGTCTGGCATCAGCTGAAGGACCATATCCAGAAAGTGGCGAAACCCTCCAAAAAGGACGAGTTGTTGAAAGGCATAATGAGTTTTTGGAACGATGTACTCACCGTGGAACGCTGCAATAGATATATAGACCATATTGCCACTGTGTTGCCCATTGTGATCGCACGTAATGGGCAAGCATCAGGAAAGTAGTACTGTGCTGTAGTATTGTAAGTACAGTATGATACAGGTAAGTATGGCACAGATTTTTTCTTTCCCTATAGTCAGAGTATACAGTAGTTACAGTTTTTTTCTTTACAGATAGAGCAGCACCAGGTTACAGAACATAGTATTTTACAGTAGTCAGAGTATACAGTAGTTCCAGTATACAGTAGACTAGTTTGACAGTAGTACAGTAACTGCCTACTAACTGCTCAATTTTTTTCTTTCCAGAGAAAGCAGCACCAGCCATGTACAGTAGTACTACACATCACACAATTCAATAATACAGTACGCACATAACTGCACTAATTTTTTGTTTTCTTGACGTTTCAGGAAAAAAGGGTTGCCTGGGGGGAGGTAGAGTGTTGTGTCCAGTCTAATCTGTTTGTACAGTCAAATGTACAGTATGTAAACAGCAGTAATGATGTACACAAAACCTCTCCTCTCTCAATGAACTACTGTACTGTACACAGAATGATGAACAAGATAAAGATGGAAAAAAGAATATTACTATATATATATATATATATATATATATATATATATATATATATATATATATATATATATTATACATTACAGTATATATTATTAAATAATATTCTTATAAATGTGCATTATTCATGTTTCCCCATGTTTTACAAATGTTTTCTAAATGTTTATCCCATTTCAATCTGCCAAAAGAACTTAATAAGGACTGCATTATGTATTATTCATGATTATTTTTATATTTGTATTTTTTGGTTCCTGATAAAATAAAATAAATATTTATTCACATTCCTGCTAATCATAATCAATGACAACAACCACAAACCCCCCCCCACCCCTACAGTACACCAATGAATAAGAATGAATGACAAAACATGAATCAGTTAATGTTTATTTTAACTCTCAATTCTCACAATGCTGTGCAAATCGGATTTACATTTCAAAATCGAGAAGGGATTTTCCAAAGCGTTACCGTAAACAAAGCCTCAAAGGGTTGGGGGGGGGGGGGGGTGATTACACGCAGGCACACTGAGGCTTTGTAGCTCGGCTATGGACGGATTAAGAACACAATGGCAATATTCAGAAAATTAATGACTCTGTGGAGAGAGGGGGTTGGGTGACTCATGCGCAGTAAGCACCAAGCTCCCATCTCTAAAAGGATTAGAGTACACACAGGCGCAGTGAGGCGATTGACTCTCGGCTAGGGACGGATTAAAAACACAATGACTAACTAACATCAGAAAATGAATGACTCTGTGGAGGTGTCTGTCGATAAGAATTAGTCATGCAGCAGTTTAAAGAAATAACATACTGTACTGTAGAGTACAGTAATTTCAAAAGGCAGTTCATCATAATACTGTAATTTGATCCCTACACCCCCCAAATACAGTACATAAAAAGCACACAAATCAACCATGTGCAGGCAAAGGCACATATTTAATATTGTAATATCAAAATTGTTTTTGCAGGCTTGTGGATAAAATAACAGTTAAAATATCAGAATTCAGATTTTTTTTGGGGGGGCACTCAAGCAAGCAGTGGTGGGTGAAGTTACAGGCGCATGAGCAGAAATAAACTAGCTCCCATCTGAAAGAGTATTACATACAGGCGCATAGAGAGGTGATGCCTACCCATCTCACACTGAAAGGGTCCTATATTTTCTTTTCTCATTTTTTTGTTATTAAGGTACTGAAAGAACTTTTTAGGGTTGACCTTACTTTCTATTACAATCCTTTTTTCATTATCCATTTTTGCCAATTTGATTTCCCTTTTGCAATTTTTGTTACAATTCTTATAATTCTGATATGGTGTCTCCGTCCCTTCTGACTTAAAGAATCTAAACGCCTTCCTCTTCTTGTCCATTTCCTCCCCTACCTATTTATTTAGCCACATTGGTTTTGACTTATTTCTTTTATACTTATTACCCAAGGGTATACACTGATAAGTGTGCTTTTCTAACAATGTTTTAAAGACTGCCCATTTATCTTCTACATTTTCCCTGCATAAACATCATCCCAGTGTATTACTTGTAGATTAGACATCAGTTTATTAAAATCTACCTTTATAAAGTTTAAGGTCTTTGTTGAACTCAAGTAATCTGTTTTTAGAGAGGTGATGCTCTGTGCAAATCAAATTCGAGAAGGGATTTTCCAAAGCGTTGCCGTAAACAAAGCCTCAAAATTCCCATCTCAAAGAGAATTACACGCAGGCGCAGTGAGGCTTTGTAGCTCGGCTATGGACGGATTCAGAACACAATGGCAAGATTCAGTCATAACATGGTCTCATTTGAAATACATGATGAAAAAACAGATTACTTGGGTTAAACAAAGACCTTAAACTTTATAAAGGTAGATTTTAATAAACTGATGTCTATTCTACAAGTAATACACTGGGATGATGTTTTTGCAGGGAAAATGTAGAAGATAAATGGGCAGTCTTTAAAACATTGTTAGAAAAGCACACTTATCAGTGTATACCCTTGGGTAATAAGTATAAAAGAAATAAGTCAAAACCAATGTGGCTAAATAAACAGGTAGGGGAGGAAATGGACAAGAAGAGGAAGTCATTTAGATTCTTTAAGTCAGAAGGGACGGAGACACCATATCAGAATTATAAGAATTGTAACAAAAATTGCAAAAGGGAAATCAAATTGGCAAAAATGGATAATGAAAAAAGAATTGTAATGGAAAGTAAGGTCAACCCTAAAAAGTTCATTAAGTACCTTAATAACAAAAAAATGAGAAAAGAAAATATAGGACCCTTTCAGTGTGAGATGGGTAGGCAGATTATTGGAGATAAGGAAAAAGCAGAGGTATTAAACAAATTCTTTGCCTCTGTGTTTATCAGGGAGAATCAAGTTCAATAGTAGTGCCGCAGGAGGAAGCCACAACCTCCATATAAATGAACAATTGGTTAACTGAGGAAGAAGTTCACAAGCGACTTGAAAAAATAAAAGTAAATAAGGCACCTAGCCCCAATGGCATACACCCAAGAGTTCTCAAGGAGTTAAGCTCAGTAATAGCCAAACCATTATATTTAATATTCAAGGACTCCATTTCCACAGGCTCAGTACCACAAGATTGGCGTAAAGCAGATGTGGTGCCTATATTTAAAAAGGGAGCTAGATCACATCTGGGAAATTACAGACCTGTATGCCTGACTTCAATAGTGGGGAAACTACTGGAAGGTTTAATACGGGATAATATTCAGGAATACCTAATGGAAAACAAAATTATTAGTAACAGTCAGCATGGATTTATGAAGGATAGATCATGCCGAACTAACCTTTTTTGTTTCTTTGAGGAGGTAAGTAGGAATTTAGACCAGGGTAATGCAGTTGATGTGATCTACTTAGATTTTGCAAAGGCTTTTGATACGGTTTCACACAAGAGGTTGGTGTACAAAATAAAGAAAATTGGACTCAGTAATAATACAGTGGCGGCCGAACTGAGTCTAAGGGCTCTATGCAGTAAGCGCCGATAAGGCTTTTTTCGGCATTTTTTGCCCTCCCGATTCAGTAAGTGCCGATAAGTGGGAATTATCGGCAACTTTTCTTCCCGATAAAAAATTATCGGCAGCCGGCTGCCGATAAGCCACTTATCGGCACTTTTTGAACCCGGCTGAATTCAGGTAGCCCCGATCAGCTTTTCGGTGCTGATCGGCACCCCAGAATGGAGAGTTTATCAGGAATCCAGCCCGCCAACTAAAGTTGGCAAGTTGGTGGAGGAGAAGCATCGGCAAGGGCGACACTTAGAAAAAATAAGCCCTTTTTCCTGTCTGTGATTGATGCCGGGGGTCTCCGGAGCTGATACCCGCACCGGAGCCCCCCGGCATGCATCCGAGGCAGGAAAAAGGCATGTACAGCCCACTTCATTACCTTAGCGGCTAACTGCTAAGGCAATGAAGGGGTTAACCCACCGTGCCAGCTTTATTGTGGGTAGCGGGGTTGGTAAAGGGGGTATTTGGCCCTTGTTGTTTGTTTAGGGCTTGCAGGGGGGGTTGCGGGTGCACTTAACCCCATCACGACCGTAGCAGTTAATACCGCTACGGTCATGAATGGGTTAAGGCCTCCCGCTAACCACCCGCAAGCCCTAAACAACCACCATTGGGGCTAATACCCCCTTCACCCACCCCCACTACCCACAATAAAAAATAATCACACACAGCAGCCCACACTAAATAAATAAATAAATCTAAATAAACAAATAACTCTATATAAATCAATAAATAAATAAATATATATATATATATATATATATAACCCCAACAACGCCTAACATACACATATATGCACATCAATGATACAATAGGCCGGTGGGGGCACTCGGGTGTTACCCGCAGGCCTGCAGTACCAATTATGTACCCCCCCAAATTAATGTCTAAACACATACATACTTATAAAGAAATAACTCCCCCTCCCCCTTAACACATACAGTATAGTAATGGCCACAATTACTATTATCCACAAAGGGATAATAGTGAATGTTCCCATTTTAAATACATAAACAGCAATAAATACATTAAATACATATAGCACTCACCCATCTCCGGCTGCCACGATGAAGGCCATCCTCCTCTTCATCCTGCCCATGTCCCCTCCGCTGCTGCAAAACAGACACAAGAATGAAAATATCCAAAGTAATGTCCCGTAATCCCTTAATCACCATAGCGGTTATTGACCGCTACAGTAATTAAGGGGTTAACCCACCCTCACCCACCACTCGGGATGCCTACATACCCTCCCACACTAACCCCCCACGCCTAACCACCCTCACCCACTACCCACAAGGGAGGCCTACCCACATACCGTTGGGGAACCCCCCCACCCCCAGTACCCACAATAAAAACAATACAGTGACACACAATAAGCATCATTAGATTTATTAAATACATTACCCACCCCCTGTGCCCCTCCATAAATACAAGATTTATCCTTTTACAAACAGGGTTCATAACACAGCCCCACGCGAGACCTCGGTGGGCTGGCGGTGCACCTGAAAGACCTACAGGGTACCAGCAGCCCTTTTCAAACAGGTTCTGGAGGCCTGTTGGTGGGTCCCGCCAAGCGCCATGGCCCCCAGGTGGTCTCCTTGGGCCTACCATGGGCCACAATTGGGTCCCCATGGTAGGCCCAAGGATGTCTGGGAGCCCCGGGTTAGACCCACAGGTGTCTGCGGGGCCTCGGGTTGTTCCCACGGGGGTCTGGGGAACTCACGAGTGCTCACAACGGGTCCGCGGTGCCCCCACGGATGTGGGACCACCGCTTCATCCCTGCAGACTACGGGTCCGCGGTGCCCCCACAGATGTGAGGCCACCGGTTCATCCCCGCATGTGTCACCCGTGGAACCACCAGCCTGATAACCGTGAGATACCCGAGGAGACCGTAGGTGGTCTCCAGAGGTCTCACGCAGAACCACGGAACAAACCCTGAATGTAAAAAAAATAAACCTGGCCTATACATTCAATACATACACCCCCCCCCCAACACCTACAGTACAATAATGTGCAAAATAACTATTATCCAGATAGGGATAATAGATTATTTGCCCGTTATTAAAAATATTAAATAGCATATTCAAATAAATAAAGTACTACTGACCTCATCAATAAGAAGTCTTAGTTGCCAGCAACATCCTTGTCTTGCCCACAAAATACATAGCCAAAACAAAGCCAATACATTGCAATTACATTCAGATATCAATTAACCCCTTAAACCTTATCGGATAATAACAGCAAAGGTAATTAAGGGGTTAAGCCACACTGGCCCGATACCCACCCTTCACCCATGAATTTGTACTGTGGCTTCATCATGCAACTATATATATATATACTCTATATATAGAGAGAGAGAGACAGAGAGAAAGAGAGAGATATATATATATATATATATATATATATATATATATATATATATATATATATATATATATATATATACACATAGACATGATGAAGCAATATACAAATAAATGTAGAAGGGTTATCAAAAACATGCTGTACTCCAAATAACACTTCTCCCTACAGACACACTACAATAAAATTAATTTCCTTTAATAATCCTGTGGACGGACGTTCACAGAGGTACGCAATTAGGAGGCTTTATAACGTGAAATTATAATAGGCTTTATTGTGCCTTTTCCTTTTCATCAGGAAAATTATCCAAACCCAGGGGGGGGGGGACAAAGCTTCCATTCACTTGGGAGTAATTCTAGTGAAAACACTATGCAACCAATTCACATCTCCCTAGTCAAGCATTTCTCCCCAGCCCCAAACATAGCATGAAAATAAGCAGATACAGTATAAGCAGTCTCTTAATAATGAAAGTCTTATCTGTTTATCAGCTGTAGAGTAAGCTTCTCTGCTCTCCTGGAACCGCACTGAGCGTGCACAGAAAATCAGCATCCAGGTTTAGAAGTCTTATTTGGGCCTTGTGTCTTGAAAGCAGCTCTGCTAACTTTGGCAGAGCTCAAAACAAGTGTGTCTCCAAGTTCAGCTCAGGTGTCAGCTAAAGAGTTCTCACTTCCTGTTTGAACAGACAGGCTTTTGTAAGCCATCTCAATCAGGCAGGTGGTGTTTAGTAATTAACTACCAGAAGTTAACCACCACACTGCTAGATTAAAGGCACATTACTGAACAGGGATAAGTCCCCTGTTACATACCTCCCCTGTTTGTGGGAAGCTCTGGCTTACCATGGCCAAAGCCCATCCTTCCACTCTCATTCGAGATCTTTCTGTGACTTGAATGAGAGTGGATGGAGGAAGAGAACCTTCTGTCCTGTGGGATTGGAGCCCTTTCTCCAGTTTATTTTTGTCTCCTCCCGAAGGTGCTTGAGATCAGCACTCCTCAGTCGCTCGAGGAGGAATTTTTCCACGTAAAGTCTTCTTATTGCTTGCGCGGTCTTGAGATTTCTGTTGCGTCGGGCACTCCTCTTTTTGTAGACAAAGTGTATGGCAACAGTTGTAGAGCAGTTAGGACTAGCCCTTGGAGTTTTCTGCTCTTGAAGCGGTCTTTCTGCAGCTTCTCCACACCACGGAGTCACCAGTTCAGCCTCTTCAGCTAAGGATTCTGCACTCCTACCTCTGTTTGTTGCCTGTTGGGCAGCTGTAGGTTTGGCTAGTGCTTTCTTTGGTGGCTCAAACTTCGTATTTTTGTTTTGAAGTTGCATGGAGTCCCCAACTCTCACTGTACCCTTGTCCTTACGGGCATTAGTTACTGTGGGATACTGGTGCTTGGGCAGTGCCAATACATTTTTCCGTATTGGAGGAATCTGTATCAGAGTCTCCTTCATATTCTGGAGCTCTGTAATTTTTGTCGTCAAGGTTGCCGCTGCGTCTGTTTTCTCCTTGGTGTACTGACTCAAGGGAATGGAACAGTCTCTCTGTCTCTCCAGCTCTTGCTCCAGTTTCTGAGCCTTCTCAAGCTCCCTCTCATACAGAGTCACCTGGTATTGAAGCTCCGCCTCCAATGATGCTCTGAAGACCTGCTGCATGGCCTTTAGCTCCTCATTCTGCTCTGTGGGGACGTACTGGGTATTCAGACGTTCCTGCAGCGCTTGTACCTCTTTAGCAGCCTGCAGCTTTTCTTCCTGCAGCGTTTGCTGCTTCTCCTCAGCATACTGGAGGTGTGTACGCAGACCTTGCAGTTGGTTCTGCAGTCGGTGCTCTGCTTCAAACATTTCCTCTTTCAAAAGTTTATTTATTTCTTTAAGAGCCTGCAGCTCTTCATTCTTTCCCTTGACGTATTCTGTCAACTCAGAATTTTCTTTTTTTAATCTTAAATTTTCTCTTTTTTCAGTCTCTGTACTATTCAGGGCTTCCTTGCAGTCCACCTTCCATTTTTGCACATCTGCTTGGAGGCGGGCTGTCTCCTGGCGTGAGACTTCCATCTCCAGGTTTAAGTTCTGAAGCTCCTTCTGAGAGACTTTGAGATCTAAGTTAAGATGTAGGATAGTTTTCCTTGAAATGTCCAGCTCCTCAGTGAGACTGTGTAGTTCCTTTCTGGAAACTTCCAGGTCTGTGCGGCAGCTGTTGGTCTCATGATGTGAGGAATCCAGTGCTCTGTGGAGTGTCTGAACCTCTTTCTGAGCTACGTCCACTTCTATCTGGCCACTGTTGACCTCCTGTCGTGAGGCATTCAACTCTATGCGCAGAGTGTGAACCTCTTGCTGGAAGACTGTCATCTGCTTCAGTGCCTCCTCATACTTCTGCTTTAGCGTAGCCACCATTTTGTCAGACTGGCTCTGCTTTACATCCATGGCGGAAATAGTAGCCTTTGCAGTATCTAGCTCAGTCTTGAGATCCTCCAATTCAGTCTTGGCCGCAGAGTAAATTGCGAGCACAGTCTTCTGTCGCTCAGCATTATTATTTTTTTCCCTTTCCAATTCTTCACAGAGCAGATCACAGTCATGCCTGGCAATTTTCAGGGCATCTTCAGGGCAGGTCAAGGGATCGTCACTCAATGGTTCCAGCTCCACTTCCCTGGGATTACTGGTTGAGGGTTCCTCACTGTTGGCACTGGACAGACACTTCTTTGGGGTACACGACTTCTGCCTTGGGCCCTCTGGATATTCAGTTATACGTGGGACGAATTCTCCATTTTTTCTAGCCTGCAGGGCATCTCGGTCCCCCTTTTTCTCCACAGGATCTGCGGACCTATCTGTTACATCCACGGTAAGTGAAGAACCGCTTTTCTTTGTCTTTTTCTTCCTTTTTGATTTGGATGACACCGTCCCTTCAGGGATACTGGGGTCTCCATCTTCATTTGAAGTTTTAGCAGCGTCACTGGATCCACCCGGCTTTTCTTGCAACTGTAAGAGCTGACGGAAATATTCGGTGATCCACTGCTCCCGCTCTGTCTCCTGCTGATCATATTCGTCATCAAAGGGAGCGGTCTTTTCTGTTCGTGCCGAGTTCATGCACCCCCACCATTCTTGGGGTGTTTTGTGGGTGTGACTCGTTTTGGGTTCCCCGTAAGAGATGTCTTCCTCTTTTTTGGACTGGAAGGGCCACTCTTCAGTGGGGTTGGGTTCATTACAGGAACGCTGCATCTTGTCCTCCATTTTTAGGCTATCAGGTGTCATTTTCTTCCTGACCTCAGGAGGCGCTATTGCAGCTGTTGCCACTGTATTTGCTAGAACCCCCAATTGTGATAGTCCTACAGATGGGCATATTTTGCTTGTAGAGGTCATGGCTCTCACAGGCATCTCTGTAGATTTTTCTTTCTTGGGTAATTTTTTTTCAATATCAGCAGTACTGTGCATGCATTTTCTCTTATGAGGTATACAAGATTGTGCAGTTGCTAGGTAAAAAAAAGTCTATTTGCTATACACCATTTATTTGCTAGGTGCATGCCTCCGCTTCAGCAACAGAATTTGGTTTTCTGCCTGAGTTCAGTAATTTTCAGTCTCATCTTTGGGTATTATGGCATTCACACTTCACACTTTGGGTGTCTGTTTTGCTCCCAAGATAATAGGCATACTTTTTTACTTGCAGAAAAAAAAACATTCTTTGCAGTGGACTCAACACTCAGCAATTGGCTTTGAAAAAACTTTTTCTTTATAGGGCAATTTTACACTCAGCATTTGTTTGCTAAAAATACCCCTGCTTCAGCACAGTCTTTGTATCAATTTTCACACTTTTCTGCATATACTCCATTCACAGCTGGTAGCCCTATGCAGTGTGGCAACCTTTATTTGCAAAATCAGTACCACTCGTGGGTCACCATCTGTTTTCACTGCTTCAGCAAAACTTTTGAAAACAAGAAAAACCTATCCCTTTTTAAGGGCTGACTCACTTCTTGAACCCTGACTATGACTAGAAGGCAAAATCCCTATTTCAATGACCGTATTACACTTTGTGATAGGTAATTAAAGGTTTACCTGCTTCAGCAGTCTCTTGGGATTGGGGAAAAGAGTCCATCTGTGGTTTTGTAAGTTTCAGTGCAGTGTAAGTTTCAGTGGTGTGTGTCCCTTTAAATCTGATCTTTGCTGCATGAGGGTTTTTTTTTTCCCAAGTTGTTTAGACTGTTTGTAGGCAAAAAAACATAACAAAAAATTTCACATAAAAACTCCGGTCCTTTTTAACTACAAGGACACCTCTTATCCCACTTCTGACACCATATGTGGACGGACGTTCACAGAGGTACGCAATTAGGAGGCTTTATAACGTGAAATTATAATAGGCTTTATTGTGCCTGTTCCTTTTCATCAGGAAAATTATCCAAACCCAGGGGGGGGGAACAAAGCTTCCATTCACTTGGGAGTAATTCTAGTGAAAACACTATGCAACCAATTCACATCTCCCTAGTCAAGCATTTCTCCCCAGCCCCAAACATAGCATGAAAATAAGCAGATACAGTATAAGCAGTCTCTTAATAATGAAAGTCTTATCTGTTTATCAGCTGTAGAGTAAGCTTCTCTGCTCTCCTGGAACCGCACTGAGCGTGCACAGAAAATCAGCATCCAGGTTTAGAAGTCTTATTTGGGCCTTGTGTCTTGAAAGCAGCTCTGCTAACTTTGGCAGAGCTCAAAACAAGTGTGTCTCCAAGTTCAGCTCAGGTGTCAGCTAAAGAGTTCTCACTTCCTGTTTGAACAGACAGGCTTTTGTAAGCCATCTCAATCAGGCAGGTGGTGTTTAGTAATTAACTACCAGAAGTTAACCACCACACTGCTAGATTAAAGGCACATTACTGAACAGGGATACGTCCCATGTTACAAATCCTAACTGAACTTACAATCTCAATCATCAACTGCCAAACAAATACCTGAAATGCCAATCAACACATAGCATTTACATTGTATATATGATGCATACAATCTATGCACCATATACATTCTGCAAATGAATGTTAACAATAACATTGCAAGCAAAATACAAATACCTCCCAACAAGTATACAATTTTAACCAATCCAGTAAACATAAATCAATTACCATACATTAATGACATCCCTAAACAATTTACATTCCATCCCTAACAATTAAACAATTAACAAATTCCAGCCTTTAACATAACAATTTAGCCTGTGAAAAAATATAAGTACCAACAAGAATACAAAATTGAAAACCAAGGCTAACCCTGACCTCAAGTAGACCATACAATATCAACAATTACATCTATCTAATTTTAAAATACATAATACACACATTTATGCATAGCAGCATAGACAAATTAGACATAGACATTTCTCTCTCTCTCTGTATATATATTGTGACAAACGCCCCTCTTTTGTAGTGCTGACGTCTGTCTGGGTTCTTCCCGACACAGTCTTCTAGGGTTAATTATACAACAAACAGGATCATGCAAAGTATTATGCTGCTTAACTCAGGCTTCTGCCTGCTTTATTTTCATCCAAGTAAGGTACTGCAGCTTTAACATGTGAAGGTTAGAGGTACTCAGATACTTTCATTCAGCAGTTCACATATTTCAGTGTTACCATATTTCCCACACTGTTATTTCAAGAAATAAAACCAAAATCATATAAGCAAAATCCTATCCCTTTCAGGGATCTAACTACACATCAGAATCAGTCTCTCTAACAGCTGCTGGCCAACTAAACTGGTTCCCCAGCTTAAAACAATGCTCTCTCATTTAGGGACACAAGATACAGCACAGTCTTTTAGCAACAGCAGTAACCATTTGTTTTGTCTTATCTGTTCGTGGAGTCCAGGCAAATCCTCTGGTACTGTGATACGTGGAGGGGCCGTCAACCCCGATACTGGATGCAGGGGAGCAGCGACACCCCCAGCCCCCAGGCTCCAAGGAGAGAGAGTGAAATGCAAAACCTCTCTGCTCTAAGTACCTGTGCATGTGATTAGAAGAGCAGGTGAGGGAGAACTAGAGCCATTGTAATCTGTGGTCTGGATTTTCCATCCAGCTGCCTGAGTTAATGGGAAGCTGTGGAACGGATCATTAACTATTCCTGCACTTTCTGCTCTAAAACGGGGCAGAAAGCTGCCTAACATCTTTGGACTATGTCACATATCCCCCTCCCCAGCTCACACCTACTGGGGTGAGCGGCCATGGACCTCACTGGGGTGAGCGTCCTACCTGAAATACTTGAGCTAACTCCTCAGTACAACATTAAGTATTCACATGACACGAATATGAACTTTTTCCACGGCAATTATGGACAATAGGTTTCGTCATAAGAGACTATACTTGCCAAACATATTTTTTTTTGCTCTCTATTAGGGAACTATTTTGAAAAATAAATGTCTAGCACACATTCTTACAACCCAGGATCTGCTAAATATATTCACAAAACCAGACAATTTCTATTACCTCCCTGGGTTTTTCTACTCTAGAATATGAACCTCATTATAAATTTACCAACCGAAAAGGGCATTTTTTTTTTTTTTTTTTTTTTCATATTTTAAGCAACCAATATTTTTTTTCCTTATACTACAGCCTTGTAATCTTAAGGGCCATCAACCCTGTATATTAATTTGTAGTTTAGCTACATTTTCAACACAGAGAACCAATATAACATTGTAATATTGACAAAATGCTTATTTGCATAGTTAAGTGTCCGTGACATAGTCCACACGTGTAATAAAAAAAATAAATCGGTCAGTTCCCCCAAACATATTTTTTTTTTTTTTTTGACTTCCAGTCTATTGCATCCTTTGACTTTATTTCATAGCCCGCTGCAACCTGCAAATGACTGGACTGTTTCTTTAGCTTCTGATGAGACCCTTGGACCGGATTCTCCTTGGCTCCACAGTGTGGTCCAGATTGGTGAGATACAGCAGCGGCAGCTCTTATTCGAGCAAAAGCCGCTGGCTGTATGTGGCTGAAAAGCGGGTAGCCGCGGCGCGTGGCGGCGCACTGTGACGTCACAGTCACATGCGCGCCCGGCTTCCCCGTCTTCCCCGGCTTCCCCAGGCTTCCCCGACACCCCTGGAGATGACATTAAGGTAAGCGGGGGTTCGGGGAAGCAGAGTGGCAGAGCAGAAGGGGTACAGGGGTCCGGAAGCGTGTGTAAATTGCGCGCGATGGAGGAGGGGGGGTGAGTGGGGGAACGCGGCGGCGCGCGTGCATTACTGGCGGCAGCTGGGGCAGATCCCGGCATGCCGCCGGTATTTAGTTCAATAAGATATGTCGCTACTGTATGGAACTATTCAGGCGCCGTGTTAACCTTCGTTGTTTTTTCTTTTCAATCTTTGATTCCCCTTTTGGGGCCATTACCAGGCCTTTGGGTTTTGGAGACCTAGTTGCCTCTGTACAAACGTAGTCCATATTAACCACGTCATCAGGATCTGTCAACAAGTTTGTGTTTTCAGGAACTGCCACCCACTTGGCTAAAACATCTTCTGTGGTGTCCTGGGTGTGTCCACTAGTTTGATAATCTTCTGGACAACGTAAATGAAATTGAGGATCTGGATTTTTGAATCCCAGATCAGGGAGAATATTCTCAGGAGGGTGCCTATCTGTTTCTGGAATAACAGCAGCACAATCAAAGTCAATTCTTTCTCCTTCCTCTTTGTCATCAGTGAGGGCATTGAGTTTACGTTCCCTGGTCTCCTTTTGTGACCGTGTCTCTTTTAGCCTTGGAATCTCTTTCTCCAACTTCATCTTTATAGCAAATCGTAATATTGCAACAGCATTGAAGATACACGTATAGGAACGTACAGCTTGCTTGGTTAGGAGGTAGGATTGATAGCCCGACTTAACCACTTTAGCCGCTTCTCCCATGTCCGTCATCTGTTTCAGAGCGAGGTTTAACTCTGTTTCATTTTCTCTATTCTTGACCTGCAGCTGCAGGTGCTCCTTCTGGGTCTTGTCCAGCTCCAGCTGCAGCCGGGCCCCCTCATTTGCCGTGTGGTCCAGCTGCTTGTAGATATCGGCCATCTCGCTTTCATAGCGCAATGTCAGGCAGACCACCTGACGGACGGAGATCTCCTCTCTCTTGGCGCACTGTATCTCGCGCTCAGCCATCTGCTTCTGCAGCTCTTCAACCTGATCGTGCCAGACCTCCCTCAGGGTCTTCACCTCTATCTGGTGCTTGCTCTGGGTTTGCATCAGCGCCTCCATTTTTTGGAGCTCTGCAGTTTGTGTCGCCTGGATCGCCGCTGATTCTGTATTCTGCAGTGCTTCCTGCATTTCTAACTTTTCCTGGATCAATTGCTTCTCCACATTTTCTGCTTGGTGAAGCTTCTCATCACCTTCACTGATCTGGTCAGTCAAGTCTGAATTTTTCTGTGTCAGACTTACATTCTCTCTTTTTACAGTCTCTAAATTACTCAGGGTATTCTCATAGGTTTCCTTCAATGTACACAGCTCTGTGCTGCGAGCGTAGACCTCATGGCGTGAGAGTTCCAGCTCTGCTTTAAGCGCGCTAGCCTCTTGCCGAGAAACCCCTAACTCTGTGATGAAGTTTTGCACATCTTTCTGAGACATCTCATAGCATAGTTTCCAGTCAGTTCTTGTTTTCTTTGATTCGCTTGGCTCTCTGCCTATGATGGTAGCAGTAGCCTTTGTCATCTCTAGGCGTGTCGTCATTCCTGGGACGATTGCGCCAGGCCCTATGGGCTGTTGCTCATCTCGGCGCCTTTCTGACGCATGTCCTGACAGCGCAGGTTCAAGTGGCTCGGTCACTTCCCCTGTGACTTGAGGAACAGTTTTCTTTCTTTTTGCTTTATTAGCTCCAGAGATATCAGTTGTACTGGGCACACACTCACTGTTATCAGCTTCCACATCTTGCTTGCCCTCACAGGGCGTTGCTTGCTTTTGCAGCTGTTTGTCTTTGAAAATTTTGGGGCACACATCTTCCATGTGACCTACTTCACGACAGGCCCCGCATACTAAATTCATCTGTGGGTACGGCTCTCCTCCAGGGTCGTGATCATAGTATGGCCTGAAGGGACACTGTTTTGTATGGTTACGTACATTACACAACAAACATTTCACGTCGGCCATTTTAGAAACCCGGCAGGGACAATTTGCTAGCTGCAATTTCACTCACTTCAGCAACTTACATACAGCACTTGCTAGCTGCAAATTCACTCACTTCAGCAAAAGGCATTAGCTTTACAAACAGCACTTGCTAGATGCAATTTTTTTTTTTTCAGCAAAACATTTTGGTTTTCTGTTTGGGTTCAGGGTGCTATTGCATCCACACTTCGCACATTCTCTGTGTATGCTAGAAGCACAACTGATATACACAGTGGGACAGACGTCACTCATAGCATCTGTACTTTAGTTCAGCTCGGCGGCCATTTTAAACCCCCGCATTTATTTGCAAACCCACAGACTTTTTAGTGTCTGCCCGCATTCTCCACCATATGTGACAAACGCCCCTCTTTTGTAGTGCTGACGTCTGTCTGGGTTCTTCCCGACACAGTCTTCTAGGGTTAATTATACAACAAACAGGATCATGCAAAGTATTATGCTGCTTAACTCAGGCTTCTGCCTGCTTTATTTTCATCCAAGTAAGGTACTGCAGCTTTAACATGTGAAGGTTAGAGTTACTCAGATACTTTCATTCAGCAGTTCACATATTTCAGTGTTACCATATTTCCCACACTGTTATTTCAAGAAATAAAACCAAAATCATATAAGCAAAATCCTATCCCTTTCAGGGATCTAACTACACATCAGAATCAGTCTCTATAACAGCTGCTGGCCAACTAAACTTGTTCCCCAGCTTAAAACAATGCTCTCTCATTTAGGGTCACAAGATACAGCACAGTCTTTTAGCAACAGCAGTAACCATTTGTTTTGTCTTATCTGTTCGTGGAGTCCAGGCAAATCCTCTGGTTCTGTGATACGTGGAGGGGCCGTCAACCCCGATACTGGATGCAGGGGAGCAGCGACACCCCCAGCCCCCATGCTCCAAGGAGAGAGTGAAATGCAAAACCTCTCTGCTCTAAGTACCTGTGCATGTGATTAGAAGAGCAGGTGAGGGAGAACTAGAGCCATTGTAATCTGTGGTCTGGATTTTCCATCCAGCTGCCTGAGTTAATGGGAAGCTGTGGAACGGATCATTAACTATTCCTGCACTTTCTGCTCTAAAACGGGGCAGAAAGCTGCCTAACATCTTTGGACTATGTCACAATATATATATATATATATATATATATATTTGCATGAGGAAGCCACTGTACAAATTCATGGGTGAAGGGTGGGTATCGGGCCAGTGTGGCTTAACCCCTTAATTACCTTTGCTGTTATTATCCGATAAGGTTTAAGGGGTTAATTGATATCTGAATGTAATTGCAATGTATTGGCTTTGTTTTGGCTATGTATTTTGTGGGCAAGACAAGGATGTTGCTGGCAACTAAGACTTCTTATTGATGAGGTCAGTAGTACTTTATTTATTTGAATATGCTAGTTAATATTTTTAATAACGGGCAAATAATCTATTATCCCTATCTGGATAATAGTTATTTTGCACATTATTGTACTGTATGTGTTGGGGGGGGGGGTGTATGTATTGAATGTATAGGCCAGGTTTATTTTTTTTACATTCAGGGTTTGTTCCGTGGTTCTGCGTGAGACCTCTGGAGACCACCTACGGTCTCCTCGGGTATCTCACAGGTATCAGGCTGGTGGTTCCACGGGTGACACATGCGGGGATGAAGCGGTGGCCTCACATCTGTGGTGGCACCAAGGACCCGTAGTTTGCGGGGATGAAGCGGTGGTCCCACATCCGTGGGGGCACCGCCGATCCATAGGTGCGGGGATGAAGCGGTGGTCCCACATCCGTGGGGGCACCGCAGACCCATAGTGAGCACTCATGAGTTCCCCAGACCCCAGTGGGAACAACCCGAGGCCCCGCAGACACCTGTGGGTCTGACCCGGGGCTCCCAGACATCCTTGGGCCTACCGTGGGGACACAATTGTGGCCCACGGTGACCCAAGGAGACCACCTGGGGGCCATGGCACTTGGCGGGACCCACCAACAGGCCTCCAGTATCTGTTTGAAAAGGGCTGCAGGTACCCTGTAGGTCTGTCAGGTGGACCTGTTTGTAAAAGGATAAATCTTGTATTTATGGGGGGGCACAGGGGGTGGGTAATGTATTTAATAAATCTAATGATGCTTATTGTGTGTCACTGTATTGTTTTTATTGTGGGTACTGGGGGTGGGGGGGTTCCCCAACGGTATGTGGGTAGGCCTCCCTTGTGGGTAGTGGGTGACGGTGGTTAGGCCTCACGGGGTGGGGGGTTAGTGTGGGAGGGTATGTAGGCGTCCCGAGTGGTGGGTGAGGGTGGGATAACCCCTTAATGACTGTAGCGGTTAATAACCGCTATGGTGATTAAGGGGTTAGGGGACATTACATTGGATGTTTTAATTCTTGTGTCTGTTTTGCATCAGTGGAGGGGGCATGGGCAGGATGAAGAGGAGGATGGCCTTCATCGTGGCAGCCGGAAATGGGTGGTGAGTACTATATGTATTTAATGTATTTATTGCTGTTTATGTATTTCAAATACACAGTGGGTGTATGTTGTTTATTGCTATGTTTATTGGGGGCAAATGTCCCCAATAAACATGCTATTCTGCCTTAACCCCTTCATTGCCTTAGCGGCTATCCGCTATGGTAATGAAGCAGCATTTATGTATTTTTAATATTATTGTGCGGAAGCAGGGGGTCCCCCGAGCTGAACCGCATTGATTTGTGGCTCAGAGACCCCCTGCTTCCCGAGTTGCAGGCCCCGGTTTGGGGCATCGGTGCCAGTGTCGCCGCCATATTTATAGCGGACACGGTGCGAATCGGACGCTATAAAGATGGCGGCGACACTGCCACCCGATGACACATTCCGGGGCCTGTAACTCGGGAAGCAGGGGGTCCCAGGTCCACAAAGCAATGCGGTTCAGCTCAGGGGACCCCCTGCTCACATTACACTATTATTAAAAATATATTCATGCTGCTTCGTTACCGTAGCACATAGCCGCAAAGGTAAGGAACGAGTCTTTATTGATATGTGTGTTTTACTGATAGTGTAGATGTGCAGAGGGTCTCCGGAGCTGAACTGCTTTGGTTTTAGGTCCGAGAACCCCCTGCTTCCCGAGATACAGGCCCCATTATGGGGTGCCGGTATCCCTCTGTTTTGTTTACATTCCGCGGTCACGTGATCTGAAACCAATGCGGTTAAGCTCCGGAGACCCCCTGCACATGTACACTATCAGTAAAAGTTGTTTATAAATACTTTTTATTTTGTCAATGTTTGCGCTGAGAGAGCGGCTTGTCTCTCTCTGCTGCAAACATCTATCGTCACAAAAGGCCTTTCGGAAGGCTTATCGGGAGCCAGGCTGTATCGGCACAGGCTCATCGGCAGTTTTGCTTTCGCAGTGATTCGGCAGGGATCGGCATGGATTTGGCCCTT
Source organism: Ascaphus truei (assembly GCF_040206685.1). Lineage (NCBI taxonomy): Eukaryota > Metazoa > Chordata > Amphibia > Anura > Ascaphidae > Ascaphus > Ascaphus truei. Next base: position 216,152,819 of record NC_134487.1, read on the forward strand.
ACTGAATACTGCGAGGTCAAATCGCCAAAAAAATGCCTATCTGCAACCCTTGCCGCAAAGATTTTATCGGGGCTTACTGCATGAGGCCCTAAATCGGCTAGATCCGCGGCTCTCAGATTATCCCGTTTAGGTGCATTTTTTTGTCGTTTTCGCCCGGAGTGAACTGCGTTATTTTCGCGCTCGTGACATTTGCATTTTATTCTCACTGTCTGCAATACAGCAATGCCGTGTAAAAACTCAGGGGGGCGTTTGCGAGCTGTTATCTTGGAAGTCTAATACCTTCGCGGTTCAACCTACGTCAGTACACAGTCTGTGTGTGCGCGCGCAGTCATTGTAAATTTGCATATTTAAAGTATACATGCATTTGCAGTGCTGTGCTGCTGTACAGTATGTCTCATTTGAAAATTGTTGAAACGCATAGGCATGTACAGTACTGTAACAGTGTCACATTTCTGCATATACAGCGCTCTCCCCTCGCTCAGGATAATTAACTGCACTACAGGGTATTTCAACTTCTTATCTTCTGTGCAATGCAGTACATCTCTCCCACACCATTCCTTTGAACGTGTGTCTAGTTTCAATCACATTCCTGCTTGACAGCATTTATTGTAATTTTTTTTTTTTACTTCAATTTGTTATTGAGCATTTTTTAACATACAAAATAATAATTAACAAAACATATAACAGATAAAAAGGGGGGTCGGGAAAGTGGGGGAGGGGTAGCATTTGTAAAAATATAGCATTGTACACAACAATTTAATTACCACGTGTATCACTCTGTTCCAAATATTCTAATCTATATATGGGAATATACCTGCATGGCAAAACCAAGGGGCCCAAATCTCAGAAAATTGCGAGGTAGAGCCGTTCAGATAGGCTGAGATTTTTTCCATATAAACTATATGCCAAATTTTGTTATTTATTTGGTTTAAGGATGGGGGGGCAGGTTGTTTCCAATTTTTGGCAATTGTACACCGTGTAGCATTTAACATTTTGGCTAGTACTCTAGCTTTTTTCCAGGGAATATTAGCTATTGGCTTGCCTAGCAATATATATACTGGGTCATGTGGGACAGTGATTTCTAGGATCTTGTGTATTAAGGTGAACACTTCCGTCCATGTTTGTTGGATTTTGGGACATGACCAGAATATATGCAGAATATTCCCCACTTCACCACAACCACACCAGCACAGAGGGGAGGCCGCTGGGAGAAAAGAGTGCAGTCTGGCAGGAGTCACATACCATCTGAATATTAACTTGTAAATTTTCTCTCTTTTTTTTTTTTTTTCAACATTCTGTTTATTGTTTTTTTTCAGAGTATAACATACAGTACAGTTGTCACATGTTCAATGTAAAAAGCTTTCCATGGGACAAACATCATTCATACCGACATGGGGGAGGGGAGACAGGAGGGTATGGGGGCAGGAAGGGGGGGTGGGGGAGAGGAGGGGGGGGGGCAGAGGAATCCTCTCTGGTGTTCGATATTCTCCGCTCCTGTTCCGTAGATCAAGTATCGCGCCCATCTGTTTCGGCGAGGCACCGGGTAGTGGGGAGGGGGGTGATGAACCTATTATAGCGTCCTCGTGTGGCGGGATTACTGTCTCCCTCATGTGTGACTACTTTCGGCTCCTGACTACCATCCAAGGAGAACTCACTTGCTGCTATCAAAGCCAGATGGAGGCATTGCTCACCCCTGGGATGTCCGTCTGTGCCAGCCAAGGCAACCAGACTTTTTGAAACTTTGGGCCAGTGTCATTGACCAGACTTGTCAACTTTTCCATCTGGCAAACAAACCAAATTCTGTTCCAAATTTTGTCTAGTGATGGAATTGCATTCTGTTTCCACAATGCTGCAGTCTCGCACCTCATAGCCGTAGCAAAGTGTGCGATCAATTTGTTCCCTGATCTAGACACGTCTGTCGTGGGTTTGCCTAAAAGGAACACCCACGGATCTAGCTGAATTTTGAGGCCCAAAAATATCCTCTGTAGCCAATCTCTAATTTGGATCCACATGGGTCTGAGTCGTGGGCAAGACCACAGCATGTGTACCAGGTCTCCTTGTTCCCCGCACTGCCTGGGGCAGAGCGGGGAAGCTCCCGGCACGAATTTTGCCAATCTAACTGGGGTGAGGTACCACCGCATTAGTACTTTATATGAGTTCTACTTTAATGTTGTACAGATCGAACTACTAGCCGCAGCCTTGAAAATCTCTGTCCAGTCCTCGTCCTCTAGTGGCCCCATCAAATCTGTTTCCCATTGTGTCATGAACCTGGGTTTATGTGAACCGTCACTGTCAGAACCGACCACCACCCTGTACAGAGCAGAGATGAGTCCCCGTGTGTCGGTGCCCCGACCACAGAGCTTCTCAAAATTAGTTAGCGGCGGTCTATTAACGTGTTTGGTGTAAAATGCCTGGACCTGGAGGTATCTAAGAAATTCTGTGTTGGGGATGCCAGTTTCTGACTGTGATAGATCAAACTGTTTAATGGTGTCACGACCCTCCAGGTCTTTTAGTCTTTGGAGCCCCCTGTTTTGCCAAAGTATGAAGTTTTTGCCGACTAATCCCGGAGCAAAATCTGGATTCCCATATAGTGGGGCCATTAAGGTGTGTTTTGAGGTTAATGAGTAGTTAGTTTTAGCCGCCTCCCAGACCGACAATGAGTTGAGCACGGAGGACAGAGGGTCCTTTAGGTCTTTCAGTCTAGACTTTGGGTACCAAATTAAGTTTTTGATTGCAAGCGGGGCGCAAACCTCCTTCTCCAACGCCACCCAACGTCTCAAATCTGGATTCCCATGCTACTGGGTAATTTGGCATAATTGGGCCGCTTTATAGTATGCCAACAAACTCGGCACTGCCAGGCCCCCGGTCTCTCTGGATCTTTGCATAATTGTCATTTTTACCCGTGGTGTTTTATTTTGCCAAATAAATTTTGTGACTGAGTTTTGTAGTTCCTTGATCTCTGATCTTACCACCGGTACCGGGAGAGTTTGAAAGAGATATAATAAACGGGGGAGAAGGTTCATCTTAACACAGTAGATTCTGCCAATCCAGGAAATTCCGTAAGTGGACCATATTTTGAGCTCCTTTGTCAAGGCCCTTAGGAGCTTTGGGTAATTCGCCTGATAGAGAGTGGAGCTCTGTTTGGTAAGATGTACCCCTAGGTACTTTATTGTTTTCGGCTGCCATTGAAATTTAAAATTAATTTCTATTAATTTCTCCATGTCTCTCGGCATATTCAGACTGAGCGCCTCAGATTTAGCCTGATTGATCTTAAAACCCGTGATTCTATTAAATCTTTCCAGTAGGGCGAACAGATTGGGTAGCGAGGTGAGTGGCCTTGTCAGTGTCAGAATAATGTCATCTGCATATAGTGCCACTTTGTGTTCCTGTGACTGAATTTGGATTCCCGAGATGTACGGGTTGCTACGGATGTGCGCTGCTAGCGGTTCCACGCATAAGGCGAACAGCAAGGGCTTGAGTGGGCAGCCCTGTCTGGTTCCGCTTTTGATATTAAACAGCTCCGAGGGGAAGCCTTGGTGTACTACCTTGGCTGCCGGGGTTGTGTATAGGGCTTTTATTGCCCCTAGTATTTTCCCCCTGAACCCAAATGCTCCAAGCGTAGACTCCATGTATGTCCAGTCAATCCTGTCGAAGGCTTTCTCCGCGTCTAAGCTTTGTGCTATGCCACGGATCCCGTTGGCATTGATGAAATCAATAATATCTATTATTCTTCTGGTATTATCGGCCGCTTGTCTGTCCCTAATAAAACCAACCTGGTCTGGGTGAATAAGCCTTGGCAGGACCGCACTCAATCTATTAGCCAGTAGTTTAGAATACATTTTAATGTCTGAATTGATTAATGATATCGGCCTGTAACTTTGGCAATTCGTGGGATCTTTGTCCTTCTTATGTATTAAGGATATCGACGCCTGGAGCATGTGGGCCGTGAAGGGTTCCCCCGACAGTACCCCATTGAACATTTTGAGCATGTGCGGCGCTAAACTCCCAACAAATTTTTTATAATATAAATTGGAAAATCCATCAGGGCCTAGGGCTTTGGAGGGTTTTAGGTTCTTAATAACCCCTATCAACTCCTCTAATGTAAAGTCCTTCTGGATCGCCTCGTGTTCCAACCTGTTCAGCCTAGGGAGATCCGCTTCTCTTAGGAAAGACTGGAGTGTGGCGCTACTTTTTGTGCTATGTGCAGAGTGTTAGTTGGTTTAGTATGCATATTTCTATTTGTACTCATTTAACCTATGCCATATTTCTGCAATTTGTGTGTGTTTTTTAACCCTTTTATGTCTTGTTATTGTATTCCCTTTGTGACGTGTTTGTTGAGGCACCTGCTGATCATTGTTTGGTCGCAGGTGTTTTAGATCAGACATCTCATATTAGGGCAGCTTGTGCACTGGTGGATCACTCTTTGAAAAAGGCCCCACGGGCTGAAACGCGTAAGAGGATCCGCCAGACTCTTTTACCCTGATGTTTGAATAAATCGTGTGCTTCATCACCATTGCCTGCTGCGGTTTCATTGTGGGCAGCGCGCCGTTCCTGCCTCCCACGGGGGGAGTGTCTTCATGCTGCAGATCTTCACTGGCTGCGCGCCGGACGGCTGCTGTTCCTGTCAATCCAGGACATAGAGGGATACATCTGATGCGAGCAGAGCCAAGTTTGCAACCGGTTCTCAGATTGCCGGTGCTGCTGTTTATTCTTACTACTGGCCTCCCATCACTTTTCAGAACCGTGAGTCTACTGTGAAAATAACTTGGAGAGAATTAAAAAAGCTAAAAGGGTATTTGATGAAGATATAGAAAATATTATCTGCGAGAGCCCTTCAGATCTGATTGACCATTTTGTCAGACTAGAACGTTTACTAACACAAGATATTAGACTCTTTTGGGATATAACCACTTTAGAAAATTATATTAGAGTCAAACGTATCCCAAGGGGTCTCCGCATGAAAAAGATGCCTTCTTTTGGATTCATTAATAAGGAATTTGAACTCCATTGGAGAAAAATACTGGATGAGAGTTCAAAAAAACTAATGGAACTTATAATAAATACAAAAATAAGTGAAAAGGCAACTTTGGCAAAAGAGATCAATACCCTTAAAAAAGAGCTTAATAAATTTTGTACAATGGAGCAATTCCCACACAATGATAAAATCCTGTTACAAAATATAGAAAAGATGGAGAAGGGGGTAATACTGAAAAAACAAGAGAAATTCTCAAGAGACAGAGGGGATTATGAAAGGAATCAGGTCTACTTCTGGGAGAGACCTGTTTCCAATCGTGAAGCCTATAGATCTAGAAACCCCACCCACTCCACACCTAATAAATGGGCACATGATGGGGGCAACATTGAACAAAGGCCCAATACTTAATCCATTCTCAAATCGCCACATTCAGACAGGAGGTCAAGTTTTGATACGGACTCATCCGACACGAAAGATAGACCATCTGTGTCCTTTTATAAACATAGACATCAAGACCACAAAGATTCTGAGCGTGGCTTTTTTAATAAAAGTTATATGACTAGTACCCGAGAAGATCCTTCTAGGCCCACTACTAATACCACAAACCCACCGTCAAAAAACGGAAGAGGAGCAGAAGGGGGAAGAAAAACAGGGAAAATCACAGGATCAGACAGCAAGAGGAAGAAATATTTTTAGATACATCTAGGAATAATGTCATTAACATTTCAGATACCCCTCTTACTTTACAACAAACACTGCTGCTGAATAAAGGCCTCAATTTTGCTCCTCAAGAGAACTTTAACTTGTTTTCTACGATCATAGACCTCCAAAAGTACACCAGGAAGTTAGCTCTCAAAATTTTTTTATTAAAAAAGATAATACTGATGTGTGTACAGATATCAATGTTCATGTTGAACCGACTAATCATGATGTATGCATTTCTGAACATGCGAGGCTTATTCGGAAAAAAGATATCACACATCCAGTGCCTAGGCACTTTTCTGAGTGCCCACAAGGAGGTATATCTAACTTTAAATTCATTGGCATTGAACATGTCCCCGCTAACATTAGAGGTGGAGATAGAATTCAACTTCTCAATAGGAGAGAAATGTATTGGATTTTCTCTCTCAAAACATTGTATCCAAATGGTTTAAACGTGGACTGGGAATTGCAACACTTTTTGTAGTATAACCTTCTATGACTTCTTGATTATATCATTTTTTATATAGTTTTGATTATGTTACAACCCCCCCATCCCCCACCTCCCCCCCCCACCTCCCGCCTCTTTTTTTCTTCTTCATTTATTTCTAATTAGGTTATATACTTTATTATATTTATTTACATCTGTTTCATCCTCTGTCCTATATTTATTTCAGCAAATGTCATATAGTATTGTATTCGTTTTGATTTACTTATTTATTGAGTCTGGATATGCCACATTGTTTTTATTTTGTATATTAGTTGCAGAGTGTTAGTAGGTTTAGTATGCATATTTCTATTTGTACTCATTTAACCTATGCCATATTTCTGCAATTTGTGTGTGTTTTTTAACCCTTTTATGTCTTGTTATTGTATTCCCTGTGTGACGTGTTTGTTGAGGCACCTGCTGATCATTGTTTGGTCGCAGGTGTTTTAGATCAGACATCTCATATTAGGGCAGCTTGTGCACTGGTGGATCACTCTTTGAAAAAGGCCCCACGGGCTGAAACGCGTAAGAGGATCCGCCAGACTCTTTTACCCTGATGTTTGAATAAATCGTGTGCTTCATCACCATTGCCTGCTGCGGTTTCATTGTGGGCTGCGCGCCGTTCCTGCCTCCCACGGGGGGAGTGTCTTCATGCTGCAGATCTTCACTGGCTGCGCGTCGGACGGCTGCTGTTCCTGTCATTCCAGGACATAGAGGGATACATCTGATGCGAGCAGAGCCAAGTTTGAAACCGGTTCTCAGATTGCCGGTGCTGCTGTTTATTCTTACTACTGGCCTCCCATCACTTTTCAGAACCGTGAGTCTACAATTACAGTTTCACTGGTGCTCTAAGGAGAGCTATTTGTTTATTGCTAAGACTGTGTTAATCGGTTGTTTTGGGATCTGGTCAGCATTACATTTACCTATTATCAGGATGCAGCTGTCTTCTATAGACTCTTGGAAGCGCCTGGATAGTTAACCTCTTGGTTACCTGGTTTCATATATTTTGTGCTATGTGCAACCTTCTCCCCGTTATATAATTGCTCATAAAAAACTCTAAACTCTTCCACTATTCGTTTAGGGTTGGAGGACATATCTCCTGTTTTGGTCTTAATTGCCTGAATGTTATAGTTTGGCTGCTTATTGCGGATCCGATTAGCTAGCATGGTGTCAGGTTTGTTGGCTTTCTCAAAGAATTTCCTCTTTGTCCAGCTCATGTCTCTCTCGGCCCGGGAAGTAAGGCGGAGATTAAGTTCAATCCTTACATCCTTCAACTCCTTTAAGATATCCCCTCCACCTGATCGGCTATGGAGTGTGGAGAGCTCATGTAATCTCTTATATAGCTGGGTCAATTTGGCCTCCCTTAGCTTTTTTCGTCTTGCTGCAAGACTGATCAGAATTCCTCGCAGCGTGGCTTTGTGGGCTTCCCACAGCGTTATGTGTGAATCCACACTACCCGTATTTAGTGAGAAAAACTGTCTGATCTCATCTTTGATTGTCTGTTCAATTTCTGGGATCTTAATCAGGGATTCATTTAGTTTCCAATTTGCTCCGGGACTAATCGGTCTAATTTGCGTGCATTGCAGCTCTATTGATGCATGGTCCGACCATGTAATGTCATGAATTATAGTGTCGGATATTTGGGGGACCATTCTGCCCAAAACAAAGAAGTGGTCGATCCTACTATAACTGTCGTGGGAGTGTGAGTAAAACGAATAACTACGCTCGCCACGATGTTGCTCCCTCCATATGTCAACCAGACAACCTCTCCGTAGTCCCTCCAGCAGTGCTGTGACCCCCGTCTGCCTTTCCCGCTCATGTCTAGGGGATCTATCGATGCGGGGGTCCATAACTTTATTAAAGTCTCCCGCTACAATAACGTTTCCTACTGCCCATCTTTGGAGTTTAAGAAAAAATGCGTCAAAGAACTGGGGGTCCCGCTCACATGGGGCATAAACGCATGCTAAGGTCACCCTACACTGCTGCAGAAGACCCACTAGAAAGATATATCGACCATCTGGATCACACTTTATTTGTTCAACCTCAAAGGGGACTCGGTTATGAAATAGTATAGCGACCCCTTTTCTCTTTTCTTTAGCTGAAGCGAGGTAAAATCATCTGAAGTTTTTGTCTATGAAGCCTGGGTTTATACTTGAGCTATAATGTGTCTCTTGGAGGAAGAGAACATCCGTTTTCCGGCGTTTAAATTCTGCGAAGGCTATTCTGCGCTTTTGTGGGGAGTTGAAGCCCTTAACGTTTTGTGAAACGAACGTCAGTGCCATGAGTGCGTGTATATGATGTCTAGGTATGTAGCAGAAGGACATGACCTACCCGTGCCTCGTGTCCTCGAAGACCGCCAGTAACAGTTGAGTTGATTCCGTCTTGTCTTTGCCTTTGCTTTTCCTCTGAGGGAGCCTGGAGGTGGGGGGGGGGGAAACACCGGGGGGGGGGGGGGGAAACAAAAAACACGCTGTGTTTCCACTCCATCTCCCGTACTATGTGTATCTAGTATAGCAACAGAGATATGACAGTCCCCCGCCCCCCCCCCTCGCAGACATTTAGCTGCGATGATTCCTGGCCACAGGGCCGCAGCCAGTCTCGGGACCCACCCCCCCTCCGCTTCGGTGGTGGGACCAGATCTCCTTTTCAATCTCCTCTACGGGGGAGTGCGCGCACCCCCTGGGAGCTTCCCCGGCCGCCATCCAGGGCTTCCAGTGGACCTAAACCGCTTCCGCGGCTGTCACTTTCGGGTCGTCCAGGTTCTATGTGGATCCGCCACCTGACGTCATCTCGGCCGCGTCCTCACATCCGCCCGCGAGCAGCAGTGGGGGAAGGCGTGTCCTGCGGGCGAAGCTGAGCGGAGCTCCCAGACTTCGCGCCAAAACAGCCTCCTCCATCGCCCTTTCGCGCTTCTTCCCCCGCTTGTCCCTCGTGTGCTGCCGGGCCGACATCTTGGTAAGTGGGAGAGATTTTTCTTTTGGATTTTTTCTTTTTTTGGTCCAGCTTCTGCTGATCCGGCCGGGCCAGGAAGCGCATTCTAGAGGGGGGGGACGAGATTGAGCCGAGGGAGGGGAGGGAGGGGGGAAAGGGGGGAGGGAGGAGGAAGCCATTCATCGTGGCCTTCCCACCCTCACCTCCACCCTCAGCAGCTAGTTAGGGGGTGAGCCAGGGCCAGGGGCAGGCAACGTATAGCAACTATAGTCCTGAACCTCAGACGGGTCTCGATGGACCTGCCTTTTCCCTCCGCTGACCGCTCGCTGCGCCCACCTTCCTCCACTCAGCGGGTCGGGGAGGGCATGCCTCCGTGGCCTCTGGCAGCTGCAGCGTGTCTGGGAGCCCCAACCTCTTCAGGAACTCGGGACCGTCTGCTAGGTGTTTCAGTGCCTGGGTCTGGCCGTTCTGCACTTCGACCAGCGCAAATGGAAAGGCCCACCTATATCTTATCTCTTTGTCCCGTAAGAGCTTTGAATGGGTTGGAGGGCCCTCCTTCACGCTAGTGTGACTGGTGAAATGTCTTGAAATATAGCCATTTCGATCCCTTCAAATGGCACCAGTGGTGTGGCCCTGGTCAGCCGGCAGATCTCCTCCTTTGTGGTGAAATGATGAAGGCGGAGTATGATGTCTCTTGGAGGGTTATTGGGCAGTGGTCGGCCCCGCAGTGCACGGTGACACACTAATTCAGCCTTGGTCTTCCCTGGCATGATGGATGTCATCCATCTATTAATCAGCCGCTCTGGGTCCAGGATTTCTTCCGGTATTCCCCTGACCCGTAAGTTGTTCCGTCTGTCCCGGTTCTCACTATCTTCGTGGTGCTCCTCCAGCTCTGCCACCCTCCTCTCCAGCCTAGCGATCTGGGCTCCCATCTCCCCCTGACATCTGGAGGTCTCCTCCACCCTCTCCTCCAGTGCGTTCGTGCGGTTGCCGATGCCGAGTATATCTTTTCTCAGCTGGTCCACCTCTCCCCGGAAGAATGTCTTTAAATCGGAGAGAAGCTGTGCAATCTCCTGTTTAAGTGAACCCATGGGCTCCTCCGTGGTCATCTCTAGCTCCGGTGCGGAGTCTGAGTCAGATGCCGCAATGTTAGCTGTCTCCCTGGGCTTTTTTGCACCGGTGAAGTAGGTACGCACATCTATCCTCTGCTTAGGCTTTTTACGGGTCGCTGCCATCCTTTTATGTCCAGTGATATTAGCTGGATCGGGGGCAATATTTTAACAAATCTACGTAAGTACCAGCACTCACTGTCTAATAGCTAAATGATGAAAACAGTTGTAATGCAGAATAAACATTTAATAATAAAATGAACCAGAAATAAATCAAATGTGTTTGCAGAAACCAGTATCACAAATGGGCATGTCACAAAGTGAGGGGTGGGGGGGGGGAAAGAAGGAAAAGGGGAAAAACATGAAACATAAGGAATATACACAAAAAAAACGGAGAACGGAAAGTATGCTAGGGGGGCGACGTTTCGAGGGACTACCTCTTCATCTGGCCCATTCCCCCTGGTCCAAAAGGACCGAGAGGTACTTCCCTAAGCCTCCTTTCCCCTATACCTGGTCAAATCAGACACCCCTGAAAATAACTAGTAAACATATAGTGTAAGCTAAATACAGCTAAACAGCTAATAGCAGGGCAGCAAGAATCCACTAATGGTACAGTTAAAGCTGAACACAGCTTGCAAGAAAGCAGCTTGCAAATGAGCACCAAGAGTCCACACAGTCAGTGAAAGGTTAATGAGAAAAATAAATGAAGTGGTCAAACCCTCAGTGGCTCTGCTCCTTCAGCTGCTCGAGCTTTATTGGGTTTTTATTGCGTTATTTTGCTGATTATCGCCGGCGGGAATGGAGCACTCAGATCAAGCCTCCCTCTCCGATCCCGTCGCGCATGCGCCTCCGTAAATTTTCTCTTTTATTACAACGCACGATGAAATTTTGGAGACAGCTTCCCAGATGTCTTTCCTGGTATCGAGATCTATACAGAAGTTCCCTCATGCAACCCCTATTCTCGGACCCCTCTATTCCCTTTTACACAGAAAACCCGCTCTCCCATACCTGGGTTCAAAAAGGACTCACGAGAGTCAAAGATATTCTCGTCCAAGGGAAAGTACCCCTATTTGCTTCTCTACAAACGAATCATGATATCCCCTCTTCCAATTTTTTCAGATTTCTCCAGTTAGGCATTATATCCAATCAGTCTACAAATCAAGCCAACCCAATGCTTTAACTCTTTTTGAGGACTGGTGTCTACACCAGCCCCACACAAAGGGCATCATCTCCAGAATTTATCAAAGCCTATCCTCTATCAAGAGCAATCAAACCCCCGATAAATATATGGTATTGTAATTTTTTTTTTCTCCACAAGCCTGCAAAAACCATCTTACTGTATTACGATATTCAATCTGTGCTGTAGCTTTTGACTGCGACCCTGTGCATTTGACTGCACATGTTTGATTTGTGTGCTTTTTACGTACTGTATTTGGGGGTGTATTATTATGATGAACTGCCTTTTGAAATTAAAGTATGTCTTTAGCTTTGAACTTCATGCAGCTGTACCTGTAGCCCCCTCCCCCATGTACGCTAGCTCAAGGATTTGAAATTCCACGGAGTCGTTAATTTTCTGAATCTTGCCATTGTGTTCTTAATCTGTCCATAGCTGAGCTACAAAGCCTCAGTGCGCCTGCGTGTAATCCTTTTTGAGATGGGAGCTGCTTACTGCGCATGAGTCACCCAACCCCCACCTCTCCACAGAGTCATTAATTTACTGAATCTTGCCATTGTGTTGTTAATCCGTCCATAGCCGAGCTACAAAGCCTCAGTGCGCCTGCATGTAACCCTTTTTGAGATGGGAGCTGCTTACTGCGCATGAGTCACCCAATCCCCCCTCTCCACAGAGTCGTTAATTTACTGAATCATGCCATTGTTTTAATCCGTCCATAGCTGAGCTACAAAGCCTCAGTGCGCCTGCGTGTAATCCTTTTGTGCTGATTTTGCTATATTCATTGTGACACAGGATCAAGTAATTTTTTTAAGTCACTGTACTTATTCACAATAAGGGAGCAGTATGATATCATAGGCATTACTGAAACATGTTGGGATGAAACTCATGATTAGACAGTTCATTTAGAGGGTTATTCCATTTTTCGGAAGGATCAAACAAATAGAAGGGGAGGTTGAGTATGTTTATATGTTAAACCAGATCTAAAACCTATTATAAGGGATGATGTCTATGAAGGGAATGATGAAAATGTAGAGACTTTGTGGATAGAAATCAGCACATTCAAATGGATTTTTAAGAGTATATTGAATAGGCCCTTTAAAGAGAGTAAATCATATTTAGATTGCATGTACTGTATAGTTGATAAAGATTATTGGCTATATTTATTAAGCAGTGTAATGCCATAAAATATTTTTTAACACGAGAAGACACCTTACAGCAAGAGATTGCTGGCTTTTTTTTTTTTTTTAGCTAAATACAGGTTCAACCAAAATAATTAGCAAGATTTATTTTTTAATACTTTTTTTGTGTTACTTACATTTTTATTGATAATTTTTTCAAAAATAAAGAAAGGGGTACAAAAAAAGAAGAAAGTGGGGGGGGTGGGAACACAGGGATACAGTATTACATATAATCTGGTGATAACACAATAGGAAGGGAGGGGATTAGGGGAAGCGGACAGCATTTGGAGCAATATAACAGTGTGCAATACAACATAGATCACTCTGTTAAAAATATTCTAATCTAAATATGGGGATATACCTGCATGTCGAAACCAAGAAGCCCAAATCTCCGAAAATTGGTAAGTGAAACCGTTCAGGTAAAATGAGAGTTTTTTCATATAGACTATATGCCAGATGTTATTTTTTATTTGGTTTAAAGTTGGGGGAATAGATTGTTTCCAATTCTTGGCAATTATTCATCTGGTAGCGTTTAAAATTTGGGAAACAACTTTAGTTTCTTTTTTTGTTATATAGGGCCATTGGTTTTCCAAGTAATATATATACTGGATCCTATGGGACTGTAATTCCTAGGATCCTGTGTATTAGGGCAAACACTTCCTTCCATGTTTGTTGAATTTTTGGACATGACCAAAATATATGCAGTATATTCCCAATTTCACCACAACCACGCCAACATAAAGGGGAAACACCTGGGAGAAAAGAGTTTAACCTAGTAGGAGTCATGTACCATCTAAATATCAACTTGTAGATATTCTCCTTAATCATGACACATGATGAATTTTTAGAGGCGGCTTCCCAGATGTCTTTCCAGATATCAAGGTCCAAACTGGTGTTCAATTTCTTTTGTCAAGATACAATATAATTACCGGGGGTTTGGCTATTTTTGATGGGGGTCAAACTGTGGTATATTCTGGAAATGATGCCCTTTTTAAGGGGTTGGTGTAGACACTAATCCCCGTATAAGGTTACAACACGGGATCAGTTTGGTTTGTAGATGGATTGGATATACTGTCTAACCTGAAGAAATCTGAAAAATTCAAGGGAGGGAATAAAGTGGCTTGTTTGTAGCGAGGCAAATAAAGGAACTTTACCTTGGATAAGAATATCATTAACTCTTAAGAGTCCCTTTTGGACCCATGGGTTAGATTGCTGGTTACCTGTGTAAAAATGGAGAGAGGGGTCTGAAAACTGAGGTTGCATAAGGGATAGGATACCAGTTAATTGGAACCTAGATTTAAGGGAGTCTCCGAGATTACAGGCAAAATATATTACTGGGTTCTTGTAAATCTCAGATGGTCTAGATTTTTTATTAAGCTAGAGGAGATTCTTAATTTTAAATTTTGGGGGCAAATCAATCTTTTAGTTTGACCCATCTTTTGTCGGTTGGGTTTGCATGCCAACGAATTAATTGCCCTATTTGTGAAGCTCTGTCATACTTTTGTAGATTTGGGTGGGCTAAGCCTCCTTCTAACTTAAATTTATAAAGGATGTCTTTGCGGACTTTGGGACATTTATTTTGCCATACAAATCTCAGTATTTTTATTTGAATATTACTGAGGTCTTTCTGGCAAATTTTAACTGGGAGAGTTTGGAAGAGGTAAAGTAGTCTAGGTAAAATATTCATTTTATTAGTGGCTATCCTCCCAAACCAGGATATTATATATGGATTCCAAGTGATCAGATCTTTTACGATTTGGTCGAAAAAAGGTTTAAAATTTGTATTATATAGAGTTGAGTAATCTTTTGTTATTTGGACCCCTAGGTATTTAATATGGTTCGGATTCCACTTGAAATCAAAATTAAGTTGGAGTAGTTTTACCATATCTTTGGGGAGATTTAAACTATGGGCCATAGATTTGGAATGATTAATTTTATATCCTGAAAGATAACAAAATTCCGATAAAACTTAGAAAAGATTAGGGAGTGAAGTAAGAGGTTTTGAAAGCATCAATAGTATATCACCCGCAAAAAGAGCTTTTTTGAATTCCTCCTTTCCAACAGGAATACCCGTAATGGTGGGATTCATTCTTATCCGACAGGCTAATGGTTCTATAGCCAAAGCAAACGACAAGGGGGACAGTGGACACCCCTGTCTAGGTTCATTTAATATTGGGAAAGGATCAGACAAAGAGTTGTTTGTTTTCACTATGGTCATTGGGGCATAGAATAGCATGTTTATGTTATTTAAAATTTTGGGTGCGCATCCCATCTGTGAAAGTGTGACCGTCATGAACTTCCAATCCAATCTATCGAACGCTTTTTCTGCGTCCAATGAAAGTAATAGAAATGGGCAAGTTGTTTGTTTCACCACATGTATTAAATTCACCGTCCTCCTTGTGTTATCAAGGGCTTGTCTGCCCAAGACAAAACCCACCGGATGGACCAATCTTGGGAGAATAATATTTATTTTAGTGGCCAAAAATGTTTGCGTATAGTTTTAGGTCTGTGTTTGGAATTACCACTATAGTTGCTCAAAGCATATCTCTAAATGGAGAAAGGCTGAGAAGCATCTAAATAAATATCTTGGCTAAATATGGGAGAAGTGTTCTTGAAAATTTCTTGTAGTAGAGATTAAAAAATCCATCCGGACCAGGGGCCTAACCAATTTTCAGGGATTTAATAGCCTCCAAAATGTCAAGGGGCTTTATAGCTTTTACAAGATTTATTATATCATTCGGTTCCAATGTCGGGACTTGGCATTCTATTAAAATGTTCTGAATCTTTTTTGCTCTTTAATTTTTAGCTGCATCTCCCACTGAATCAGGTAAATTGTAAAGGGTTGTATACTATTCTTTAAAGGCATCACTTATAGTTTTGAGGCTATGGGATACCAATCCATTTTTTGTGTAAATATTATGAATTGTAGCTTTTACTTGTTTTTGCTTTAACTTACATGCGAGCATTTTATCTGCCTTGTTGCTTTTTTCGTAATATTTCTGTTCAGTCCATCTTATAGCTCTTTCTGCGTTTGTCACCAACAAAAGGTTTAGTTGGCCTCTTACTGGAATTACTTGCCTGTAGTTTTTCCAGGAGGGGTTTGTTTTATGAATAGATTCTAGTTCTGATAATTTTTGTGTTTCGATTTGTTTTTGTTTTTCTTTCTTTTTTCGAGAAGCCAGAGCAATCATCTTACTTCTAATCACTGACTTATGGGCCTCCCAAAGGGTAAAAGAGAGAACCTCTGGGGTGTTATTTATTTCAAAATATTGGACCAGTTCCTCTACCATTAATTGAAAATTATATGGGTTTGACAGTAGAGATTTGTTTAAATACCACAGCCTTGTTTTATTTTGGTTTTGAGGCCTCCCAGTTTAGTTATAAGTGTGGAATGGTCCGACCAAGCTGAGGGGGCAATTATTGCTTAGAAAATATTATCACTAATTTGTTGATCTATTAAGATATAGTCTATTCGAAAATTAACTATTATGGGGATGAGAAAAAAAAGAGAAGTATTTTACCTTATTGTTCATTAATCTCCAGGAGTCTACTAACATCAGTTCCTTGGTCATGGATACAAGTCCATGAGTAGAGGGAACTCTCTTTTGTGGAGGTGGAAGACTGGGGAACTTATCTAGATTTGGATCCATTATTGCGTTTAAATCTCATGCCAGAATTAAAAATCCTTTCTGGACAGAATATATTAAATTTGTTAGCTCCTGAAAAAAGGATTCTTGATTTTCATTAGGGGCATAGATGTTAACTTTTGTTAGATGGGTAGAGTCCAGTGATCCTGTAAAGATTAAAATTCTCCCAGCAAGGTCGCTTTTAATTTTGTCTACTTTGAAATTAAAAATTTTATGGAAAAGTGTAGCCACACCATTTTTTTTCCATATGGGATGATGAGTGATAAATTAGAGGGTAATCACTACTAAACAGAAATTATTGATCCTCTTTTTTCAGGTGCGTTTCTTGTAACAAAATCATATCTCCCGCTAGTCTTTTGGCCTCCGAGAGAGCAATTTGTCTCTTTCGGGGGTGTTTAGGCCCTTGGTATTTTGAGAAATTATATTAATCAGCAAGGTGGTGTTTCAGAGGTCTAAAATACAAAAAAAAAAAAAAAGAGGGCGCAAAAGGAAGAATAAAAGGCAAAATTAGTAAAGCTTCAGTAAAATGTATATATTTAAAAGGAACATAAAACTTACAATAAAACAGATCATGTAGATCCAAAACATCCGCTCATCAACCGAGGGTCGGGTCCCGCAGATCCAGGACACCGTGATAGAAAGTCCCAGATGGTAAAGGGGATTGTGGTGTCTAACCCGCAGATGGTTAAAAGTGGGAAAAGAGACAGCACAGAATCGGCTTCCCTGTGTGTGTTTGAATCGCAGCATCCTAGTCTCCATCGTCACGGAGTAGCGTAGCTGCGGAATGACTCACCGCAACGCGCTTCGTGTCGTAATGACACTTCATCAGGGGGTTGGTCTTCAGGGTCCCATGGTGTTGTTTAAGTGCTTGAATCATAAATCGCACCCGCAAGCGTATTGGGACACCATGAACGTGTAATCTAAATCCTCCAATCAGTGAACATAACATACTAATTGGCTAATACAATCACATTGGACTGAACTAACTAAAACAAAACAACGAACATAGTAATGATCACATAAAACACTAATGAAAATGAACTTAAAACTAATGCAAATATGATTGACTAAATGAACATATGTGCAATTTTACAAAACAAACAACACTAAAGTAGAGAAAAAGACATAGCTGTGATTACATGCAGCATTATACCTAATACAAATACCTATGGAACAATTACAAATAATCCTAAATGAACATAAACAATACATAAAACTGACATGAATAATAACTGATACTTAACAATATCACATAAATAACCATATGATGAATGCAAAAAATAAAAAGCACTCCTATAGTACATTAATACACATACTGAAACATACTAAAGAACAGAACTAAAATTCCAAGTAAACATAAAAAAAGGGGATGGGAGAGGGAGAAATGAATTGTTGTCTTTTTTTTTTCAACCAAAGATTTTTATTGAGCGTATGGCACAGGAAAACAATTATCTAACAGCACATTGTCATACATCTCTGTAGCCACGGCGCCGCCTTATTTCTCAACATACACAACCAGACTTACAGGGGAGACTGACCAACGGACAAGACTACACACTGAGACAATAGGGGGGGTTGCAGTCTGAGGAGCTACCGGCTCTTTACTGTGTAGTGTGGATCATGCCAACTTCGGAGAGATCTCCTCTAGTGGCCCATGACTCTCCCGCCTATTCTTGGAAGCCCTAGTCAACCCTACCTGTCTCTACGGTGTCAAACGTCAGAGCCCGCTCATCCAAGGAGAACGCTTGTTTAACTATCAAAGCAGTATATTGGAGGCATCCACCCCTGGGATATCCGTTTGGGCCAGCCACGGAGCCCATGTTTTTAGGAAATTTGTGCCGGTGTCGTTGACCAAACTCGTCAGCTGCTCCATCCGGCAAACGTACCAAATTCTGTTCCGAATCTTTGGAATATTGGGTAAATCGGGTTGCTTCCACAATGCTGCAAGTTCACATCGCAGGGCTGTTGCAAAATGTGCAATCAATTTATGCTCCGATCTGTTTAGCCCCGGGTGCGCCTGCCTAGCAGAAACAACCAGGGGTCCAAAGGGACCGTGTGACATGAATTGTTGTCTTACCCCCTAAACCTTAATTAATAAATACAAAATACACATGTAGCCCTCTTACCTCCACCCTAAGTGAGATTGAGGTGGGTAGGTGTATCTGACTACTTATCAGTGTGGTGCTGTACCTGTTTGGCAACCAGGAGGGCTGAGCTTCCACTACGGGGAACAAAGGGGTATATACTTACACTCGGTGCAGCGCCTCCACTGATGAGGGATCCCAACGTGGTGGGAGTGTGCCCTCACCAGAACAACCATACAGTAAATACACACAATGTGAATAAACACTATTAACTGAGCATGAACGGTAACTTCAATGAAACTCTCTTTGCATAACATCAATACATCATTACATCATATGAATAACATTGCATCACCCTGAATGCATACCATCCCCTCATCCCACCTGTCCAACATTACATCACCATCAGTCCCTTTGATAACACTGTGCTTGGGCACTTATCCCTTGAGTGTCCACAACCAATAAAGAGAGTGAGTGTGAGGGATAGCACTTCCCTGTGTTGGGGCCCGGTGGTGCACTTGATATACTACCTCCCTGATCAGTCCTGATCAGTATAATCCTTGGCAATCAGCACTCCGCACAGTGATCCCACAGCGCAACATGCTGCTCCTGGCAGAGATGAATCCGCCGTCAGACTCCCCAGGGGAGGGATCCCCAGCTGGATGATCCTTTAACACCAGTCTCTGCTATGGAGTCAGATACTCTTCCAGCTACACGCTGTACTGACAGTCAGGCATGGTCTTGCAGCCTGTCTTAAGGTAGTCCCTATAACATACAGTATTCCTCTACAGTGTCTCAGGGGACTAACTGGGCCCTGGGGTATACCTCTACCCTAATCCCTGCATGCAGAAGATCTCTTACTGTAGATTCTGTCTGATCCCAGACTCTGGCAGTTCACCACGTGCAACTGGCACTGGTGATATCACATACACTGTGTAAAAGGAAGCTGATTCTGTGCTGTCTCTTTTCCCCGCTTTTAACCATCTGCCGTTTAGACTACACAATCCCCTTTACCATCTAGGACTTTCTTTCGCAGGGTCCTGGATCTGCGGGAACCGACACTCGGTTGATGAGCGAATGTTTTGGATCTACATGATCTGTTTTATTGTAAGTTGAATGTTCCTTTTAAATATAATAATGTTACTGAAGCTTTACTAATTTTGCCTCTTGTAGTTCCTTTTGCACCCTCTTTTTGTTTATTTTTTGTCTGTCGAATTTGCCCAGCTGATCACGGGAGAATTAGGAGCAACAGAGGGTCAACTATCCGTGGAGAAGAGAGAAAATCTTGTGGGACTATGCACACTATATTGCTTTAAACTATTTGTCATGTATTAGGACTGCTTCCATTTATAGAGTGATAACTTATACATAACAGAGAAATTAGTGCATCAACTTTCATAAACAGTCTGGAACGGGAACATGTACATCGAGAGATACACATATTGTTACTCAGTATTGACAAATGCTTATAAAACTGGGCATGGGGAGAGTGTGGACAAGGTAGGGTGGGGTGAAAAGAGGACCCCGGTTTCCAAACTGTTTGGGGGGACCAACCATAACAAGTCCCATGGTGCGAGTCTATCGCAGTTACAGAATAAATGAACATGGGGGGCTGGCAGTGGCTCAACAGCCTAATGCCGCAGTGCTCCTTTGTTTGGGAGCTAAACTTCAGGAAGAAAAAACAAAAACAACATTGTATGTGTGATCGTACACATCAGGAGAAGAAGAAAAAAGGGAAGGTGGGGGGAATGAAACATCGTAACTATTTACATAACCTTATCCGTTCTCAATTTTTGACGTATTGAGTAGATTAGGCTGGTAGCCAGTGTTTGGCTATCTCAAAACCTATATTTAGTCTATGGGGGAAGAAAGACAACAAAAAACAGGGTAAAAAATATATATAAAACATTGGGAAGACAGTTCTGAGATAAACAACATATCGACCTGAGACCTATATCCAGAACATACTTCTACTTGGGGAACAGTTTTGGGATAGACCACCATGTGCTTACCGCTCTAAGCGTTCAACTTAGATCAAGCTGACGGTCAAACCCCAAGTATCTCAAAACCTATAATTAACTTAGAAAAACAGCATGGGAAACTATCTTCAGCAGTTTCTTGATAAACAGACCGCCTTGGTCTTTGAGAAGTGTTCAAACTGGCAGGTGGACTCCAGATATCGCAACCTTTATTCAATGTTAAATTACATTTCTTGAGTGGGCAACATGTCCAGTTGTAACTTATATCCAGAACACCACTCAGCTAGCATGCCAACTTAAGTAAAATCTTAATGATTAGCCAGCTCAGATTTTTCAAGTGGGCTGGGTCTTTGTTCGGCGTGTAGTTGGGGTCTTCACCCATGCCGGGCGCTGTGATTTAGGTGAGAGACAGGTCCACTGGGTGGACTCCAGGTCTTCTGGCTCAAGTAGACCCAATGATCTCAGTTTCTCTTTGCCCTCTTCTGGTCATAGAATAATATGTATTGTTTCCTGGTAGGTAAACAATATCTTGCACAGAAAACCCCAGCGATAGCGTATTTTATTGTTCCTCAGTTTATTTGAGCCAAGTCCGGAAAAATCAGAAGCTAACGGCTCTCAGTATCTCCTCTTTTATATGGCAGTAGTGTAGACATTTGATCACATCTCATGAGTTTGCTGGGTCCAGGCCTTAAGGTCTATGGAGCCCATGTGCTCTATCCATCTGGAGTTTGTCCTCCGACTCTTCTAGTAGCATAGACATAAAAAGCCGTCTGAGATATGCGTCAAGTTGGGCATTGCCCACTTCCTCCGGAACTCCTCTGATCTGCAGATTAGTGCGTCTTTACCAGTTCTCTGTGTCTTCCAATTTTTCTAAACATTTTTTGACTTGGGTTTATAGTTCGTGGATTTCTTGGGCTTGGGTCTTCTGGGCCAGGGCAGTAGTGTCCACTTTCTCATCCAAGTCCACGATGTGGTCTCCTTATCTCGGAGTGGAAGGAGCTTTTGATTTCTTTGCAGTAAGCGGGGCATCTGCCTCCTCTTCAGAGTCTGAATCTGATAGACGCTTCTTGAGCTTTGGCTTCTGTTTTTGTTTTTTTTAAGAAGAGGGAGGCCTCACGTGGGACCGCCATTTTTTGTTGTTGTTTAGTTTATGGCATATTTGCTGTTGGTCAGCAGTTTTTTTATTTATAATTATAATTAGAGCTGAGTTTGTTTGGGTGATGTAAGTTTCTTTTTTGTTAAGTTGAGATAAGACCCTCATTTCTGAGGTGCCTTGATCACTTCACACTATTAACAGTTCCTTGCTTTTTCTGGGGGGGGGGGGTTGAACCTTTATTCCCTGGTATTTTGGTCTTCCTCCTCTATTTAGGGCTATCCTTAAAAATTGCACTGGGCCCAGTGGTCACTTTATAATAGATATTGGGGCTCAGGGATTTAGTTGGAGGGGAGGGAGAGATCCTTATTGATGCTCTCACCTCTTTGTTTGCAGCCGAACAATTGCTTGGAGTATTTCCTCTCTGTGCTCTTACAGTGAGTAGTGTGATCAGGTGGACCAAGATGGCAGCCAGCCTCCTCTCAGCAGGGCCATCTAGCACTTCCCAGAGCCCCATCCCCCTTCCGATCAATGGCTCCCCTCATCCTCTCCGGGAAACACGGGATCCTCGAGTCACAGGTAGGGGCATACTTCTTGGCCCCGCTTCTGTCAGGCAGGCTTGGCGCCTCACACCAGACGATGCCACCTTGCAGGTTCATTTTTTGCCTGCCTTTGCTGGGATCTGCTGCCCCCGTGGTTGTGCTATGTAGCGGAGCACGCCCCTACCTTCTGCCTCCTGGAGACGATCGGGATCTCCGTTATAATTGTGCTGCACAGTCCTGGTTGCCAATTTGGATTTCTTGGTGGAAGGGGGACCCGTGCACCACGGGTGATCAAGTTGCACTTTTAACTTGCTGGGGAAGTCCAAGGACCTGTCTTTCTGTGCTTTGGGTAGCTTTTTGAATTTTTTCCCTCGATCTTAGGGGGTATCTGCCGGTTTTAGCTCAGGGTGTGTATGGAGCGAAGCAAACCAGCGACCTGCTCATTCAGTCTCCTGGCCACGCCCTTTAATACATTTTTTAAACAAATTTACAAAAATTAAAAAAATGTATAATTTCCCCAAATATTCAAAATAAAGTGGTAACATTTTTTACATTTTGTCGTTTGTAAGAAATTGTAACATTTTGTGCAAGCAAATTGCAACAGAAAAAAGTGTCCTATAGAATAGCAACACTTAGTAAAAAGTCTGGATGAAGATCACTTCATAAAGAGTCATCACAGAACTTGCTTTTAATATGCTGAAATCACAATTATAAAATGTGCTAATTACTTTTTCAAGGGTGTAACTCATAAGAGGATAACCGTAAGCTTCATTGCATATGTTAATATCATAAATATGAATATCTAAAAATATCTATTTTTATATATACATACATATTCATATTTGAAGGATTAAGGAGGGGGTAATTATGGAAACCTCACAGTTTAGTCATAAGATGCAGTGTTTTTCAAGCTATGCAGTGCAAAACGTATTAAACACCTTGGGCCTATTATACTGTAGTTACAATTAATATCACAAACAGCTTTCAGAAGGCTTGCTTGATACGATGAAGGGCCACATTCAGACTAATGCATGGTTGCATCCTGACAGGCTATTGAAAAGTAATTTGTATTTATGTTGGTTTATAGAAAAACACTTCCAACCAAAATGTTGTATTTAAAAAACATATTTGTTTTAGTTAGTGTAACCCCTGTTCCCCCCCCCCCCCCCCCGGTCGCAGACTGGACCTCTAGGGTGTAGTGAAGGCTGGCTACATGTATTGTACTATGGTGGTGCATACGTGCTTGGAACAGGAGGGCCTGAGTCTCCCGCATTGGTGTGGGGGATGACAAGACCAGGCTTCTGGGGTACATGCCTTCATCTTTAGTGGTGGTGGTGCAGCGCCTCTATTCTCTGGCGAAACCTAGGGGATAGATTGGAATCTTCCCAGAGAAAGCCCTGATCCCAGGGCGAGAGATTCCAATCTCACACAGTCTTTATATAAAACAGCAATGTCTTTATTGTCCTTAATATCGCACACAGCAGCAGTTCATTTCACAGCAGCAAGTCATGGCAATACACAGGATCCTGACCTCCTCTTCTTTTCCTCCAGGAATGTACCCCTGCAGGATGGCTGTAATGGGGCCTCAATACCCCTACCTCCACCCAAGGGTAGGCCCTCTGGGTGAGGTTAGATCTCCCCCCTCACCCCAATCTGCAGGGTGAGGGGCATTGGTCCACCGCACTTAGTGCTATCAGCTCTACTCAGTATGGCTGAGTGTCTTCTCTCCTGTCTCCTTGAAACTCCCAGACCATGCTCTCTCTGCTCCAGTACTCTCCACTCTCTTGGTTCAACTCTGGCACAACTGCCAGGGCAGGACTCCTCACACACACTCTCCAGCTCCCAGGACAGACAGAACTCTCTTTACTCAACTCAACTCTCTTACACACACAGGAGCAGCCCACTAAATAGATACATCCCTGCCCCTCATGATGTCAGCAGGACCTCCCCTCTGTCTCAGGCCTGCCACAGAGTCAGGAGCCTACCTCTATCACTCATGGCAGGGCTTGGTGGGGGGAAAACCCATGATTACTACTGGCGCCTGCCCTTAATAGGACTTACTCCAGTAGTAGAAAGATATGTAGCCCACTATTTGTTACCGGGGCTACACTCTCCCTCAGGTGGAATCCAATGGTCCCCACTTGGACCTAACTTTAGCAGCACCATCCTGCGGTGAACAACCTGGGAAACAAAACACATTGCAATGTATGATACTTCTTGAGCCAACCACCAGGTGGCGTAACAGTAACAGTCACTCCCAACGGGGAGGACCACTAATGATAATGTTTTGGATCGGGCTTTTGTACCTTCCTCCCATTATGGTCAGTTATGGTAATGTAGTAGGGCTGTACCGACCCAGACTCTGGCCGATATATCACGCTGTGCATGTATATGCACTGCCCCACACTCCAGGCCCGGACCACCTCACTGATACGATCTTCATTGTGGTAACCCGCCTTACCAAACTTTGTTCTCAAGTATTTTTGTACAGCCTCTCTGAGCCAACTATCTCTGTTCTCCTCTTTTTCCCTCATTATGGGTTCAGGCACATAAGGGTATTCGTACCCATGGGAATGCCTAAACCTAAACACTATGGCCCTGTCTGCTCGGCTCAATTCGGGCAGTTTCTTAGGACCCGCCCTGCTTGGCAGTACCCAAAACTCTGGTTCTGCAGGAGCAATGTCATCATATAATATACTCGGTCCCTTAGGCATAAGGAGTTTTGCTCTATCTCCTGGTATCTGTGCTCTAACTCATCCGCCACCTCCTGGGGAGTATAGGCACCTACCGCCCACCAATGATCAACTACAGTAGAGGCAACGTTTATTCTAACATTTGCTGTAAACTAGCCGGGTTACATTCTGGGTATGTGCTTGGTATGTGCTGGGTATGTTCTGGGCTAGTTTGAGGCACGTTTAAGGCATTTCTGCATTGACTAACGACCCATAGGATTAACACAGCAGGGATCCCTGGCAGTCCAATTCAGTTTGAATGGGACTGCCAGGGACCCCCGCTGTTAATCTGGTAGGCCATTAATCAATGCAGAAATGCTGGGGCTAGTTTAAGGAAAGTTTAAGGCATGTATTCAGAATGTACCTGGGTGTACCTGGGTCTTTTGGGGAATTGCCACTGGTTTTTGTTAGAATAAGAGTTGCCTCTACTGCATGTTGTTCCTGATTAACAGGAATCTGGTGCGGTCCATAACTTTGTGGTACCCAGTGAACAGGGGTGCCCACCACTTGTCACAGTGCTCGTACTCTGACATGGGGCTAGAAGTACCTGTCTCGGACTCGGCTTGTGATGAGACACCGGACGTACAGTACCTGCCTCTGTAGAGCGCGAGCAACTGCGTCGACCTTTTGCGTTGATGTATATGGTAGGGTTCATTTTGTGGACCACTTTACTTACAGTCCCGGCCTCAGCAGTAGGAAAGGACCCTCGGGCCCTCCCTCTAGGCACAGGAGAAAAAGGTACATGGTTAGGCAAACGTATCACAGTATCATATGGTACTTCCCCATCAGATCCCTCGTCACTTAGTTCCCAATCCCTCAAATCCTTGGAGTACTTGGGGTTCTTACTTAACTTATCCCCGCTAGGTCCCGGTGTCATGACTCATGACTGGGCAGGGGCAGTGGCCGGGGCAAGGGCGCTAGGGGCTAGGTCAATGTCCGTTTCAATGTCCAGCAAGCGGGTGATACCGCGACCACTGGGCACTTTCTTGCTTGCCCCCTCCGGCGTGCTTCGTGCTCCTCTGTGAACTCCGTGGCAGTCAAGGTTAGCAAGTGCAGCCGCCATGGCGGTTCCTCGGGCTGCAAAGATGGCCGCCGTCCCTCCGTGCCAGCCGGAACCGGAAATGTCGTCATCGTGGCCACCCGCGGAATCTCCATCCGCTCCGTGGTAACGCACCGGAAGTGCGTCGAAGACCGGAAGGGGCGGTGGTGGATCATCCGGACCGCAGACGGGTAAGTAGGCCGCGAGCCTCTCCTTCTCGTTCTCTGCAGGGTCCTTCTTCGCCTGGCAGAAGTAAGGGGGTGGTGGAGTCTCCTTACCGCTCCGCTGCCGGCTGATGACCTATGGTTCCTACGGAGCCGTCTCAGTTGCTGTCTCCGCCGCACTGGGAGTCACCACGGCCGTGGGACTTCTACGGGCCTCAGGCCGCACCAGCGCTCGCCGTCGGTGGGTGTCCGGACTCGTCTGCTCCCTCTCTCCGGTAAGTGGACCACCATCTTTCTTACAGCTGGGGTGGTTCGCCGGTAGGTGCATCGCCACCGATGAAACGCCATCTTCTTCCTCCGAAGACAACTTGGTCGGATCCTCTGCTAGGGAGTCACCTGGGTCTTTTGCGGCCCCGCCAGTGGTTAGTGGTACGAAACGGGCCTGCTCCGGTACCTCCACTGCGGTCGCGCTCTTCTCCGCCGGATCTCCGCTCGGCTCTGTAGTTGGCTGGGCCTTGGTTCCCACCGCAGCAGGGGTGCAGGGAACTAGGGCAGCCTCGTCTGTTGTCTCTGCCACCTCCGTTAGGGTTCCCGGAGAGGCACCCCGAGGGGTCTTTAGCATGGGCCATGGTTCGTTAGGCCATAAGTAGTACGTGCCACATTGAGGGCATCGTGCTTTGGTGCTTACGGTCGTTCCGGGTGTCCTGCAGTGGATGCACAGGCACCGGAGGTACTCTCGGCCCTAGATCTCCACCACCAGGAAGCCTCCTGGAAGTTGGAAGATTGTTGTGCTCAGTTCTGACATGATTTGCTCAGGGGTGGAACAATTCAATGTTTCAGCTCCTTGCTCTTCGAATGCAAGACAGAAGGGAAGTTCCTTGCTCTCACTTCCTGTCCCTCCCTTCGCTGGGGAGGATGCTCCTGATTGGCTCTCCTTGTGCACCCTCCCTCTGGGGGAAACAAGAGGAGGAGCACTCCTTCTCTCAGTGTGACATGGCCTTGTCTGTCGGCCAGTCACAGCACAGGTGGGTGGGCTTTTAGCTTTCGCGCCGCTCCGCTCCTTTTGCAGGGGATCTGGGTTTGGCGCCAAACCCCTGCACTTCTCCCTCCACATTTCTCTGACAGTCTCTTTGCACGCTTCACGTGTGCGATCCAGGATTGGCGGGAGTCGCCATTTTAGTTCGGCTGCTAACTGCTGGGCCGTGGATGGCACTGCGGTCGCTATTTTTAACTCTTTCATGCTCCGCGGAGCACATGTAGGGACGGCCGCCATCTTTGATGAGCCCTCCAAATGTATAATTGCACTATTCTCAGTGTCTAGTGCATAGCTCGTTCCTAGACACTGACTGTTCTCACACTGCTCACTAAATGCTCTCTGCATGCTTTCTCTGATGCTTTACCCACTGATATGATGTATGGCATACCCCAGGCTAGGCAGAACTCTTTCTCTGTGCACCGCACTCGCTGACGGTTCATGCAAGTACTCTGTGGTGTGTTTTATATGGGTGCTGGCTAGTGTACCCGGGCATCTCCCTAAGGTACGGGCGTCTCCTACTTTTGGCCACTCATAGTGCGGGCCCTGGGCCATGGTCCCTGGACAAGTTAACAGGCTAACCCCCCCAGTTGCCTCACAATATCTGCCTCAAGGGACTAGGACAGCTATAGCTCCACACCCATCTTACATCACCCTCTTAGGGCACCCAGGGCGTACTGTACGGGAATCCACGCTCCCCTGACTACCCCATGTATGCATAAATGCCCTACTCTCTCCAGTACTTGCAAGGAAAGTGCACTTCACTCTTCCCGCTCTGCTTCGCTGAAAGCCTGTCCTGTTCTGGATCTCAGCAGCTCGCCTCCAAACGTAACCCATGTGTCCCCCCCCCCCCCGGTCGCAGACTGGACCTCTAGGGTGTAGTGAAGGCTGGCTACATGTACTATGGTGGTGCATACCTGCTTGGAACAGGAGGGCCTGAGTCTCCCGCATTGGTATGGGGATGACAGGACCAGGCTTCTGGGGTATATGCCTTCATCTTTAGTGGTGGTGCAGCGCCTCCATTCTCTGGCGAAACCTAGGGGATAGTTTCGAATCTTCCCAGAGAAATCCCTGGTCCCAGGGCGAGAGATTCCAATCTCACACAGTCTTTATATAAAACAGCAATGTCTTTATTGTCCTTAATATCGCACACAGCAGCAGTTCATTTCACAGCAGCAAGTCATGGCAGTACACAGGATCCTGACCTCCTCTCCTTTTCCTCCAGGATTGTACCCCTGCAGGATGGCTGTAATGGGGCCTCAATACCCCTACCTCCACCCAAGGGTAGGCCCTCTGGGTGAGGTTAGATCTCCCCCCTCACCCCAATCTGCAGGGTGAGGGGCATTGGTCCACCGCACTTAGTGCTATCAGCTCTACTCAGTATGGCTGAGTGTCTTCTCTCCTGTCTCCTTGAAACTCCCAGACCATGCTCTCTCTGCTCCAGTACTCTCCACTCTCTTGGTTCAACTCTGGCACAACTGCCAGGGCAGGACTCCTCATAGACACTCTCCAGCTCCCAGGACAGACAGAACTCTCTTTACTCAACTCAACTCTCTTACACACACAGGAGCAGCCCACTAAATAGATACAGCCCTGCCCCTCATGATGTCAGCAGGACCTCCCCTCTGTCTCAGGCCTGCCACAGAGTCAGGAGCCTACCTCTATCACTCAAGGCAGGGCTTGGTGGGGGGAAAACCCATGATTACTACTGGCGCCTGCCCTTAACAGGACTTACTCCAGTAGGAGAAAGATATGTAGCCCACTATTTCTTACTGGGGCTACATTAGTATCTAGCAATATTCAAACTACAGTACTTATGCAATCAGAAATACATAAGTAACATAAAAACACACCTTTTATTCAAACCGAATAACAACTAAGGGGCCTATGCAGAGAGCAGCGGTGGAATTAATTGGAGATGTTAATAAATAGTACCTTTTTTGGCGTGAGTTTATCTCCATATGCAGAAAGGTCCTAAAACCGCATTTAAAATCATGTCTGCATATGGAGAGTGTCAACCGGCGAGATGCGCGCTGGTGAAACATGTTTTAAAAAAAGCGCATTTTTTTTTTCTTCTCCCTCTGGGCGTCGAGCTCCAGCTTCCTGCCAACTTTTGTTGGCGGAGCTAATTGTTGAATTTTTCTCCATTTTAATGGCGCGATCAGCCGCTAGATGGCGATCGCGCCTTTCTGAATACGGCACTTTTGAAACCTGGCAAGATTTAGGTTCTCGCCACCCGCGCGGCGAGATTTAAAAAAATAAATAAATAAATGGCCCTTTTTTTTTAACTCGCCATTACCTGCCTTTCTAAAGGCATATTTCGCCAACAAATGCCACTAATTCAGTTACCGCAGCTCTCTGCATAGGCCCCTAAGTCACTTGTGTAACTCCCACCAAATCTTTTCCTTTGCCAATCATTTGCGCTGAAGATATAAAAAGAACAGATTTTTTTCCCCATCAGCATTCCTATATAATTTAAATAGGTGTATAACGTGGAACATTTTGGAAATCTAGACAGTGTTATATAGCTTCTTTTGGCATATTGTGCTGGTTGCATGACAGGGATAGAAGAATCACATTTACATATGTATATATTAAATTATATCAAATATATATTTAAGTTATACAGTAAGTTGTTAGAAAATGTTAAGCATGATGACAGTAGACAAGGCAAGCTCGTTTACTGGAGAAATATAGCTTAATTTAATGCAAGAATAACAAGTATCAATTCTATTTCATTTTTATGTTTTAAATCATTTTGGCCATATTTACTAAGCAGTCTTTTCCGATAGGACACCTTTCAGCGCTAGAAGGAAAACAATTCACAGCTCTTAAAGTCAATGTAGACTGTTGAGATCCAGTTTACAAAATCGTCAGCAAAAAAGTAGCAATTCAAGTTTTTACATACTGTACTGTAGGAATTAAGTAATTTTACCAAAAACAATTTCATCTGATAAAGACATTTGCAACCACTGGAAAGAATACGTTTGTTTAAAGCATGCTCTACAACATTCTTGAGAGTCGTTGATTCACATTCATTATACATGGAGTGATAGAGTTTCCATAACACGTCATTAAGTATACAGATGTAACCTTATTGTACCTTCCCTGGAGCTGTTTGGAAAAAAGCTTGTGAACAGCAAAGCCAAGGCTACCTAAGCATGTGTTTATGTTGTAGTCATGGTTTCACAGGTAAACATTCAACATACTGTAGTCTGTCTCAAGAGAACACCCCAGTATTTTTTTTTAATTAATTATTTATTTACTTTACGCAATCACCTTTTTTTGACACTTGCTATAAGGGAAATGGTTATGAACCAAGGGAGTTTCCGACATCCTGGTACTCATGCATGTTAATCACAGTAGATTGTGAAAATGTTACAGCAAAATAAGTACATTTCTTGTTCTTATTTAATAATATCAAGTGTCAGAGATTTCATTAGCCACAGAAATTATTACTTTTCTGGCATAGATATAAATCAGATACATAGTGAATTAAAAAGGTATACTAGATATTTGATTATCATTTCATAATGCTGTCCACAAGCTACAATAGAATGTATTTAGAGGTTCCTAACAAAATATCCTTCAGTTAAATGATTTCTCATCACAAAGTGTATTACCCTTATATTTATCTTATTTAAATGAGAGAATACTGAAATAAAAAAGGAAAAACAATAAAGAACATATACTGTATAGAGTAAAAAAGTTAAGCAACAAAGAAGACTACACATTAATTTAAGGACTAACAAAAGGAACTGTACTGTATGTTTGGTTGAAAATAGTGCCATAAACTTTATACATATATTTGTACATTATAGCACATAAAAAGGTCACTTGTGAGCACATTCACATGTCTTACACAGGTCTGCAACCCTGCCTTTCACTATTATCACCTAGCAAAGAGTGCTTCCACTGCAGCAAGGGATTATGGGAGATTACATGCAAATGACATAGAAAAACGGAAATGTGTGTTGCTTCTAAGAAAAACCTTCAGAGTATGAATGTTAAAAGACTTGATGTTCAATTCAATAATATATATTGTTCCTGAGATGAAGACCCCCGATGATAAAATAAATGGGAAACAGTCCATAAATCACTTCTCCATACAATCTGACTAGTGGGCTAAGGCACCCACAAACACTGCAGTAATGGGCCACACTATTGTTGAAAGTGTCCCAGCATAAATTATCAGAGTGGACTTGTGCCAAAGATATAAATGACTCACTTTTAGGAGTAGGTGTTGTCCCAGAATCTTCTTCCGCCAAATGGAGGTGTGCGTCCGATTTTCTGATAAGGATAAACGTGAGGACAAAGAAAAAGCAGGCATATTTGTTTTTCCTGAGCAACGGTGCCTGCTTTTTCTTTGTCCTCACATTTACATTCAAATGACCACACCGTGTCACCTTTTGCCTGAAATACATTTTTACATGGAACCCTTATAAGCTAATGCTCGCTGTTAACACAGCTTTTAAGCACAGCTTGGAAATCAGATATAAAGCCAGAGAAACCACTCACAGACAGGTTTTGACCTTAATGGGTCTCATCAGTGTGTGGTTGGTTGTACTGGCTTTGCAATTTTCAAGGCTGTATGATTTACCATCACATTTTAAGTTATGTTGGGTTGTTGCCTTTTTCATCCACCATAACTTAAAATGTGATGGTATTTATTTGTATATACACACAAAAACAAGAGAAAAAAGTGTAAATGTGTAAAATCTATGAGACATTTTAATCATCTGAACAAATTTAAAAACATCGCATTCACAAACGCCAGGATATAGTAAACAGGTTATGAGCCATTCTCATGCTCTGTCACTGCAGCGGGTAAGGTAGTGGGGTCTCCCGCCACACACAAGAAGCCGACCGCAGATCCAGGAACCAGAGCGTGTGGCACCACCTCCAAATGAGGTCCTCCAGTGACAAGCAGCTCATATTGAGATCCCCTTGGCTCCACGTCTTTCCAACAACTCAACCGTAATGACGTGAACATGCGTACTTGTAACAATGTCCCTACGTGTTTTTTCGTTGCTTACAACGTCATCAGGGGATTTTGCTGTATCAAAAAAGGAATGCTTATATAGTCTAAAATGTCCCAGGTGATGGTAAATAGCAATTATCTCTTAAGTACAATTTAAAGACCCATATATAGCGAACCACATATAATTAAACAACATGCAGCTATTATTTATATGAAAACATGATGCAAGGGCCAAGAACAATACATATAATATATATACAGTTAGGTCCGGAGATAATTGGACACTGATACAAGATTTGTAATTTCTGCTGTGTACCAAAATAAATTTAAGTTACAGTTAAATAATGAATATGGGCTTAAAGTGCAGTCTATCAGCTTTAATTTGAGGGTATTCACATCCAAATTGGAGGAAGTGTTTAGGAATTACATTTTTTTAATATGTAGCCCCCCTCTTTTTCAAAGGACCAAAAGTAATTGGACAATTGACTAAAAAGCTGTTTCATGGACAGGTGTGGGCTATTCCTTAGTTATTTCATCATCAATTAAGCAGGTAAAAGGTCTGGAGTTGATTCCAGGTGTGGCATTCGCCTTTGAAAGCTGTTGCTGTGAACCCACAACATGCGGTCAAAGGAGCTCTCAATGCAAGTGAAACAGGGCATCCTTAGGCTGCAAAAAAAAAGAAAATCCATCAGAGAGATAGCAGGAACATTAGGAGTGGCCAAATCAACAGTTTGGTACATTCTGAGAAAAAAAAGAACACACTGGTGAGCTCTGCAACACAAAAAGGCCTCGATGTCCACGGAAGACAACAGTGCTGGATGATCGTACGATCCTTTCCATGGTAAAGAAAAACCCCTTCACCACATCCAGCCAAGTGAAGAACTCTCTTCAGGAGGTAGGCATATCATTATCCAAGTCTACTATAAAGAGAAGACTTCACGAGAGCAAATACAGAGGGTTCACCACAAGGTGCAAACCATTCATAAGCCTCAAGAATAGAAAGGCCAGATTAGACTTTGGCAAACAATATCTAAAAAAGCCAGCCCAGTTCTGGAACAGCATTCTTTGGACAGATGAAACTAAGATCAACCTGTACCAGAATGATGGGAAGAAAAGAGTATGAAGAAGGCTTGAACGGCTCATGATCTGAAGCATACAACATCATCTGTAAAACACAGTGGAGGCAGTGTGATGGCATGGGCATGCATGGCTTACAATGGCACTGGATCACTAGTGCTTATTGGTGATGTGACAGAAGCAGCCGGATGAATTCTGAAGTGTATAGGAATATATTGTCAGCTCAGATTCAGCCAAATTCAGCGAAGTTCATTGAACGGCGCTTCACTTTAGAGATGGACAATGACCCAAAACATACTGCAAAAGCAACCCAGGAGTTTTTTAAGGCAAAAAAGTGGAATATTCTGCAATGGCCAAGTCAATCACCTGATCCCAACCCGATCGAGCATGCATTTCACTTGCTGAAGACAAAACTTAAGGCAGAAAGACCCACGAACAAACAACAACTGAAGACAGCTGCAGTAAAGGCCTGGCAAAGCATCACAAAGGAGGAAACCCAGCGTTTGGTGATGTCAATGCGTTCCAGACTTCAAGCAGTCATTGCCTGCAAAGGATCCTCGACAAAGTATTAAAAATGAACATTTTATTTATGATTGTGTTAATTTATCCAATTACATTTGAGCCCCTGAAAAAAGGGGACTGTGTATGAAAATGATTGCAATTCCTAAACGTTTCATACGATATTTTTGTTCAACTACTTAAATTAAAGATGAAAGTCTGCACTTCTATTGCATCTCGATTGTTTCATTTCAAATCCATTGTGGTGGTGTACAGAGCCAAAATTATGACAATTATGTCAGTGTCCAATTATTTCCGGACCTAACTGTATATATAAAAATATACAGTATATAAAAATTCCCATTATTGAAGAAAAACATTAATATAACTTAACAAGTAATAATGTATCTTGTAATTAGTGCAAAAATTAAGTAATCAATCTAAGGTCATTGCAAAATTATTTACCAATGAAAATGTTAATTAATTGAGAATAATATTGTCACGGCAGCCAGTACTTTTAATACCTTTACCTTCCGGGATCAATTTCACTAGGCAGGACAAGGTAGTGGAATAAAATGAGGCTTATTCTGGTAAAACCAGCAGGCATACAAAGTAACACAAAAACAGGCAAATACACTACAACTGGAGCTCTGGGGGGAGACACTAGCCTCAACTAGGTGCAGGGCGCTGCTTCAGGAAGGCTTACCCTTTCCGCTCCATGTCCAGGAACACACGGTACTATCTACGGTATAGATACCTGGCTTACCCCGTTGGCTGTGTCTTTGTTTGATAGTAGAACTTGCCCATGTATCTAGAACTTATCCGCAGCTTTGCCGGGCTTCTCCGGCACTTGCAATGCTGAGTGCAAGCAAAGCAACTCTGACAAGCCCGCCTCTGCTTCACCGGACCAAGCCTAAGAACTGTCTGACAATTCTCGTTCTCTGATCGGGCAGTCTCCTTACATAGAACTCAGTGTTTTTTGTCTAGCATGGAACAGTGACTGGCAGCCAATCAGATATGGATCGTAGTGCAACAGCTAGTCACAAGCTTGAGGCTCGGCTTGTTGAACAGGAGAGGGTGTACCGAAGGGCTCAGGTAGCTGGAGAGTGGGAAATTCGTACTGGCCAATGTGAATCATGCCTACGAGTTTCTGCAAGAAAAAAGAGACTCCCCCGTGGGGAGCCTTGTCACTGGACCTGGTTGTCCACCCTTCCATGCTAAACCAGATGGCCTGACACCTCGCTACTCCCATCCTCCCTTTTGATCCACTATCTCTATGTAGGGATCTCAGATAATCAAATTCCCTGGGCTGCCTTCATAGAGATGAACACACATTTTAAAACACATTTATTTTCTACAACTTTGGCTCTGGAATTTGGGTGGTAAAACTTGTCATAGCTGCCATGTTTTAAAACCAAGTTCCAAGAACATGCTGGCTGGGCAATATTAATAGGGAATCATAACGTTATGAAAATTCATACGTGTACCCGCAAATCAGGTGTGATTCGCGGGTAAAATTATGGGACAACCGGTAACTTTTTTCCCAAAAAATGTTTCAGATATTTTATCCCTTTTTGCTTCCCCCTCCCCCCCCCCCAGTATCCACTATTAGGCTCCCATTCCCAAAGTCCCAGTTTTCTAGCTATAATGTATAAGAGGTCAAGGGGCGTGGCCATGATGGTGAGGTGAATGGTAGTCTCTTAGTCTCTGAGCTCCACTCTCATCAGTGCTAAATAATTAAATAACTTCAATAGCAGCGCAAATATCACAGCGAATTAGATTGCAAAACACCATTGAACATACGGTGATGGCGACGAACAAAGTAACTCGCAGAAAAACGCAACCTTTGTCTACATATTTCAAAAGAGGAGAAGCAGCACATGCAGCACAGGCGGATAAGATGGAGACCCCTGCAAAGCCTGCACAGCCTGCATTATCAGATCCAGAAACAGATACCAAAGAAACAGAGCCAGGGGATCAGGAGATAGTGAGACGCAAAGACCTCAAGGAGTTCTGTGCCCAGATGAAGAAGTTTTTTAAAACTGAACTATGGGCCATAAGGAAAGACCTGGACGCATTGGGAGAGCGGACAGATGCTTTGGAAACAAAAGCTGATGAGACTACCACGGACCTGGCACAGACACAGAAAACAGTGGCTACATTTACAACACAAGTTAGATCCTTAGAAGATAAAATAGAGGATGCTGGTGCATGCTGGGAGATTGGAGAGCATGGAGGCATAATCCTGTAGCTCTGTGCCCCTCTCCAACATAAGTAAGCAAAAAAGACGAATAACTACACCGATTTACACCAAAAAAGCACAAACGCTGCACAATAACCCCAGGATGTCAAAGAAACTGGCGAAAACCCCAGGAAAGCGGGGCTTACCAGCATATTTCGGCGAGAGCAGAGCCCGCAGAGCGGCCTCAGCAATGGCCCCTGCATCAAGAACAGGCTCTGAGTCAGAGGGAGAAGAGAACCCAGACAACCAGGGGCTGCTGCCGGATATTGAGCGGCTCTTTCAAGATTTAAAAGACGTTCTGCAAGCAGAGATAAGAGCCCTGGCCAAGGAAGTAGGAGGTCTGGGGGCCCGGACACAGGAGTTAGAGGTGCGGGTCGACGCGAACGCAAAAGCAATTCAGAAGGGCGCTAAAATCACGGCGGATCTCCAGTCCCAGATTAATGAAATACGGAACCGGCAAGAGAACGCCGAAAACAGGGACCGCCGCAATAATGTGCGCCTTCGCGGCATCCCTGAGGACATTGGGGACTGTGAGGAATTTGTAGGGCGCTGGATGGAGCATATCTGCCCGGAGTCCCCAAAAGAGAGGCTCGTGATGGACCGCTGCCATCGGGCATTGCGCGCTCGCCCCCAGCCCAATGAACTCCCTAGAGACGTTATAGTGCGTCTACATCATTACCGCACACGGGAGGAGATTCTACAAAAATCACGAAATACCCCCTTCATGGCGTTTGAGGGAGCTAAGATTGCGGTGTATCAGGATTTGTCATCCATCACACTGGCCAGACGGAGGGACCTGTGGCCTGTTACCAGGGTGCTAAGGGAGAAAGCGGTCTGGTACCGGTGGACGTTCCCCTTCGGCCTCATGGTGATCCGTAACGGGCGACCCATACACCTCAAAGCACCAGAGGAGGGGAACAAGTTCCTACAGAAACTGGGACTCGGCACGGCACCTGGCGCTGGCAACGAGGAGCCTGAAGCCCCGGCGGTAAGCCCCGTGTGGAACACAGTCGGGAGCCCAGCCGGAGGAGGGGTCGTCTAAGTTACTAGTTTATCGCAGTTAAAATAAACCCCCAAGTTTTACAAGTTTTAAATGGTTCTGGATTAAAGTTGCACCAGCCCCAGCGAATATGCTGACACACGTTCCATATGGCGGGACTCCCCAC
The DNA here is from genome assembly GCF_040206685.1 of Ascaphus truei. Taxonomy (NCBI): domain Eukaryota; kingdom Metazoa; phylum Chordata; class Amphibia; order Anura; family Ascaphidae; genus Ascaphus; species Ascaphus truei. The sequence continues at coordinate 216,189,649 of NC_134487.1, forward strand.
GACAGAGGACCGGGGGGGGGGGGAAATAGCCCCCGTAATCTCCCACACGGCGCTGAGCCCTACGGAAGGAAAAGGAGACTGAACAAAAATTTCTGCTTACCTCGTGGTCCAGTCATGGCGACCGAGGTTGCAATGGCGGCCCCCCAGCTTGCAACGCAGAACACGGAAGCGGAGAGCGCGGGAAGAGCTCACCAGGCGGGAAAAAGGACCAGGTAGGAGGAGCGGCTTCGGCTGCGTCTTCCTCGGGCGACCGCCTACTCCAAGATGGCGGAGGGAGCAAGTCGTCACAGGAAGGGGCGTCCCCAAAGGCGGCCATCTTGAGTGGGGCGGAACAAGGGGGAACAAGGAAGGACGTGACACACGGAAGTCGACGCGGTTCCGGCGGCGACGGCCATTCTGCACCGGAGGGAGGCAGCATAAGGCGCAAGAGGAGAAACGGAGGGACAAGCGCAGCCGGAGAGCAGAGGCCGAGCGGACAGCCGAACCAAGCCGCGGGGAAGAGCGGCATAGCAACAATTAGACAGAGAGAGGGGATGAGGGAAGACAACAAGGGACAATAGGAGCCCCGGTAGCAGCTTAGTAAGGGGAGTTAGAGAGATAGGAGAAACCGGACGCTGAGTAGGTAGAGTAGATGGTATTGAGTGGTAGATAGTGTGGGGAAGTGGCAAGCACGAGCGGATAGAGAGAGAGTATTGTAAGTGAGAGGCAGAGGTTAGAGCTAAGAACATATGTGAAAGGAAAAGCAGGGGGAAGTGAACGCAGAAGGGGAGGAGTCGGAGTAGCAAGTGACGGGAGCAAGAAAGAAAAGTAAGTGAGAACAAGATGGGGATAGGCAAGTGTGCAGGGTGGTGGCAGGTTATAGGGCACGTGAAGGAGGTGAGGCGAGAAAAGAGGTGAGGGGAAAGGAAGCCTAATAGCGGCAGAGTACCTAGGGAGAGGTAAGAAGGAAAAAAGAGGTGAGAGGGGGAGCTAGAAGACAATGGGGAGCTCAAGGAAGTCAGCTGCAGAGGAGCAGAGTACTTAGGAGGAGGGAGGCACGACATATGCTGGAGCAGACTGGCATAAAAAAGATATAAAAAAGGGGAGGGAACTAGCGGGGGAGAAATTAGCCAAGTGGAGACAGGAAGTCCTCATAGGTAGAGAGAGAATGTGAGAGAGAATGTGGAAGGTCACATAGTGGGCAGCACAAGAGGTTGGGGGTGAGATGCAACACGGGGTTATTAGTGAAAGTTATAAGCGTAGTTATTCGTTCATTTAGAGATAACGGGAAACAAACGGGGAGGGGCGGGGGGGTAGAGGCCTGAACTGATCTCCGCATGTGCTCCGAGTCGGGACTGGCTGGGTTCAGGCTAGTGGATTCCGACAAAGTCCCCTGGTTGGGTTGGGCGAAGGGGGAGGGGGAGGGACGCCAAGAGGGAGTGCGGGAACCCCCCCCCCGTCGGTTACCCAGGGGCGAGGATCACGGGTCTGCGGCACGGGTGCCAATGCCACGTGACCCATGTTCTGATATCTGTTTTTTCTTTGTTATTTGTCTATATGTTCCCCTCCCCACCCCCCTTTTGTGTCAGCCCTCCCTGGATGTCAATCCCAGAAACAAAGGCTTGGTTCACGGAGAGAGAGAAGCGGGAGACTGATCGGCGAAAAAGACATCAGGAGACAGGATACCTACCGGTCCAACAACGGCGGTTACGTAGATGGTTCACGATATACTGTTCAGATGAGTAATGAGATTATTATGGTTTCACATAATGTGAAGGGGTTCAACAGTCCCGTTAAGCGGAGAATTGCCTTTAGGGAATATACCCGGCGGAAGGCCAACATTATTTTCCTACAGGAAACTCATTTTTCCCGCGTAAACCACCCGAAATTTCTAGATAAGAGCTATAAAACATTCCACCTGGCATCGGCAAATGTCAAAAAGAGGGGCGTAGCAATTATCACGCACAACAGGCTTGCCCTGACCATAGATAAGCAATACTCTGACCCACAGGGTAGATTCTTAATCTTAACGGGCACGATACAAAATCAACAGGTAACACTAGCGTCAGTATATGCCCCGTGCGAACAAAACCCTGTTTTCTTTGAACAGTTTTTCTCCATACTACATAAAATGGCAAAGGGAAATACCTTCCTCGCTGGGGACCTGAACCGCACACTGGACCCTGACCTTGACAGATGCACCCAACCTAACACTACCCACAGACAGGACATATTAACCCTCCGCAAGGGCCTTCAAGACTGTCAGTTGATGGATATCTGGAGAGAGCAACACCCGGTGACCCGAGAATATACTTTCTACTCACATCCCCATGACAGATATAGCCGAATAGACTACTTCCTGGTATCAAACAGAGTGGTTCCAGTGGTGGGCCACACAGAGATTCACGAGATCTCGTGGTCCGACCATGCGCCTATAGAGCTGAGGTGCACGATTGTAGGGCTAGACAGACCCGGAGCAAACTGGAAGCTCAATGAGCTTCTTCTCAAGGCCCCGGCCACCGAAAGGGCGATACGGGACCGGATAAAAGATTTCTTTAGAGAAAACGAGGGAAGCGTACAGTCGCAGGCCACGCTTTGGGAAGCCCATAAGGCTACTCTTAGGGGGTTCCTTATGAATATCGCTGGTAAGCGGAGACGAGAGAAAGCTTCTAAAATACATGAGCTGCAGGCGAGATTGACACTTCTCACTGCACAACACTCCGCGGATAAAAACCAGAACACGTGGCAAGAATTGTTAGATACCAAGGCGGCCCTTAATTTGGTGTTATCATCCCAGGCCGAGAAGGAGTTAGCTTGGTCCAAACGCAGATTTTATGAAAAAGCCAACAAGCCAGATACCTTACTAGCCAACAAGCTCCGAAACAAGCTTCCAAACTTTCGGATAGCAGCAATTAGAACCCAGCAGGGTGATCTTACCTCTGATCCGAAACAAATAGTGGAAACATTCCGGAAATACTATGCTACACTGTATGATGGAGATAAGGTCACCCATAACCAAAAAACATCGGCTGCCCTCAAGAGGTTTCTGTCTGAGGCACAGCTTCCGACCTTGGGCAGGGTTGAGAAGGAGGCCCTGCAGGGTGATTTCACCCTGGAAGAGATCACAGAGGTAATTGAGTCCCTCAAACCAGCCAAGGCCCCAGGCCCTGATGGATACTCAAATTTATACTATAAAAATTTTTGTAAGACCCTAGCCCCCCATCTTCTGAAATTATTTAACGGGATCCTGGAGGGAGAGCCCTTCCCGACCCAGATGCTCCAGGCGTCTATCTCGGTGATCCACAAGCCTGGTAAGGACCCGGCAGACTACAAGAGCTACCGGCCAATCTCCCTGATTAATTCGGACATAAAAATCTTCTCCAAACTATTAGCAAACAGGGTGGGTAGTGTCCTTCCAGGCCTGATACATCCGGATCAAGTAGGCTTTATTGCAGGTAGACAGGCGGCAGATAACACCAGACGGATAATTGATCTGATAGATTTGGCAAGACAAAAACACATTCCATCCATGGTGTTGAGTCTGGATGCCGAGAAGGCATTCGACCGTATCGATTGGTCCTACCTCCGAGAGACGCTGGGGGTGTTTGGGTTTGGGGGCCGCCTTCTTGAAGCAATAATGGCCCTATACGCAGGCCCCACAGCGAAAGTGCGGCATCAGGGCTTCCCTTCCGAGCTATTTAACATTCGAAGTGGAACTCGCCAGGGTTGCCCACTGTCCCCTTTACTTTTTGCCCTTTGTATCGAACCCCTCGCAGCCCACATTAGATTAAGCCCTAATATATCAGGAATCCAATTGGGGGGACAGCATCACAAAGCTGCGCTATATGCAGACGACGTGATCCTGACCATCTCTAAACCGCTGACAACCCTGCCCAATGTCTTTGAGATCTTGGGCGCCTTTGGCAGGATTTCAGGGTTCAAGATTAACCAGGCCAAGTCTGAGGCGCTCAACATCAATCTACCTAAACCAATCGAAAAATTATTAGAATTAAATTTCAATTTTAAGTGGCAATCCTCCGCTATCAAATATTTAGGGGTATACATCACTAGGGATTATAATACTTTATATAAGGCAAATTTCCCCAAGATGATGAAGAAGCTCAAGGAAGATCTCAGGGTATGGGCGGGGTACGGGATATCATGGTTCGGCAGAATTCATAGTGTAAAGATGAATTTACTGCCCAAAATGTTATATCTGTTTCAGACCCTACCAATACCTTTAATTAAATCTGAGATCCAAGCCCTTCAAGCTCACATCATCCAATTTATTTGGAACAAAAAACGCCCACGAATTGCAAAAAGCCTACTGACAAAACCAGTAGTAAAAGGAGGACTTTCGGTACCTTGCTTGATGGCGTATTATAAAGCGGCACAATTAGGCCAAATCATTCAATGGCACACGGACCCCACAAACAGAAGATGGACAGAGCTAGAAAGGGAATGTTGTGCCCCAGTGGCACTTCAAGATTTGATCTGGCTACCAAAACAATGCAAGAAAGGCATTGGAACGCCGCTCTGCGCAGTGGCGAACTCCTTAGTGGTCTGGGAGACATCTAAATTTAAAGCTAACTTAACCACCCCCCACACATTAATGTCCCCCCTATGGGGCAATCCGGACTTTGCTCCGGGGCTGTCGAGTGATAAATTTGTAAAGTGGATGCAGGCAGGGTACAACCGATTAAAGGACCTGGGGGGTAAGGGATCTATCAAGACGTTCGATTGGTTTAAAGAGGCATCAAATTTCCCAAATTCAGAATTATTTAGATTCCTCCAGGTCAGGGCATTTTATAACAAATTTCCTGTTCGTCCTGCACTAACTAATTTTGAACAGCTGTGCTCCAGACCAACGGACACACGGGGACTGACATCTCGGATGTACAGGGAGGTAGTCTGTCCGGCTGGTAAGGACTCCCCCCGCCTACGATACATGCGACAGTGGGAGACAGAGCTAGGGGATACTTTAGAGGACGACGACTGGAAATACATATTGCAAACTGCAGCGAAAAGTTCAATATGTGTCACATTAAAGGAGAACGCATATAAAGTCCTCATGCGGTGGTACCACACCCCAGTCAAATTATCTAAATTTGTCAAAGGTTATTCGCCGCTCTGCCCTAAACAGTGCGGAGAATTAGCTGACCTTAAACACATGCTGTGGTCTTGCCCAAGGGTGGTCCCGATTTTGGAAAAAATTCGAAACTGGCTGGAAGGGATGCTCGACTTAGAGATCCCCCTGGACCCGTGGCTGTTCCTTGTGGGCAGGCGGCCCCAGGGCATGTCTAGAACAACACTTAAACTGGTCATGCATTTTGCGACCGCCACCCGATGCGAGATCGCAGCACTGTGGAAGCAGAATGAGATCCCAATTATCCCCAAAATCAGGAACCGAATTTTGCACGTCTGCCAGATGGAGCAGTTGACGAGTTGGGTCAACGACTCTGGCGCTAAATTTCTAAAAGTCTGGGGCCCGTGGCTGGAACAAACCAACATCCCAGGGGTGGACGCCGCCTCAATTTTGCACTAATAGTATGAAAAATGCGTTCTCCTTGGATGGGAAAGACGGGACATAGACGTAGGGAGACGTTATTTAGGGCCACCCACACACTACAATGAGCAACAGGCCTATCAAAGTGAATCTCCAGCTACTTGTGGTCGCTTCAACCCCTCTCCAGAACATCGCAAGAACCCCCCCCCCCCCCTCTTCCCCCTCCACCATACGTCTCCTCCCCAGTCCTGTAAGTCAAGTACGTCTTGTCTTAAATCCCTAATTGGGGTTCGTTTGGTGCTGTCAGTGTCGACAGCTGTTTTCTCATAAAAATGTGGTTTGACCATAATGTACGCCCATGGGCGGTGCGTGTCTGTAGATCGGATTTCCACAAATAAAAATGAAAGTTGAAAAAAAAAAATAGAGGATGCTGAAAACAGGGACAGGAGATGCAATGTACGCCTAAGAGGAGTGCCTGAGTCTGTCTCTGACCCAGGGGAATTCACAAAAAAATGGCTGGAGCATCTATTCCCAGATAAGCCGGACAATGAACTCCTTCTGGATAGATGCCACCGTGCACTTAGGGGGAGACCTCAAAGCGGAGACCCCCCGAGGGATATAATTATGCGATTCCACCACTACAGAACAAAAGAAGAGGTTTGCAGGATCTCAAGAGACACTAAAAACATGGAATTTTAAAGGATAAAATTCCAGATCTTTCAAGACATCTCCCCGGTCACACTCGCCAAAAGAAGAACTCAGGCACCAATAACTAAAGTGTTGAGAGATCAAAAGATAAAATACAGTGGCTCTTTCCTTGTGCACTAATTGTGTTGAAAAATGGTGTGGCACATACCTTGAGGAAGGTGGAGGAGGGCAATGATTTCCTGAGCAGACTAGGCACAGGCGGAGCAGTTTAGGGATCCCCACGGTCATCAGGAGAGGAGAGAAGATCGCCCACACCGACATGGAGCAGAGTGGGTGCTAACCGACCTGCAGCGGAGGAGAGAATGGCGGCGAGCCCCAAGTGATGACCTCCCCTTGAGTGATGTGTCTTGCTGCATCCAAAGAAGATGAACCAGCGGAGGCGCAGCTTCTAACCATGCTTCTAACTATGTTTCTAACTATGCCTTCTAACTATGCTTCTAACTATACCTTCTAACTATGCTTTTAACTACGCTTTCTAAAATATGCCTCACAACTATGCTTATAACTATGCCTTATAACTATGCCTTTTAACTATGCTTCCAACTATGCCTTATAACTATGCCTTTTAACTATGCTTCCAAATATGCATCTACCTATACCTTCTAAATATACCTTCTATCTATGCTTCTAAATATGCCTTCTTAGCTATGCCTTTTGACTGTGCCTTCTAACTGTGCCTTCTAGCTATGCCTTCTAACCAAGCCTTCTAACTATGCTTTTAAAGATGCTTCCTAACTTTGCTTCTAGCAATGCCCTCTAACTATGCCTCTAAATATGCCTCCTAGCTTTCTTCTAGCTGTGCCTGCTGACTGTGCTTTGCTTCTCACAATACCTCTCACTATTTCTATGCTGTCGCTCTCCGGTCCCCTTACCTGCCCTTCGATCGACGTGTGGCTCTGTCGGGACTCAGATGGACCTGCCTCGTTGGTATATGGGGCTAGGGGGGGTGAGGAGCTGATCCGCACGTGATTTTGAGGTGGCGGCCATCTTGCCCTGCTCCTTCCCCGAACAGAGCGGGAGCTGCGCTGGCTTTCGCGGGCAGGTGGGATGACATCATCTGGATGGGACGGAGCCACGTCACCCTGATGGTATGGAGCCGCAACAACCTCTTGTGAGAGTTCCGTCAGGCCCACAATGGAAGCCCGACTGTACAAGAGCAGCCGGCTGGGAGGGGGAGAGGGAGAAGTGGCTGTGTAAAAGCCACAGAACACTATGACTGGCACAATACACATGAGGAGGGGGGGCATAAGGAGAGGGGGGGCATGAGGAGAGGGGGGCATGAGGAGGAGGAGGGGGGCATGAGGAAAAGGAGGGGGGGCATGAGGAGGAGGGGGGGACACGAGGAGGAGGGGGCATGAGGAGGAGGGGGGGCATGAGGAAGAGGGGGGGGCATGAGGAAGAGGGGGTTGCATGAAGAAGAGTGGGGGGTCATGAGGAAGATGGAGGGCATGAGGAGGAGAGGGGGGACATGAGGAGGAAGGGGGGACATGAGGAGGAGGGGGGCATGAGGAGGAAGAGAGGGGGCATGGGGGGACAAGGGTGGGTAGCGGCCTTGGGGTCACTCTCCCATGATTCTCACCATTCTGATGGGACTATGGAACAAGGAAGGTTACACGGCTTTGAGCACAGTTGTAGTTAAGCTGTTTGTTTGGGATGTAATCCCAATGTTCAGGGCTCAGTTATCCTGGGTACATATGTATGGATGTACACTGAATCACAGCAGTAATTAATCCAGACACTCGAGCATGAATGAAAGCTGTATGAGACTCACTATGATAATATAAGCAGGGAAGTGTACTAGTTATGCTGGAGGAATAACACAGATCTCCATATATACCATAAAGGTACTGTATAAACCCCCAGTAAAACAAAGGTACATACCATAATATGCAGTCCGTGTGAGAACCTCAGTGGAACAGCTGCTCGGTCACTGATTAATGCGTGCGTCACGCCAATTGCATATGAAGAGAGTGTGTGGTCCCGTGGGGTCCGGTGGCGGAGCACAGCAACGCAAACAATGGGGGCTGCAAACCAGTTCAGGAATAAAAACGATTTATTGGGTGGTCATAAGGAGTACAAAACACTCTGACGCGTTTCAGGACCTAAGTCCCTTTATCAAAGAGTAGATGCGCGTCTGCTGTATTCCCCATTTTAAACTATGGCTCACGCCCCCAACGATGATGTCACGGGGCTCCAAATCTCGAACGAGTTGCTAAACAGACTAACCCATTGGTGAATACAACAACCAATGGCGCAACTAGCTGAAGACTCGCCTCCCCTGTGGGTGTGGCCTGGGAGTCGTATGTATAGTGGGGGAATAGCAATATATACAAAACACAGTGTGGATAATACAAGACATACATACTAAGGCTATAATAGTTAAAAAAAACGCGAACATTAAAAACAACAAGAGGAGGAGAAACTGTCTAATGTCTAGCAGATATACTATTATGCTAGACCTCAGGAAGTGATATATCTCAAATGGATAAACAAACAGAGCAGTATCATATAAATTGGTCCATAATCATAGTAAGCAAATCAATACCATAAGGAAATCTATTGGTCAAAACCCATATTCGTCCACTCTATGGCTCAATATAGCCATGTATCCATGGTGGACTGAGATAAAGGTTAATGCAAGATATACAATTTTGTCACAATAGTATTATCCATTATTTATGCATCTAATGTTCAAATATAATAACAGTGAGTGCATAGTCCACCAGACTATGTCAGAGTGTTTTGTACTCCTTATGACCACCCAATAAATCGTTTTTATTCCTGAACTGGTTTGCAGCCCCCATTGTTTGCGTTGCTGTGCTCCGCCACCGGACCCCACGGGACCCACACAGTTGTAGTTAAGTTAGTAAATATAGCTAGTTAAGTTACAGGGTATAGGTTAAGGGTTCATACGCTTGGATTTATTAGTCTTAGTCACTTAAGGGGGAGTGGAGATTAGGGATAGAGAGGTTGTATAGTTTCGAATTATATAGTTAAGTTGCTAAAGAAAGATTGGAGATCTCGGGAAGATAAGTTAAGGACAAAGTTGGTTTTCAAAGTAGGGTATTCAAAAATTGTAAATAAGTTAGTGCTGTTGTTCGCTAAGAAGTTTAAGACTAAAAAATCACTGAAGTTTAAGTTTTTATTAAGAGACAGACTCGCGCCGGTGGGATTCGCTCCTGGCGTCGTGCATGCGTTCCTCCCATTGGTTCCTGATGAGTCAGGGCCATAAACAAGTCCCAAGGGGGTCAGTCCCCAGTGGGGAAGGCCGGCCGGCCGTCTCCAAAGGCCAGGCATAATGACCTACCCTTTGGGCGTCAGAGTCACACTCGGGGAATCCCGAGTCATGCTCTGGTTTTTCGTTTGTTATTTTTTATGATCATAAATTTAATTTATGTTTGGTATTTTATTTTATCCCCTATGTGTTTCCCCTTGTACTGTCTCCCTCTCCCTGTCCATCCCTCCCCACCCCTTCCTCACCCGGAGGGGGAGGACGTCGGCCTGCGAGTGAGGCAGGAGCCGCACAGGACGGACGCCCCAAGGACATAGCTCAGCTGGATAAGAAAAAAGACAGATCGGGTGAGTCATCAAACTTTAATCTACTACACTTTTCACATAACAAAAGATGGCGTTGACCTTATTATCACATAACATAAAGGGCTTTAATAGCCCAACCAAAAGGAAAATAGCCTTCTCAGACTACAAAAGAAAGCACGCAGATATCATAATGATACAGGAGACTCACTTTAGTAAGTCAAATGCCCCTAAATTTCTAGATACAGATTACACCCAGTTTTACCTGTCCTCAGCAACGGTTAAAAAGCATAAAGTGGCCATCCTGTTAAATAATAGAATCCCATTCGTAACCCAGACCATTAAACGAGATGCAGACGGACGCTTTATTATTTTAGTGGGCACGATTCAGGAGCAATGTATAACACTGGCCACAATCTATGCCCCCCTGTGAGCGGGATGCAGCCTTTTTTCATAGCTTCGTTCAGATTTTACGCTCTAATGCTAGGTGTCGTACTCGCAGGAGATATCAATACGGTCATGCAGCCGAGTTTAGATAGATCAGGGAGTACGGGTACAGTGAATAAAAAAACGATGACCTCTCTATGCAAGGGCCTCAAAGCCAACCAATTGACCGACATATGGAGGGAACTACACCTGACGGATAGGGACTATACGTTCTATTCCCACCCTCATAGCTCCTACAGCAGAATCGATTACTTTTTTGTCTCCTGCCAACTGGTCCCTCTGTCTTCCGAGCTGGGATCCATGACATTTCATGGTCTGACCATGCACCGATAGAGCTAAGGTGCGAACACATCCGAATGGGCAGACCAGGGGCAAACTGGAAGCTCAACGAATCAATCCTAAAAGTCCCCGAGATTTGTGAGGCTACAGGCAATGAAATTGACCAATTCTTCCACACAAACACGGGCTCTGTGGAATCCCAGTTTGTATTATGGGAGGCTCACAAAGTGACACTGAGGGGCATTTTAATCAGCACCACAGCTAGGAGAAAACGCGAAAGAGACTCCAAAATTGTTGAGCTCCAAATGAAATTACATTCCCTCACATCAAAACATAAGAGTAATCCAGGCTCTCAATTACTGCAAAAATTGAAGGATACCAAAATTGAACTGAATATACTGTTGACCTCCAGGGCAGATAATTCACTGAGTTGGTCTAAGATGAAATTTTACGAAAAAGCAAACAGGCCGGATACTATGCTGGCCCGGGCACTTAGAGATAGGCAAGCAAAGTTTAACATCCAAGCTATACGCTTAAAATCAGGCACACCCACAGCCAACCCTAAGAAAATAGTGGAGGAATTTGGTTAGTTTTACGAAACATTATACAATGGAGAGAAAGTGGCACACACTGTTAAAACGAGCGAGTCGCTGAGAGAGTTCTTAGCCAGCTCAAACCTGGGGAGATTGACGGAAGTGGAGAGGGAGGCTATGGGCGCTGATTTCTCTATCGAGGAAGTGTCTCAGGCCATCAAGGAACTCAAGCCCTCAAAGGCCCCGGGGCCAGATGGCTTTTCGGGGCTATATTATAAGAAATTTGCCAAATTACTAGCCCCTACGTTGCTCCATGTGTTTAATGCGATATTCGCAGGAGCCCCTAATTCTCAGAGAGATGTTACAGGCATCTATATCATTAATTCATAAACCCGGTAAGGATCCGCTGGATTGCAAAAGTTATAGGCCCCATATCCCTAATTAATACTGATATTAAAATATATGCTAAAGTATTGGCCAATAGATTATGTCTAATCCTACCCAGACTAATACACCCAGATCAGGTCGGATTCATTAAGGAAAGACAAGCAGCAGACAATACCCGGCGATTTATTGATCTGGTAGAATTAGCTAATACAAATAACACACAAAGTATGCTGTTAAGTCTGGATGCAGAAAAGGCTTTTGATAGGATAGACTGGCAGTACCTGAGGGAGACGCTTGCGGCATTTGGCTTTGGGGATCGGGTAAGTGGGGCGATTCTATCGCTATACTCAGGACCTACTGCCAGGGTGATACATCAGGGCTTCCCGTCACTTCCCTTTCAAATTAAAAGCGGCACGAGACAGGGGTGCCCATTATCCCCTCTTCTGTTCGCCCTTGTATTGAACCACTGGCGGCGCAAATTAGAGGAAATCCGGACATCTCAGGGTTAAACGCATATTATCAATCACATAAAGCGGCCCTGCATGCATATGATATCCTTTAATTATCTCAAAACCTCTCACATCCCTCCCAAACCTCTTAGACTTATTAAACAGATTCTCAGTCATTTCGGGATTCAAAATAAATCAATCTAAATCTGAAACCCTTAACATCAATCTCCCTAGACATGTAGAGAATCTGATACAACTAAACTTTAAATTCAATTGGCAACAGAAATACAAAAAATATCTAGGAGTCTACATAACCAAAGACTCCAAAGACATCTATAATGCAAATTATCCCAACCTAATTCGGACATTGATATCTGACCTACATAAGTGGTCTGGCAAATGGATATCCTGGATAGGTAGGATACATTGCGTCAAAATGAATCTACTCCCCCGTATCCTATACCTTTTCCAGACGTTACCAGTGCCACTCAGACTTAAGGATCTGCTCTCACTTCAGTCTGAAAACTCCAAATTTATCTGGGGAGGGAAAAAGCTAAGAGTCAACAAATTAAATATGAAAAGACCTGTCCTGGCGGGTGGCCTAGCAGTACCCTGCCTGCTTTGATACTACAAAGCGGCTCAATTAAGCCAAATTATACAATGGCAATCCAATCCGCAGTTGAAAAGATGGGTGGAGCTAGAGAGTGCTGCTTGTGCTCCATTAAAACTCAGCAGCTTGATTTGGCAATGCGAAAACAATGCGACAATTCGCTGGCACGCCGCTCTCCTCGATGACCAACTCACTGTCTGTCTGGGAATCTGCTAAAATCAAATACTACCTCACAACAGGTAATTCCTCAATGTCCCCAATTTGGAATAATCCCAAATTCGCTCCGGGCCTGCTAGGGGGAGATGCATCAATTTGGAAACAAAAAGGATTTATACGGATCAAAGACCTGGAGGGTTACAATAGAAAGATTAAAACATTTGACCACGTCAGGTTAGAAAAAGATATGCCCCATTCGGAATTTTTCAGATACCTCCAGCTCCGAGCATTCTACAATAAATTTGCCCCATATCCCCCCTTGACGACTTTTGAAAAGCTCTGTTTGGCAGAGACCGACACTAGGGGACTCACATCACAGCTGTACAGAGAGGTGATCGATTCTGCAGGCTCTAGATGGCAACCCCTGTCATTTAGGACCCAATGGGAGAAGGATCTGAGAGAGAGACCCTAGAAAATGAGGAATGGAATGCCATATACCAATCTACAGCAAAAAGCTCCATATGCACCACACTAAAGGAGAACGCATATCAGGTTTTAATGCGGTAGTACCTCACCCCAATGAAATTAGCCAAGTTCGTGCCGGGATCCTCCCCGCTGTGCCCTAGGCAGTGCGGGGGATCGGCCGACCTGTTACATATGCTGTGGTCCTGCCCGCTGATCTCCCCACTGTGGGACGAAATTAGAAATTGGATATGGAGGATCTTTGACCTCACCATTCCCCCGAACCCATGGCTGTTCCTCTTGAAAAGACCATTAACGGGTCTGTCCAAAGCACACAATAAATTAATAGCACATTTTGCAATAGCAACGCGGAGCGAGATCGCAGCATTATGGAAATGCCCCGATATTCCAAGCATCCCAAAGATTCGGAATCGAATGTGGTTTATCTGCCAGATGGAAAAGTTGACGAGTTTAGTTAACGACACTGGCACCAATTTCCTAAAAGTCTGGACACCTTGGTTAGCGCCGACAGATATCCCCGGGGTTGAGAGTAACACTATGATAGATATAGATGCGTTTTCCTTTAGGAGCGGGAACACAAAGTAGGTTGAGTATACAGATACACAAATAGGAATACCACAGAGGCGATCTGTCCAGGAAGATGCGAGACAAGCGCTGATCTGTTACCCGGATTGATGTCCTCTCCATATCCAGTCCCCACCCTACCTCTCCCTCCCTCCTCCCCTCTTTTTTTAATTTCCGTTATTATTATTATTTCTATTCCATCCGGAATAACCCAACTAAGTAGGGACTGTTTACAGCTGAGAACACTTTCAGAATTGTCTGTATTGTGTATTGTGTATTGTATCTCCTGTTTGAAATATTCAATAAAATTTAAGTTATATAAAAAAAAAAAAAAAACAGGTCAAACCACACACATTGTCCCCAGCTTATAGGTGCTGATAAGCTGCCAGGGAACTACGGTTTTAGGGGTAGCAAGCCGGGCTTCACCTTTATTATTAAGGCTGGCTACCCTTACCGTCACAAATATATACTGACATATGTATTGAAATCTATACTAGCCCTTGTCAACAACACAATAGAGATCTGAAGACCATATCCATGCCATGCAACCATGCCAACAAGAAAAGTTATCATATGATATTACATGTATATTAATGTGTGGAAAAATGAATGTGTGAAAAACGGAAACATTGTACGTAATATGAAAACTATAAGAAATGTGAATGAAAAATTAGATAAGAAAATATATTGTAATGTGGAAAATATTGTATAATGTGAATTGTTTTAATAGTGAGATGTGTGAATAAAGATAATTATATATATAGTGATGTCTCGTCACAGCGTAGGATCTTGTGTTTAAGATTAAGGCAGGAAACGTAGTATTTCTCTATATGGGGTTTATTTACAAGGACAAATAATACACTAACAGACCCACCGTCCCTTTAAGTCAAAACAAAATCATAAAATAAACTCCTACTCCTCTTAGGATACTAACTACATATTCAGCTTCAACCCTTACTACCTGGATGGACAGCTAAACTGGTTACTACCCCAAACAGGGACTATTATAGCTGAACATATACAGTCTCTGAACACAGCAATAAAGTGTTTCGCTTATCTGTTACTCTAGGGTTTGGAGCAGATGTCCCCGCTTCAGCACGGTCTCGCATCCTTCCTTCCTAGGGGAGTTCGGCCCCACAAGAGCTTAGAGAATCTCTCCTCTGTAAGTCCAATGTTAAGGACAGGACATCCCCGCTTCAGCATGGTCTTGCATCCTTTCTTCTTCCTTGTGAGGATTTGGCTTAGGTCCTGCCCCCGTGATGCGTCCCATGACAAGATGGGTGACGCGCCTCCTACCGAGGTTGCGCGCAGGCACCGTGCGGCCAGTCGTGAAGACACTGCATGGATTGGGCTTAGGCTCCACCCTCGTGACATGTCCTGTGATGCCGCAGCTGATGTTCCCCACTTGCAAGCTACGTGCAAGCGCTGCGCTAACCCTACCAGGAACGGGCTTTGGCCCGCCCTCGCAACACATTCTGTGATGCCATGGAGAAACTCTCTCATGCACCTATGCGCCAACGTCACGCTACCAGGGACACGCACTGGGTTAACACTATATCCTATTACCCCACACCTGCTGTACACTCCGCCTTCGCCTATCAATGCACTGAGTGGGTGTAATCACTCAGTGTTCACAGCCTGGTGCAGCCCTGTCATTGGCTGCTCCTCCTTTTATATGCTCAGCCATACCTGTTCCAAGTTGGCTGAGCATAACCTTTGTTTTTGTAACTAGTGCTTGCCTCAAGCATCCTGCTTCCTTGCCTTGTGATTCTTGCCTGCTGCCTTTTTGTGATACTGACCTTTGCTTGTACCTGGACCTCTGCCTTTTCTGAAACTTGACCCCAGCTTGAATTTGGACCTCCACCTTCTGTACTCCTGGACCCAGCTATGCACAACGACCATCCAACTTGTTCAACCCCAGACCACGGCAAGTATCACGACCATTCTAACCTCTCCTGCCCTTACCTTGCTACACGACAATGACTCTGCACTTCGGGCACGGTTACGCGGTTGTAGGTCGGTGTATTCTAACATCCCCACCTCAGCCTCGTGGTCCCGTCCTGTTTGTGGTGAACACCCGTTAAATTCCTGGGATTAACAACCCTGGCAGTCCCAGCAGGCTCCGCGACCAATGTCCAATGAGCCTATGGGACTGTAACAGCTTTCCTTGCTGGGGAAAACTCTTCTATGTCCCCCTTCTGAGGGAACAGCAGTAAGTCTCCTTGTTTATAGTCACTTCCTGAATTTTAAAACTCCATGAGCAATCAGGAGTTCAGACTGCTCAAATAGCCTGCAGCTGCTGCTGGCTTCTCTAGGGTGATTAACACTCTGTGCATTGGAAAGTCCCATAGATGCCCTATTCCAGCACCTAGTGGACAGTTATGGTATCACATATCCCCCTCCAACGTGTAATATTGTCCTGAGATGCGGCCCGTGCACTATTCCTGTGCACTAGCCTCTTTGTCAGAGACGTCCGACATCTATCTCTTCTTTTTCCTTGCCTTCTAGTTGAAGACTTTTTCTTTTGGGGCAATTGCTAGGCTTTCTGGGCCTGCAGACTGGTTTTTCGCTACATCTTTGTCTTGTGCCTTTTAGACCTTATCTTGTGAAGACAGTAACTCTGCGTCAGCGGTGATGGCTTCGGGACCTTTCTCCATCAGCGTACCTTCAGCGTTTGAGAATAGAGACCGGTCATCCACCAGAAGTTCTGTGTTTGGTTCCACACCATTTAGTTTCTGTATTTTAGCTTTGGCGGGATTTCATTAACACCAAGTGCACCCCATGGTGCCGCTCTATTACAGTCATCAGACTCGTAGGCCTGCGCCTTTCTTTCTTGATTCCTTAAATTACTCCAATGGGACTATCGTTGGACAATCCATGAGGTCTCTAAGTTTACTATCACAGACAGCCTTCCTTCCCATTAGCGACTGTCATTTCACTGCGGCTTCCCTCATGGCAAGGTATCCGCTTTGGGTCCTATGGGCACTGCAGTACAACTGTATTCTTACTGTGCTACTCCATCCAACTTGGTCCTCCCATTCCGTGCCTGTGGAAAGTAGACTGTAGTACTGCAACAGTATTGCTGGCTCAGGTGGTTCAAACGTTATAATCTCGTTTTGCAGTTGAGAAGTGTCCCCAGCTCTCACTGTACCCTTGTGTTCACGGGCATTAGTTCCTGTTGGATACAGACTCTTGGGCCGGGTCAATTCCTTTCCCTGTAGTGGAGACACCTGTGCATTACTGTTCCGTGGAGCCTCATTCCTTTTTAACTCTACTGCCATCTTTTCCATGGACTGCTTCTGTGACCCAAGTGTCTTTTTTAGGTTTGAAACCTTTTTCTCCAACTGAATCTGAGAAACCTCCTACTTGGCAGCAGTAGAGTCCAACGTAGTGTCCCACTCAGTCTTCAGAGCCTCGAGGTCACACTTTTGTTTCTCTGCCATCTTGCGGCCAGCACGCTCAGACTCCAAGTCTTTCCTCAGGTCTTGGAGCTGTCCTTTTGCACTTCTTTTTCCACTCAGTGCAGTTGCCAGTTCAGCTTCTTTGGGGTTGTGTCGTGATTCCACATATCTCAGCAGATTCAAAGCATGGCTTAAATCTGTTTCCTTTTCTCTCTTTCTGACCTGCAGCTGCCGGTGCTCCTCCCAGACTTTGTTCAGCTCCAGCTGCAGCTGGGCCCTCTCATTGGCCAAGTGATTAAGCAGCTTGCGGGTATCGGCCATCTCGGTTTCATAGCGCAATGTCAGGCAGGCCACCTGATGGACGGACACCACCTCCCTCTCAGCGAGCTGTATCTTGTGCTCAGCTATCTGCGTCTGCAGTTTTTCAGTTTGATCCTGCAAGTCCTCTCGCAGGACCTTAACCTCTTCCTGGTAATTGCTCTGGATTTGCATCAGAGCCTCCTTCATATTTTGGAGCTCTGCAGTTTTTGTCGCTAGGATCGCTGCTGCTTCTGTTTTCCAAGCCTCTTGGGTGTACTGACTTTTGGAGATGGAGCAGCCTCTCTGCTTCTCCATCTCTTGCTCCAGTTTCTGGACCTTTTCCCACTCCCTCTCATACAAAGTCACCTGGCATCTAAGCTTCATATCTAGTGATGCACTGGTGACCCGCAGCGTGGCCTTCAGCCCCTCATACTGATCTGCTGGGACTCACTGGGTACTCAGCCATTCCTGAAGCACGTGTACTTGATTAGCAGCCTGGACACGTTCTTTCTGTAGCACTCGTTGCATCTCCTCAGCATCCGCTTGTTTCACCTTGACCTCTTGCAGACTCACACGCAGCGCTTGCAGCTGGTTCCACAGTTTCTGTTCTGTTTGTGTGCGCTGCTTCAGGGAAACACATTATTTTTGCAGCCCTTTCTCTGCATTCTATAGTGCTTCCTGCACTTGTAACTTTTCCTGGGTCAATTGCTTCTTCACTTTTTTCTGCTTGGCGAAGCTTCTTATTTCCTTAACTGACCTGGTCAGTCAAATCTGAATTTTTCTGTCTCAGACTTGTATTTGCTCATTTTATAGTCTCTAAACGAATTAGGATCTTTTCCTCGACATCCTTTAATTCACAGACCTCGTGCTGAAGTTTTTAATTTCTTTCTGGGACATCTCATAGTACTGTTTCCAGTCAGGACTTCTTTTGTCTGACTTGCTTGGTTTTCCGTTCATGACAGTTACTGTGGCCTTTGTCATCCCAAGGCTAGGTTTCATTCCTGTGAAGATTGCACCAAGCACACTGGTCTTTTCTGACCACACAGGGTAAAATGTTTCTGTAGCTTCTGCTGCAAATGGAGGCTGTCCTTTTTGTGGGGCCCATAGGAGCCCTCCTCATCATCATCATCATACGGCCTGTAGGGGCAGTGTTTGGGGTGACCAGGCTCTTTACACCATAAACACATCAGCGATTCCTTTTGTGGGGCAACGCAGGGACGCTCCTTCCTCAAATGGCACTGCTTTGTGTGGCCAGGCACATTACACAGAAAACATATTATGTCCACCATTTTTCCTTCCAAGCGTATTCTTCACCTTGACCTCTGGAGGCGCTATTTCCTCAATTCTTCATATTCTTCATATTCTTCATATTCATAAGGCTGTGACGGCACATTTGAGCTCAAGAAGCCGGCGAGTGAACATTGTGGATTTAACATGGGGTTGGATTGACAGATGAAGATCAAGAAAGAAGATAAAGAAAAGAAAGACATGGTCACAGATAAAGAAAGAAGAAGGTGATACCAGATGAAAGAAAGAAGAATTTTGAATGTATGAACTTTTATTTTTACAGGTTGTTCGATTGGATTTTTCTTTTTTTATGTTTTTCAATGCCCATTGACTGTTAATGTATTAATCTGTACCTGAGTAGAGTAAAGATGAATACAGTAATAGCCAATGCATTTTTTGGCAAATGCATTTCTTCTATTGACTGTTATATTCTCTCTGTTTAATATTTTGATTAAATTGTGTTTAATTGTGATGGCTTGTTTTATATTTTTTAATAGATTGTTTAGCATTTTTATTTAATGATGTACAGAGGCGGCACATCTTATTCTAACATTTCCCGCATGGCAGGATGCGTGCGGGCAGCGTGGAGACGCGGCCTGTCCGTGCGCCACTGTGACATCACTGTCACGTGCGCGCCCGGCTTCCCCGGCTTCCCCAGCTTCCCCGACACCCCTGAAGGTTTGAAGTGAGGTAAGCGGGGGTGCGGGGAAGCAGAGGGGCACAGCAGGAGCAGCTAGGGGGTCGGGAAGGGGGAGCAAAATGCCATGCAAGCGGAGGGGGTGCACGGAGGAGATGCGGCTGGTGCCCGGTCTAGTTTCAGGCGCCAGCCGGAGTAAGCCCCGGTCAACCGGCGGCTTTTGTGAGAATAAGCTGTGCCGGGACAATAATTTGTTGGCTGATGGTTAAATCTATGTGTTGCCTAGTGGATGTATTAATTCATTGATGTGTTTGTTACTGCTTTCACAGTACAGATCAACCCCGTTATAGCGTGATCCGCTAAAATGCGGATTCGCTTATAACGCATTGTGAGTGTGGCGCCCGTTTTTTAAAAGCAAAATTTAAAAAAAAAATGTGTTTTTTTTTAACTTTATTGCTAACGGACAGATGGATGGACAGACAGACGGACGGACAAACACAATACTCCCCTGTACATCACATCTCATCCCCCCCTGCCCATCACATTCCCCCTTCATGCACATCACCCCTTCCGGCACATCCCTCCATCCCCCCAGCCTGCACATCACAACCCTGCACATCCTATCCCCCCCTGCCCATCACATCCCCCCTGCCCATCACATCCCCCCATCTTGCACATCACATCAAACTGCCTGCACATCACTCCCCCAGCCTGAACATCACATCCCCCTGCCTGCACATCACCCCCTCTGCACATCCCATCCCATCCCCCTGTCCATCACATCCCCCCTGTCTGCACATCAACACCCTGCACATCCCATCCCATCACACACACACACACCTCTCCCTACCTCCATCCCTGTTCCTCCGCTGGGAAGGAGGAGAGAAGGGAGCTGGTTCCTGGCCAGGGACTCCGGCTTCAGGGAGAGCTGGAAGAGTTATCCTAGCTCTCCCCCTTTGGCGGACGGGGAATCCCTGATCCCAGCGGTCTTTTATTTATTTATTTTTAATCGCGATCCCAGTTATAACGCGGTCATATCGGGTGGACCCCAAGGACCACGTTATAACGGGGTTCAGCTGTATACTGTTGTGCTGTATCTTTTGATTTGTATTTTTTTACAGATTGTTCTACAGCTACCCACCCCGGAGGCCTAACCACCACCTCGGACCCACTATACCCACCCTGTACCCATTGATTGTTATAGTAGTACATCATACCCATATAATATGGGTATGAAAAGCTACTTTACTATAGCAGTCAATGGTCAGTCTAATACTGACACAAGCGCATGAGTGGAACCCCTTTTAAAGGCGGTAGTCTTAGTATTGGGGGTGGGCATAACAGATACCACCAAAGAATCCGAGCAAGGAAAACCTGCTTCTACATCAGGAGTTTTTGTAGTGGCATAGATTAACTCATGGGGTAACGGAGAACTCTTAGATACAGAGAGAGGAAACAGGAGGTTTACAAAGGCAGGTGGACACAGCAGTTCAGACTTGGGGAGTTCAGACTGTACTAAAGGAACAGCAACAGATACGCTGAACTCTGAAGTGGTCACTTGGGAAGGGGCACTAGGTCCAACAGTGAGGATAGTTTCTGCGGAAAGGGGTTTACAAATCAAAGCAGGGACTACACCCCTCTGAATAACGGGACAAGGAAGGAAATATTCTGAGAGGGGTAAATCTGTGTGCTGGCTAATAGCTGAAACAGATACACGAACCTCACTTTTAAGTGGGAGCAGTGTTTCAGAAAATGCTTCAGGGGGCTTAACAACTTGAACCTTAGAAGTGGCGTTGTGTACAAGGTGCGCTTTTAACCCTACGGATTGAGGACTGACAGGAATTAATGCAGACAGTGCCGGGAGATAAGAGAAAACAGAATCTACGTGCTGGTTTATGGCTAAAGTAGGTTCCTGAAAATCTCCTTTTGAAGGGGCCCATATTTCAGAAACATCCTCAGGGAACCCCGCGGTAGGAGCCCTAGCTGGGACAGGGGAGGGACAGGAATGTACCTGCACGGGCCCATCTACTGGAACCTCAGGAGGGGCATAAGGTGCAAAGCCTGTTTGTGAACTTAGAGGCAGTGAACTAGCAAGGGTTAAGTCAAGCTGTGCCTGAGAATCAAAGAAAGGGAATGGGCTGCAAAATGGGGACAAGAAAGATGGTGTATTGGCCAACATATCAGTGTGGTGCACATACTGTTAACCCCTTCAGTCCCAATGCGATTTAGGCTTAATCAGCCGGATATAATGCCTTTATTAATGGCCTGATTAACCCTTCTATTGCCTCAGCCACAAAAGGCATATTGTACACTTGAATTTGAGCATAAAGGAAATCCTCATGTGGCCCCTGAATAAGTAACGGTTGCCCTCTGCACATCACAGCATGTGACATCAGAATAACCTGACCTGCGTTTCACCCAGTCAGGGCTTCTTTACCCTATTTCTACTCATAGTTTGTGAGTAAATGATAAGAAAGAATGATTAATACTGTAACATAATAACAAATAAGACTTATTTTACACACATATATATATATATATATATATATATATATATATGTATGTAAAATAAGTCTTATTTGTTATTATGTTATTAATCATTCTTTCTTATCATTTACTAAGAATATATATATATATATATATATATATATATATATATATATATATATATATATATATATATATATATATATATATATATATATATAGAAAGACAGGGTTGCAGACCTGTCTAAGACATGCAAATGAACATACAGTAATATTTACAGTTGCTATATATATATATATATATATATATTATATATATATATATATATGTCGGACATATAACAATGATATACTTCTAAAATTCTCTGTTTTGAGTATTGTTTTAACATAATCAAGGTGACATGAATATTGTATGTAAAGTTCAAGTAGAGAGGGAAAGGTGTTTACAAGGCCTTTGACAGGGTGTGATTGTTTAATGGAATGGCACATATGCAAACACACCTTTGAATTTAAAACAGACGTCACTCACTTTGAAAACAAGTTTTACAAGTCAGTTGTAATTTTAAATCACTATTAATATAAAATGTATCATGGGAATTGGAACTGAAGGCATGTGCCTTTTTAATCTCACTGAAATCCTAATAATAAATGTCTAAATGTGTATTGGCAAATTCTTTACATACTGTAGTATATAATTCACAATTGTCCGTCTGACCCACACGTTGTGTATTTAATACATCCTTTTTGCTACATAGTCATATTATACTGTACATCGACATTTCAGTATATATTTAAAAAAAATTGAACCTCCAAATTTTGTACCCAAATATTTTTTTTGCCTGTCACACGACATACCTAATACAACATTTTTTATTTTAAAAACCTTTTAGAGAAATTTCCAGAAAAATAGTTGGATGCCTGATACCCCAAAATTTGGACCAAAACAATTGTAATCCTTGTTGCTACATTGTCTTGTTATACAAAAGTGTCCAGAATTATTGTTTTCGGGCCTGACGACCAATGCTGAATTCCCCAACTTGGCTGCGACCACGAAAGCAGTGCTACCAGTGAGGATTAATGCTGCGGGGGTCCATGGTCAGGATGTAGAGCCCATATTCAAGCACCTACCTGATCCAGGGTGTTGACAAGGAAATACAGCTCTTCATCAGCGCTGTGGGGAGACATCTACAGATAAGGAGACAGCTGCAGACAGGAAGATTGATGCACAGCTCATCTAAAAGTTTAGTATCAGGTTTCTTTACAAGCAGGTGGCCCAAATGGTTGAATGCTGCAGGGCCCATTCAGAAACGTGAACTCTGCATAGTTAATCCTCCAGGGTTGCTCACTGTTTTGTGGATGTGATTGCACTTGTCTGCAGTGCTGTCCGGCAACCGCAAATAATCACTGCATTGAAAACAATAAGGGGTCTATTTTATAAGAAAAGGGGGGGCAGGAGAACACAAAATGGATGTGTCTCCCAAAAGAATCCACTATAATGCACTCCTACTTAATTTAAAATTTAACTTTTAATATATTAACATAAAACATATATTACCTAAAGCGTTGTGTATTGTGCATTAAAAATAAATTAAATTGACAATAACTAGCATCTGTGTCAGTGAATGTGTGTTGGAGTGATCTCAACCGACAATTGGTAGTAGAAGCTACAGGACACAGAACGCTGCTTAGTCAGGGTATAAACCCCTCTGGGGCACCTATGAGATCAGGTACACAAGTAATGATAAATAAATAAATAGACATGCACACTCAGTGACTGATATGTATCGTAAGGCTACCGCAGTCCTGCTTAGACTTGTAAACCACAGAGCACTTGAAGATGTTAATTATACATGTGTTGCCATCCAATATATATAAAAGTGCTACTGATAGTATAGTGATGGAGGGTGAATGATTCACAGCATAGTGAAGCAAATGTTCACAGCATATTGATCATTGAATCATTCTACAACACACTCCAAATGGTTAAATCATATAAGAGCAGGCGTGCTTGCACACTGAGTGTAGGTGAAGTACCCAATTCAGATCTACATAGATAAATCCAGGAGACTACAAAACACTACATAAAAGCAGCTCCAAGTAGGAGACTGACAACATGGCGCGTCCAACGCGCGTTTCCCTCCAGCAAAGGAGCTTCCTCAGGGACAAATTTGGCCAAATTAAGGCCAAAAATACACAATAATCAAAGAAATACACAAGCACCTAAACACCACAACAACAAAAGAATTAAAAAGCCTAATAGTACACTATTTTATAAGCCTTCATAAAAAAAAATCGCTGGGCCGTTTTCGACGCCAGTTTTTTGAGCGTATTCAGAAAGCCTTAATTACCTGTGATAGCAAAACTCCCAAAACGGGCAAGTAGCCGGCGACGTGATGATCGCCTCTCGCAAAAGGGCTTACCCAGCGATTTCTTTCAGCTGCAGAGAGAGCTGCACAGAGAGAGCCGCCTCTCCCTGCGCATATCTCGTCAGCGATGAAAAAAAGATTATTATATAATGTTAATAATAGTGTAGATAAGCAGGTGTCTCCGGAAACAGAACCGCATTGATTTCAGGTCCAGGAACCTCCTGCTTCCTGAAATACAGACCTCGTTATGGGGTGTCGGTATCTCCTATGCATTTAAATATCTCGTGTCACGTGACTGTGGGAATAAAATGTATAGGAGCTACCGGCACCCCATAACGGTGCCTGTATCTTGGGAAGCAGAGGGTCACCAGACCTCAAATCAATGTGGTTCTGCTCTGGAGACCCCCTGCTCATCTACACTAGTAATAACATTTATATCAAAACAGCTTCATTACCTTAGAGGCTTGCCGCTAAGACAATGAAGGGGTTAAGCCGCAATAGCCTTTTTCTTGGGGCAGAGAGGGTGGATAAAGGGGGTAGCAGACTCGGGTGGGTGCTTAGGCCTGCCTGGAAGGTTGCAGGAGGAGTTAACCCCTGCACAACCATAGCGGTAGTGTTTTTCTGTTTTGGTTATAGATCATTTGTATTCATGTGTACTATTAGGCTTTTTAATTCTTTTGTTGTTGTGGTGTTTAGGTGCTTGTGTATTTCTTTGATTATTGTGTATTTTTGGCCTTAATTATTTGTATTAGGTTGACCATTGAATGTTATAGTGGCTTATCATGCCCATATTATATGGTCCTCTCTCGCCGCCTCTCAGCAGCTTCTCATCAGCCTCACACCAACTTTTCCTGGCGTGAGGATTTTGGGATAAACTCGCCATTCTAGAGCCACGATTAGTCTTGATCATCAAATTGAGGCTACTAGGATTGCACGAGTTTTAGAACCTGCCATTAAGTGGCTTATTTCCGATCACCAGGTGATTTTTCTATGACGCAGAGAGTGTGCAGCGCACAGCAAGAAGACTTCTTGATAAAGTGCACTAGCATGAAACGCGTAGAAGGGTTGCAGCCCTCTCGTTTTTAATGAATTCTCAATAAAGGATTTCGTTTTGCCAGACCTGGTCCCTCACTTATTGCTGTGCGCTGCACACTCTCTGCATTTTGGACTCCTTACCTGGATACAGCAGCACGCTTTGCAAGGGAGCCAGTGGGGGACATAAGTATCGTGAGTACATTTTACCTGGGGCCAACCCAATGAGGAGGGGGGGGTGTCCCTTGGGCAACCTACCCCAACCTTCAGGGTATCTAGAGCCCCTTTACAGGTTTTGTACTGTGATAGTCTGAATAGTCAATACCCAGTTTGTGCTCCCTTTCATTCAGTATATCTGGACAGAAGCACTCTTGAGCACCATTTGTTCACCAAACGATTTTTCTATGACGGCTGAAAAAATTGGCGATTCATGCCTTTATTGCCTACTTATCGAGGCTTATAGAATAGCAATAGGCGTTTTTGCCGAAAAAGGCCTCGGTAAGTGGGTTATCGATTCTTATAGAATAGGCCCCTCAATCTGTACATCAATATAAATAGTGTCTTAAGCGGTACCTTTCAAGAAGTTTGACAGCTTTTCCACATCAAAACCTGGAATGCTGACATTTCAGGAACAAAATGTTTGCCTCAGTCACAATTTATATCTCAAGAAACTTATTTTTTACCTGATCATATTATACATTGATGCAAAACTTTTTGTGAGAACGTTCTATAAAAATTGTTGGATTTTTTAATTTCCAAAATGTGGTCTCCCAATTTCAATTACATTGTTTGTTTCCTGCTTCTCTATGCCAAAAAAAGATATTTAAGAAGAAGCTCTGTTATTCCTTCCCCTTTCTTCAAGAACTCTAAGAACCTCAATGATCTGTTATTCATTTAATGAGACTTAAACTCAGTTAACGTTTCATTAAATGCTAATGAGGATCTTCAAAGCTCAGTAATGATGCACTAATTACTGGTTTCAGCCAAAATAAACCTTTACATTACTATAATGGATGTTTGTGATAATAATATGCAAAAAAGGTGTTCCCTGTAACAATGTATATCCACTCATCTCCGTTGACCTATGTTATACTTAACGCAGGAATTTAATGTTATGTGAGTTCACTTTATGTGTAACATCATGTTATAATAGCAGTAACTATTAGTGCTATTATAATAGCACTCACTATTGGATAATTAATACAGACAGTGTTTCCCCATCCCAGCATCACATACGGTATCACTCTAGCAGCTATTTTGATAGGTAATCACTTACAATAAAGTTTAGATTATTGCACCTTCTATAAATACTGATCAATTTGTTTATTTAAAAAAAGGATGCAATGGGAAATACAGTATAATGGATGATAAACAGAACACAGGTATAATATCAGTATAGTATCTAATTTGTAGACTTTTGTTGACTAAATTACTAAAATCCTTAAAGAATGAAATCCATAAAAAGCATATGTTTTTAACACAACATATAGGACCTTCATTCTGAGTTGTATAATCAATATCATACCAAGAACTTAGTGAAAAAAAAGCCATGAAGAACACCACTTCTCTACCATATATCGTCTTTAACAGTTCACTTACACTACTTTTACGATTGAGATACAGTTTACTTCTGTATTGAGTATGTGATAAATGTAATTACGTATGTGTAGAACTATGGTTTAATGTATTTGTGTATTAGAAGCTGTTAATGCGTAGCTGTTAACATGTTTACTGCACATACGTAGGTGTGCAAGCACCTTAACGCATTGTTTTCTTTGCTTGTGAGGACCCTAACGGATGTTGTTTTTGTACTTTGTAGATACAGTACTTTTTAAACTCAGGAAAATGAATGGACATTACCTATTTAGGCAACGCCACGTTAGTTGCCCAGATTTTATGGAGCTCTGTGGATCTGCCCCTAAGAGAATGAAGGGACAACGGAGTATACACTATTTTAATTTAGCCTAATTGGTAGGAGTACAGGAATTGTTCTTTTTGTTTTTCTATATCTAAGACCTAACTTTTTACCAGCAGCAAACTTCTATAGGGAGGAGCGCGGTAATACTGTATGTACAGTCTTCCACAAATATTAGGTTAATCCTTTTCCTTGCTGTATACTCCATAAGGCCATTTTAATATACTGTCACTGAAACGTCATTGGGGTAGGTTTATTGGCTCATCTTCTTTATATAGCAGTTCCTTGAAGGTGTATAGAGGATGGAGGAAAATAACCTCCCAAAACAGAGCTCAAATGCATGTGAATAGGCACTTAATCAAATGCATAATTATATGGATAAATTCACAGAGAAATATATGTAACAAGTCCAGTATAAATTCATCCGGAATATAGTTATCTAGATCCCATTATGCTCCTATGAAGGGTTTTTTAACCAACAATAAATATGTTGGTTGGATGTCTGAGAAAACCGTAATATAGATCAACCAGACCCCAGCTAATTGGTGAGCTTTCTACATCCTTGGAGGTGTAAGTCTCCTCCCTTCAGGACAGAGCCCCCACCAATTTTCCAATTAGTGCAGGTATAATAGAGTACACCTTAGTGCCAGTCTGCACATCACCATCCATTGAAGAGTAGGTGAATGTATAAGGCTGACAGAAAGAAATATGTGTAAATTTTAATATATTCCCACCAGTGAATTTGTGCACCCACAGTTTACCTCTATAGTAAGGTAACTATGAAACTGGCTTTGGCCAGCTTTTAATTGCACTACTCACAAAAGTATATGCTTTATTTAACCCCTTCATGGCTTTCTCACATTTTTCACTAGTCCATGGGACAATAATTACATATATTCAGTGTAGGTACCTGCAAATTTGGTTATGCCTTGACTGGTCTGCAGGCTTATAACGCTTTGGCCAAAGGGTTTAACTAAATAACCCTTATTCATGAGATCACTATTTTATCTTAACCTACAGTATCGACACAGCCTATTCTCACACTTCCCGCATGGCAGGATGCGTGCGGGCAGCGTGGAGACGCGGCCGGTCCGCGCGTCACTGTGACGTCACTGTCACGTGCGCGCCCGGCTTCCCCGGCTTCCCCGGCTTCCCCGGCTTCCCCGGCTTCCCCGACACCCCTGAAGGATTGAAGTGAGGTAAGCGGGGGTGCGGGGAAGCAGAGGGGAACAGCAGGAGCAGCTAGGGGGTCGGGAAGGGGGAGCAAAATGCCATGCGAGCGGAGGGGGTGCACGGAGGAGATGCGGCTGGCGCCTGGTCTAGTTTCAGGCGTCAGCCGGAGTAAGCCCCGGTCAACCGGCGGCTTTTGTTAGAATAGGCTGTGTCGATACTGTAATTGGTAGGAGTGCACAAATCGTTCTTTTTATTTTTCTATATGTAAAGGCTATCTTTTTACCAGCAGCAAACTTTTATAGGGAGGAGCATGGTAATATGTACAGTCTTCCACAATTCCCTTTTAGCCTAAGGCTGCGGTCCCAGTCACTGCCACAGCGCACGGCGCAGCGTGCGCTGTGCGTGTAAGCACCGCCCCTCAATAGGGAAGGGCCTAGTACACACCTTCACGCTGAAGGTGCAGCCGCGCCGAACTGCAAGATTTTTTAAACTCAATGAAATTGAGTTTAAAACTTGCGATGGATGCGTGGCCACGCCCCCACCAGCAGTTCACCCAATGAGGGCGAACCAGCCGTGTGACATAATGGGCATGCCCCCGCAAATCCCCGACCACACCCCTCCCGTCGCAAGCTCCCTCTCTCCCCTCAGACCGCAGATCACGGTTAGCGCTATGCACGCGCCACCCCCTCAGCGGGCGCGCGTGTCACAGACATGACTGGGACCGCAGCCTAAGAAATTGGCTATAGGGAATATTATAAATCCATATTTTGTCATGGCTACTTGAAGGATGTAAATATGAATTAACATTTCTTTACTTAAAGAATGTTTTAGTAAATAGTACATTATTTTCCACATAAATCTTGAAGTCCAGAAAAAGAATTTGGACGTCATTATTCTCACCACTGAATTTTAAATCATAGCAAAAAGGAGTAAAGAAATTTCTTGATAAACTTTGATGTGGGTAAATAAGAAATAACCAAAAAATAAAATGCACCAGTAGTGATTGAGCGATTTTTCCATATTATAAATGAGAAATACTGAATGTAATGATATCTAGATAATATATCTTTAGGTCTTAAAGGTCATCAGTGCATATCCACAGCGAGCGCATATTGTAGGATCTTTTGTGGACACTCTCTTGGGTCTTAAAGTAAATATGTAATGATATACAATATTCTATGCTTTCCTATTAGATCACCATAACACACTACTTCACACGTGCAGAACTTTATTTTAAGTCCCTTAAAAATTTGCAAAAGATGTGTAATAAGGAACCTAATCTATACACTTGCTGAATTTGAGGATACACCTATTCACAGTTTATGCTAGAAATATGCAAAAATCTCAAATCTTCCACTCCAAACGTTGTGATGTTTTAATAAATAACAATAAGGCTCACATTTAGTATAATTAGAAGAGAAAATAACCGAAGCCACTGCGATGAACCAGCAAACAGCAAAAGCGAATCAATGTAGAAAAATGCATTATTTAAGCACATAGGGGAATAGGCTATACCATATCCTCCCTCTACGTGTTTCACGCCACCAAAGGGTGCTTCGTCTGCACTAACCCCCAGATGAAGCGACCTTTGGTGGCATTAAACACGTAGCGGGAGTATATGGTCTAGCCTATTCCCCCCCCTATGTTTCTAAATAAAGTATTTTTCTACTTTGATTCGCCTTTCTGCTTGCTGGTTCATCGCAGTGGCTTCGGATGTTTTTCTCTTCTAATCATTATTGCCAACCCAAGATCCAGGATGCCCGCAAGGAGAGAGTGCTATTGAGAAGTGCCTGCTTCAGTTTAATTGCCTGCCCACGATCATGCGAATCACAGACCAGACACAGAGGATCTCCTTTCCCAGATCGGAGGAAACACTGCACCCCCAGGACATATGTCAGGATTGAGTTTTACCGGGGACCTCCACTTCAGCTGAATTTGCCTGTCCATGATTACGCGGATCACGGAACCAAATCAGACCCAATGACAGAGGATCTCTTTTTGCCCAGATCAGAGGACAGGCTACAGAGGTAAGGAAACTATATAAATATATATATACATGGTCACAAATTACACATTATGAATATTTATTTTTATACACTAGCAATACTTTATTTATGCACATTATTAGGAGACATTATATCCTCTCTTTTGGGGTTATCACATCATAATTTTATTATTAGCCCACATGGTAGCGGCTTGAATTATCATTTACCATATATTCATTTATATTATATATATCATACTGATAGGCGCAGACTTTTTTTCTTGTATATATATATATATATATTTGACACACAAATGAAAAAGACAAAGACAATCCCCTTAGTAGCACTCTAAATTACACCTAAACTAATCTTATAAAATAAAGATTGTTTAAAAGAAACAGATGCTCCGCCAATTCAGGAAAAATGAACAAGATTTTATTTCTTTAACAGCAAGACACACTGACTTAAAAACATGAAAGTACTAAAGACAGCCTATGAAAATATATATGTATCAAAATTATAAGAAGAGGACTTCTAATCAAATACTATCAATATTACAAAGAAAAAAAACTAAAATGTGTCTAAATAAAATTTAAATAATGACAACAAAGTAGCTTAATCTAACATAACAGGCAATACAAAATATATTCCTACTAACATATATACCTGATAGAGTGATAAATCATTGCGTTGGAAAAAGTATATAGTCAATGACCCAGTATATAGCCAGGAAAAAATAACATGTATACCAAAAAAAGGGGGGGGGGGGAAGAGAACACACAGGGAAAAATGATATAACAAAAATAGTAATTATACCCTGAGCAGCATTTCCCAAAAATGAAAACGATGAGAACTGATGCAGCAAACAAAAAATATAACTAGTAAGGACATTTAGCAAACAGAGTCATACATATTGAAAACACCACAATGCACAGCACTGAAAGGACAGGTAATGCCCAACCAGCAAAGACCATAATACTCAGCTGCAGCTAGATTTTGTGAAACATATGTCCATATCGTTGTGCAGGATGCGTTCCAAAGTTTGCTTATAACAGGAATAAAGAAAGTCCAAAATGCTGCATCAGATCCATCGCAAGTCCCTCAGAATAAAGATTACATAAAGGCTGTGATAAAGTATACACTCAACGCATTTCACCCGTCGGTGGACTTCTTCCCGGAGTGACTGCAGCAAGGGATTCTGGGAAATTACATGCAAATGAGCACACAGTGTCACTTTTTGCCTCAATAACCATTTTTAACATGGTTCCCTATGGTTATTGAAAATGGTTATTAAAAATGGTTATTGAGGCAAAAAGTGACACTGTGTGCTCATTTGCATGTCATTTCCCAGAATCCCTTGCTGCAGTGAAAGTGCTGTATGCTGGGTGATAATGGGGAAAGGCGGGGTTGCAGACCTGCCTAAGACATGCAGATGAGCATACAGTTGTATTTGCATATTTGCTTTCCTGTGGAGGGTTTTTGTCACTTTTTTTACTCACCATAACTTAACTCAGTATTATGGTATATATATATATATATATATATATATATATATATATATATGTATATATATATGTATATATGTATATGTATATGTATATGTATATGTATATGTATATATATGTATATATATATATATGTATGTAAACACAGAAAAAGAAAAAGAAACCTCTCAAAAAGCACTCAGACTAATAATGCAAAGAATAATAATAATACATTTATTAAATAAAAATATAAAGGAAAACAAAAAACAGCTGACTGAAACCCTGACTAACTGGACTCAAAAAATTATCATGGGACAGAAAAAATAAATAACCCAAAAATACTAACTTACATAAGAGAAAAGTATATTACGAATAAAACCCCAATAAAGGAAACAACTATGGGGACCAAGCAGCCATAGTGATCCACAACCGGCCGGTCATAGAGAGGAGATAATGAACAATAAACCTATTAGAGACAGAAAACTCTAAAGAAAAAAATAATAGTGGTTTTAGACCACCAGGAAGAGTATAAACATAACATGGATAAATATACCAAGCATACTATGCATTTTGTATCCCCCAATTGTGTAAATACCTCTTTTTCATATTGTATTTTAGGCTAAATCACCACGTTCCCACCTTTATCTGCTGGTTTGATTTCCACTGTCGATATTTTGCTTAGGTCGGTAATTGCCCTCCACTGCGAACCAGATAAATTATTGAAGCCTGTGTACTTCGGTAATTTGAGTATGTCCTCGGTTACTAGATTCACAAAAATTTCAATAGAAGAATTAGTTTGTATTGGAGGGCAAAATGTTGATTTCGGTCTAAAATGTGATACCAGACTTAGCTCATTAACATCCCCAGTGGAAACCAATGTTGGTGAACCAAGATCTTGGAGTAGTTCTAGCTCCTGTGTATTTCAAACTTGATCACTCTCCCTTCCAGTCTCGTCATTGCAAGACATTTTGTTAAAATGTTTGGTGAGGAGCAGCTTACGACAAAATAAATTCAGGTCTTTGATCCAATCAAATTTGTTAACATTGGCGTTGGTGAAAAAGATAGGCCCTTCTGAAGAACAGATGTCTGCTCATCAGACAGGACCACATCTGAAAGGTTAATTATTGTTAATTCATTACTTACCACTTGGCATGTTTTCCCTTCCTCCCCCCGTAGCCGTACTGCTCTCTGTCTCTCAGTTGACGACTTCCCGCGCCTCGTCCTCCTGGCGGGTGATTTTGTCCATCGGTCTGTCATAAAAAAGATAATGAACTCGCATCTCCTTCCGCTGAGTGCCTGGAGTCATAATCTGAAGAGTCCATGTCGGTAGATATAGCACCAGAAACGGTGGCTGTCTTACTTGGTTGTTGAGATCGTGATTTCTTGGCAGATCTTTTGCCACATTGCCACTTGTAAACCTTGTCTGTTTGGTAGTCGGTAGTGTCACGGGTAAATTTAAGTTTCTTTATTTCAATAATTTCATTCTCATATTTAACGATGTCTTCTTCTATTGGTGTAACATGCTCCAAATCACTGGGATCAAGATTCTTGTATAGTGTCTCTATTTCTAGAGAAACTTCCTTAAAAATATTAGTGTCGTGTTCAATAAGAATACTCATTAGTTCAAACGAGCAGTTATTTAATGCACCCTCCCATCTAACTTTGTGATTTGGGTCACTGAATTGGAATGCAGGAAAAGTTTGTATTCTAAGGCCCCAGGGTATTAACTTATGGTCAAGATATTTCTCAAGGGCAGTCTTATTCCACCATGTTCTTGCACGCTTACGCATCAATGTATTCAATAGTTTGATGTTATCTTTTCCTATGGCTGACACCGGTTGGGGTGCCTGAATATGGCTGACATCAGCCATTTTAAAAATTTCATCAGCATTTTTTAACCGTTCTTGCTCTTTAGCATTAAAATCCATTATAAATTAGATCAAAAAATTATTAAATAATATTGTATTGGTGGAGCTGGTATTCTAAGAACACTGTTAGACAGAAACAAAATATATCATACATATACTGTAGATGAATACCGCATCAAACAACCAAAAAATAAATGCACAGTCTAAACCAAAACAGAAAATAACTGAAAATAACAGAAATAATAACTACTAGGCGGTGCTAGAGGAATAAAATTAATATGTAAACACAGAAAAAGAAACCTCTCAAAAAGCACTCAGACTAATAATACAAATAATAATAATAATAATAAATGTATTAAATCAAAATATAAAGGAAAACAAAAAACAGCTGACTGAAACCCTGACTAACTGGACTCAAAAAATTATCATGGGACAGAAAAAATAAATTACCCAAAAAGACTAACTTACATAAGAGAAAAGTATATTATGAACAAAACCTCAATAAATGAAACCACTATGGGGACCAAGTACCCATAGTGATCCACAATCGGCCAGTCATAGAGTGGAGATAATGAACAATAAACCTATTAGAGACAGAAAACTCCAAAGAAAAAAAATAATAGTGGTTTTAGACCACCAAGAAGAGTATAAACATAACATGGATAAATATACCAAGCATACTATGCTAGTGTGTGGGGCACTGTGATATAATGACCTAATGACATAGAACTATAAATATAGCACATAACAAAAAACATTAAGGTACTACAGTGACCCAAACACAAAACCACAATAGGGACATATACAGGAGAGAGACTCATATATTTCAAACCAGTATGATTACTGCATGATAACCATAGTATGTGAAAAAAGTATACTCAGCTCCTGTATGGCAAGGATGACATGGATCCAAATGCAGTAAAAGATCCTAAATTGTGGTAACCACAAACAAAATACAGCAGCTACATATAAGGAAAGTTCCACCAAATAATAAAGTCCAGATAAGAGCCAGCAGTCAGGGCCAGCAGCACATAAGTACCACAACGCGTTTCACCCACTAGGGCTTCTTCTAAGGTGGTAATTGGGCCATAGAGCACGTCCGGTTTAAAAGGACATTGTATGATGACGTATTTCGCGCCAAAAAGTCCCGAAACCATACATATTGCAGGGTTGACTGCCGCGCATGCGCTTCACAAATATCCATACCAGATCCAAGGTAGATGGCGCTATAACCAGGCAGCTTCTGCTTCCATAGCAGAACAAATTCTCAGAGCCTAAGGTAAAGTAGTGACGTCATATTCACACATCCATGATAAAGAGACTTTGAAGTTCAACAGATGTTATAGTATAATAGCACAACAATAACATCTGTTGAACTTAAGAATAGAAAAACATATTTTGAGTGTGCACTGGATGGACATTCGATGGACATTCTCGCCTTCAAAGTCTCTTTATCATGGATGTGGGGTCTGCTACTGCGCATGTCACATGAGTATCGGCATGTTTCATCTTGCCTGCTATGAAAGCAGGTAATTTCCCGGCTGCAGCACTATTTCAGGTGTCTGATGTGAAAGTCTATTATGCGCATGCGCGGGAATTGAACTCCCGTTGCGGAGCGAAGATGACGTCATTGGGCTATCTCAGTCTCTATGGGATTGCATATGTGCCCGGTTGCATTACTGTTTATCCAGATGCTATGTGCCCGGTTGCATTACTGTTTATCCGGATGCTTGATATGGAGGTCTGTCATGCGCATGGACTCCCGTTTCTGCGTGAATATGACGTCACTACGTTACCTTAGGCTCTGAGAATTTGTTCTGCTATGGAAGCAGAAGCTGCCTGGTTATAGCGCCATCTACCTGGGACCTGGTATGGATATTTGTGATGCACATGCGTGGCAGTCAACCCTGCAATATGTATGGGTACGGGACTTTTTTGGCGCGAAATACGTCATCATACAATGTCCTTTTAAACCGGACATGCTCTATGGCCCAATTACCACCTTAGAAGAAGCCCTAGTGGGCAAAACGCATTGTGGTACTTATGTGCTGCTGGCCCTGGCTGCTGGCTCTTATCTGGACTTTATTATTTGCTGGGACTTTCCTTATATGTAGCTGCTGTATTTTGTTTGTGGTTACCACCATTCAGGATCTTTTACTGCATTTGGATCCATGTCATCCTTGCCATACAGGAGCTGAGTATACTTTTTTCACATACTATTGTTATCATGCAGTAATCATACTGGTTTGAAATATATGAGTCTCTCTCCTGTATATGTCCCTATTGTGGTTTTGTGTTTGGGTCACTGTAGAACCTTAAGGTTTTTTGTTATGTGCTATATTTATAGTTCTATGTCATTACTGCACCGACACACTTTATTCGAGCAAATACCCAGTATGTACCTGGCAGATACCTGGAATGCGCCGCTCCTCACCTCTGACAAGCCCCGTTGCGTTTGCCTTCCCAGCCTGGGTTCATGCCTGGCTGACGGGCGGCTGATCTGTTAAATGATAATGATTAGGATTTAATAGGCTGCAATGCTTTGCGTGTCTACCAGATGGCATAAATTCATGAATTGTAATGCAGTATATATATATATACTGTGCAGTATTGCAGCCAGCGGGAATAAAATGCTTCAATCCCTGCTTGGAAAATACCTCAATGCACTCGGGCAGAAAACAGTCACAAACCTCAATACACCCGGGTATACCCAAATTCGTGGGACTAGCCGAGCTCGAATAAAGTGTGTCGCCAGTGTAGGTCATTATATCACAGTGCCCAACACACTAGCATAGTATGCTTGGTATATTTATCCATGTTATGTTTATACTCTTCCTGGTGGTCTAAAACCACTATTATTTTTTTCTTTAGAGTTTTCTGTCTCTAATAGGTTTATTGTTCATTATCTCCTCTCTATGACCGGCCGGTTGTGGATCACTATGGGTGCTTGGTCCCCATAGTGGTTTCATTTATTGAGGTTTTGTTCATAATATACTTTTCTCTTATGTAAGTTAGTCTTTTTGGGTAATTTATTTTTTCTGTCCCATGATAATTTTTTGAGTCCAGTTAGTTAGGGTTTCAGTCAGCTGTTTTTTGTTTTCCTTTATATTTTGATTTAATAAATTTATTACTATTATTCTTTGCATTATTAGTCTGAGTGCTTTTTGAGAGGTTTCTTTTTCTGTGTTTACATATTAATTTTATTCCTCTAGCACCGCCTAGTAGTTATTATTTCTGTTATATTCAGTTATTTTCTGTTTTGATTTAGACTGTGCATTTATTTTTTGGTTGTTTGATGCGGTATTCATCTATGTGTATGTTATATATTGTTTCTGTCTAACAGTGTTCTTAGAATACCAGCTCCACCAATACAATATTATTTAATAATTTTTTGATCTAATTTATAATGGATTTTAATGCTAAAGAGCAAGAACGGTTAAAAAATGCTGATGAAATTTTTAAAATGGCTGATGTCAGCCATATTCAGGCACCCCAACCGGTGTCAGCCATAGGAAAAGATAACATCAAACTATTGAATACATTGATGCGTAAGCGTGCAAGAACATGGTGGAATAAGACTGCCCCTGAGAGATATCTTGACCATAAGTTAATACCCAGGGGCCTTAGAATACAAACTTTTCCTGCATTCCAATTCAGTGACCCAAAACACAAAGTTAGATGGGAGGGTGCATTAAATAACTGCTCATTTGAACTAATGAGTATTCTTATTGAACACGACACTATTATTTATTTATTTATTTTTTACTTAAATTTTTATTAAACATTTTTTTTTCATACAGTACAAAAGAAAAATTAACAAAACATATAACATATAAAAGGGGGGATAGGGGAGGGGGGGGAAGGGATAGCATTTGTAAAAAAAAGAGCATTGTACACAACAATTTAACTGTCACATATATCACTCTGTTCCAAGTATTCTAATCTATATATGGGGATATACCTGCATGGCGAAACCAAGGAGCCCAAATCTCAAAGAATTGTGAGGTCGAGCCATTCAGATAGGCTGAGAGTTTTTCCATATAAACTATATGCCAGATTTTATTGTTTATTTGGTTTAAGGATGGGGGGGCAGGTTGTTTCCAATTTTTGGCAATTGTACACCGTGTAGCATTTAACATTTGGGTTAGTACTCTAGCTTTTTTTCGGGGAATATTGGCTATTGGCTTGCCTAACAATATATATACTGGGTCATGTGGGACAGTGATTTCTAGGATCTTGTGTATTAAGGTGAACACTTCTGTCCAAGTTTGTTGGATTTTGGGACATGACCAGAATATATGCAGAATATCCCCAACTTCGCCACAACCACGCCAGCATAGTGGGGAGACCCCTGGGAGAAAAGAGTGCAGTTTGGCAGGAGTCATGTACCATCTGTATATTAACTTGTAAATATTCTCTTTTATTACAACGCACGATGAATTTTTGGAGGCAGCTTCCCAGATGTCATTCCAAGTATCGAGATCTATACAGACATTAAGATCTTTTTCCCAGGATACCATATAGTTATCGGGGGTTTGGTTGCTCTTGATAGAGGATAAACTTTGATATACTCTGGAGGTAATGCCCTTCATATGGGGCTGGTTTAGACACCAGTCTTCAAATAAAGTCAAAGCCTGGGGTTGACCTGATTTGTAGACTGATTGGATATAATGCCTAACCTGGAGAAATCTGAAAAGTCGGCCGTGGGGATGTCATAATTCGTTTGTAAAGAAGCGAATGGGGGGACTTTCCCTTGAGTGAGAATATCCTTGACTCTCGTGAGTCCTTTTTGAACCCAGGTATGGGAGAGCGGGTTTTCTGTGTAAAAAGGAAGGGAGGGGTCCGAGAATAGGGGTTGCATGAGGGAAGGGGAACCAGTTAGTTGAAACTTGGATTTGAGGGAGTCCCAGAGATTACAGGCAAAGGATATCACCGGGTTCTTGAGACTCTCGGGTGGTCTAGACTTTTTGTTGAGCCAGAGAAGATTTTTTATTTTGCATGGGGAACAGATCAAATCCTCTATCTCGACCCACCTCCTTTCGGTTGTGTTTGAATGCCAGCTAACAAGTTGCCCTAATTGAGCTGCTCTATAGTAGTTTTGTAAGTTCAGAAGAGCTAAGCCTCCTTCTAATTTGGACTTATAAAGAATATCTTTGCGGACTCTAGGTCGCCTGTTTTGCCAGACAAATTTCAACATTTTCTTCTGAATATTGTTTAGATCTTTCTGACAGATTTTAACCGGGAGAGTTTGGAAGAGGTAGAGGAGTCGAGGTAAAATGTTCATTTTAATAGTGGTTATTCTCCCAAACCAGGATATTATATATGGGTTCCAATTGGCTAAGTCCTTGACTATCTGCTCAAAAAAGGGTTTAAAATTTGCGTCGTATAGGGTCGAATAATGTTTTGTTAGTTGAACCCCGAGATATTTAATATGGTTCGCATTCCATTTAAAGTCAAAATTTAGTTGGAGTAATTTTATTAATTCTTTAGGGAGGTTTAAACTAAGGGCCATGGATTTGGAATGATTAATTTTATAACCTGAAAGTGAACCGAATTCTGATAATACATGGAAAAGATTAGGGAGGGATGTGAGGGGTTTTGAAAGTGTCAATAGAATATCGTCTGCAAAAAGAGCTATTTTGAATTCTTCCTGGCCAACAGAAATACCCGCAATATTGGGGTTCATCCTTATCTGGCATGCTAATGGTTCTATAGCTAAGGCAAACAATAAAGGTGAGAGCGGACAACCCTGCCTGGTTCCATTTAATATTGGAAAGGGGTCAGACAGAGAGCTGTTCGTCCTTACAGTGGCCGTTGGTGTGGAGTATAGTGTGTTTATACTATTTAAAATTTTGGCTGTGAATCCCATCTGCGAAAGCGTAGCTGACATAAACTGCCAATCTAATCGATCGAACGCTTTTTCAGCGTCTAAAGAAAGTAATAGAGATGGGCACTTCGTGAGATTTGCTACGTGTATTAGATTCACTGTCCTCCTTGTGTTATCAAGGGCTTGTCTGCCCAGGACAAACCCCACCTGGTCCGGATGAACCAATTTAGGGAGGATACTATTTAATCTGTTGGCCAGAATCTTTGCATATAGTTTTAAATCTGTATTTAATAGCGAAATAGGTCTGTAGCTAGAGCACAGCAGGGGATCTTTCCCCTCTTTGGGGATTACCACTATGGTAGCTTGAAGCATGTCTCTAGGAGGGGGAGCGCCTAGTGTCATCTCATTGAAGACTTTGGTAAGAAATGGGAGGAGAGTTGTGGAATATTTCTTGTAATAAAGATTAGAGAATCCATCCAGACCAGGGGCCTTCCCAATTTTCAGGGATTTTATTGCTTCCATAATTTCCAGGGGCTCTATAGTTTTTTCAAGGTTTGTGATGTCGTTTGGGTCTAGAGTAGGGAGTCAGCATTTTGCTAGATAATTTCGAATTTTTATTGCTCTTTTCTCTTTAGCCGAGTCTCCCACTGGGCCTGGTAGATTGTAAAGGGATGTGTAGTAGTCCCTAAATGCATCACTTATGATTTTGGGGTTGTGAGATACTGAGCCATTTTTAGTGTAGATGTTGTGAATTTTAGCCTTAGCTTGTTTTTGCTTTAATTAGCGTGCCAACATTCTATCTGCTTTATTACTTTTTTCATAGTACTTCTGTTGAGTCCATCTTATAGCTCTTTCTGCATTTGACACTAACAAAAGGTTTAGTTCGCCCCTCACTGAGATTATCTGCCTGT
Source organism: Ascaphus truei (assembly GCF_040206685.1). Taxonomy (NCBI): domain Eukaryota; kingdom Metazoa; phylum Chordata; class Amphibia; order Anura; family Ascaphidae; genus Ascaphus; species Ascaphus truei. Next base: position 216,229,957 of record NC_134487.1, read on the forward strand.
AATTTTTCCGAGATGGATTTGACTTGTGGGTAGATTCTAGTTTTGATAATTTTTGTGTTAGTGTTTCAATTTGTTTTGTTTTTTCTTTTTTTTTCTGAGAAGCCAGGGCAATCAGTTTGCCTCTTATCACTGATTTGTGGGCCTCCCAAAGGGTAAAAGAGGAAACCTCTGGGGTATTGTTTAATTCAAAGTATTGGGCCAGTTCTTTTTCTATTAGTTGGAGATTTTGTGGGTTCAGTAGTAGGGATTCATTCAAGGACCACGACCTTGTTTTATTTTTGGACGTGAGGCCAGCCAATTTGGTTATAAGCGTAGAGTGGTCTGACCAAGCAGAGGGGGCAATTACTGCTGAGGAAATATTATTGCTAATTTGTTGGTCTATTAGGATATAGTCAATTCGAGAATAGCTATTATGGGGGTGAGAGAAAAAGGAGAAATCCTTTACATTGCTATTGACTAATCTCCAGGAGTCTACCAACAATAGATCCTTGGTCATAGGTACAAGTCCCCGAGTGGGGGGGGCTATTTTTTGTGGCGGGGGGGGGGGACTGGGAGATTTATCTAGATTTGGGTCCATAATTGCGTTTAGATCTCCTGCTAAAATTAAAAGATCTTTCTGGACAGAGAGAATTAAATTTGTTAGTTCCTGGAAAAAGGATTCTTGATTTTCATTGGGGGCATAAGTGTTGACTATTGTTATATCAGTGGAGTCCAGTGACCCTGTAATAATTAGAATTCTCCCAGCGTGATCATTTTTAATTTTGTCTACTTTGAAGTTTAAATTTTTATGGAAAAGTTTAGCTACGCCATTTTTTTTCGTGGGAGCTGATGAGTGGTAGATTAGGGGGTAGTCATTGCTGAACAGCAGCGACTGATCCTCTTTTTTCAAATGAGTTTCTTGTAGCAAGATTATATCTCCTGCCAGTCTTTTGGCTTCCGAGAGAGCAATACGTCTCTTGCGGGGGGTGTTTAAGCCCTTGGTGTTTTGGGATATTATATTAATCGGCATGGTGGTGGTTCAAGGTTCTATAATAGAACAGAGTGATAACTTACATACAGCTGAAGAGTCGGTACATCCGTCTTTGGAAACAATCTGGTATGGGAACATATACAATGAAAGATATACATATTATTACATGGTAGTGGCAAATGCTTGCAAAACTTGGAGGAGGGGAGGGATAGAGAGGGAAGGGAGGGGTAAACCGAGGACCCCGTCTTCCAAACATTGTTTGGGGGGACCAGCCATGGTAGGACCCGTGGTGCAAGTCTCTCGCACTCACGGGTTAAATGAACGTGAGGGGGGCGGGCAGTGGCCCACCGGCTTGACGTCGCAGTGCTCCGTTGTTTAGGAGCTAAACTTTCGAAAAGGGAAAACAAAATCACCCCATAGAGTACAGGGTGGGTTGTGTGTGTGATCTTACACATCAGGGAAATAAAAGCAAGAATGGGGGGCATTAAACGTTATAACTGTTTACAGCAACATGTCTTTTCTCAATTTTAAAAGCATTGAGTAGGGTTGACTGGCAACTATAGTTTGGCAGACTCTGCATTCGTATTTTACAGGGGGAGAGGGATAAATAACATGGAAAAATTACCTAAAACGTAACCTTTAATATTTTAACCTGTAATAGAGAATTGGTAGCTGAACTTTTGGAGACAAATTCTATTATAGACAACATATAAACTTATATTACAAATACAATTTTGTCTAGAAAACAGTTCCAAACAAACATTGTATGTCAGTCCTTTTAAGTGTTCGGGTTAGTTCAAACTGATTGTCCAACTTTGAATGATTCGAACTTGTGGGTAACTTGGGAGAATAGTTTCACAATGAACAAGGAAATAACCTAGATTCTTTGACTTGTCGTGGTCATTATGGCTTGACCGAATTGGTCGATGTGTTCCAGGTACCTCAAATGTTGGTTAGTTTTTAGGTGGGTTACTGGAGTGGGCCACGTCTCGGTGAGTACCTTAAGTCCAGACCACGTTGTGGCTTGTCTGCCATCTTAAATGGGTGTTAAGTATGTATCCAGCTCTAGTTCTTCAAGTGGGTTGGGTCTTTGCTCGCCCAGAGGTTGGTGTTTTCACCCATGCCTGGCGTTGTGCCTTAGGTGAATGACGAGGCTTTTGAGAGGCCTCCGGATCCTCTGGTTCGAGTAAGCCCAATGATCGTAGTTTTTCCTCACCTTCTTCAGGTGTGAGTAGGATGTACATCGTCTCTTGATGAGTGAACAAAATTTTGCACGGGAAACCCCAGCGATAGCGGATTTTATTGTTCCGCAGTGAGTTGGTGATCTGCGTGAACATTCTCCGTTTATTCAGCGTGGTTTGAGCCAAGTCCGGGAAGATGAGGAGTGGAACATTATCCTGCTCTATCTTTGGGGTGGTTCTAGCGGCTCTCAGTATTTCTTCTTTAATACGGAAATAGTGTAAGCGAGTGATCACATCTCGTGGCTTTGCTGGGTCTACGCCTTTCGGTCTAGGAAGCCTATGGGCTCTGTCCATCTGAAGTTTTTCATCCGATGTTTCGGGTAACAGGGACATGAAAAGCCGAGTGAGATAAGCATCCAATTGGGCATTGTCCTCTTCTTCCGGGATACCTCTGATCCGCAGGTTATTGCGTCTTGACCGGTTCTCCGTATCTTCCAGTTTTTCGAAGATAGTTTTGACTTGAGTTTTTAATTCCTCGATGTCTTGTGTTTGGGTCTCCTGTGCAAGGGCGGTGTTATCCACTTTCTCCTCCAAGTCCACAATGCGGTCACCTATGGACGCAATCTCCTCTCTGATTCTGCGGCGGAAGCTCTGCATCTCAGAGTGGAAAGAGCTTTTTAGTTCTTGTACAAACCCCATCATTTCTTTGTGGGTAAGTGGAGCGTCCGTCTCTTCTCCAGAGTCTAGATCTGAATCTGCGTCTCCGCCTGCGGTAGACGCTTCTTGATCTTTGGTATTTTGTTTTTTGAAGAAAAGGGATGCCTCACGTCTGGTCACCGGTTTTTTTTGTTTAGTGGATGGCATGTTTGTTGTTTTTTCTTGGTAAGTTTTTTGACTTTGAATAGAGCTGAATATATTTAGGTGATGTAGCACAAAAAAAAAAAAAAAAAAAGAGAATAGTTAAATTGGAATAAGCCCCCTCATTCCTATGGAGACCTGATCACACAAACATTGGAAACGGATTTTGCTCTCCCCCTTCTCATCTGGGCTGATTTTAGAGACTGTACTGGGCCCAGTGGAAAGTTAATGGAGGATGTTGGGACTCCCAGTGAAAATGGTTTGTAGGGGAGGGAGAGTGGGTGAATTTTCATTAACACTTTCTTCCAGCTCTTTATTTTCAGTGTCACTTTATCTTTTATTTACTTAGATGCAGTTTGTGCTGTTTGGGAGGAGCAAGGTGGCCGCCAACCACCTCTTAACAGTGTCTGTGTTGGTTGGGTGGACCAAGATGGCCGCTGGCTACTCCCAGCAGTGATGTGCCAGATGGGTGAACCAAGATGGCCGCCGGCCACCACTCAAACAGGGCCGCGCTGAGTGGTAAGTCTTCCCCCCTCTGGGTGGATTGTCCCCCCCCCTCCTCCCACGGAGCTCACAGGGCCCTGGAGCCACAAGGGAAGGCACCCACTCTGGTTCCGCTGCACCTCCGATCGGCAGCTGTCGGCGCCTCACACTTTAGCCGGCGCCATCTTGCTGTTCCGGCAGGGCATGGGCTCGGGCATGTGGGGATAAGTTTATTAGAGAGGGTTATGTGAGGGGAGGGCGAGCGGCGACCCCCCGACTGCAACGGCGCACCTCCGCCTAGCTCGGTGAAGCGCAGGGACACCCCTTACCTCCTTCCGTGAGTCCGGAATCGGCTGTTTCTAATGCAACCTCCCGGTCCCTGCGGCCATCTTGGGATCAGCTTGGAGGCAGAGGGGGAACCTGCGATCGATTTGGCAGCCGCGGGGCCAGTTCCAATTACGCTGGGGGGAGCCCAAAGGTGTTCTAACTTGTGCCAGACCGTGGCAAGTGTTTTTTGGGGTGTTTTGCCTCCCAATCTTCGGGTTTGATCGGGTATAGCTGTCGGTTTCCTTAGGAGCAGAGCAAGCTGCGACTCGCACGCTCAGACCCCTGGCCACGCCCCCCGACACTATTATTTTTAAGGAAGTTTCTCTAGAAATAGAGACACTATACAAGAATCTTGATCCCAGTGATTTGGAGCATGTTACTCCAATAGAAGAAGACATCATTAAATATGAGAATGAAATTATTGAAATAAAGGAACTTAAATTTACCCATGACTCTACCGACTACCAAACAGACAAGGTTTACAAGTGGCAACGTGGCAAAAGATCTGCCAAGAAATCACGATCTCAACAACCAAGTAATACAGCCACCGTTTCTGGTGCTATATCTACCGACATGGACTCTTCAGATTATGACTCCAGGCACTCAGCGGAAGGAGATGTGAGTTCATCATCTTTTTTAGGACAGACCGATGGACAAAACCACCCGCCAGGAGGACGAGGCGCGGGAAGTTGTCAACTGAGAGACAGAGAGTGGTACGGCTACAGGGGGAGGAAGGGCAAACATGCCAAGTGGTAAGTAATGAATTAACAATAATTAACCTTTCAGATGTGGTCCTGTCTGATGAGCAGACATCTGTTCTTCAGAAGGGCCTTTCTTTTTCACCTACGCTCTATGTTAACAAATTTGATTGGATCAAAGACCTGAATTTTTTTTGTCGTAAGCTGCTCCTCACCAAACATTTTAACAAAATGTCTTGCAGTGACGAGACTGGAAGGGAGAGTGATCAAGTTTGGAATACACAGGAGCTAGAACTACTCCAAGATCTTGGTTCACCAACATTGGTTTCCACTGGGGATGTTAATGAGCTAAGTCTGGTATCACATTTTAGACCGAAATCAACATTTTGCCCTCCAATACAAACTAATTCTTCTATTGAAATTTTTGTGAATCTAGTAACCGAGGACATACTCAAATTACCGAAGATCACAGGCTTCAAAAATGTATCTGGTTCGCAGTGGAGGGCAATTACCGAAATAAGCAAAATATCGACAGTGGAAATCAAACCAGCAGATAAAGGTGGGAACGTGGTGATTTGGCCTAAAATTCAATATGAAAAAGAGGTATTTAGACAATTGGGGGATACAAAATGCTTTTCTGAACTTGGCTCAGACCCTACGGCTAAATTTAAGTTAGAACTGGACTGTATCCTGGAGAACGCTTGTTCACAGGGTACAATAACACCCAAAATTAGCAAGGGTCTAATGTCCAAATATCCTATTGTACCCACGTTCTATTTTCTACCGAAGGTACACAAAAAAAACCTTAATCCCCCTGGTAGGCCCATTGTGGCAGGGATACGGGGTTTGAGTGAGCCAATCTGCCGTTTTACTGATTCTATTTTGTATCCCATAGTTGAGACCCTACCAACCTTCCTTTGTGACACTATGGATGCCCTATCAAGATTAAATGAGATCACGGTTGATGGAAATGTAATTCTAGCTACATGCGATGTGGAGGCACTCTATACCTCCATCCATCACCAGGATGGTCTCAGGGCGTCACACATGTTTCTATCCATGACAAATCTATCACGCTCCTTAGTGGATTTTTTGATGGAGTTAATGTCCTTTATTCTTACACATAAAATGTATTCCTAAACAAAAAATAGTTATGTTCAGCTTAGGGGAACTGCTATGGGGGCAGCTTGTGCCCCATCATACGCTAACCTTTTTTTAGGTTGGTGGGAGCGGGAGGTGGTTTTTATTGAGGCCAACAGAGTGATGACGGATCGGGTTCTGTTGTGGTCGAGATACATCGATGACATCCTAATCCTCTGGCAGGGCAGTGCAGAGGATTTTGGTTTGTTTGTCGATGTGCTCCACCACAACAGCCTGAATATTAAGTTAACTTCCAAACATAGTTCCAGTTCTATAGATTTTTTAGATCTGTGTATCAACATTGATGCTGACGGAACACTGAGTACAGATATTTTTAGAAAGGAAACTGCCACCAATGCAATTCTACATGCCTCCAGCTCCCATCCAAGACATCAAATTTCGGGAGTGCCGATCGGCGAATTTATTCGCCTTAAACGAAACTGCTCGAATCCTAGTATCTATGAATTAAGAGCAACAGAGATGAAATCTAGGTTTAAATCAAGAGGGTACAGTAAATCAATAATCAACAAAGGCTATGAACGTAGCAAAAATATGAGTAGGGCCTCCTTATTGAAACCTAAGATTAAGGAAAGAAATACTTTAAAAAAAAGTAGGTTTATTGGTACATTTACCCAGCAATGGAACCAGTTGCGAAGTATTTTACAACAACACTGGCCGATTCTCATGATGGACCCCGATTTAAAAGATAGTTTAGGGCCTAAAGTAGATTTGACTAGCAGACGGTCTCCCAACCTTAGAGACAAGTTGGTTCACAGCCACTACATTGCACATACTAACCCTACCTTCTTGTCAACTTTTGACAAGAAGGGATTTTTTAAATGTAGTGGCTGTTCTGCCTGTAAATTTGTAAGGCAGACTTCTACCTTTACAGATAGTAAGGGGATACAACAGTTCAAGATTAAGCAATTTTTGAACTGTCGTTCCAAGGGGGTAATCTACTACCTTACATGCCCCTGCAATAAAATATATGTAGGCATGTCTACGCGAGAGGTTCGTTTTATTATATTAGAACACTGTCGGAATATTAAATCGGCATCCAGGGATCTAGAATCATCTAAAAAGATCACCACAGTTGCTAAATATTTCCTAAGTGAACATAAGGCTGACAATTCCGTACTATCTGCATTCGCCATAGAACGCGTCTCTTTGGGGATACGTGGTGGCGATATCGAATGAGCGCTTCTACAGAGGGAATGCAGGTGGATTGTCACTCTGGGCTCAATGTTACCCCAAGGTCTGAATGATTGCCTGGGGTTTTCTATTTTTTTATGATTTAAGATATTATCCGTCTTCCCCAGTTTTGGCCTTTCCCTCCCGCTTTTCTTAATAAAATTTTGGTTTTTATTTTTAAGGGATTTAAAGGTCGGTGTTTAGGTTTATGACTGTTTTTTATGTTTTATTTATTTACAGTTGTTCACAGTGACCCTTACCTTTCTCTCCCCTCACTCCAGCTATAATAACTACATAAAATTTATTTTCACCTTTTCTGTTTTAGTATTTTAGTACTGATCTGATAATAGTTTGTTTTTATTTAGTACATTGACTCTTTTTCTTTTCCCCTACTTTAGATATTAGATATTAGATATTTAGATATTAATTAATATTCAATGTATCCTGAGGATTTCCTTACAGTGGAGATATCATACCTTTGGACATTCTTGCCTTCAAAGTCTCTTTATCATGGATGTGGGGTCTGCTACTGCGCATGTCACATGAGTATCGGCATTTTTCATCTTGCCTGCTATGAAAGCAGGTAATTACCCGGCTGCAGCACTATTTCAGGTGTCTGATGTGAAAGTCTATTATGCGCATGCGCGGGAATTGAACTCCCGCTGCGGCGCAAAGATGACTTAATTGGGCTATCTCAGTCTCTATGGGATTGGCCTGCTATGTGCCCGGTTGCATTACTGTTTATCCGGATGCTTGATATGGAGGTCTGTCATGCGCATGGACTCCCGTTGCTGCGTGAATATGACGTCACTACGTTACCTTAGGCTCTGAGAATTTGTTCTGCTATGGAAGCAGAAGCTGCCTGGTTATAGCGCCATCTACCTGGGACCTGGTATGGATATTTGTGATGCGCATGCGCAGCAGTTAACCCTGCAATATGTATGGATACAGGACTTTTTTGGTGCGAAACACGTCATCATACAATGTCCTTTTAAACCGGACGTGCTCTATGGCCCAATTACCACCTTAGAAGAAGCCCTAGTGGGTGAAACGCGTTGTGGTACTTATGTGCTGCTGGCCCTGACTGCTGGCTCTTATCTGGACTTTATTATTTGCTGGGACTTTCCTTATATGTAGCTGCTGTATTTTGTTTGTGGTTACCACCATTCAGGATCTTTTACTGCATTTGGATCCATGTCATCCTTGCCATATAGGAGCTGAGTATACTTTTTTCACATACTATTGTTATCATGCAGTAATCATACTGGTTTGAAATATATGAGTCTCTCTCCTGTATATGTCCCTATTGTGGTTTTGTGTTTGGGTCACTGTAGTACCTTAAGGTTTTTTGTTATGTGCTATATTTATAGTTCTATGTCATTAGGTCATTCCATCACAGTGCCCCACACACTAGCATAGTATGCTTGGTATATTTATCCATGTTATGTTTATACTCTTCCTGGTGGTCTAAAACCACTATTATTTTTTTCTTTAGAGTTTTCTGTCTCTAATAGGTTTATTGTTCATTATCTCCTCTCTATGACCGGCCGGTTGTGGATCACTATGGCTACTTGGTCCCCATAGTGGTTTCCTTTATTGGGGTTTTATTCATAATATACTTTTCTCTTATGTAAGTTAGTATTTTTGGGTTATTTATTTTTTCTGTCCCATGATAATTTTTTGAGTCCAGTAAGTCAGGGTTTCAGTCAGCTGTTTTTTGTTTTCCTTTATATTTTGATTTAATACATTTATTATTATTATTCTTTGCATTATTAGTCTGAGTGCTTTTTGAGAGGTTTCTTTTTCTTTTTCTGTGTTTACATATTAATTTTATTCCTCTAGCACCGCGTAGCAGTTATTATTTCTGTTATTTTCAGTTATTTTCTGTTTTGGTTTAGACTGTGCATTTATTTTTTGGTTGTTTGCGGTATTCATCTATGTGTATGTTATATATATATATATATATATATATATATATATATATATATATATATATATATATATATATATATATATATATATATATATATATATATATAACAAGAAAAAAAGATTGCGCCTATCAGTCTGATATATATAATATAAATGAATATATGGTAAATGATAATATATAAATATATATATATATATCTCTGAGCCAGTCAATACATTGGAGGCAATTTCCCTTTCATTCCTCTCTCCAACTGACGGCACACTGCTTAACCTATTAACACTTGATAGTGTACTAGCTTCTTACCGGAGCGCAAGTAGCACAAACATCACATTTAATATGCACATTTTTACCTTGTGCTATTTATAAATCTAATTATAAATATATTAATACACGATTTGACCATGAAACAGCTCATCAGCAAATTTACATTGTATGTGGGTAGATGAATTACATGATAAAAGTTATATATGATGAAGACCTATAACACAAATACTTGTAATAATTCCAATTGACTTCTATTACAGCATGGCTTTATTTAACCAAACAAATTGTTTATACAGTGACATATAGAGAGAGACCCAGGTATATGTCTATAATCTGTCACTTCCCTCTTATGTATACAACATTTATGTAAAGGCAGTTACAGTACTTTGTTTTTATTTTTTTTAAATTGTCCTATTGGCCAAGTGAAATCTTTTGAGCAGAGAGATTCACTGACTCTCCTCTGAATTTATTTGGATAAGCCATAAACTGTTTAGATAATATGAGCAGCTGGAAGGAAGTGTAGAATGTTGACATTCTGTATGTGACACGTGAAAACATTGATAGCATTCTTAACAGACAGTGCGCATAAAAAACATTCACTTCAGATCTGATATTAAAGGAATTTCTCAGAAGATTGTAGTACAGTGTCACTTGAGACATGATGTTCGAGGGCCACAAAAATCCTGTCTTCAGAACCCATTGTTCTGTAGCCAACACCCACTACTGTATAAGAGTTCAACCAAATTTCATCTGATTACAGTATGTTAATCTTAAATACAATATTTGACTGCATTACATTGAAATGACCTACTATTTCACAAGAGCAGACGTTTGTCTTATTTGTTTAAAACAGTTGCTAAACGTGTATTATGCTTTCTTTAAATGTTTCCAAATGGCAAAACTGAATTATGACCACTTTGTACACTACAGCCGGAAATATAATTTTAGCCATGCATTACACTGGCATGCAATAAAGTAAACTATTGATGTAAGATAGTAGGGGCTAAATGGGGCCTATATGGGCTTAAAAAACATAAATTGATGTTTTTTTTTGTTATTTATTGCTTGTTTACTAATACATCATTTATAAAAAGTATAAGTGATACACTGCACATGTTTTATTTTGCACAATATACTGTATAGAAATATGTATATACAGATGCAGCGGCCATAATTTAATGAAATCACGCGGTTTATACCTTGGAATACCCAGGTGATGGCGTGGGATTACTTCCAACCGTACCGCCTTAAGACGCGAGTGCAGGCGAGTGCATAAAATGGCATTTTAGTACTCTGGCTTTTAAACACCTGAAATTGACACAGTAGCACAATACTGTGCACATTACAATTAATTCACTTCATTGCATATACTTGCACACAATCCATAAAACTCAAACAAAGCAACAGCGATATACGCGCGTGCCTGGGGCGATTGGCCGCGTTCATGCTACGTGGAGTACAGCAGCGCACACGAAAATGGCGCTGCATCTGTACAGCTCAACCCCGTTATAGCGCGACCCGTTACAACGCGAGTCCGCATATAACGCGATGTGAACGTGGCTCCCAATTATCACTTACCAAAACCTAACCAATCATTTAACATAACAGAAACATTCACTTACCCAAACCCGGGGATCTGAAGGCAGACTGGTTAATTATATAGGAAAAGGAATCAGGGGAGCGTCAGTGCCTAAGGAAAAAATGTGATACTCGCATAGTGCAATATGTTAACAATACACATACACAGGCAGAGCTCTCATAAGTAAACAGTGAGTTTAGCCCCTACTATCTTATGATTTTCCTTAGGCACTGACGCTCCCCTGATTCCTTTTCCTGTTACTTTGCGGACCGTGAAACAGTCCTTAAGGGTTTGAGTGTCTATTTATCACTTCATGCACTTTATTTTTGATTTATTTTTGATATCACTAGTCACTATATATCACTGCATGGTTTAAGTTGTGTGTTTTTTAGAGTGTATGAGAGCCATCTAGTGTTTTTTTGTATAGTGGTTAATTATATAGCCAGACTCACCCGACACCACTATAGTGCACAAGGGTTCTGCCAGAACCACAGTCAATGCATTTTTAGTGGTGAAGTCTAGGTAGGGATGGGTAAGTAAGAAAAATAAAAGATATCATATATACTCACACGGGATTGTGTGAGTACAGGTGCATCAGATGGTTCTTTATCTTCTGATAATAGGCTGATGTGGTCACTGCTCCTCTCTCTGTATTGCTCCTACCTGGTTAGTCTCAGTTTAGACTCACCCCGAGATGAGTCAAATACAGAGATGGCAGTGATAATATACAACAAATTTAATAACCTCAACAAACAATAGTAAAAACTCACAAATAAAAACCCCTTTGTCGACTGCAGCAAAGTCCGTGGAGCTCGTTCCGCTTGAGCACTTCTTGCTTCTGCGACCGGGCAGCAGATGGTGACACGCAGGGCTGGAACGCACTCCCACCTCCTTACTATGGTGTCTTTCGAGGTACAAAAAGTCTTTTGTGGATTAGAGCAACGTGTTTCGCTTTGAAAAAAGCTTCCGCAGGCTCTCCATAGATGTATAACATCTCATTTAGCGTTTAAATACCCTCCTTACGATAATAAGGAGTGTGGTCAGTTAAGTCAGTCAATCTGCTTCCAATAATCCTTTGATCTATAGTCTCGTGATCAGGCTCTCTCAGGCTGCACCAGTGTGTGAAAATACTTAGTTAACCCCTCAGCGACACAATAGAGAGTGGTAGCTTAATAGGTAGATACACCTTTAGTTAAAAATAATTTTAATGTCATAATTATTATTTACGAAGTGACACATTCATAAAACTATCTGATGACATCAAATGAATGATGTGACATAAATCCCTCCAAATAGAAAAAGAAGGGAATGGGCACTGCTGAAAAGAGTGAGGATGGCAGCATGAATGAAAAATAATTAATCTTCTTTATTGGGCACTAGCTGAGAGACCCGGCATTGCCCGTGAGTTAAATTTCCCACTCTTTCTCTCCCCCTCTTTCTCCGTTCTCCCCCCCTCCCCCAGAGGGGAGGGACGAACAGTGTACAGGAGGGGGGGGGCAGTGGACAGGAGGGGGGGGACAGTGGACAGGAGGGGGGGGGGCAGTGGACAGGAGGGGGGGGACAGTGGACAGGAGGGGGGGGACAGTGGACAGGAGGGGGGGACAGTGGACAGGAGGGGGGACAGTGGACAGGAGGGGGGGGACAGTGGACAGGAGGGGGGGACAGTGGACAGGAGGGGGTTGGACAGTGTACAGGAGGGGGGTGGACAGTGGACAGGAGGGGGGTGGACAGTGGACAGGAGGGGGTGGACAGTGGACAGGAGAGGGGGACAGTGGACAGGAGAGGGGGACAGTGGACAGGAGGGGAGGACAGTGGACAGGAGGGGAGGACAGTGGACAGGAGGGGGGACAGTGGACAGGAGGGGGGGGAGAGTGGACAGGAGGGGGGGACAGTGGACACGAGGGGGGGACAGTGGACAGAGGGGGGGACAGTGGACAGGAGGGGGGGACAGTGGACAGGAGGGGGGGACACAGTGTCACACACACACACAGTCACACACACAGAGTCACACACACACACAGAGTCACACACACACAGAGTCACACACACACAGTCACACACACACACACACGTCTCAGTCCCATGCGGCGCTCAGCGCGGCCTTCTTGGGCGCAGGTCTCCCACCCCCGCAGTACCGTGCGGCGCCCTTCTCGGGTGCAGGCACCGCCCCCCGCAGTTCCGTGCAGCACTGCACCGTACGGGTGAGGGGGGTGGTGTGGTACGGGTGAGTGGTGGGCTACCCCGTCCCGGCCGTCCGTTCCGCCCCCTCCCGGCCGTCCATTCCGCCCCCTCCCGGCCGTCCGTTCTGCTGCTTGGTCCCGGCCAGAGGCACAGGGGTGAGGGAGGGGAGGTGGTGCTGTGTGGAGGGGAGGCTTGAGGCGCAGGGGTGTGAGGTGGCGGTTTGGGCGGGAGGTGGTGTGTGTGTGGTGGTGTGTGTGCGTGTGCGGCAGTTGAGGCTAGGCACTTGGCGCCGCGAGGGAGGAAGGGGGTCCTTCCGGGCGCCGCCATCTTAGGCACTCGGCGCCGCGAGGCAGCTGCAGGCTGCCTGGCCACTGCCTGTCCCCCCGCCGGGGAGGGAGGGTAGTGAGCGATGGTGAGTGAGTGCTGGGTAGGGAGGTAAGTGAGCGCCGGGGAGGGAGGTGAGTGTGATGGGGGGGAGAGGACAGAGAGAGAGAGAGAGTGTGTGTGTGGCCAAGGGGGGAGAGAGTGGCAGTTGGGTGACGTCAGACCCACCAATCTGATTGGCCAGAGGCTGAGGACCAATCAGATTCACCGCAGCTAGTACCAACCTTTCGATTTTATATATTAAGATAATAGCCAACATTTAAAATCAATTTTAAATGTTGGCTATTATGCCCAATAAAGAAGATTAATTATTTTTCATACATGCTGCCAGTCTCACTCTTTTCCACAGTGCCCATTCCCTTCTTTTTCTATTTATATCTGCATTTGGATTTGGATTTGGAGCACGCACGGAGCAGGTCAACTAGCCGGATGTGAGTATACCCCCGGATAACATTTATTTTCGTTTGTCATTTCTAGCCAGTGTGGTGCTGGGACACTATACTGCCTCTTTCCACGGCATTGCGGGACTGTGTCATTGTGCGTGTAAGGAGTGTACCTCCCCCGTTGGAGTCCCGACGAGGCAGATCAATCGACAGAGGCGGAGCGGGGTATTTCGGCGGTACAGCATGGGAGACCTGGGAGCTATGGACCTCCCGTCATAAATCGTCTGAGTGAGCGACACGCCCCCGGATTCATTCATTTAGGCTCTAGGAGTTCAAAAGTGGTACAAGCTCCATGTGAGATGTGCTACCATCGGCAAGCTGACGGTGAGGACTTCAGAGCAACGGAGCTCAATTCTACTGGGCCAGTTCAGCTGTACACGATCCTTTACATATGCTCCGGGAATTGTTATTACTTTGTGTCATCGGCACCACACACCATACAGGCTATACAAGACTGTTTTCTAACATATGGATCTATTCCCTATACACTCTTATTCATTCATTGGACTCACACACTCAGTACCTATTAGAGCACACACGTGGGATTCGTTCCATTTACTCTTAATTTCCTCCAAACTGTACCGCACCCGTATCTGGTTGGTATACATATGAGGCTATGATGCTGCCTTTCAGTAATAAAATCGCACAATTGCCCTTCACTTATCAGTGCTCCAGCCAGTATTTGATACTGCAGCAATTCTTAAATGGGAAACAAACCGGATACAAACCCACCTAAACCTCTATAGGTGGAAATACAATGCGGGTTAAAAAATATAGTGAATAAAATCGTATCTAAAATATAGTGTATGCTCATGGCGCCACCTAGTGTCGTTATTTGGTTAGGAAACCAATGCTATTTATACTAAATAGCCTCTTGTAAATGCACAAAACAGAAGCACAGATCATCTCTATTACAGAGACTTACCACTAAGTGCTTGAATTTGATTGAATTGGGAATTGAGAACCTAATGTTCTACATCTTGAGTCATACTAAAATGCCAATGTAAAACTATGAATACTACAATCATAATGAACTCCTTGGTCCTAAAGTAAAACTACTCACAGACATAATCTGTAATCCTCTATGAAACATATAATGGAATTATCTAAACAAAACACATTTTTTCATATTGCTCATATGTCCCCAAACTCTAAATAAAACAAATGAATAATGACTTAAAAATACATATATATTGAATCTTAAAAAACAGATTCAGGGAGGGGGTAGTGTGAGGCCGAAGGGGCCAAGGGGAAACAAGGAAATAAATAGGGAAAGGCACATATAGCTAAAAATAACCTAAGGCAGATGATGGACGATGGTGGTGAAGACATGTAACTACGGAGAAAGCAGAAAATGGTTGCAAGAGGAGCTCATAACTGAAATGACATATGCAAGAAGCTGAACCCCGACCTTAAATAAAGGCCCCAAGGTTGATATCAATGTTGAGGCCTTGTGGAGTCATAGTTTTAAGCCTATAGATCCAATAGGTTTCCATCAGCCTATCTCCTCTATTGTCCTGGGGAATATACTCAATACCCCTTTACACAAGTCCTGTGGGGTCTGCTCCATGTGTCGTCTCAAAGTGTCTGGAGACACAATGCGTGGCCAATCTCCTGCAGATATTGCCCATGTGCTCCAGTACACGGACTCTGGGTGGGCTCGAAGTTCATCCGACGTACTGGAGACCACATGGGCACTCCAAGAGAGAGACCACAAATGTGGACCTGCCATTAATAAAAAAATTGTTTTAAATTCCTCTTCTGTTGTGTGGGATTTGAAGAGACTCTTTTCCTTAGAGAAAGCCAGTTGGGAGTGGTTGCTTTCACCTTACTCCTGAATAGACTTGGCGCAAGCCTATTCTTCAGATTTGTCGCTTTAGTAAAAATTATTTTTGGCACCTCTATAGTCACATTTTTTAGGACAGGTTCCATTTGTATTAAGTGCTTATGCTTTCTAATAATTTTTCTGATTTCATCAGCATCTTTGTTATACCAGTAACGAAAGGGACGTTAAATTTTGCATTTGGAGTCTTAGGCTTTATCACAAGTAAATCCTTCTGTTGTAAGGCTGTAGCTTTGACGATTGCTCCCTCAATGAGGGTTCGATTATACTTCCTCTCTAAGAATCTTTTTTTAAGGATCTTGGTTTGGTCCCTAAAGACATTATCCTCTGTGCAATTCCTCCTCACTCGATGGAATTGCCCATAAGGGACATTGTCAATCCACTGTCTGTGGTGGCAACTTGAATTAAGCAAGTAATTATTAGAATCCACCTTCTTAAAAAAAAGTTTTTGTTTTCACTTTATTATCCTCGATTTAGATTGTTAAATCTAAGAAATTAATTTCTTTGTCACTGCACTCCGAAGTTAATTTGAGATTTATAACTTTCTGATTTATATAGATGGTGTCTGTCTCCCAATTGGCCATAAAGATATTCGCATTGCTGGATGAGAACTTGGTCCCAATAGTTGTACCACATTTCTGGAGGTAATTGTCACGGTTGTGCTCGCCACAAACCAGGGTCGGACCGCGTGGCTGAGGTGGGGTTATATAAGCACCGACCTTAGACTGCGCAGGCTGATCCAGAATGCGAAATCCATAGTCAAACAAGCCAGGGTCGAGACTGGAGAGAGCAGTGGACGAACCAGGGTCAGGATAGGAGACATCAGGGTAAACGTTATCCAAGCGGAGTTTCGGTAACAGGAAGTCAACTAGGTCCCGCTTCAGCGTAATAGCTGCAGGGCGGGAGCAGGTTCTGTGTGAGTGGCGACCATGGCCCATGGTACCGGTCTCAGGAAGGAGAAGGCTGACCAGAGTGGGCACACCACCAGGCAGCACTGGCAAACCAATGCTTCAGCGCAGGAGTCCAGAACGGGCCTCTGCGAGAAGAGAGAGCAGCAGACCTCAGGACTTGGAAAGCAGGCCTCTGCTATGGGAAAGGCAGCAGGCCACTGGGAACGTGGGGCTGAAGGATACGCTGGGAAACCAACGCTTCAGTTATAGTGAAGGAAAGGCGCTAACTCTACTAGTGATCACTAACAATATACAGTGAATAAATCCGAATCTAGTGATATAAAAACATGATACAGTGCACACGTGATAGATAACGTGAATGATTGAATTAAAACCCCCCTGCTCAAACCCAGCTGGTAGGGACTGGTTCCACTGGTCCCTCAATTCGTGAAGATTCGTTTGCAATCCAGGGGGAGCATGAAAGGGAGATAAAACAAAACATATTCTAAGTGTAGACCGTGTGATACTCAATGGGTCAATACAATATTGTGTCTTGGCTCGTATGTGTGGCCTACTCACAAGATGTAGATCAAATACGGGCAATAGAACACAGTGGTCTTTGCGAGAAGGACCTCTTGATCCGTGATGTGGTGTAGACCTCCAATCTCAGCAAAACAGCGGTATATATGTGGGAGAAAGAGTATCCATAGTGCAGACCAATCGTATATAACATAGCTTTTATAGAATTTAAAAATGAACACTTACAATAAAAACATTCAAATAGTGCATGAATCACAATGGTGTGATAAAAGAGAGTTGGCTGTGGACTTTTGGCTCACCCACCACCTCTGGTGTGTATGCACTGCGTGGGACGCTGCTACGCTGGACGCTCCACCTTCTCAGCTCCCTCTAGGGTGTTCGGGTGTCGTCCGCTCCGGTCCTTATATTAGACGCCGGTCTGGTGTGTCTCTGGAGCTCCCTCTGAAGCGTGCCGTCCCGTCCCCTCCGGGAGCTCCAGAGACACACCAGACCGGCGTCTAATATAAGGACCGGAGCGGACGACACCCGAACACCCTAGAGGGAGCTGGTTCAGTGTCGAGTCCATGTGCTACAGTGGACGTAGATCCCTCTTGTAGCTGCTTACAGTCGTTAGGCTCCGTAATAGAGATGATCTGTGCTACTGTTTTCTGCATTTACAAGAGGATATGTACAGTAGTATAGATAGCATTGGTTTTCCTAACCAAATGACGACACTAGGTGGCGCCATGAGCATACACTATAATTTAGATTCAATTTTATTCACTATATATTTTAACCCGCAATGTATTTCCACTTCTAGAGGGTTAGGTGGGTTTGTATCCAGTTTGTTCCCATTTAAGAATTGCTGCAGTATCAAATACTGGCTGGAGCACTTACAGTATAAGTGAAGGGCAATTGTGGGATTGTATTACTGAAAGGCAGCATCATAGCCTCATATGTATGCCAACCAGATATTGGTGTGGTAAAGTTTGGAGGGAATTATGTCACATCATTCATTTAGATGTCATCAGATAGTATTATGAATGTGTCACTTCGTAAATAATGATTATGGCATTAAAATTATTTTTAACTAAAGGTGTATCTACCTATTAAGCTACCAATCTCTATTGTGTCGCTGAGGGGTTAACTAAGTATTTTCCCATTGGATACCGGTACAGCCTGAGAGAGCCTGATCATGGGATTTTAGATCAAGGAATAATTGTTAGCAGATTGACTGACATCCCTGACCACTCCCCCTATGATCATAAGAGGGTATTTAAACGCTACATGGGACGTCATACATCTATGGAGAGCCGGAGGAAGCTTTTTTTCAAAGTGAAACGCTTTGCTCTAATCCACACAATACTTTTTGTATCTCGGAAGACACGTAATAAGGAGATGGGAGTGCTTTCCAGACAAGCGTGTCACCATCTGCTGCCCGGGCCAAGGGTACAAGGGACTTGCCGTAGTACTTGCCAGATCCGGGCATAAAGAAGGTTCCGTAGTGAAGTCCGAAGCCAAGGGTCAAGGGCAGGAGAGGTCCAAGTCGTAGGGGTCCATGAGCCGAGTTCGAGGGGTCCGGGAGGTAAACGAGGTCGAGAGGAAGCCGGGGTCAAAGAGCCCAAGAGGGTAGGAAGACAAGCCTGTTCGGTAACAAGATCTGTAACGTAAGAGGGAGCTGG
The DNA here is from genome assembly GCF_040206685.1 of Ascaphus truei. Taxonomy (NCBI): domain Eukaryota; kingdom Metazoa; phylum Chordata; class Amphibia; order Anura; family Ascaphidae; genus Ascaphus; species Ascaphus truei. The sequence continues at coordinate 216,248,523 of NC_134487.1, forward strand.
GCACGGAATCCTACAGCACAAGGCAAATGAAACTATGCAGAGCGAGGTTGTATTGGAGCCACAGGGGTAATAAAGTGCAGAGAGCCAATCAGAGGAGGAGGCAGGGCAGAGGTGAGCCGAGGTGCCCTTTGTGATAGGGAAGAGGTGATGAGCAGCTTTGTTGCAGGTGAGCGGTAGGGAGGTGTGAGTGTAGGTTCTGAGACGGCCTGTGGGCGGAGCAGTGAATAAATTAGTCTGTGTGACGTGCGCTCTTTAAAAGGAGCGAGCGCGCGTCCAGTGGTAGAGACGGCGGCATATGCGAGAGCCGCGGGATAGCGGGGGGGGGCACTCCACAGTGTGAGGTACAGTAGGAGCGGAGGGAACCGCAGCTGAACGGGAAGGGAGTGAAGGGCAGCACCGAGGGAAGGTGTGTGCCCTCGTTCCTGACAGAAGTGATCGAGCATTACGAGCCCCACGGACTTTGCTGCAGCCGATGAAGGGGTTTTTATTTGTGAGTTTTTACTATTGTTTGTTGAGGTTTTTCTGAAGCCAGGGTCACGTTTGGTATGAATGGCTCCCGATAGCATTAACACAGTTCCCTTTTAAATCACTCCAAGTCCTGTAATATTTCCTCCACTTTATTGGGAAAAGGCAGCAGGATACAGATACTTGTGGATGGTGTGTAGTGGTGATTATTAGTTAGGAACCGGTAAAAAGAGATGGCCTCACCAAGGGGGATAAACAGAGAAGGGGTTCTTTACTCACTGTCTCCAGGGTGGAAAAGGAAGTGAGGTGCAGTGTGGGTAAAGGAATAGTCTAGGGGCAGACCATGTCTGAACAAACAGGAGGGGGGGCAGACTAGCCCATTCTGGTGAGGATCTCAGAAACTGCAGTAGCAGCTCACTGATTCCATGCTCGGAGGCAAGGAATGCAACATTGTTGCAAGCCACACAGGCACAGTATGTGTCTGCAGACTCCATGCAGCTGGGAATAAGATCTGACAGGCAGAAGCTGCAAAGGAGAGAGGGGGGTGAGTCAGAAATGTGGTTCTTGTTCCATAACAGAGGTTATTAAATTTGCTGTATCTTATCCCTGCCATCTCTGTGTTTGACTCATCTCGGGGTGAGTCCAAACTGAGACCAAGTAGGAAGGAGCCATACAGAGAGAGGAGCAGTGACCACATCAGCCTATTATCAGAAGATAAAGAACCATCTGATGCACCTGTACTCACACAAGCCTGTGTGAGTATATATGATATCTTTTATTTATCTTACTTACCCATCCCTACCTAGACTGTATCACTAGAAGTGCATTGACAGTGGTTCTGGCAGAGCCCTTGTGCACTATATTGGTGTCGGGTGAGTCTGGCTATATAATTAACCAACGCAAACATATATGGAGACAGAGAGTTCTCCTACAAGATCCCCAATGACTGCACAACAAGGCTGTTAAATGTAGTAGGGTTTCAAATACCCACTAATGTTAAATAGATTGCTAGCTGTAAGGGGTACAAATAAGTAACCGCTCCCAACACTGTGGGAGGGCAGTTACCAATAAAAGCCTAATGGCCAAAATAATAAATACTTTATTAATAAACCAAACAATGACGCATAGTTAATGATGAATACTCAAATTAGCATTAAAACAATTAAAACACAAAGTGTGGGTGGCACCAAAGAAAGGGAAATAAATTGGATAATCCACAATTAATGTGTATAGGTTCCCTTTAATAGGTGACACGATCAAGGTGGAGAAACAAGATATATATCTATGTCAGGGTGGGTAGATGTATTAGGTTGACACCCAAATAACCTAACAAACTCTAAATAGAGCCTCCTCTCTCTGGGTGGGGTGCGGGTGTAGGATAGAAATTGTATACAAGTGATCTCCAAATCCCAATAAGCGTAGTAGGCACCGTAGTATAATTTCAACTGGGTACTACAATGGAGTCACCTAACTGCGGTGTGTGAGCAAAGGAAACATTCCTACAAACAGTCGAACTCGGGAGATCCCACAGTAAGTGCCGCTTTAGCTGTAAAGCAATATCAAGCACTAAGCAAAAACAAACCGCTCCCCACTGCACCAGAGCGATCTCACCCGTTACTCCTCCTCCACGATGTCAACGCGATGACGTCATCCCGACGTACGTTTCGCGCACAAGGGGCTGGCGCTTTCTCAAGGTGGGAGGTAGCAAATAGAGTAGCGCTGCCCCCTTATATACCCACATGCTAGGCGATACTTAAAGGTACCCGTGTCAATCATCAATGTGATAGTTGACAGCTATGTATAGCATATTATTAAAAAAATTAGGTTTATGAAATGGGAATTCCACAATGTGTCTCAAACCACTGTATAAACCCTAAATATATGCCAAGTCTTACGCTGACTAAAGCTGGTAATTGGAGCATATAATACATACAGGACAGGTGTTTTTAGACAGGTGTTTTTAGGTGCCAGAGAGAGAGACATGACCAGCACCCTACATCTCTCACTCCGGAGCTTCCCTCTGTTGTATAACATCCCTGTTCTGCTCTTGCTGATGCTCATGGTATCCCTCCGGTGCCCGGGCAAATACGACGTTGCATTGAATCTCAGCAGCACAGTGAGGCTTCTCCCTGCCTGTGCTGGACAGGCTGAGGCGTCACGTCATCTCCTAGCAACCGTCCAATCAGGGAGCCGCTGGGGGGCACATGCAAAGGTAACATCTGAGCTTCAGGCGATTGCCCTGAGCTGATTTTCCTCTCTCTCCATGACAGCGGAAGCTGGGAGAGGAGAGAGCTGCCAGCTGCTGCCGATGCCGGGTCAATCTTGTGTGGGGGTGACGGTCGCGGAACCCCTGAGGGGTGCAATTATTGCCAAATAAAATTGTGTAATGCAATCTGCTCTATAATGCGATGTGCTTCTTTGGACCCCAACCACCGCGCTATAACAGGGTTCAGCTGTATATAAATAAATGAACAGTGGTCCTTAAATAGTTTACACAAACAATTCATATGTTAGCAAATAATACTTATGCTAAATACAAATATAAGATGCATATGTTGACATGCAAGAGTAGTAAGCACATGATATAATAAAGCAAATAATTGTGAGTGCATAAACCATGTAAGGTCAAAATAAAATGTATAATTCACCCAAACAAGACAGAGAATATCCAACATTTTTGTCCTCTAGGACAGGGGTGTACAAACTTTTAAGTTTGCACCCACCACTGTCTTCGCTCCCCCTTGCCTACGCCCCCTCCTTACCTGCTCTCTGGCTCCACGCTTCATATGACATCACAACGTCATGTAACGCGTTGCCATATGACCCTGCGGCATCATTTGATGCCGCATTGTCATGGCGACGCATCAGGGAAGAGCCGGCTGAGAGCAGGTAAGTGAAGTTGCAGAGGCATTGCGCCTCCCCTGGCATTTAATTTACGTGCTTGAGGAAAAAGCATGGGTGCTCTGCAACCAAGCGCCCCCCTTAGAAAATCCCACGCCCCCTTGGGGGGGCGCCCCCCAGTTTGCGCACCGCTGCTCTAGGAAACCGTCATAATGGTCGCGTACAGTCATGGAGGAAATATCAATATAAATCTTCCCATACCCAGAAGTGAACTCCACGGGGAAAAAAACCTGTGAAACCTCGGCTTCATGGCCAGTTCCATTAGTTGCTAGACAACTAAGTTCAAACACCCAGTGTCCCGGTGTGTAGTGTGACACGCGACTGCTAAAATGAATATCAATAACTGTGAAAATAATACAGAATATATATAAATCACAGACATACTGTAACAGAATAGGCAGATACATAAATATATCAATTCAGGCTTATGATAACTGGTAATTGTAAATAATGAATATTTAGTCAAAACAAATCGTGTTCAAAAGACACATCACTAATGAAAATAATGTATGTATAGTGGCCATTACTAAAGTTACAACCTTGTGGTCTAGAAATAAAGCAATGATATGTTATAGTGTCTAAAGCCTATCCAATGCCTGTTTAACCCTGGACCAGGTTAGATAAAACATACATATAGTAAATTCAAACTTGTTATATCGCAGGCAGGAAAACAAGGGGGAGCAAGGGTTAAACAGATTTCAGCAGTCTTCAGGTCAAGCAAACCTCAAGGGTTAGAAATGCCAGGAGGGCGGGGAAGGGGAGGAAATGAATGGGAACAGTATATATCAATAATACTTACACGGCCTAGTGTAAGTACAATCACATCAAGAGGTATCTGTCACAGTCCAGTACTCATACCCCGGTCCGTACGTCAGAGGGGCCGGATAACTGGAAGGTAGGGCAAAGGAAATCCTCGCTCTGTTCCTCTATCCTCTATCCCCCGACTGCCTCGTGGAGATGGTGAGGCAAGTATTTTAGTAGAAATTCGCCAAATTTAATAAATAATTGTAAAATATAAAGGCAATTATAATTGCCGTAATGCGGGCGCAAGTCCTACAGCAGCAGTCCCTGCTGCCGCGTCCGGAAAGCAGGGGAACGGTTCCGGACGCGGCAGCAGGGACTGCAGCTGTAGGACTTGCGCCCGCATTACGGGTGCTGACCAGGACTTTGTTGTGATGTGAGTGCCTTGCCTTTATATTTTTCAATTATTGATTAAATTTGGCGAATTTCTACTAAAATACTTTTGGGGTTGTAGCAGAAGGGTTCATCAACCTAGGTTTTTTAATAAACTGCTTAGGGGTATTCGTCACCATCAACTGGTAATATTTAACCCTTTCTTTCTCCTTTGGGTTTCCTATTGTGGAGATTAGCGCCAAGGTTTTTCGTTATTTTACATTGTTATATCGCAGACAAGATGTCCAGGCATACTGTACTGATCAGTATATTAAAATGAGGGATGTAAGCACCAACTCACTATATGGAATACTGCATATCAATATCTGGCCCAGGGTAGTGTAACTGTATTTCTCTCAGAAAATAATGCAGTATAGCCCAATGTGTGTGTAACGGTGTTTGCCCGGGCCAATCTCATATTGCCCCCCCTATGTGGACACTGACCCATGTTACAAGGCATAATAGTGTGGTGCACCTGTTGGCTTACAGGACTCCTGAGTCTCCTGCTTGATGGTATTATGGGGTAGGTCAGGACAGGCTTCTGGGGACATACCCAGTACATACTCATGGTGACAACGCCTCCATCTATTGCAGGCCCCAGGATATAGGGTGGAATCCCTGGAATAGAACGTCCCCCTCAGGGATGAGAGATTCCAGTCTCACAACCGCTTCTTTATAAATCAGGAACACTTTATTGCACCAACAGCATACCCTGGAGCAGCATACACAGCAGTACAGGAACACAGGAGTTTCTGCTGCAGGATTGACCTGGCCATACACTCCCAGTCAGGGCTCTGAAATCAGGCCTTGCTCTTCCACTACCCCCCATCAGAGTAATGGGAACAGTCTACCTGCCTCTCCCCCAAGGGAGGGCCACAGATTGGCAGAGCCCTGCACAACTGGGTTTGGTGACTGAGCTCCTCTCAGGGTAGGAGCAACTGATCTAAATCAGGAAGTGCTTCTCCCTAAATCACATTCAGCAAGAGCCCGCCCCTGTCCCTTATTGGACACAGACAGAACTGCACTGCCTTATCTGCTCAGAGAGCTGCATTAGATGGGAAACCCCCATGATTACTTCTGGCAAACTTACCATTACTAAGTATTACTGCCAGGAGGAGAAAGATCTATAGCCCCAAAACTACACAGGGCTACATGTGGTAAAAAGATAATCATATGTGTATCGAAGGGACGTAATGTTCCGTTTGTGACGGGGAATAAATTAAAATCAGAATTGGTTCACTGAACACCTCAGAAGGAGGGACAAGTAGTCCAAATAATGCACAAAAGCTCAAAAGCAGCGCACTGCCCAGGGACACAGGTGTATCAAAAATGAATTTTTTTTATTGTCTATCAAACATAGCAAACAAAGAGGTAGGTACACTGGCGACACACTTTATTCGAGCTCGGCTAGTCCCACGAATTCGGGTATACCCGGGTGTATTGAGGTTTGTGACTGTTTTCTGCCCGAGTGCATTGAGTTATTTTCCGGCAGGGATTGAAGCATTTTATTCCCGCTGGCTGCAATACTGCACAGTACATATATATATACTGCATTACAATTCATGAATTTATGCCATCTGGTAGACACGCGAAGCATTGCAGCCTATTAAATCCTAATCATTATCATTTAACAGATCAGCCGCCCATCAGGCAGGCATGAACCCAGGCTGGGAAGGCAAATGCAACGGGGCTTGTCAGAGGTGAGGAGCGGCGCATTCCAGGTATCTGCCAGGTACATACCGGGTATTTGCTCGAATAAAGTGTGTCGGTGCAGTACCCTCCAACGCGTTTCACACAAAGGTGTATTATCAAGGAGTAAAGTACAATGTATACATGAACCCTTTTATACCCTATCACAAGTGTGTATCAAATCAGTCAAATTTCGCGCCAAAACGCTCTTGTATATGACGTCATGAAGGCGACTATGTTTATCTCTATCTACGTGTGGATGTAGGAGTTATTAATCCATCAGTGACGCCCCTTTTGAAATCGTCACTCATAAGAAACGCCTCCGTGTGACGTCACTACCAATCGGATCTCAGTCCTGGTAAGACGGAGAGATAGACACACCCCCTTACCTGATGGCGATTCTTCCGCAATCCAAAGGTGCGGCTAGAACCTGACATGCCAAGGTTGTTCAGCGTGGTATCCCCCCGGCTCCCAGCACACAAACATTCACTGGTACCAGAGCGACTGGATGATATAAACCAGCCGCATCTAATGGTGACGTCACTAGCATAGTATGTATGGGTATGAAGGATAGGACACCTCCCCTCTCTCTTCACTGACAGAAATAAGCTGCGTGGAGCAGGGTGATGAACATGACCATATCAACCCTACTACTTACAGATGGAATTAAGGTACTCATGTCTCATAACTGATCTGATAGAAAGTGTGATAAGGTATAGTACATACTTATCAAAAAGGTTCCAAACTTCAATTTGAAATACTTCCGTACTTCTAGTATACATATATACAACACCCATAACAAACAAAGATTAAAAAACAGAGCTATAGTTATTTAGCAATCTAAAGCAATATTTACTGTATTCCAATTAAACAATCTCCCCCAAGGGAAAAAATAGACATACCTCTATAACTAGCTCTGATCCACACAAAACATATAAATTAAAAAAACAATATATATGAACACTTATCAATAGATGATGGTTGTTTGTTTCTATTGGTGTCATATAATGCCCTCCTGTTTTTAAAAGAGGAAATGTGCAAGATTAAATTCGGGTATATGTCTTTGTAAAAAAACTTCCCTCCAATTAGAGAATAAATGTAATTAATCTCAATTCTATGCTAATAAAGAAATATTTCTCTCAAATTGAAGTCAAAGATCATTTTGACATCTGAAAAATAAGAGTGATCCTGGAAGAGGAAAAAAGGAGAAGAATGGGAAGGGGGTAGTGGGGGAGGTGGGGCGGGGTGGGGGGAGGAGGGGAATGGAAGGGGAAAGGAAAGGGGAAGGGGGGGGGGAGAAAAGATGATGTACATTGAATGATAAACCAATAATAAAAGAATACTCAATATATATCGAAAAAGAGTCACCCCTGACTAAGTCAAAAAATGATTTTTAAGATTCTCAAGACTTATTCTACTTCAATGGATCAACGATACTACTACTATTTGGGGTGAGTGTTGGACTCATATATTGTTTTCCAATGAGGTACAGCGAAGTGGTTTAATATCATTTATCTGTTGCCTTCAGGATATCTATATATTCAGAAGTTATTATTTCACTCACCCATTTACCCACTGCCTCAATGAGATCCTACTGTTTTTCATATCATTGATGAACTTTCATGCCAATTCTAGGACTGTTGGAGCACCCTTTACCTTTCCATATTAAATTGTGTGCCACCTTCGGTGGGTCAGCTCACGGCAAAGGAATCATTTATTATCAATTTTTACTGTCTAAAAGGGAACAGGTATTTTTTTGTTGGTCATCTAAGGATTACCTTAGATTGGTCAGATTTGAATTATTAATTAATGAGATATAGAATTCCTATTTATATTATTGTCGTATTTTCATCTGAAGATGTCAGACATAGAAGAGACAGAGGATATTGTACAGGATGAACCATCGTTATTTACTTTTAATTGCTTTGATGATTTGTCAAGAAAGAAAAGGGCGTTGCAAGTCTTTGAACATCTGTTTGATTCGGAATCCAAAGACATTTCTGATTTGAAAATGTATTTCCAAAGATTAGAAAAATTACTTATACAGAACACAAGAGCATGGTGGGAATTAGTGTCATTAGAAAATTATATTCAGACTAAAAGAATCCCGAGAGGATTACGAATAAAAAATGTCCCCACCTTTGGGTTCGAAGATTCCACTTTTGAACAGCAGTGGATCGCCACCTTAGACCACTGCTCATTTAAACTTATGGAACTTATTGTGGAACAGAAAGTTAAAGAAAGAAAGATTTTACAAGTACAAGTAGTAGAACTACAAACACAATTGGAACAGTTCCGGGAGATGGAGGGTTTTAAAAGTTTTCATCCACGATTGAAAATATTGAGAAAGACATTATGGCGAAAAAACAGAATAAGTACGACAGGGACCAGGCTGACTATGAAAAAAAGCAGGTTTATAGTTGGCAACGGGTTATCCCCATAAGAGAACGTATGAGTCAAAACTCAGGAAGGAATAATAAATTCAAATCAATACCCCGCAAGTCTATCCTCAAAACACAGATTAGTGAACACACAAGTGGGGATTCAGACATCTCAGACATAGAGAATTTTTCCCATTCCGTATCTTTTTTGCAGACGGAGTCAGGGCATACGGCCCAACCTTCAACCTCGGGTTACAGGCAAAATCGGGCAGAGGATTATAGACCGTCTCAGGTAACCTCATCTTCATCAAAAAATTATAAACAGGGGAAGCAACTACGCCAACAACAGCAAAAAAACTATTCTCTTTTCCAAAAAAATCAAAAAGAACCAGGAGAGGAAAGAAGAAGAGAGGGAGACAGGTTTCCCAAGAAGAGAAAAACCCAGAATTAGAGTATGTTACTTCCGTCATTAATATCTCTGGACAAGAACTTTCATTACCAGAAATGTCTTTATTAAGCAAAGGTCTAAAGTTCGCACCTACTATGGACCTAGATTTATTTAATACGGCAATAGACGTTCAAAAATTTGTGCGAAAATTAACCCTAAAGTCTTTTTTTCAGAAGAAATCACAAAGAACAGATGAAGAAGTAGTAGCTGGAGAAGTGACTCCTATGAGGTCCGAGAAAGAAGAGAATCATTCCGCTGAGGTTTGTCCCGAGGGGGAAACCCCTAATTTATTGGACATGGAGGATGGAATCTCCCACTTCAGGCAAGCTTGTACAGGATCTAAAAGATCTTAATGATATTTTGGGTGATCACACAAATAATCAACTAGGATTATAGATAGCCCCCTGGTGCTGCACTCAAGGTTGGTGACAGAGTGGGTACAATGTCATGCCGTGAAAGGCCAAATAATAGCCTGATTCCCAAAATAGGAGAGCCACCAAAAGTCACACATAAAGAAAAATAATAAATACTTTAATAATATCTAATAAAAACGACGAAACACAATAAAACTGCACGAAAAGTGCAGGGATAAAATCCCCAAATGTGTGGAGTCACGGAGCAATAAATGTGAGTAATTGCTGTACAGATAAACACACAAAAGCGAACCTGTGTGTAGCTGGCAAAATAAGTCACGTGCAGTCCTATCCCACTATATACACGTATGGCACAGTAGGTCACTGAGTGGGGGACAAAGTAAAGCAAGTAACCAATAACCGCAATGTATACAAATATAACCTATAAGTAAGGTATAAGCATCTATTGCCAGCACTGCCAGTGATATAACACAATAGTGGAGCTAGCTGTGATGTATAGCGGGCTCCCGTGACTAGGTTGGCCCTATTAACAATCTGGAGTAATGTGTATTAACCCCGAACACAAAGCCCTCGAGGTGGTAGCACCTCCGTAGATACTCTGGAACTAGCTTGTGTGCGTAGGGTATATTCAACCTGATCCGCAGTCTGTGATCTCTGCGTTAAGCAGCAAAGGGAGCCCCGTCAGTAGTTTGGAGCTAAGCCGTGTCTCCTTCCACAAGCCGCGTGTACGTCAACGTGATGACGTCACGCGTACCCCGACGTACGTTTCACGCGTCACCCGCGCGCTTTCTCAAGGGGGAGGAGTGTTAGATCATCATATTGGTGGACCTTTTAAACCTCCCTGGAGGGGAGGGGCGGGTAGCGAAAGTCAGTAAACCGTTAAAGGGACATACTAGGGAAACGAGTAAACCCTAACAGAACATAAATGAATCAACGGGGAAAGGGGGGGGGGAGGGGGGAAAAGGGGAAAGTGGAAAGTGGATGTGAGGTCAGGGAACCTCTAAATCACAGTGAAACTCACACCAGCCCGATGAATGTGTACATATATGTATAAATATGTATATATGGGCAGATGAATGTCCAGACACCTTAGATATTGCAATTGATATTACAACAAGTGTATCTAGAGGACAATAGAATGACACACATCGGTTTGACACCATAGCCTCTGGAGGGCAATATGTGGTGTAGGAGTGTGCTACACTGACGGAGCCGCCTAAAAAGTCAAAACGACTCCTGCTAAGCTGATTAGAGTAATCCTATATACCTGGAACCCCCTAACCCGATTACAGGAATGAGGAGAAGAGGAACCCCTCATTCAAACCTGCTGGTGCCAGTGTATTCAAACGATATATCCAGCGGCATTCACATTGGCGAAGTTTTTTGTCCCAATCGCCCTTGCGTGGGCCCCAGGGTACATGGGCTATGCCAATGAAACTGAGGTTCGAGGGATCCCCCCGATGTGTGTCATTTATGTGTCTCGCCACTGGTGTGTCTAATTTATTTCTGATCGATCCAAGATGTTCCAGAATGCGCACCTTAAAGGCTCTGTGTGTTTCGCCCACATATTGTTTACCACGGGCGCATTGGATCAGATAGATGACACCAGTGGTGAGACAATTGATGAAATCCCTAATGGTGAAATTATGAGATGCTGTAGAATCAGTGAAGGTTTTGGTAACCTTAACTGATGGGCAGGCCTTACAACGACCACATGTGTACGTACCATTCGGTTTATGACCTAACCATGTGCGTACAGGTATGTTCTGAAAATGGCTTTTGACCAGGTGGTCGCGTAAATTGCGCGCCCTACGACTAACCATATTTGGTGTCGATTGTAAAATTTTTGCCAGGTCCTTGTCCTGAAGTAAGATGTGCCAGTGTTTTGACAGGACTTGGCGGATAGACTGCCATTGGTTAGAAAACGTGCCAATAAAACGTATAGTCTGGGGCTTATCCTGCTTGGCTCCTAACTTGTCAATCAGGAGACCTGGTCTTGGTGTGTTCAATGATCTATTGAAAGCCCTCTTGACCGTGGTTTTGGAATAGCCTCTGTCGAGAAAGCGTTGCGTAAGATCTTTGGCCTGTATCTTAAATTCAGCCAGGTTGGTGCAATTACGTTTAAGGCGTAAAAATTGCCCTGTCGGGATATTGTTAATGAGTTGTTGAGGGTGATGGCTATCTGCTACAAGGAGACTGTTGGTTGCCGTGGGTTTCCAGTATATGGTTGTTTGTAATTTACCGTCCTGCTGTTTAGAGATTGTGATATCAAGAAAATTAATGCTTGTAGATTGTACTTCAAAAGTGAGTCTCAGATTGTGTGTATTGTCATTGAGTTTCTTTATAAATTCAACCAACAGTTCTTGAGTGCCATTCCACAATAGGAGCACATCGTCGATGTACCGTGACCAAAGATCGATATGGTCAGTGTATACGGAATACTCCTCCATGAACACCACGGTTTCCTCCCACCAGCCCAGATAGAGATTGGCATAGGTGGGAGCACACGTGGTGCCCATTGCGGTACCCTGAACTTGATGATAGATCTTTTGGTTGAAGAGGAAGAAGTTTTTAGTCAGGACAAAGTTAAGTAAGTCGAGAACAAAATCATTATGTGCCCTTGAATGGGTGTCCCTAGCTCGTAGGAAATGTTTTACAGCTTGTAAACCAAATTAGTGTGGTATACTTGTATACAAGCTTTCAACATCGATCCCCACTAAAAGTGTGTTAGTGTCCACAGTAATATCCTCTAATCTTAGCAAGACTGCCTTGGTATCCCTAAGGTATGAGGGAAGGGTTTCAACAAAAGGGCGTAGGAAAGTATTCAAATAGATGCTGGCGTTGGAAGTAAGATTGCCAATGCCAGACACTATTGGTCTACCTGGTGGAGGATAGATGCCCTTGTGTACCTTTGGAAGGTGGTAAAATGTGGATAGAGGGGGATGTTTGATGAAGATAAACTCCATTTCTGTTTTGGTGATCACCTTGTTGTCTTGGCCTGACTGTAAAATGGTCAAAAGTTCAGTCAGAAAACTGTCCGTAGGGTCATGTGGTAGAATCTTATAACAGTGTTGGTCAGATAGTAGCCTGACACATTCTTTGACATAGGAGGATGTATCTAGAATAACCACATTACCACCTTTGTCAGATGGTTTGATTGTGATTTTGTCGTTATTCTCTAGATCTTTAAGTGCTTTATATTCCTCATGATTTAGATTGAAGTTGTTGGAATTTTTTGTCAATTTAAGAAGGTCATTGGTCACTAACTGCGTAAAGACATCTACATTTGTGCAGCTCTGTATTGGTGGCGTGAATCGTGATTTGTTTCTCAACTCTGTATACGGTCCCTCACCGGGATTCTTGGTATTTTCTTCCTCTAAGTCATGTAACAGCTCTAAACAGGCAAAGTCTTGTGTGTCAAAGTGCTCAGATGGTGTGTTAATTCTTAGTAGTCTCTGCCTACGTTTGAAAAAAACGTGAAGTGACAATTTCCGAGCGAACAGATTAAGGTCCTTGATATTTTCAAATGTGTCGGCTTGGTTAGTAGGGCAAAAAGTTAATCCCCTAGAAAGTACATTGAGGTGTGCGGGAGTAAGTACAGTAGAAGACAGGTTCATTACCTGCGTCGATGGTATCGACCGCGTCTGTAAGGTCTCCGCATCCCCTGTTCCTTGTAACCCCATATTTCCCTGTCTCGCAGTTTTCTGGCCTCTCCCCCTCCTGGTCTTTCGTGACCTGGGGGGATATAGTCTGGTCCAGAAAGGTCTAAAAAAGTCTGACTCGGGTGGGCAAGGGATGTGGACGGTAAGGGGATGAACCTTTGGTGGATGGTGTCTCTACTCACATGAGACTCAGACTCAGCATCGCTGGCTGAAGTCTCACAATCGGTTGTTGACTCAGTACCTTTAGTGTCTTTTCTAGGTTTTTCACGTATATTTTTGTAAGTAAAGATAGAGTTAGTATCGTAATCGATAGTATCCCTGGTATATTTGCGTGCTTTCCTTACTTTAATGTCAGCAGTAAGTTTGTCTATTTGATTTTTCAGGCGTTTTTCAAAATTTATGAAATCTGTATGGTCTCGCCATGTATCAACGTCAGCTAATAGTGTATTGATCTCAGTATTCATTTTGTCAAGTCGCTTATTCTCGTATGAGATGAGTAGAGCAATCAACTTACTTGAGCATTCAAGTAGAGTGTCTTCCCACTCCTTAATGAATTGAGTATCACTAATTAGATGAGATGGAGCGAGATATACTCTTAAGCCTCTGGGAACAATTCCTGTTCGTGCATAATTGTTAAGGCTTGTTAATTCCCACCAGATCTTAGCTTGAATGCTCATGTGATGTTCTAGATCGAAAAAATATTTTTTGATATCATCTGTCTCGGTTGGTGTAACAGATGTATCGGTTGTGGATTTCGAAAACAGACACGCTGCTTCGTTGATCCAGGCCCCAAAGTCTTGTTTGGTATTGAGAAAGCCTGACATAGTAATATACACTAAAGAAAAGCCACAGTATCCCCAATGTGGGGGAGAGGGGGGGGGGGGAAGTAAGAGGGGTGGGGGTGGAAATTGATCCAGTGGGAGCTGACGTGAGGGAAAGAAGGTAACAACACACCTTCAAATGAACTTGTATACACAGAGAATACACGTCGCTAACCCCAGACGCACAAACATAAATGCTGTATAACTAAACAACCTGGTGCAAGGGGAAGGTACACAGGTAATCACACAAATAATCAACTAGGATTATAGATAGCCCCCTGGTGCTGCACTCAAGGTTGGTGACAGAGTGGGTACAATGTCATGCCGTGAAAGGCCAAATAATAGCCTGATTCCCAAAATAGGAGAGCCGCCAAAAGTCACACATAAAGAAAAATAATAAATACTTTAATAATATCTAATAAAAACGACGAAACACAATAAAACTGCACGAAAAGTGCAGGGATAAAATCCCCAAATGTGTGGAGTCACGGAGCAATAAATGTGAGTAATTGCTGTACAGATAAACACACAAAAGCGAACCTGTGTGTAGCTGGCAAAATAAGTCACGTGCAGTCCTATCCCACTATATACACACGTATGGCACAGTAGGTCACTGAGTGGGGGACAAAGTAAAGCAAGTAACCAATAACCGCAATGTATACAAATATAACCTATAAGTAAGGTATAAGCATCTATTGCCAGAACTGCCAGTGATATCACACAATAGTGGAGCTAGCTGTGATGTATAGCGGTCTCCCGCGACTAGGTTGGCCCTATTAACAATCTGGAGTAATGTGTATTAACCCCGAACACAAAGCCCTCGAGGTGGTAGCACCTCCGTAGATACTCTGGAACTAGCTTGTGTGCGTAGGGTATATACAACCTGATCCGCAGTCTGTGATCTCTGCGTTAAGCAGCAAAGGGAGCCCCGTCAGTAGTTTGGAGCTAAGCCGTGTCTCCTTCCACAAGCCGCGTGTACGTCAACGTGATGACGTCACGCGTACCCCGACGTACGTTTCACGCATCACCCGCGCGCTTTCTCAAGGGGGAGGAGTGTTAGATCATCATATTGGTGGACCTTTTAAACCTCCCTGGAGGGGAGGGGCGGGTAGCGAAAGTCAGTAAACCGTTAAAGGGACATACTAGGGAAACGAGTAAACCCTAACAGAACATAAATGAATCAACGGGGAAAGGGGGGGGGGGGTGGGGGGGGAGGAGGGGGGGAAAGGGGAAAGTGGAAAGTGGATGTGAGGTCAGGGAACCTCTTAATCACAGTGAAACTCACACCAGCCCGATGAATGTGTACATATACACTGGCGACACAGTTTATCACACTGCGGCCAGATCCGCAAGCCGGGAGATTTCCCGGCTTGCTAGTGGCCGCCCCTCGGCGTGCCGCGCGTCATAGACGCGCGGTCACGCGTCTTCGGGAGCGTGCGCCCCCTGCACGCGCGTTCAGGGGCTCCCCGAGGGAGCCCTGGTGTCCCGCGATCGCGGGACAGCGGCAGGGGGTTCCGGGGGACCCGGCGGACCCGGCAGCGGTAGGGAGAGCGCCCCGATCGGAGGGCGCTCTTCCGCTGCTTCGGCGCGCGCCCGTCACTCTCGGGCGCGCGCCAGGCTACTGCTGCGGCACAGAACGGGCAAATGCTCGAATAAACTGTGCCGCAGCAGTATGTATAAATATGTATATATGGGCAGATGAATGTCCAGACACCTTAGATATTGCAATTGATATTACAACAAGTGTATCTAGAGGACAATAGAATGACACACATCGGTTTGACACCATAGCCTCTGGAGGGCAATATGTGGTGTAGGAGTGTGCTACACTGACGGAGCCGCCTAAAAAGTCAAAACGACTCCTGCTAAGCTGATTAGAGTAATCCTATATACCTGGATCCCCCTAACCCGATTACAGAAATGAGGAGAAGAGGAACCCCTCATTCAAACCTGCTGGTGCCAGTGTATTCAAACGATATATCCAGCGGCATTCACATTGGCGAAGTTTTTTGTCCCAATCGCCCTTGCGTGGGCCCCAGGGTACATGGGCTATGCCAATGAAACTGAGGTTCGAGGGATCCCCCCGATGTGTGTCATTTATGTGTCTCGCCACTGGTGTGTCTAATTTATTTCTGATCGATCCAAGATGTTCCAGAATGCGCACCTTAAAGGCTCTGTGTGTTTCGCCCACATATTGTTTACCACAGGCGCATTGGATCAGATAGATGACACCAGTGGTGAGACAATTTATGAAATCCCTAATGGTGAAATTATGAGATGCTGTAGAATCAGTGAAGGTTTTGGTAACCTTAACTGATGGGCAGGCCTTACAACAACCACATGTGTACGTACCATTCGGTTTATGACCTAACCATGTGCGTACAGGTATGTTCTGAAAATGGCTTTTGACCAGGTGGTCGCGTAAATTGCACGCCCTACGACTAACCATATTTGGTGTCGATTGTAAAATTTTTGCCAGGTCCTTGTCCTGAAGTAAGATGTGCCAGTGTTTTGACAGGACTTGGCGGATAGACTGCCATTGGTTAGAAAACGTGCCAATAAAACGTATAGTCTGGGGCTTATCCTGCTTGGCTCCTAACTTGTCAATCAGGAGACCTGGTCTTGGTGTGTTCAATGATCTATTGAAAGCCCTCTTGACCGTGGTTTTGGAATAGCCTCTGTCGAGAAAGCGTTGCGTAAGATCTTTGGCCTGTATCTTAAATTCAGCCAGGGTGGTGCAATTACGTTTAAAAAAAAAAACAAGAAGGATAAAGGCAAAAATACAAAAATTCCTGCCTTTATAACTCAGTTCAGTGACATGCATTATGGGGTTAGAAAAATCCTAAAAAAACATTGGGGAATATTGAAAATGGACCCTGTTTTGGGCCCTCAGTTAAACTCACAACCAGGGGTAGTGTTTAAACGTGCGCCAAATTTAAAAAATATGTTGGCCCCTAGCCAAATCACCAGAAAAACTGTTGCATCTGGTGACATTAAAGATCGCTTGGGCATCAAAGGCACGTATAAATGCGGGAAGTGCAAGGCGTGCAATCATGCGTGCAATCATGTCTGTAAAGGAACAACTGTCACGTCCTGTGCCACTAAAAGGATTTATAATATCAACAGTTTCATTAATTGTCAGACCACGCATGTGGTGTATGTCTTGCCGTGTAACTGTAATTTACAGTACATTGGCAAGACAAAACGGCCACTAAAAATGCGTATGTTAGAACATTTGAGAAACGTAAAAAACATACCTAAAACTCTGGCTAAAGGTATGCCGCTTACCCCGCTATTAAAACACTTCAAAGAGATACACAATAATAACCCCACTTGTATTACATTTAAAGGGCTTGAACATATACAAATGAACAGCAGACAAGGAAATAGAGAAAATCATTTATTGAAATGTGAACAGTATTGGATTTACGAAATGCAAACTAGACACCCTATTGGTTTTAACGAACTTATTGAACTTAAACCTTTTTTAAAATAAAATATTTGGTTTAAATGTTTAATATTTTTCTTTTTCCTCTTTTTATTAAAATGAAATTAGTCTCTCATTTTTATAGTATATGTATTAAGATTATATATATATATATAGAGATTTCTTTATATACAGGCATACCCCGCTTTAAGTACACTCACTTTAAGTACACTCGCGAGTAAGTACATATCGCCCAATAGGCAAACAGCAGCTCACGCATGCACCTGTCAGCACGTCCTGAACAGCAATACCGGCTCCCTACCTGTACCGAAGCTGTGAGCAAGCGGGGAGACTATAGAGCCTGTTACAAATGCGTTATTTACATCAGTTATGCACGTATATGACGATTGCAGTACAGTACATGCCTCGATAAGTGGGAAAAGGGAGGGCTTGACTTTAAGTACATTTTCGCTTTACATACATGCTCCGGTCCCATTGCGTACGTTAATGCGAGGTATGCCTGTATTTTCATTATGTGTAATTAATATATGAATTGACATTTGTGTGTGTTTTTATTTATTTTCTATACTTTGTGATGGTCTCTGGCAGTGTTGCTAATGCTGTGTTGCAGTTCCCGTTTTGTATTCATTCTGGTAGACCTGTATCACGTGACTACCGCAACATGTGACACCGTTAGAGAAAGAGGTAGCATCACTTTAAGTATCTAGCTGCCATTCTAAGGGCGTTAGGTTTGGCGTCTGAGGGGGCTGTCCTCACTGACTCCCTTCCTTCTATAAATACGCGCGGATGACGCTGTACGTGACCTCCTGACGAAGCACGTGGTGCGAAACGTGTAGAGGTCACGACAGGTCATCCTGCGCGTGTTTGCTGAGAGGCTGAGACGGAACCTGCCTGAGGCTCTAGTGGTGGCTGTTCCATCTTCCCTGGTGCCGCGATCCGGATCCTGTGCAGTCATCCGTGGACCCCCACCTTTGCCTTAGTGTAAGTGTCCGTCTCCCCCTGTCAGCGGTATTACAGTCCTCTATGGCGGTTTTTATCTAAATCCCCTTGGGCTGTCAGCACTTTCTTTGTTCATTTTTACATTGATTGTTTTTTGTTGTATGTGATTTATTGTCCTAAGATATTTCATGTTTAGAGACCATATGTACAGTATGGCTTTAGTATCTGGGTATTTTACCTTTTGAGCTGAGGAGGGGTTGGATCCTCTCAGCTATTTATGTGTTTATTTTAATAAATTACTGATATTAATTCTATCTCTTGTGCGCTTTTGTGCATTTCTTTTTGTCTGTTTCTCAGGGTGTCCTCCCCCCTTTTAGGGGGGATCATCTCTGAAGTGGGAGCCTCTGGGGAGACGCTCCATGCACGTGCAGCACAGGGATTTTTCCTATTACTACCTCTGCAGCACGAGCGCTGAATATCCTATACCTGCTTTATTAGCATAGAATTGAGATTAATTACATTTATTCTCTAATTGGAGGGAAGTTTTTTTACAAAGACATATACCCGAATTTAATCTTGCACATATCCTCTTTTAAAAACAGGAGGGCATTAAATGACACCAATAGAAACAAACAACCATCATCTATTGATAAGTTGGTGAAGAGGACCTAGGCGCAAATAAGGGGAGGGAACAGGAATGTGAAACAGTTAGGAATCCACACTAATTCTAAAAATGAGGCACTGCCGTAGAAGGGGATCTCAAAAAACAAAATGTCACTGAATCCAACTGGAAAATGGGAAATCCTTGCTGCATTCAAATAAAACTGTAAATAATTTCGCTGTAAAGGAACAATGAAGGTTATGTCTTGTTTTTTTATTATCTCTTTTTTTAAACAACTTGGAGCTATTTTTTGCTTTAAGTTGGGAGCTTTTGTGAAGATAATTGTTGTTTTTTTAGGTATAATCTGTTGAAGTATCCCATACTTCAACAGATTATACCTAAAAAAAACAACGATTTGGTATGGGATACTTCAACAGATTATACCTAAAAAACCAACGATTATCTTCACAAAAGCTCCCAACTTAAAGCAAAAAATAGCTCCAAGTTGTTTAAAAAAAGAGATAATAAAAAAACAAGACATAACTCAAGGTTTTTTTTTAAATGTTTGAAGTGTAAAGGGTGTAAGTAAGTTGTAAATACAACGAGAACATTTAAGTCGATCCAATCCACAATAACACAAGAAATCTATGAAATTGATAAACTTATTGATTGTAATTCTGATCATGTTATTTATGTACTACAATGCCCTTGTCACAAACAATTCGTGGGAAGAAGAACTCATAAGCTAAAACTACGTATAGCAGAGCACATTGTCACTATTGAAAAGGGTCTCACTCAGCACAGCGTCTCCAAACATTTTAAAGATCATCATGCTCAGAACCCACAAGGGTTGAAATTTATGGGGATTGAAAAATTGTCATACAGTTGGAGAGGGGGGAATAAGGTCAACTAAATCTCTAAAAGAGAAACATATTGGATATATACTCTTAAGACCTTAACCCCCAATGGGTTAAACATTGATATAGATCTTGGTTCCTTTCTGAGAGAGTAGCTGTGCTTTTGCTGATCCCTTTTTTCAATATGTTCCCATTTACTATTATGCAATTGTCAACTGCGATATGTCCATCCTTATCATTCATACTTGATTGTTGTAGGATATATTTTCACAACATTTGGTGTGTGTACCTACTTATTTATTATCTATTTTTGTATGCTAGGATCTCAATACTGCATTTCTATCATCCAGACTAGACTTTAGTGACTGGAATAATGAGGTGTCCAGTGTGTTTTCTTTGGAAAAAAGATTAACCCCAGAGACCACCACAAACGATATTAAAGGCTATTTCTCAAAATTGAACAAATCATATAAACTACAGAAGAGACTGTGGTGGGAAGTAACAAGCCTGGAAAAATACGTACTGTCAGAGTTGGTCCCTAGAGGCCAAAGAGTGTACTTACCCCCCTCACATAACAATCTTGAGGAGACATTTATTAAGGCATGGGAAAATATACTTATTAAATGTTCCACTGATCTCATGAAACTCTTAATAGAGCATGACAGTAAGAGATTACTCAAAGTAAATGAAGAGATTGATACACTTCTTACAGAAACACATAAATGGAGTGATGACTCAGAATTTGAAAACCTAGAAAAACGTCTGAAAACTAATATTGATAAATTGACATCAGAAATCAAAAATAGGAAACAAAATAAGTTTACCAGAGATTTTACTGATTTCAAGGAGGGAAATATCTTCAAATATAAAAACTTGAAGACTAAAACACCAAAAGGCCAAACATATGAATCTGAGGCAGAATGTGAGACATCAGCTAGTGATAGTGAGCCAGATCCTTCCACTAGCCGGACTGGGAGAGGTGGCCCCCATATTCCCGATAACCCTGACTGTTTTTAGAAGAGACCAGCTTATCAACCGATCAACCCGTAAGAGGAAAACCAGGCGGGGAAAGGGAGGTCTATCTGAGAGACAGGGAGGTATGGGGATACCGCAGACAGAGACCATGGAGAGACCAATCCAGGCGATCCCGGAGAAGACGACGCAAGTAGTCAACTTCTCCAACAAAAACTTAAGCCCGGCACACACTAGCATTCTATCTAAGGGTCTCTCCTTCTCGCCCACTAATCACCTCGATACTTTTGAGTGTATTAAAGATGTACATTTATTTAAACGTAAACTGTTACTGCATAAGTTTTTTGCTAGACGACAGAGAAATCAGTATCGGAATACACCACTAGAAAACGTTGATGTAGCAAACTTCTCTTGTTTGAGGGCCTTGAATAGCCTCCTTGAAGAAAATGAAAGAGAACCAGGTAAGGGACCATTTACTGAACTGAGAAATCAGTCCAAGTTTACTCCACCTGTGGAGACGAGCACGAATGTGGATATCTTTTCTAAACTAGTCACAGCAGATATAAAGAAATTATCCCACTACACCGGTCCAAGTAATCTGACCAGTTTAGAACACATTGCCCTTAAGGATTTAAAGACAGATACATCTATTGTCATCAAACCCTCAGACAAAGGGGGGAATGTTGTAATCCTGGATAGGGAAGCATACCATCTTGAGTGTACTTGCCTCCTGAGTGACTCCACATGCTATACGATCTTACCTCATGACCCTATTACGGCCTTCTCTGTGGAACTCAAAAAGATCCTATCAGAAGGATTACTTAACAATGTAATCTCTAAACAAGAGTTTGATTTCATATTTATCCCCAATCCTCAATTAGCAACGTTCTACCACCTTCCAAAATTACATAAAGGCAGAAATCCACCCCCTGGGAGACCCATTGTTTCGGGAATTAATAATCTAACATCCCACGCTAGCCAGTACCTTGATGTGATACTACGCCCTTTCGTCAATTCACTCCCCTCCTTCCTTAAGGACACCAAAGATGTGCTATTAAGATTGGAAGGCATTACAATAGAGCAGGAAACCCTGCTAGTAGGTCTTGATGTTGAGGGACTGTATACCAGTATTCCGCATCGATACGGTATACAGTCTGTATCACATTTTTTTAAATCACAGGGAAGGAATTTTGAACAACACAACGAATTCACCCTACGGTTACTGTACTTTGTGCTGACCAACAACTTCTTTTTGTTTGATCAAAAAATATATCACCAGATCCAGGGCACCGCTATGGGAACCACATGTGCTCCCACCTTTGCCAATTTATATCTAGGCTGGTGGGAGGAAACTGTGGTTTTCGGTGAGGCCCTGGATCATTATACGGGCCACATAGTTCTATGGGCCCGCTATATTGATGATGTTATTCTGTTATGGAGTGGAACAGAGACACTCCTGTGTGAATTTATAGGGGTTTTGAATAACAACAATCACAACCTGAAACTCACCTATGAAGTAGACAGACATAGGATTAACTTTCTTGATTTGACTATAACAAAGAAGGATGATGGGACATTAGAAACTACAATTTTCCATAAGGCAACATCAACTAACAGTCTGTTGATAGCAGACAGCCATCACCCCAGGTATATGGTGAATAGCATCCCTATTGGACAGTTCCAACGTTTAAGGCGGAACTGCTCAAATATCGAGGAATTTAACCATCAAGCCCACGATATGACTGCCCGTTTCTTGGTAAGGGATGCATTAAAAAAGCCTACCATAAGGCTAAAAAAATCCAGAGAGAACAAATGCTAGTGACAGGACAAAGACTGAATCGAGACACTGATAAACATATTATCAGATATATTGGTACATATAATAATCAATGGCACAATATCAGGAATATCTTTTCTAAGCATTGGCACGTACTAACGGAGGGTAGGGATCTCAAACAGGTTCTCAAAGAGAATCCCACTATGACATGTAGGAGAGCACACAATCTCCAAGACACCCTTGTACACAGTCACTATAGAGGGGACCAACAGAGAACCTGGTTAGGTGATGCTAAACCTATTGGCTCCTATCCATGTGGTAGGTGCAAGGCCTGCACCTATATGCCCAAAACAAGACCTTTTTGGGCCCCAATTCAAAAACTTACTATATTAGAGACTACATCAATTGCCTGACAACAGGGGTGATTTACTTGATCACATGTAAATGCGGGAAAAAATATGTGGGTAAAACCCACCGACAACTTAAGACACGGGTCCTTGAGCACATAGGGTCTATCAGAAATCTCAAAGATCTACCAGTGGCCAAACATGTCAACGAGGCCCATGATGGCGATTTGATGTCTGTGACTTTTTGTGGTATTGAACATGTGAGATGGGGCCAAAGGAAGGGGGATTGGGACCGACGTTTAATGCAGGTGGAATGTAGGTGGATATACACCTTGCAGACACTGTATCCAGATGGCCTCAATGAGGGGTTCATATACACTCCATTTTTATGAACCCCTACCTCTGTACATCATAAGACAGAGATACTTACAGTCCTATTAACTCATGGCCCCCACCTCTCCTCCCCCTCCCCCACCTCTCCTCCCCCTCCCCCACCTCTCCTCCCCCTCCCCACCTCTCCTCCCCCTCCCCTTTTTTTCATCTGAGTGAGAACTACCTCTCATATGGGATCCAGGGATATATTTTTTAATGGAGTCATATACTCTAGCGGTACTATTTTGACTTTTAGAGGTGGTTCCATGTAAGGGTGCACACTCCTACACCACATACAAATGGTGACACTGTTAGGTAGTCGGGCCCGCTGATTTATATAGGATCCAAGTATCTACCCACCTTCAGGATTATATTTCACCTATCAGGGGTGGCTTTCATCAACCAGTTAAACCGTGATCCCTGTTGTTTATCTCCCTTCCCGTTGTTCGACCCCCCGTTACTCCATATATCCCTGGTCTCTAGCCTTTTAGTATGATGCTATTTTGTGTTTTTCCACTTCTGTAATTGTCACATACACATATACCACGACACAAAAATACCACACTCAGGTTATTTTGCCTTTTAATTTGGTATGGTTGGAAATATCAGTGACAGCATGATAGTGATATAGGTACTATTGACACATTACCTTCATACTTAGGTGATACAGCATTTATTATACACTTCATTTTTATGAACTTCCATTATTAGGCATAGACATCATTAGTCTTATTTACTCCTGCCTGTTTTCATCCGAATATGAACTGCCCTGTATATGGGAGCCAGGGATATATTTTATAATGGAGTCGTACACTCTAGCGGTACCATTTTGACTCTTAGAGGTGGCTCCATGTAAGGGTGCACATTCCTACATTACATACTAACGGTTACACTGTTTGGTAGCTGGACCCTATGAACTACATAGGATCCAAGTATCCATCTATCATCAGGAGTATTAATCACCTATGATGGCTCACATCAGTAAACCACTCCATTACCCCTGTTGTCTCACTATTTCCCCTGTTCGATACCCTGTTACTCCATATATTTTTCACCTTTAATATGGTGCTATTTTGTGTTTTTACACTTCTGACCTTGTCACACATACATACACTATGACATGAGATTACTACACCTAGTCTTTTTAGCCTTTATCTTAGCATGGCTTGATACACTAGTGATGGTATGTAAGTGATATAAGTATCATTGAAACTATATCTCTATTTTAGATCAGCATTTATTCTGGTATGCCAGATGTACTAACGATAGTGTTATCTTGAGGTGTGCTATAAAAAGTTTTTCCCAAATATTAATTTTGCTTTTGAATTGACAGCTACTTGCAATGCCTCAACAGTGCAGCAAAACACTAAACTGAACTGTTACCTCCTAGTGAGGAACATATTGAATAGAGACTCCCTCAATAGGGAGCTCACAAGGAGTTAATTATCAGGGACCTGCCTGCTTCTCATTAAGCAAATGGGTATACTGCTGCGGCACAGTTTATTCGAGCATTTGCCCGTTCTGTGCCGCAGCAGTAGCCTGGCGCGCGCCCGAGTGTGACGGGCGCGCGCCGAAGCAGCGGAAGAGCGCCCTCCGATCGGGGCGCTCTCCCTCCCGCTGCCGGGTCCGCCGGGTCCCCCGGAACCCCCTGCCGCCGTCCCGCAGATCGCGGGACACCAGGGCTCCCTCGGGGAGCCCTGGACGCGCGTGCAGGGGGCGCAGGCTCCCGAAGACGCGTGACCGCGCGTCTATGACGCGCGGCACGCCGAGGGGCGGCCACTAGCAAGCCGGGAAATCTCCCGGCTTGCGGATCTTGCCACACTGCGATAAAGTGTGTCGCCAGTGTATAAGGATCCAGTGAAGAGGTTTTCCTATCACTCCTGCCCTGACGAAGCGTATCTTCCTACGCGAAACGGCCCGTCGGTTTTTAATGACGTCACTCTTCTGACGCCGGTAGTAGTGACCAGCAATGCCAGGAACTCCGGTGTATCGTGTAAACCAGCACCAACTCGGCTGATCGGGTAGTATTTGATACTTATCTCTACTTACCCGTTTTTCTTGCCTTATGCCATCGTCCGATTTGACCTGTATATACACAGTTTGAATTACTATATATGCAGCTTGATGAATGGGGACTACTTTATTCAGGGGATGAGGGTATACATGTATTTATATGCTGAAACACCAATCCTCTGTTCTACTTTAGTGTTATGATACACTCACCCATTCTACGCATGTTACATTAGTCTGCATATGTTACAATTTTTCAAGTGATTTGGATGAACCAGGGATATATTTCTTTACACCTTAAAGGTTACTGTGTGTTTAGTATCTCCTGCTGTTGGTATAATTTTCTATCGTATACCTTGTCAGGACTTTGGCTGATTATACCTCATTGCCCACCACCAGGTACTCTCTGAAGGGACATACCCTATAAGCTTTAGCATTGGCTTTCCCTATATGTGAATTATGCCTGATGAGTGAGAGAGAACACTCTCTATTCTGGCCACCATTTATCGTATTTTTAAACACACCCTTATTTATACCCCACACTCCCTGATATTGCTCCCTCATATTTAATAAATTATTTTTTGTTTTGCGTCGTGTAGCACTTTTGGCTATCAGCCTGGGATATATTGTTTAGTCCCATTAAGTGTTTTATTCTCATATAGTGCAATTTTGGGTTTCCTGTCCAATTGAGGGTCTCTACCCCACTTGGATTTTTGTGTCTACACCCAGCATGTACCCAAAATGTAACGGGCTAGTTTAAGGCAAGCTTTAGAATACTCGGTGTCTCGTCTGTATGTTGCTGCCTGCAAGTAAGGATATGAACTCGCAGAGGTAGGGAGTGACAGGCTAACCTTTGCCTGGGATCAGAGTCCTACAAATGCACGGTTAGAGATGTTCGGTTCCAGGTTGAGGCAGGCAGCAGGACAGAATGGTCAGGTCCAGTTCCGTGGTTGAGGCAGGCAAGAATGTTCAGGTCACAGTTCTAAGGTCAAGGCATGCAGTGTACTGTAAAATACAGAGGTCACAAACAATGTCAATAGCAAGGACAGGGGAAACCATAGCACAAGGAAGAACACCCAGTATAACAGTACTTTGCCCGGGTACTGACTGGGAGCAACTGGCTGCTTTTTAAAGCCCTGGAGCAGGTTCAGACAATAAGAGTCAGAGAGAGACTGATTTCCTGTTTTTGTGGACATCTTAGTTGGTACGAGAGCATCCTCATCTGTTGGTCATCTTGGCTATAGAGTGAAACCACCCAAGGAGAGTTTAAACTAGGATGGAGGGGGGAGGGAAATGAAACAGATGATGAACTAAATACAATAGAAGAGGAAACAAGGGGTTTTGGAGGTAGAATATGGGCAAGTGCAAATTTGACAAGCAGTGAGACACTTACATAGTACATAGTACATAGAGATAATAATAGAAAACTTCTAAAGCATAAACAAAGTTGGCACAGAAAGGAAGGAGCACATAAGATAATAGTACAAGCTGAAAAAAAATGAAATGTATGCTTGATAATGCAAGAAGCCTGACAGATAAAATGGGGGAGCTTGAATTAATAGCTGCAAGGGAGCAGTATAATATCATAGGCATTACTGAAACATGGTGGGATGAAACTCATGACTGAGCAGTTAATTTAGAGGGTTATTCCATTTTTCGGAAGGGTGGAGCAAATAGAAGAGGAGGTGGAGTATGTTTATATGTTAAACCGGATCTAAAGTTTATAATAAGGGAAGATGTTTATGAAGGGAATGATGAAAATGTAGAGACCTTGTGGATAGAAATTAGCAGTGGAGGTAAACGTATAAAGAAAATGTTTGAAGGGATATGCTATAAACCACCAAATATTGGTGAGATTGAGGAAGCTAAAATACTTTTGCAAATGGAGAAGGCATCAAAACTGGGTCATATTTCCATAATGGGTGATTTTAATTATCCAGACATAGATTGGGGCAATGAGATTAGCATTACAACAAAAGGAAACAGGTTTTTGGGGGTGCTTGAAGACAATTATATGACCCAAATGTTTGAGGAACCGACCAGGAGAGGGGCAATACTGGATTTGGTAATATCAAACAATGTAGAAGTAATAACAAATATTCAAGTCTTGGAACATTTGGGTAACTGTGATCATAACATGGTCTCATTTGAAATAAATGATCAAAAAACAGATTACTTGGGTTCAACAAAGACCTTAAAATTTAGAAAAGCAGATTTTAATAAACAGAGGGCTAATCTACTGTACAAGTAATACATTGGGATTATGTTTTTGCAGGGAAAACTGTAGAAGATAAATGGGCAGTCTTTAAAACATTGTTAGAAAAGCACACTTATCAGTATATACCCTTGAGTATAAAAGAAATAAGTCAAAACCAATGTGGCTAAATAAACAGGTAGGGGAGGAAATGGTCAAGAAGAAGGCTTTCAGATTCTTTAAGTTAGAAGGGACGGAGGCATCATATCAGAATTATAAGCAATGTAACAAAAATTGCAAAAGGGCAATCAAATTAGCAAAAATGGATAATGAAAAAAGGATTGCAATAGAAAGTAAGATCAACTCTAAAAAGTTCTTGAAGTACCTTAATAACAAAAAAATGAGAAAAGAAAATGTAGGACACTTTCAGTGTGAGATGGGTAGGCAGATTATTGGAGATAAGGAAAAAGCAGAGGTATTAAACAAATTATTTGTCTCTGTGTTGTATTGTATTGTATGTCTTTATTTATATAGCGCCATTAATGTACATAGCGCTTCACAGTAGTAATACATGTGTTAATCAAATAAATAACAGATAATATAAATAACAGATCATGGGAATAAGTGCTTTAGACATAAAAGTAACATTAAGGAAGAGGAGTCCCTGCCCCGAGGAGCTTACAGTCTAATTGGTAGGTAGGGAGAACGTACGGAGACAGTAGGAGGGAGTTCTGGTGAGTGCGTCTACAGGGGGCCAAGCTTTATGTATCATGTGTTCAGAATAGCCACAGTGCTATTCATATGCTTCTTTAAGCAAGTGTGTCTTAAGGTGGGTCTTAAAGGTGGACAGA
Source organism: Ascaphus truei (assembly GCF_040206685.1). Classification (NCBI taxonomy): domain Eukaryota; kingdom Metazoa; phylum Chordata; class Amphibia; order Anura; family Ascaphidae; genus Ascaphus; species Ascaphus truei. The sequence goes on from NC_134487.1 coordinate 216,276,805, forward strand.
GAGGGTGCTAGTCGGGTACTGAGGGGAAGGGCATTCCAGAGGTGTGGGGCAGTCAGTGAAAAAGGTTTAAGGCGGCAGCGGGCTTTAGATACAAAGGGGGTAGAAAGAAGACATCCTTGAGAAGAACGCAAGAGTCTGGATGGTGCATAACGAGAAATTAGGGCTGAGATGTAAGCAGGGGCAGAAGAGTGTAAAGCTTTAAAAGTGAGGAGAATAATGGAATGTGAGATGCGGGATTTGATCGGAAGCCAGGAGAGGGATTTCATGAGGGGAGATGCTGAGACAGATCTAGGAAAGAGTAGAGTGATTCTGGCAGCAGCGTTTAGGATAGATTGTAGGGGAGACAGGTGAGAGGCAGGAAGGCCGGACATCAGGAGGTTACAGTAATCAAGACAGGAGAGAATGAGGGCCTGAGTCAGAGTTTTAGCAGTCGAGCAACAGAGGAAAGGGTGTATCTTTGTTATATTGCAGAGGAAAAAGCGACAGGTTTTAGAAATGTTTTGAATGTGAGGGGTGAATGTGAGAGAGGAGTCGAGTGTGACCCCTAGGCAGCGTGCTTGGGCTACTGGTTGAATGATCGTAGTTCCAACAGTAATGTGGAAGGAGGTAGTAGGGCCAGGTTTGGGAGGAATCTTGAGGAGCTCTGTTTTAGCCATGTTGAGTTTAAGGCGGCGGAGGGCCATCCAGGATGATATAGCATAGAGACATTCAGAAACTTTGGTTTGTACAGCAGGTGTAAGGTCAGGTGTTGAAAAGTATATTTGTGTGTCGTCAGCATAGAGGTGATAATTAAACTCAAAAGATGTTATTAGGTCACCTAGAGAGAGTGCGTACAGAGAAAAGAGAAGAGGTCCCAGGACAGAGCCCTGGGGTACCCCCACAAAGAGATCAATAGAGGAGGAGGAGGTGTTAGCAGAAGAGACACTGAAAGTACGATGGAAGAGGTAAGATGAGATCCAGGATAGAGCTTTGTTCTGAATACCAAGAGTATGGAGAATGTGAAGGAGAAGAGGGTGGTCCACGTTGTCAAATGCTGCAGAGAGGTCGAGTAATATGAGCAGAGTGTAATGACCTCTGTCTTTGGCAGCATGGAGGTCGTCAGTTATTTTAGTGAGGGCTGTTTCCATGGAGTGAGCAGTGCGGAAGCCAGATTGTAGAGGGTCTATGAGAGAATAGGTGTTGAGAAAATGGAGCAAGCGAGAGAATACAAGACGTTCAAGGAGTTTAGAGGCAAAAGGCAGGAGGGAGACAGGTCGATAGTTAGAAAGACAGGTAGGGTCAAGCTTGCTGTTTTTGAGTAATGGAATGACTGTTGCAAGTTTGAAGGAGGATGGAAAGGTTCCAGAGCAGAGGGAGGAGTTAAAAATGTGTGTGAGCATAGGGATTATAGAGGAGCAAGAGGTTTTAGGAGATGGGAGGGAATGGGGTAAAGAGGACAAGTGGTAGAGGGAGAAGAGGCGATCAACAGCGACACATCCTCCTCTGAGCCAGTGGAAAAAGAGTCAAGGAAAGCAGGAGGAGAGTTAGGAAGAGGTGTAGGATGGGAGGAAGAAACAGAGGGGATGTTCTGACGTATGGATTCCACCTTTTCCTTAAAATAGTCAGCAAAGTCCTGAGCGGAGATGGAGGAAGGAGAGGCAGCTGAGGGTGGTTTGAGTAGAGTATCAAAGACAGAGAACAGTCAGCGTGGGTTAGACTTGTGCATGTTGATTGATACTGTGTTTACCAGAGAAGAATCAATTTCAATAGTAGTGCCGCAGAAGGAAGCCACAACCTCCATATTAATGAACAATTGGTTCATTATGGGTCTTTTGTCACATTAAAGTGCCCTTTTATTCTATTTTTGATTCTGGGTCCTTCCTGCTCCGTTTTTGCTTGTGTGCTCCGTTTTACCATTTTATCCCTGCTCACTACACCATTGGAAGCTGCAGAGCCTGCCTGCCACTCATAGGATTTGTGAGTATTGCTTATTATTCTGGGGAACCTGCCAATGAGACTGATTGTTGGTGGGCTTGTACCATCTTCCACCTGTCTTCAGGAGGATAGTACCCATACAAGTGGTTATTATGTACTACCATTAAGACTATTACTCATTCCTAATACCTTGGATGATGTGGTTTTGGCTTACAATATTCTTTATTTCCTGGCATTGGAGCGCTTTAGCCTATTTTTTCTATCTTGCTACAGTAATAGCCAAACCATTATATTTAATATTCAAGGACTCCATTTACACAGGCTTAGTACCACAAGATTGGCGTAAAGCAGATGTGGTGCCTATATTTAAACAACTGGGGAATTACAGATCTGTAAGCCTGACTTAAATATTGAGGAAACTACTTGAAAGTTTAATACGGGATAATATTCAGGAATACCTAATGGAAAAAAAATCCTTAGTAATAGTCAAAATGGATTTATGAAGGATAGATCATGCCAAACTAACCTTTTTTGTTTCTTTGAGAAGGTAAGTAGGAATTTAGACCAGGGTAATGCAGTTGATGTGGTCTACTTAGATTTTACAAAAGCTTTTGATACAGTTCCACACAAGAGGTTGGTGCACAAAATAAAGCAAATTGGACTCAGTATGCACCTGTATTGAAAACTGGTTGATGGATAGAGAACAGAGGGTTGTTATAAATGGAAATTTTTCAGGTTGGGCTAAAGTTGTGAGTGGAGTACCTCAGGGATTGATACTACGACGTAGAAAATAGCTGAAGCGCTCAAATGCAGGTATATTGATCCAAAACAAGCCAAACCACCAAACCAGGGTACTAACAAATGATATAGTACCTAATGTGTAATAGTGTGGGTACTATCCTCCTGAAGACAGGTGGTATATGGTACAAGCCCACTTACCATCAGTCTCATTGGCAGGTTCCCCTGGAAAATATGCAAATACTCACATCCTGGTAGGGTAGGTAGGCAGGCTGTGCAGCTACTAAATGCAATACAGGGAAAAAGGAGACCAAAAGCGCACCAGCACAAACTGAGCAGGAAGGACCCAAAACGAAAAATAATTAAAAGGGCACTTTAATGTGACAAAAGACCCATCCAACGCGTTTCGAACGTCACAGCGTTCTTTTTCAAGGATAAAACACAATGTGATAACATCCATTATATACCCTCTTACCTGTGGGCCATTTTGCGCCAAAAATCGGAACCTGATGACGTCATGATGCTGCGCGCGTCATCGCGCATGCGCAGAGCGACTCAGTGCCGATCTAAGGGCAAAGGGAAGTCCCACAAGCAGTGTGGCCATTTTGGATGAGGGCAGAAATAGGAACACAATACCAAAGCTGTATAAAACATTCCAGCAGGACAAAGGTATATTGCTGCTTACTGGGCATGCGCATTACAACGGAATAAAGCTATACAAAGCTGAACTAACACTAATTAAAGAATGCTAATATATCAAAAGGAAAAACATGAAGAAAGTAGATTAAAAAGCTTGTTGTGTTACAACTAAGCTATATGCAAAGAAAGTGAGAATGTAAAAAACATATAAACATAATTAAGAAATGTGCAAAGAAAATAAACTTAAAGACATATTAAAACATATATACTACATAACACAGATTATGGAACTAAATCCTAGGAACCAGGGAAATACAACCATTGTCATATATAAAGCATTATCAACACAATACATCAAAGAACAAATTTAAGCTAGAACTTTATAAAATACATTTATAACATTTGCATAATAAGGCTTAAGTTCAAGGGTTATTTTGATCAGAATGTGATGTCTGAAATAATGTCAACTGATCTTATTAAAACTAAATTACCAAGTAGTAGAACAAATGTACATATTTTACAAGAAATCTTTTTACAAGAAATGTGTTAGCTGACAGTCAATATTCAAGCCCATAGGGAAGCGTGTTTGGAGAGTAAAAATCCAATACGCCTCCCTACGGTCCAGAAGGTTGATGTGGTCACCTCCTCTAGATTTAGAAATAACTGATTCAATTCCCAGGAAGGAAAAATTGCTAGTTCCTCCCTGACCACATTCAGTGAAATGTTTAGAGACTGGATGATTGGTGTCTTTCAATTTTATGAGCCTTAAGTGCTCTAACATCCTAACCTTAAGGGCCCTAGTCGTCCTCCCCACGTACCTCTTGCCACAGCCACATGTTATTAGATAAACCACAAATTGACTTTTACAATTTATAAAACTGTTGATCTTGAATTCCTTATTTGATAATCTATTCACACCATGTGGCGGTGGCAAGGCAAACTGTAGAAAACTTTTTGCCGGCTTCATGTGTTTGCATACACTACAAGAGCCACATTTGAAGTAACCCCTAGTGATAAAAGGTTTTTTAGACCCAGAAGTTTTGAGTTCATCTCACGTCATAAAGGCCATCCCAAGGGGACAGTTCCTCAGACTGAGAAGGAATTGTTCCACTCTTAGTGGTTTCCTTTCTCAGTCTGAGGAACTTACAAGGAGATTTTTGGAAAGGGGATACCCTAAATCACATATAGCAATTGCTTTTGAAAATGCATTACATACAGAGAGAGCATCATTGTTACCCGCACATTCAATTGGAGATTCTCGCCTTGCTAACAATAATAAGACAATTGGTATCAAACAGGACACACATGGATTGATAGAATCAAAAAATAAATGTCCTCTTTTTATTTCACAATTTAATAAACAAAGTGGAAAAATTAACTCTATAATTTGAAAACATTGGAATATCTTATCCATGGACCCTGTACTTAAAAAAATATGTGGATTCTGGTCCTACTTTTGTATATCGTAGAGCGAGAACAATTGGATCTCATGTTTCACCAAGTGAACTCAAAACTTCTGGGTCTAAAAAACCTTTTATCACTAGGGGTTCCTTCAAATGTGGCTCTTGTAGTGTATGCAAACACATGAAGCCGGCAAAAAGTTTTCTACAGTTTGCATTGCCACCGCCTCATGGTGTGAATAGATTATCAAATAAGGAATTCAAGATCAACAGTTTTATAAATTGTAAAAGTCAATTTGTGGTTTATCTAATAACATGTGGCTGTGGCAAGAGGTACGTGGGGAGGACGACTAGGGCCCTTAAGGTCAGGATGTTAGAGCACTTAAGGCTCCTAAAATTGAAAGACACCAATCATCCAGTCTCTAAACATTTCACTGAATGTGGTCAGGAAGGAACTAGCAATTTTTCCTTCCTGGGAATTGAATCAGTTATTTCTAAATCTAGAGGAGGTGACCACATTAACCTTCTGGACCGTAGGGAGGCGTATTGGATTTTTACTCTCCAAACACGCTTCCCTATGGGCTTGAATATTGACTGGCAGCTAACACATTTCTTGTAAAAAGATTTCTTGTAAAATATGTACATTTGTTCTACTACTTGGTAATTTAGTTTTAATAAGATCAGTTGACATTATTTCAGACATCACATTCTGATCAAAATAACCCTTGAACTTAAGCCTTATTATGCAAATGTTATAAATGTATTTTATAAAGTTCTAGCTTAAATTTGTTCTTTGATATATTGTGTTGATAATGCTTTATATATGACAATGGTTGTATTTCCCTGGTTCCGAGGATTTAGGTCCACAATCTGTGTTATGTAGTATATATGTTTTAATATGTCTTTAAGTTAATTTTCTTTGCACATTTCTTAATTATGTTTATATGTTTTTTACATTCTCACTGTCTTTGCATATAGCTTAGTTGTAACACAACAAGCTTTTTAATCTACTTTCTTCATGTTTTTCCTTTTGATATATTAGCATTCTTTAATTAGTGTTAGTTCAGCTTTGTATAGCTTTATTCCGTTGTAATGCGCATGCCCAGTAAGCAGCAATATACCTTTGTCCTGCTGGAATGTTTTATACAGCTTTGGTATTGTGTTCCTATTTCTGCCCTCATCCAAAATGGCCACACTGCTTGTGGGACTTCCCTTTGCCCTTAGATCGGCACTGAGTCGCTCTGCGCATGCACGATGACACGCGCAGCGTCATGACGTCATCAGGTTCCGATTTTTGGCGCAAAATGGCCCACAGGTAAGAGGGTATATAATGGATGTTATCACATTGTGTTTTATCCTTGAAAAAGAACGCTGTGACGTTCGAAACGTGTTGGATGGGTCTTTTGTCACATTAAAGTGCCCTTTTAATTATTTTTCGTTTTGGGTCCTTCCTGCTCCGTTTGTGCTGGTGCGCTTTTGGTCTCCATTTTCCCTGTATTGCATTTAGTAGCTGCACAGCCTGCCTACCTACCCTACCAGGATGTGAGTATTTGCATATTTTCCAGGGGAACCTGCTAATGAGACTGATGGTAAGTGGGCTTGTACCATATACCACCTGTCTTCAGGAGGATAGTACCCACACTATTACACATTATGTACTATATCATTTGTTAGTACCCTGGTTTGGTGGTTTGGCTTGTTTTGGATCAATACTGCACCGACACACTTTATTCGAGCAAATGCCCAGTTTGTACCTGGCAGATACCCAGTTTGTACCTGGCAGATACCTGGAATCCGCCGCTGCTCACCTCTTGCATGCTGCGTTGCGTTTGCCTTCCCAGCCACGGTTCATGCCTGGCTGACGGGGGCCTTATCTGTTAAATGATAATGATCAGGATTTACTAGGCTGCAATGCTTCGCATGTCCACCAGATGGCATAAACTCATGACTTGTAAAGCGCCGAATCAGTAATGTGTGGGCTTGCAGTTGTTTCGTTTAAAAAAGATACTGTACCACAGTGTGCCATTGTACAGTAACTTGGCCTTGGCCTTGAGACTGAAGGAAGAGTTGCAAAAATGTATCAATTTAGGCTTTACATATTAAATAAAGACAAAGACCTGTTTCAGTTACCAGTACACTATTCTCCAGAGACTCACCATGAGTGTTCAAGTGCAGCAGCCCGTGTTCCAAAAACCTGACAGAAGTTATGCTTATTTGATATGGGCCGCTATTAATGCAACAGAGGATAAGATGGCAACAGTTGTTCAAATTTATCAGTATTTTATCGAAAACTATGACTTTTACAAATTTTCGCCAACTCCTCATTTGTGGAAGCGTGCAATAAGGAAAAGGTTATGTAGTGACCCCTGTTTTCACCGTATTGAGCCCCAATTTGTTGGAGGGTATTGGTGTGTGTCACAGGGTTTTTCCCGTATCTATGATCATGGAGGCAGCAAAAGGCGAAGGGTCGTGTTAAAACCAACTAAGAAGCGACAGTCCCTGCACGCAATGCGCCAGCACCAGCACCAGCACCGGCTTCCAATGACGGTCCCACTGTCAGTGACAACCCTGAGACAGAGTCGGATTTCGCGGCCAGTTTTGATGAAGCTTGCATGTACCTAAGAGATTTCCCGCCTCACCTGCTGACAACAGGTGGGCTAGTCCCGCTGCAAACTATCGACGTGGATGATGAAGATAGCTGGACTGGCAGTGGACCGGCGCCGGCGCAAGCTGAATGGGAAACAGTATGGTGAGTACTGTATTGTTGCCGTATTATTTTGGTGGGGCTGGCTGGGTACTTCTTTAGGGGGCTGACCATTACTGTACATTAAAACAGTATACTGTGTAATAAACCCGAATAAATAAAACTATGCATTTATTCTACAGTACATGTTCAGTAAATTACTGCACATACTGGGGGCGTGATGTGTTTGCAGCAGAGAGAGATCCGCTGCTCTCTCTGCGCAAACATCGGCACATTAAAACTTATTTTAAATACATTTTTATTGATAGTGTAGATGTGCAGGGGGTCTCCGGAGCTGAACCGCGTTGGTTTTAGGTCTGGGGACCCCCTGCCCCCCGAGATACAGCCCCCTTTAGGGGGTGCCGGTATCCCTCAGCGTTTAAAGGCCCCGATCACGTGACCGCAGCCTGTTAAACCAAGCAGAGGGATACCGGCACCCCCTAAAGGGGCCTGTATCTCGGGGGGCAGGGAGTCCCCAGACCTGAAACCTGTGCGCTTCTGCTCTGGAGACCCTCTGCACATGTACAGTATCAATAAAACACATACAATATACAGTATAAATAAACACTCGTTCTTTACCTTAGATTCTATGCGCTATGGTAAAGAAGCATCATTTCTGTATTTTAATAATATTGTACAGTGAGCAGGGGGTTCCCTGAGCCAGAAATTAATGCTCAGGGACCCCCCCTGCTCCTGCTCAATATTATTAAAAATACAGAAATGCTGCGTCATTACCATAGCGGATAGCCGCTAAGGCAAAGAAGAGGTTAACCCACCGTGCCCGCTTTATTGTGTGTAGTGGGGATGGGTGAGGGGGGTATTTGGCCCTTGGTGTGAGTTTAGGACTTGCGGGAGGGGGGGTGGTGTTGCGGGTGCACTTAACCCCTTCACGACCGTAGCAGTTAATACCGCTACGGTCATGAAGGGGTTAAGCCCTCCCGCTACCCCCCCCCCCCCGCAAGCCCTAAACAACCATCGTTGGGGCTAATACCCCATTCACCCACCCTCCCGCTACCCACAATAAAAAAATACACACACACAGCAGCTGCCAAAAAATAAATAAATAAATCTAAATAAATAAATAAATAAATGACAATAAATACATTTGAAATAAATTTTTATTGATAGTGTAGATGTGCAGGGGGTCTCCGGAGCTGAATCGCGTTGGTTTTAGGTCTGGAGACCCCCTGCCCCCCGAGATACAGCCCTCTTTAGGGGGTGCCGGTATCCCTCTGCTTGGTTTAAAGGGCCCGATCACGTGATCGCGGCCTGTAAACCAAGCAGAGCAGAGGGATACCGGCACCCCCTAAAGGGGCCAGTATATCGGGGGCAGGGGGTCCCCAGACCTGAAACCTGTGCGCTTCAGCTCCGGAGACCCTCTGCACATCTACACTATCAATAAAAATGTATTTTAAATGTATTTATTTATATTCATTTATTTATTTATTTATTTATTTAGATTTATTTATTAATTGTGCTGCTGCTGCAAGTCCTAAACTCACACCAAGGGCCAAACACCCCCCTCACCCCCCAATAAAAAAAATTCACGCACAGCAGCCCCACAATTAATAAATAAATCTAAATAAATAAATAAATAAATACATGAAGAGAAATAAATATATACTGTACAGTATATACTGTATATATACTGGATATATATACAGTATATATATAATAACAATCCCTATACATATACAGTATATACTGTGTATATATATACTGTATACATATATATATACACATATATATATATATATGCTCATTTGCATGTCATTTCCCAGAATCCCTTGCTGCAGTGGAAGCGCTGTATGCTTGGTGACAATGGGTAAAGACAGGGTTGCAGACCTGTCTTAGACATGCAAATGAACATACAGCAATATTTACAGTTGCTATATATATATATATATATATATATATATATATATATATATATATATATATATATATATACACAGTATACAGTATACAGTATACAGTATACAGTATACACACACAGATGATGAACCAATATACAAATACATGTAGAATGGTTATCAAAATCATACTGTCCTACAAATAACGCTTCTCTATACAGACAATAATAATAATAATCCATTTAATAATCCTAACTGATTTTACAATATAAAACATAACATTCCAATCCACACAGTACATTGCATTTACATTGTATACTGTAAATGATGCATAGCATAACATCTATGCACCATATACATTCTGCAAATGAATGTTAACAATATAATTGCAAGCTACTCTACCAGTAAATACAAACACTTCCAAACAAGTCAACTATTTTAACCAATCAAGTAAACAAAAATCAATATATACTGTAAGTACCAACCAGAAAACATAATTTAAAACCAAAGCTAACCCTTACAATACCAAGGATTACATCTATCTAATTGTAAAAAACCTTATACATTATACACAGCATTGTTTAAAGCCCCCTAATGTTTCTGTTAAACAGATTACACTGAAGGGAGAGAGATATAAAGGCCTAAAGCCCCTTCCCCCCTAATGTTTCTGTTAAACAGATTACACTGAAGGGAGAGAGATATAAAGGCCTAAAGCCTTACCAGTAAATCTCCCTCCCTGCATTGATGTCGTGCAGTGTATGTAAATGTGGGGAGGGGGGGGGGGGACCCAATGTGCATACTGTGAGGTCTAACCACCCTCACCCCCTACCCACATACAACTGTACCGATAACCCCCCCCCCCCATCCTGGCCATGGCCCCTCCACTTCTGCAAAACAGACACAAAAATTAAAACATACAAAGTAATGTCCCCTAACCCCTTAATCACCATAGCGGTTTTTAACCGCTACAGTCATGAAGGGGTTAACCCACCCTCACCCACCACTCGGGACGCCTACTGTACATACCCTCCCACTCTAATCCCCCACCCCGTGAGGCCTAACCACCCTCAACCCTCACCCACTAACTACCCACAAGGGAGGCCTACCCACATACCGTTGGGGAACCCCCCCCACCCCGCACCCCCAGTCCCCGCAATCAAAACAATGCACAGCCCCACAATAAACAGCATTCTATTTAATAAATACATTACCCACCCCCTGTGCCCCCTATAAATACAAGATTTATTCTTTTACATTCAGGGTCCATAACGCAGCCCCACGCTAGTCCCCGGTGGGCTGGCAGGGCACCTGGACAGACCTACAGTTTACCAGCAGCATTCCACAGGTTCTGGAGGCCTGCTGGTGGATCCTGCCAGCACCATGGTGCCCAGGTGGTCTTCTTGGGTCACCTGAGCCACAATTGGGTCCCCACGGTAGGCCCAAGGATGTCTGGGAGCTCCGGGTCAAACCCACAGGTGTCTGCGGGGCCTCGGGTGGTTCCGTCAGGGGTCTGGGGAACTCACGGGTGCTCACTATGGGTCCGCGGTGCCCCCACAGAAGTGGGACCACACATCATCATCCCCGCACCTACGGGTCGGCAGTGCCCCCACAGAAGTGGGACCACACATCGTCATCCCCGCAGACTACGGGTCCGCGGTGTCCCCACAGAAGTGGGACCACACATCATCATCCCCGCATGTGTCATCCGTGGAACCACCAGCCTGATACCATTGGGATACCCGAGAATACCCGAGGTGGTCTCCAGAGGTCCCACGCAAAACCACGGAAGTAACCCTGAATGTAAAAAAAATAAACCTGGCCTACAGTATACTGCTGCGGCACAGTTTATTCGAGCATTTGCCCGTTCTGTGCCGCAGCAGTAGCCTGGCGCGCGCCCGAGAGTGACGGGCGCGCGCCGAAGCAGCGGAAGAGCGCCCTCCGATCGGGGCGCTCTCCCTACCGCTGCCGGGTCCGCCGGGTCCCCCGGAACCCCCTGCCGCTGTCCCGCGATCGCGGGACACCAGGGCTCCCTCGGGGAGCCCCTGGACGCGCGTGCAGGGGGCGCACGCTCCCGAAGACGCGTGACCACGCGTCTATGACGCGCGGCACGCCGAGGGGCGGCCACTAGCAAGCCGGGAAATCTCCCGGCTTGCGGATCTGGCCGCAGTGTAATAAACTGTGTCGCCAGTGTACATTCAATACATACACCCTCCCCCCCAACACCTACAGTACAATAATGTGCAAAATAACTATTATCCAGATATGGATAATAGATTAATTGCCCATTATTAAAAACATTAACTAGCATATACAAATAAATAAAGTACTACTGACCTCATCAATACGAAGTGTCCGTCGCCAGCGCCTTCCTTCCATCTCTTGCCCACACAAGACATAGCCAATACCAAGCCAATACATTGCAAGTACATTCAGATATCAATTAACCCCTTAAACACCATATCGGATAATAACCGCAAAGGTAATTAAGGGGTTAAGCCACACAGGCACGATACCCACCCTTCACCCATGAATTTGTACTGTGGCTTCATCATGCAACTATATATATATACTGTATATATATACATACAGAGAGACAGAGAGAAAGAGAGAGAGAGAGATATATACAGTATATATATATATATATATATATATATATATATATATATATATATATATATATATATATATATATATATATATATATATATATACACACACACGTTATATACCTGTACACACCCATGATAAACCAATATACAGTACAAATAAATGTACTGTAGAAGGGTTATCAAAAGCATACTGCCCTACAACCAAACACTTCTCCATACAGACACTACATTAAAATCAATTTCCTTTAAAAATCCTAACTGATCTCACAATCTACTGTATATGATCACAAACCAATGAAAAAACTCACATTCCAATATATATGATGCATGCATAAAATCTATGCACCATATACATTCTGCAAATTAATCAAACGTAAACAAAAATCAATTAGCAATCATTATTTACATTCCTAAACAATTCACACTCAATCACGAACAATGAAACCATTAACAGATTCACGCCTAGAGCAGAACAATTAAGCCTTTGAAAAAATATAAGTACCGACAAAAATACAACCAAGGCTATCTATCCCTGACCTTCCTCAAACACACAATACAATACCAAGGAATACATCTATCTAATTTTAAAATACTTTAAATTCACAAAATAATAAAAAACACATCTAATCCAGCTTTTAAAACATCATCATTTCTTACATTGAATGTATACTGTACAGTATATCTCTCTAGACATATACAGTATACTGTACATACATACATACAGTGGCAAGAAATGATATACCACAAAAAAAAAAAAATACACATGTTAAAAAACCTTTTGAAAAAATTAACAAGTTAAATAAAATACATTTCTTTACTGTAGTTCACTTACCATTACTTGCCCCCACCAATTCCCGTTGCGCAGCTTACTCATGAACCAATCCACGATCAGGAACCCATAAAATAATAAACCATTCAAATAATAAACATTAATCTAAAAATCCAAATCAATCCACGGGTCTTCTACTTGTAATCCATCTTCATCTGTATTCTTCTTTCTTCTATCTCCTTCCGGGCGGGGCAGGGCGTGGTCTTCTTTCCATCATCGGCCACACCCTTGTCTTTTTTCTTCTCCGGAGGTCCTTCCTCCGCGGCGTCTGGCTGCAAAATGAGACGACATAGGCTTTTAAAGGCCTATGACGTCACATTTTGCGTCATGGTTCCCACGGTCCTGATTGGACCGTGAAAACCATGTGTTTTGGCCGACAAAAAAAAAATGATGACGTCACTTAAAGGGAATGAAAGCACAGCCAATCAGAATGGCTTTGCTTCAATTGCCTTTAAGATGACGTCATGAAAAGGCACATGGCCGTGCACACATGGTATGGTAGCCAATAAGAGCGTGGGAACTTTATCCCTACACTGATTGGCTCTGGTATACCATGTGTCAGGGGCTTGGGGGAGAAAGGATGTGACGTCAATGAAAACCTGTCACATGGTACGGTAGCCAATCAGAGCGTGGGAACTCCATCCCTACTCTGGAAATTGGACCAATTTTGGGCTCAGACGCGACCCGTAGCTGACCAACTCTGCAGCCGTGACGTCATCTTCCTGGACGGGCGCCTTGAGGGAGGCTCTGAACCGGCATACAGATCCGTGGGAGAAAGCCAGCCAAACACCCGAGGGAGGCGGTGAGCAGTTCGGGGAGCTTCTACTTTCTCAATTTGTGAGATACATGCTTGATTTTTACTGGCACATTGTAAGTGCGCATTTTATTGACCCGTTTTTTAAAATATAAAGTTGTACCTTTTTGATCGCACTATGTAGTTCTCTCTCTATTTTATATACATCATCCTGCTGACGGTATCTCTAACAAGGGGGGTCCAGATCGCAGCCATCTATATGGGTGGCAACCCAATTTGCCAACTGCTTGAATAACTCATACATCTTGTGAGTAATACATTTATACGAGCCAAGACACAATCATTCCACTTTATAGAAACGTCTGCACTTAAATTTGTGTTTTTTTCCCCTTATGCTCCCCCTGGATGTTTGAGAAAATTACTTGAATCTTTGGAACCCGTGAAACAGGTCCCACCAGTGAGGTTTGAGCTGGGTGGTTGGAATACTATCATCATACATCACTTTTCTAATATATATTCACTATTGATATTATTTATAGTTGTTTGCGCCTTATATCACTTATTTCACAAAGTACTGTAGGGCAAAACATGTACTGTACAGTACAGCACAATATTACAGTATGGTCTCACTGAAAGTCCTCCCCATTTTCCATCCATGGCCGATGCCTTGCATTTCGCAAAACGCCATTAATGCAGTCTCTAACGCCTCTCATTACAGGATCTGTAACAGGATAATAGCGCTGCATTTCTTCCACAATCTTTTTCCTTAAATTAGCAGGAAGGGCCTTTTTATGGCGATTCCCACCGTAATTTACTTTGAACACCCACTCGCAGTACAATGTGTAGGGAACATGGTGTTTAAATATGATCAAGGCATACTTGTGTGATATACCTGCACTCCTCACCCTATACTTCTCCCTCAGCGCCGGTGGCAGATCGCACAGGGAGATGTCGGCACTGTTTCTATGCGAGCGGGTGTAGGAGGTCTTTTGGGAGCGGGTGTATTTGAGGCGACGGGCAATGGTAGGGTGTCTGGGAGGAAGCTTTCCTCCGGTAGTGGTCGCCGGGTTGTCTCCTGGCGTGGTCTTGACGGGGTTGTCATGTCCTCCTCAATAGCATAGTACACTGCATCTTCTGGTGGAGGGGGTGTGCTTGGTGATGGAAGGGGGTCGAAGGTACCATGCATCACATCCATGTCACGCCCCTGCTCCAGCGTCGGGGAAACAGGGGCATTAACACCGAGCAAATAATGTATGCCCGCTATGTCAGCCTCTATCTTGTCCATACGTTGATCCATCCGTTGCTCCATATGTAGCATCCGTTGATCCATCCGTTGCTCCATTTGTAGCATCCGTTGCTCCATATGTAGCACCGACTCCAGAAGCAGATCTAGCTTTGCCAGCACAATAGAATTCTCGGGGAGATCCACAGTTAGCCCATTCAGGATCCGGTCTAACGAGCTGCTTGTGCATGGCATCTGGAGATCTGGGGGGATGGGTGCAACGGAGGATGAGATGGGGATTCCCTGAAGAGAAGCGGCATCGATGGAGAGTGGAGGAGGTGACCTGGGGATGCCCGGTACAGGAGAAGCTGCAGCGTCATCGAAGAGGGATGGAGAAGGTGACCGCTGGATTTCCGGGAGAGAAGCAGAGTCGTCCAAGAGCAAAGGAGACAGTGACCCGTGGATTTCAGAGGCAGCAGCATCTTCAGATGGAACCGGAGAAGATGGGGGTGGAGAAGCCGGGCTGAAGATTTCCGGGACAGCTACAGCAGAGTCGTCGAAGCTTATGGGAGCAAGTGGTCTGCGGATTCGGTAAGTTGGCTGCCATTCGTCTTGCGTACTGAGCACAGTACCGTATTTCTACTTCAGATAATAAGGCTGACGTGTTTTAAAACCCTTAGCCTTTGGGGTCAGCAGAAGGTTTTCTTTATTGGCCTTAGCCTGTCGCTTTGCCTTTGGCTTGGAAACGGTAACTGCCTTTCTCTTTTTCAGTGTGGCAGGCACAGCAGAGGTGAGATGGTTCTTGCGTCCATAGAACCGGGGATGCTCCATGTAAGCGGGAGGCACAATGCAGTATCTGGACAATGGCTCAGATAAAGATCAGCAAGTGGTGGGCTATGCAACGTGTACAACCTTTTATGCATGGCGGCCAGGTACAGGTGTTGAAAGTGGGTGGTCTGTAATGTGAGTCATTAACATATAAATACACCATCCATTTTGTGGATTCACTGCACATTGAATACACATCGACTAAACATCGAATATACATTCTTGTGTTTGTATTTCTTTCTACTCGCAGCAATGCCTGTTAAGAAGATTTCAAAGGATCTCAGCATGAGAATGAAGGAGATGTACACGAGCGGAAAACGAATTGCAGATATCCAGCGCTGGTTAACTGCTTCTGGCCTCGTTGTGCCATCAAACACCGTGTGCTATCATGCACAAGGAAAAAACAGAGACCGCAAAAAGGCACCAAAGGTAACAAATGCGTAAGTATATTTATAAAACTTAACCAAAAAAAATATAGAAAACTGTAGTGTACATCTACAGTATACCGTATTTATATAGTATATTTATATTACAACAGTATATACTGTAGTGTACTGTATGTGTGGTCAATTTATATTTTTTGTGCAGCAGTAAACACTTTTGGTATATTGCAATTCATCTTACAACGGAATATACAGTATATGATGTGTATTTATTATGATATAACAACAGTATACCGTATTTATATAGTATATTTATTATATTACAACAGTATATAGTGTATGTGTGGTCAATTTATATTTTTTGTGCAGCAGTATACACTTTTGGTATATTGCAATTCATCTTACAACGGAATATACAGTATATGATGTGTATTTATTATGATATAACAGTATACCGTATTTATATAGTATATTTATTATATTACAACAGTATATAGTGTATCTGTGGTCAATTTATATTTTTTGTGCAGCAGTATACACTTTTAGTATATTGCAATTCATCTTACAACGGAATATACAGTATATGATGTGTATTTATTATGATATAACAGTATACCGTATTTATATAGTATATTTATTATATTACAACAGTATATAGTGTATGTGTGGTCAATTTATATTTTTTGTGCAGCAGTATACACTTTTGGTATATTGCAATTCATCTTACAACGGAATATACAGTATATGATGTGTATTTATTATGATATAACAACAGTATATTTATATAGTATATTTATATTACAACAGTACTGTATACTGTATATTTTGTCTATTTATATTTATAGTACAGCAGTATACATTTTTTGTATATTTATATTTACTGTATATTACAACATTACATGTACAGTATACAGTATACATTTTATATTGCTGCATATTAATAACACAATATAATTTCTTTGCATTGTAGGGAGACTACTCTTCTGGTGGACAGAATAAGTGAGGAGAATGATGAGAGGAGCGCATTAAGGGTTAAAAACACTCTGCAGGAAAAGCACAATCTGACTGTATCCGAGAGCAGCATAAAGAAGATGAGACGCAGAATTGGATGGAAATATGGACGTGTGAGGTTAGTAGTGGACAGTACAGGAGGTACTGTAAAGTAAAAGTGTTGTTTTGCAAACTGTACTGCGCTGTGACGCTAAAATTTTTTATTCATTGTCATTACAGAGCGTACCCCATGATACGGGACGCAAACAAAATCAAAAGAGTGCTACAGGCCCAAGCATGGATCGACAGCGGTGAGACTTTCCAGGATTGCATCTTCACTGATGAGTCTACTGTGTCGCTGGAGAGATTTGCAAGATTTGCGTTCCACAAAAAAGGCCGCATAACTTTGAAGCCGCGGCCAAAACACCCTGTGAAGCTGCATGTGTGGGGTGCCATCTCTAGGCGTGGACCGGGATGCATTATCGTCTTTGAAGGTACAATTTCTCAAATATAATGCCGCCTAATGCCCTGTACTTGACTAGTGTTGCCTTACCGTATGCACTGTACTGTACTATTGAGCACTTTTCTTTTCTTGCTATAGGAATCATGAATAAAGATTTCTTCCAAGACAACATTGTGCCCGTGATAGTGCGATACATCACACGAGACTTTCCCAATGGTCATCGCTTTTACCAGGACAATGATCCCAAGCACACCGCGTCGACGGCGCATATCCTTGAGCGCGGCATCAACTGGGTGAAGACGCCAGCGGAGTAAGTGCAGTAGACCGTGTCCCATTTATGTTCCCCACTGTTTTTACTGTGTACTGTATCTTTTAAACTAATTGTCCTTTCTTTTCCAATCACAGATCGCCAGACTTCAATCCGATCGAAATGGTCTGGCATCAGCTGAAGGACCACATCCGTAAAGTGGCGAAACCCTCCAAGAAGGACGAGTTGTATAAAGCCATAATGAGTTTTTGGAACGATGTACTC
Organism: Ascaphus truei; assembly: GCF_040206685.1. Classification (NCBI taxonomy): domain Eukaryota; kingdom Metazoa; phylum Chordata; class Amphibia; order Anura; family Ascaphidae; genus Ascaphus; species Ascaphus truei. Next base: position 216,294,702 of record NC_134487.1, read on the forward strand.
ACCGTGGAACGATGCAATAAATATATAGACCATATTGCCACTGTGTTGCCCATTGTCATCGCGCGCAATGGGCAAGCATCAGGAAAGTAGTACAGTGCTGTAGTATTGTACAGTAAGTACAGTATGATACAGGTAAGTATGGCACAGATTTTTTCTTTCCCAATAGTCAGAGTATACAGTAGTTCCAGTATACAGTACAGTAGACTAGTTTGACAGTACTACAGTAACTGCCTACTAACTGCTCCATTTTTTTCTTTCCAGAGAAAGCTGCACCAGCCACCTACTGTACAGTAGTTCTACCATAATACAGTACGCACATACAGTACAGTACAGTAACTGAACAAAGTTTTTGTTTTCTTGTCGTTCCAGGAAAAAGGGTGACCAAGGGGGAGGGGGGGCGTTGTGTTCCATCAAATCTGCTTGTGCAGTCAAATGTACAGTATAAAAACAGCAGTAATGATGTACACAAAACCTCTCCTCTCTCAATGAACTACTGTACCGCAGACACAATGAGGATACTGTTACAGTATGAAGGGAAAAAGAACAGGATGGGTTATTTAACATTATACTGTGCAATATTTATACTGTATATTTATATATAATGTATTTTTATTCTAAAGGTATTCAAGAATGTACTGTACTGTATGAGGACCTGGTGACTTTCAAGCCTCTCAGACCCACAGAACGGATTATTTCACATTACTGTATATTTATCCTGTATATTTTCAGTAATTTAGAAGCAGTGGCTGTTCTGAACAGAACAGTTACTGTAAGCAAACGGATGCACATCAGATTTACATTTCCAATTCGAGAGGGGATTTTTCCAAAGCAGGCAGGCCTCCCTCTAAGGGAGGGGGATGGTGGGATGATACGCTGGCTGGCCTCCTGCTGAATCTTGTTACCGTAGCCAGCCCAGGGCCAGATTAACAAGACAATGGCTTGGATTGGATTAGCCAGACGATTGATGCTTGGCCAGGGAGGGATTAAAAACTCTAAGGGAGGGGGTGGGGTGGCTGAAATAATTGGGACTGTACTGTGTCAGTATTTCCAACGGCAGGTCACCCTAATAATTGCATGAATAAACCCCCAAAGACAGGGCCCAAATATAGTACAGTATACTGTATACTGCATATACAGTACAGAGCTGTATACTGTATTATAAATAAATAATCATACAGTACTGTACAGTATGTATTATTGTGTGTTGAGGTTTTGAATTGCTGTTAACTTGAAATGTTTCACCATTGTATTGTACTGTATTTGTAAATAAAAGTTTTTTGTGGCGACTTCAGCAATAAAAGAACTGGTTAATTTATCTCACATAAAGTACGTGAATACGACCGCAATCACCATTGTAAATGGGTGCATAGGATGGAACGACAGGTGCTAAAGGGGTATAAATATGATATTTATCAGTGTTGATCAAAGAGAGTTGATCAGAAGGATTCCCCTTATAAAGTATACAGCACTCTATTGTCATTCATACAGTATAGTAAAGGGTATACAACAAATGGTCTTGCAGTATACTGTATTACTACAAATCTGTCAGGTTGACCAGAATCACTGCGGATATCGGAAAATAATACAATTTTATTAATTCTACATAGAATTAATAAAATTGTATTATTTTCCGATATCCGCAGTGATTCTGGTCAACCTGACAGATTTGTAGTAATATACTGCAAGACCATTTGTTGTCTACCCTTTACTATACTGTACTGTATGAATGACAATAGAGTGAAGTATACAGTATAAGGGGAATCCTTCTGATCAACTCTCTTTGATCAACACTGATAAATAATTTATCTCACACTCAGTACTACAAACTGCTTTTTGCTTGCAGACTGCAAAGCCGCAAGACCAGCAACATTGTAAAAAAAGAGCAATGAGCGCGAAATTGGCGTGGGAACTTCTGTTCTAGGGCCCCTAGAAATAATATTCTTTATTTTATTTATAAACTCACATTTATAAACTCCGTCACCCACCCCCGCTACACACAATAAAGCGGGCACTTGTAGTACAGTATATATTTATTTCTCTTCATGTATTTATTTATTTATTTAGATTTATTTATTAATTGTGGAGCTGCTGTGCGTGAATTTTTTTTATTGGGGGTGAGGGGGGTGTTTGGCCCTTGGTGTGAGTTTAGGACTTGCAGCAGCAGCACAATTAATAAATAAATCTAAATAAATAAATGAATATAAATAAATACATTTAAAATACATTTTTATTGATAGTGTAGATGTGCAGAGGGTCTCCAGAGCAGAAGCGCACAGGTTTCATGTCTGGGGCCTGTATCTCGGGCCTGTATCTCGGGGAGCAGGGGGTCCCCAGACCTAAAACCAACGCGATTCAGCTCCGGAGACCCCCTGCACATCTACACTATCAATAAAAATGGTGGGTGAGGGTGGGTTAACCCCTTCATGACTGTAGCGGTTAATAACCGCTATGGTGATTAAGGGGTTAGGGGACATTACTTTGTATGTTTTAATTTTTGTGTCTGTTTTGCAGAAGCGGAGGGGCCATGGCCAGGATGGGGGGGGGGGTAACGGTACAGTTGTATGTGGGTAGGGGGTGAGGGTGGTTAGACCTCACAGTATGCACATTGGGTCCCCCCCCCCTCCCCACATTTACATACACTGCACGACATCAATGCAGGGAGGGAGATTTACTGGTAAGGCTTTAGGCCTTTATATCTCTCTCCCTTCAGTGTAATCTGTTTAACAGAAACATTAGGGGGGAAGGGGCTTTAGGCCTTTATATCTCTCTCCCTTCAGTGTAATCTGTTTAACAGAAACATTAGGGGGGAAGGGGCTTTAGGCCTTTATATCTCTCTCCCTTCTGTGTAATCTGTTTAACAGAAACATTAGGGGGGAAGGGGCTTTAGGCCTTTATATCTCTCTCCCTTCAGTGTAATCTGTTTAACAGAAACATTAGGGGGGAGGGGGCTTTAAACAATGCTGTGTATAATGTATAAGGTTTTTTACAATTAGATAGATGTAATCCTTGGTATTGTAAGGGTTAGCTTTGGTTTTAAATTGTGTTTTCTGGTTGGTACTTACAGAATATATTGATTTTTGTTTACTTGATTGTTTAAAATAGTTGACTTGTTTGGAAGTGTTTGTATTTACTGGTAGAGTAGCTTGCAATTATATTGTTAACATTCATTTGCAGAATGTATGTGGTGCATAGATTTTATGCTATGCATCATTTACAGTATACAATGTAAATGCAATGTACTGTGTGGATTGGAATGTTATGTTTTATATTGTAAAATCAGTTAGGATTATTAAATAGATTATTATTATTGTCTGTATAGAGAAGCGTTATTTGTAGGACAGTATGATTTTGATAACCATTCTACATGTATTTGTATATTGGTTCATCATCTGTGTGTATATACTGTATACTGTATACTGTATACTGTATATATATATATATGTATATATATATATATATATATATATATATATATACAGTATACAGTATACAGTATACAGTATACACTGGCGACACACTTTATTCGAGCTCGGCTAGTCCCACGAATTCGGGTATACCCGGGTGTATTGAGGTTTGTGACTGTTTTCTGCCCGAGTGCATTGAGTTATTTTCCGGCAGGGATTGAAGCATTTTATTCCCGCTGGCTGCAATACTGCACAGTACATATATATATACTGCATTACAATTCATGAATTTATGCCATCTGGTAGACACGCGAAGCATTGCAGCCTATTAAATCCTAATCATTATCATTTAACAGATCAGCCGCCCGTCAGCCAGGCATGAACCCAGGCTGGGCAGGCAAATGCAACGGGGCTTGTCAGAGGTGAGGAGCGGCGCATTCCAGGTATCTGCCAGGTACATACCGGGTATTTGCTTGAATAAAGTGTGTCGGTGCAGTATACACACAGATGATGAACCAATATACAAATACATGTAGAATGGTTATCAAAATCATACTTTTTATATATATATATATATATACTTTTTATATATATATATATATACAGTATATATATATATATATATATATATATATATATATAGAAACCCTGTCTTCCCATAAGAGAAGGCACAAAACTCTCAACACTCAGATAAAGCAAAAAGACATGTATTAGCAGTTACAAAACAGCACACTATAAACCCAACGTTTCGGTCCTAGGCAGGACCTTCCTCACCCATCCCCACTACACACAATAAAGCGGGCACGGTGGGTTAACCCCTTCATTGCCTTAGCGGCTATCCGCTATGGTAATGACGCAGCATTTCTGTATTTTTAATAATATTGAGCAGAAGCAGGGGGGTCCCTGAGCATTAATTTCTGGCTCAGGGAACCCCCTGCTCACTGTACAATATTATTAAAATACAGAAATGATGCTTCTTTACCAAAGCGCAAAGCCGCTAAGGTAAAGAACGAGTGTTTATTTATACTGTATATTGTATGTGTTTTATTGATACTGTACATGTGCAGAGGGTCTCCAGAGCAGAAGCGCACAGGTTTCAGGTCTGGGGACCCCCTGCCCCCCGAGATACAGGCCCCTTTAGGGGGTGCCGGTATCCCTCTGCTTGGTTTAACAGGCTGCGGTCACGTGATCGGGGCCTTTAATCACAGAGGTGAAACCAACACGATTCAGCTCCGGAGACCCCCTGCACATGTACACTATCAATAAAAATGTATTTAAAATAATTTTTATTGTGCCGATGTTTGAGCAGAGAGAGAGCAGCGGATCTCTCTCTGCTGCAAACACATCACGCCCCCGCCGCCCATACAGTAGTATCATTTATGTATATGCATATACAGTACTGTACTGTATGTGTACAGTACTGTATGTTAGAGCTTATAGGGGTTGTTGTTATACAGTATATATATATATACAGTATATATACTGCATTACAATTCATTATAGGGGACGGCTTCACAGAGAACAGCTCTCAAGCGCCACCATGTATTTTCACGGCATTGCAGTATTTCAGCAAGCCGGAATAAAAAGCTTAAATCCCTGCCGGAAAATAACGCAATGCACTCTGGCAGAAAACGATCAGAAACCTGAATACACCCGAGTATACTCGCGGGACTAGCCGAGCTCAAATAAAGTGTGTCGCCAGTGTATACCTGCATTTGAGCACTTCAGCTATTTTCTACATTGCAATATATACAGGTTGGAGCTGCACATGCATAGGTTTTTGGAGCTTAATTTTTGACTTTATAAGGAAGGTCCCTATTTTTATATTTTTGCTATTTATGCATATTTTATAGATACTTTTTTGTGGCTTTAGTACCCCCTTTGTTTTCCATTATATTGCTATGGAGGAACCAGGGGATAATATGGATGAATTAGAGGATACTTCAAATACTTACTTCTTCAACAATTGTGATGATACACAGAGAAAAAAACAAGCTTTACGTGTGTTTGATAACATTGTGGATTTGGATACCACTGACATCTCTGATCTCAAAATCCATTTTCAAAAATTGGAAAGTTTATTGATTCATAAAAACCGCTTATGGTGGGACATTATAAGCCTGGAGAACTATGCCAAATGTAAAAGGATCCCAAGAGGATTAAGGGTGAAGAAAGCACCCTCTTTTGGTTTTCCAGATGTGGATTTTGAAAATAGATGGGTTTCAGCCCTTAATGACTGCTCCTTTCGTTTAATGGAGTTAATAGTGACACAGAAAATGAAGGAGAAAGATCAGCTTGATATTCAAATCACAGAACTGCAAAAAAATCTATACAGTTTCAAAGGTTTAAAGGGCTTTAAGGAATTTGACCTTATTCTCTCCAAAACGGTGAAAAATGTGGAATGTGGTATCATGTATAAAAAACAAAGTAAATATGATCGGGACAGATATGACTATGAAAAGAACCAGGTTTACCATTGCAGAGGATAAATTCTATTCAAGAGAGATCAAATAACAAAGAAAAATCATTCATTCAGTTCAAATCTACTCCCAATAAGTCTATTTTAAAATCTAAGAATTTGCATAATCAGAGTGGCGAATCTGATGTTTCAGATGCAGAAACTGCCTCAACCTCTCATTCTGTATCTTTTGTTAATACATTTGAGAATGATGATAATCGTGGTCGTGGAGCTCCATCTAGGGGGCGAGGGAGGGGTGGACGCATCTTTTGGGGTCAGCCACCTAGGTCTGATTCTGGTCAGGACCAGTCCCATGATGCTTTTTCTTATCAAAATGTTAACCAACAGAGACAACAACAACAACAAAAATCTTTCCCTTTATTTCAAAAGGAAACAAGAGAATCAGAAGAGGGAAGAGAGGGGGGAGGAGGAGGGGGCTACAGGTCCGTCTCCAAAAGGAAGAAGTTTTGAATGATGTATCAAATGTTATAAATATTTCAGGAACTGCTCTCTCCCCCATAGAGTTGTCACTACTGGATAAAGGCCTAAAATTTTCACCTTCAATGAACTTTAATTTTTTTGACACCACTATTGATGTGTATAAGTTTGTTCGGAAATTATCCTTGAAAAAGTTTTTTGACAATTTTATTCCAAATGTTTCTAGGTCGAACGGGGATGGGGATTTGGATGGGGGGCCACCACTTGCTATCGAGAGTGATGTCCCCTCATCTGACTCTGTTCCTCCGATATCTATTGCTTTACATACATTTAATGACTTTTGTACCCTGCAAGATATGAATGATCTTTTGTCTGAACAGACTGTAGATGATATCAGTATTCCTACCTTTTCTGAATGGAATTCTGGCCTAAAAAAGAGCTCTGTCTTCTACCCCACTCATGTTAAGGGTCAATTTCTAACTATGTTTGAAAATCTGGTTATTAGGGACCTTCGTCTTTTAGCTCAGGGATTCTCCCTATCTTATATAGATCATGACAATTTGAATCAAAATGAATGTTTAGCTTTAAAATCTTTGAAAAATAATTCTGCATTGGTCATTGAGTGCAGACAAGGGGGGCGTGGTGGTGGTGCAGGGTAGAGACGGTTACATCAGGGAGGCTTTACGCCAACTGGATGATGGCCAGTCCTATCGTGTACTACCTGCCGACCCCACTCCTCATTTCTTGGAGGTCCTTGCAGAACTGGTTGACTCAGGTGTTATTATGGAAGTTCTATCAAAGGAAGAGGTCAAATATATTATACCATCTCATCCCATTATTCCTATCTTCCACCATCTCCCAAAGATCCACAAGACATTGGTCGACCCTCCAGGTCGCCCTATTGTCTCTAGCATCGGATCTTTGGGAGATGGTCTGTCAAGATACGTTAATGGTTTTCTTCAGCCATTTGTTAGGAAGTTGCCCTCATTCATACGGGACTCTGGTGATCTCCTTGATCAGATCAAAAATGTCAAAATGGTTAATAATTACCTGTGGATAACACTTGATGTCACCTCTCTGTATTCTGTTATACAACATGACCATGAGCTGGCAGCTGTCCGCCAATTTAGTGAGATACCAGAAATATCAATTTTTCAATCGGCTTTTATTTTGGACGCAATTCACTTTTTACTCACGCACAATTTCTTCACATTTAATGGTAAGTTTTATTTGCAACTCATTGGCACTGCTATGGGCACAAGTTTTGCTCCTTCTTTTGCTAACTTATTTATGGGATGGTGGGAAGCACTTTTCATTTATTCGAGCACCAACTTATTTCGCCACAATATTGTTTTTTATAAAAGATTTGTGGACGACCTAATTATCATTTGGAGAGGGGATGTCACTACACTTCACGCTTTTGTATCTTATCTTAATGACAATCTTAATAATTTAAAATTTACATTAAATTTTCATTTTCATCACATTGAATTTCTGGATCTACAATTATTTGTGGACATAGACAAAAAAATCCAAACGGACGTTTATAGGAAGCAAAACGCCAGAAATAACTTTCTTAGGGCGGACAGATGCCACCCATCTCACGTCATAAAGGCCATCCCAAGGGGACAGTTCCTCAGACTGAGAAGGAATTGTTCCACTCTTAGTGGTTTCCTTTCTCAGACTGAGGAACTTACAAGGAGATTTTTGGAAAGGGGATACCCTAAATCACATACAGTATAGCAATTGCTTTTGAAAATGCATTACATACAGAGAGAGCATCATTGTTACCCGCACATTCAATTGGAGATTCTCGCCTTGCTAACAATAATAAGACAATTGGTATCAAACAGGACACACATGGATTAATAGAATCAAAAAATAAATGTCCTCTTTTTATTTCACAATTTAATAAACAAAGTGGAAAAATTAACTCTATAATTTGAAAACATTGGAATATCTTATCCATGGACCCTGTACTTAAAAAATATGTGGATTCTGGTCCTACTTTTGTATATCCTAGAGCGAGAACAATTGGATCTCATGTTTCACCAAGTGAACTCAAAACTTCTGGGTCTAAAAAACCTTTTATCACTAGGGGTTCCTTCAAATGTTGCTCTTGTAGTGTATGCAAACACATGAAGCTGGCAGAAAGTTTCCTACAGTTTGCCTTGCCTCCGCCACATGGTGTGAATAGATTATCAAATAAGGAATTCAAGATCAACAGTTTTATAAATTGTAAAAGTCAATTTGTGGTTTATCTAATAACATGTGGCTGTGGCAAGAGGTACGTGGGGAGGACGACTAGGGCCCTTAAGGTCAGGATGTTAGAGCACTTAAGGCTCCTAAAATTGAAAGACACCAATCATCCAGTCTCTAAACATTTCACTGAATGTGGTCAGGGAGGAACTAGCAATTTTTCCTTCCTGGGAATTGAATCAGTTATTTCTAAATCTAGAGGAGGTGACCACATCAACCTTCTGGACCGTAGGGAGGCGTATTGGATTTTTACTCTCCAAACACGCTTCCCTATGGGCTTGAATATTGACTGGCAGCTAACACATTTCTTGTAAAAAGATTTCTTGTAAAATATGTACATTTGTTCTACTACTTGGTAATTTAGTTTTAATAAGATCAGTTGACATTATTTCAGACATCACATTCTGATCAAAATAACCCTTGAACTTAAGCCTTATTATGCAAATGTTATAAATGTATTTTATAAAGTTCTAGCTTAAATTTGTTCTTTGATGTATTGTGTTGATAATGCTTTACATATGACAATGGTTGTATTTCCCTGGTTCCTAGGATTTAGGTCCATAATCTGTGTTATGTAGTATATATGTTTTAATATGTCTTTAAGTTTATTTTCTTTGCACATTTCTTAATTATGTTTATATGTTTTTTACATTCTCACTTTCTTTGCATATAGCTTAGTTGTAACACAACAAGCTTTTTAATCTACTTTCTTCATGTTTTTCCTTTTGATATATTAGCACTCTTTAATTAGTGTTAGTTCAGCTTTGTATAGCTTTATTCCGTTGTAATGCGCATGCCCAGTAAGCAGCAATATACCTTTGTCCTACTGGAATGTTTTATAAAGCTTTGGTATTGTGTTCCTATTTCTGCCCTCATCCAAAATGGCCACACTGCTTGTGGGACTTCCCTTTGCCCTTAGATCGGCACTGAGTCGCTCTGCGCATGCGCGATGATGTGCGCAGCGTCATGACATCATCAGGTTCCGATTTTTGGCGCGAAACGGCCCACAGGTAAGAGGGTATATAATGGATGTTATCACATTGTGTTTTATCCTTGAAAAAGAACACTGTGATGTTCGAAATGCGTTGGATGGGTCTTTTGTCACATTAAAGTGCCCTTTTAATTATTTTTCGTTTTGGGTCCTTCCTGCTCCGTTTGTGCTGGTGCGCTTTTGGTCTCCTTTTTCCCTGTATTGATACTAGGACCCCTGCTTTTTAACTTGTTATTAATGACCTTGAGGTTGGCATCGAGAGTAAAGTCTTCATCTTTGCTGATGATACTAAATTGTGTTAGGTAGTAGAATCAGCAGGATGTAATTTCTCTCCAGAAGGACTTGGTGAGACTGGAAACGTGGGCAGGTAAACGGCAGATGAGGTTTAATACAGATAAATGTAAGGTTATGCATTTAGGATGCAAGAATAAACTGGTGACGTACACATTAAATGTGGATAAATTGGGGGAATCCTTGATGGAGAAGGATATACACTGGCGACACAGTTTATTACACTGCGGCCAGATCCGCAAGCCGGGAGATTTCCCGGCTTGCTAGTGGCCGCCCCTCGGCGTGCCGCGCGTCATAGACGCGCGGTCACGCGTCTTCGGGAGCGTGCGCCCCCTGCACGCGCGTCCAGGGGCTCCCCGAGGGAGCCCTGGTGTCGCGGGACAGCGGCAGGGGGTTCCGGGGGACCCGGTGGACCCGGCAGCGGTAGGGAGAGCGCCCCGATCGGAGGGCGCTCTTCCGCTGCTTCGGCGCGCGCCCGTCACTCTCGGGCGCGCGCCAGGCTACTGCTGCGGCACAGAACGGGCAAATGCTCGAATAAACTGTGCCGCAGCAGTAGGAGTGCTTGTAGAGAGCAGGCTTAGCAATAGTGCCCAAAGTCATACAGTAGTAGCAAAGGCAAACAAGATCTTATCTTGCATTTAACGTGCAATGGATGGAAGGGAAGTGTCACGGGAATATAGGAGTGCTCACCACAAACCGGACTGGACCGCGAGGCCGAGGTGGGGATACAGGAAAACCACCGCCCTACAGCCGCGTGAGCGGGTCCGGTTAGCAGAGTCATGTAGACAGCCTGGTTCGGGACAGGAGAGTGTAGAGTGGTAGAGGTACTTGCCAGATCCGGGGTTGGAGAGATCAAGAGTAGTCGGTGTCCAAAGCCAAAGTCGAGTAGAGGAGAAGGTAGAAGTCCGTTTGGTGAGCCGGGGTTCGAGGGTGCCAGAGATCGGGAGTCCAGGTTCAAGCTAGGGTCTGTAACGGAAGACAAGAGCAGACTGCGAAGTAGCTTGTAGCAAGCACAACTAGAGACTGACTATGCTCAGCAATCAGCTCTGGGCTGGTAGCACTATATACTGACAGGAGCCAATGAGAACGTCCAGCGGTGATGTCAGATGAAGGTAGAGCGCTGATAGGCTGAGGCAGGATACAGGACAGGTGGAACAGAACAAGTACATTGGCGGCAGTGGAGATGGAAGGGGCGGGTTGAGTTCGCCGGGAGGAAAAGCAGGAACTGTAGATGCGCGCGCGAGTCTACCACGGCAGCGCGCATGGGCAGCAGGAGCTGCAGGAAGAGAAGGGAGAGAAGGGGGACCACGTGACCGATTGCCGCGCGCCCCGACAGCAGAGGTAAGAGTCGCAGAGGGCGCCGTGGGTAGCGGCATTACTGTACCCCCCCTTCAGGGTCGGACTCCGGACGATCCCTACCAGGTTTAAGTTGAAATTTGAGATGAAATGCCCGGACCAGCCTGGGGGCGTGTACCTGGACTTGCGGAATCCATGCCCTTTCTTCGGGTCCAAAACCCCTCCAATGCACCAAATACTGGAGCTCTCCTCTTGAGATACGAGAATCTAGGATGGATTGTACCTCAAACTCTTCTCGTCCATTGACAAGTCTGGGGGAAGGTGCATTGTGTTAGATCTGAGGATTGGGTATAAACGGTTTTAACAGAGAACAATGAAAGGCAGAGGGAATCTTCATAGTAGCAGGTAATTTGAGTCGGTAGGTAACCGGATTGATCCTCTCCAATATAGAGAATGGGCCGATAAATCGGGGTGCCAGCTTTGGGGATGTGACTTTCAAGCGTATGTTCTTAGTAGATAGCCATACTTTCTGACCTGGGGCATAATTGGGTGGTCTCCGATGATGTCGATCAGCCTGCCTTTTCTGCATAGCCGTGGCCCGCTTGAGATTATCATGAATCCTAGACCAGGAAGCTTGAAGATCCTGACTCCTCTCTTCTGCGGCTGGAACTCCTGTACTCGGCCCAGACTGAGGGAGGGTGGAGGGATGAAAGCCAAAATTAGAAAAGAATGGAGACTGTAGTGTGGACTCATTCCTGAGATTATTGTGAGTGAATTCTGCCCAAGGGAGTAAGTCGAGCCAATTGTCCTGAGAGTCCGATATGAAACAACGAAGGAACTGCTCCAGTGACTGATTGGTTCGTTCAGTTTGACCATTGGTCTGTGGGTGGTATCCAGAGGAGAAGTGAAGCGCCACATTAAGTTTCTTACAGAAGGCCCTCCAGAATCTCGAAACAAATTGCGACCCCCGATCAGAAACTATGGTCTGAGGTGATCCATGGAGCCTGAAGACCTCCTTGACAAATACTTCGGCAAGTTTAGGGGCACTGGGTAGACCTTTGAGTGGGATAAAATGCGCTTGTTTAGAAAAGCGGTCGACCACTACTAGTGTCCATACCCTTGGATTTGGGGAGGTCGACAATAAAGTCCATCGAGAGATGTTCCCATGAACGATCGGGAATGGGGAGGGTTTGCAGGAGTCCTGGAGGTTTATTCCGTGGAGTCTTGTTCTGTGCGCAGGTGGAACATGCTGAGACGAAATGTTGAATGTCCTTGCGCATGCCTGGCCACCAAAAGGTTCGTTGCAAGAGGTCAATAGTCCTTTTGATCCCTGGATGACCTGCAGTTTTAGCGGCGTGCCCCCATTGCATTACCTTCTGGCGGAAGGTAGGGGGTGTGAAAAGTCATCCAACTGGCACCCTGAGACCCTGAGGGTTTTGATCTTGAACCTTGGTGATCTCCGACAGTGCGTCAAAGGTACTGGCAGACAGGACACATTTCGGAGGAAGGATAGTCTCTTGAGGATCTTCGGTTTTTTCCTCTACAGAGAATTTACGAGACAGTGCGTCAGCTTAAGTGTTTTTAGAACCCGGGAGGTATGAAATAAGGAAGTTGAATCGGGTGAAGAAGAGGGACCAACGTGCCTGCCGAGCACTCAGACGGCGGGCAGTCTCAATATATAAGAGGTTTTTATGGTCCGTAAGGATGGTGACGGGGTATTCAGCGCCTTCCAATAGATGCCGCCACTCCTCCAAAGCCATCTTGATCGCGAGGAGCTCACGGTTACCCACGTCATTATTCCGTTCTGCTGCGGATAATTTTTTAGAAAAGAATGCACAGGGATGCAGTCTGGCCTGTGGTTTCTTCCTTTGGGATAAGATCGCCCCTGCCCCTATGTCCGAAGCATCCACCTCGAGAGTGAAGGGTTGTGCTGGATCAGGATGCACCAAGATAGGTGCTGTGACAAAGGCTTCCTTGAGAACCTGAAAAGCCATGATGGCCTCGGGGGACCACAATGCGGGATTGGCGTTCTTCTGAGTGAGGGCTGTGATGGGTGCGACCAGCATGGAGAAATTCTTTATGAACCTGCGGTAATAGTTGGCAAAACCTAAGAATCTCTGTACCGCTTTCAAAGAGAGGGGGCGGGGCCAATTCAAGACAGCTTCCACCTTGGTAGGATCCATCGCGAGTCCTGTGTCAGAGATTATGTAACCCAAAAATGACGTGGATGACTGGTGGAAATGGCATTTTTCAAGTTTGGCGAACAATCGGTTCTCCCGTAACCTCTGAAGTACTTGTTTGACGTGCCGAGTATGTTCCAGGGGATTCTGTGAGAATATAAGAATGTCGTCTAGGTTGACCACCACGTGTTGATCCAGCAGATCTCTGAAGACGTCGTTAACGAAATCCTGGAAGACGGCTGGCGCGTTACAGAGACCAAAGGGCATCACGAGGTACTCATAGTGCCCATCACGCGTGTTGAAGGCCGTCTTCCACTCATCTCCCTTACAAATCCGAACCAGATTGTAGGCTCCACGGAGATCCAGCTTGGAGAAGATAGTGGCGCCTTGTATCCTGTCGAAAAGTTCGGCAATCAAGGGAAGAGGATACCGATTCTTGACAGTCACCTTGTTGAGACCACGATAATCAATGCAAGGACGAAGTGTGCCGTCCTTTTTCTTTACAAAAAAGAAGCCTGCTCCTGCTGGAGAAGAAGACTTACGAATGAAGCCTCTCTGGAGGTTCTCCTGTATGTAAAGTTTCATCGCCTTGGTCTCGGGGGGGGAAAAGCGGGTAGGTACAACCTCTGGGGGGAATCGCGCCAGGAAGAAGGTCGATCGGGCAATCGTAGGCGCGATGGGGTGGTAATTCCTCCGCCTGAATTTTGTCGAAGACATCTCTGAACTCCCAGTAGGCGTCCGGAAGGAGGGGATTCTTGGATTCCTGATGTGTAGCACCTACTAGGGCTTTAGGCGAAACCAGACAAATGTCTTGACACCGATCTCTCCAGGTGACGGGTTGTGACTTGAGCCAGTCGATCTGGGGATTATGGTGCTGGAGCCAGGGAAGACCTAATATCACGTCTACAGCCGGCGTGTGGATGGCATCCAACTGAATTTGTTCAGAATGGTGTCCTGTCAACTTAAGACGGAGAGGAATGGTCTGATGTGAAATAAATGCGGGTTGCAAAGGCCTACCGTCAATGGCTTCTAGGCCTACGGGCCAATCCTTGGCTACCAGAGGAATCTGGTTCTTCTCCTCAAAAGATTGATCGACAAAGTTCCCACCAGAACCGGAGTCTAGGAAGGCCCTCGTGGTGATGTCCCCAAAGTCCCCTGATAGGGTTATAGGAAGAAGTATCTTGGATGGTAGTTTGGGAGAGGAAGGAGAGGTTACCATGCCCAGTGTCGTTCTCCCAGTACTCACTGGGGGCTGGCGTTTCCCGACTTGGAAGGACAGGTACTCACTAGGTGTCCACTATTTCCGCAGTAAAGGCAGTCCCGCCCGACGGCGACGTAGTCTTTCCGTTAACGAAAGGTGAGTTCCACCCAGCTGCATGGGTTCTTCGGAGGATACGGCGACGGGCTCCCCTGGAGCTGTATGTGAGGAGAAAGTGGGTTGAGTACCTTTTTGGCACTTTCCCTTCTCAGCTCTTCGCTCCTGGAGCCGCTGGTCCATACGGATACAGAGCGCGATGAGTTCCTCCAATGATGTAGGGCGCTCCAGAGCGGCCAGCTCATCCTTGAGGGAGTCATTCAAACCCTGCCAAAACACTGCGGCGAGTGCTTCATCATTCCACCTTGTTTCTGCTGAAATAGTGCGAAACTCCAGTGCGTAGCGAGCCACCGAGCGATTTCCCTGCGAAACATTGAGAAGAGAAGAAGCGGCAGTTACCCTCCTACCTGGTGTATCAAACACCTTCCGGAATTCAGCACAGAACCGGTCCAGGCTGGAAGTCAGATCCGGGCGATGCTCCCATATGGGTGTAGCCCAGGCCAGGGCGTCATCGGTCAGCAGCGAGTAAATGTACGCGACCTTGGAACGAGGAGTAGGGAAGTGAGAGGGTAGAAGTTCAAATTGGACGTAACACTGCCCCAGGAAGCCACGACATGCTGAAGGCTCTCCCGAATAGCGATTGGGAGAAGGTAGACGAGGTTCAGGAGGATGAGTCAGAGGTACCGGCGTGGAGAAGATAGGAGCAGGGGGAGCGGCAGCAGTCTCAGGAGAGGACAGAAGGGATTTGAGTTGCTCTGAAATGGTACCCAGGGAGTTTTGGAGCAGTTCCATATGCTGGTTATTTTGGGAGAGACAAGTCTCTACTTCCTTGAACAGGCCATCGTGTTCGCTTAAGCGTCGACCCACCTCGGCGGAGTCCAGGTCTGTTGGGCTGAGCATAATGTCACGGGAATATAGGAGTGCTCACCACAAACCGGACTGGACCGCGAGGCCGAGGTGGGGATACAGGAAAACCACCGCCCTACAGCCGCATGAGCGGGTCCGGTTAGCAGAGTCGTGTAGATAGCCTGGTTCGGGACAGGAGAGTGTAGAGTGGTAGAGGTACTTGCCAGATCCGGGGTTGGAGAGATCAAGAGTAGTCGGTGTCCAAAGCCAAAGTCGAGGAGAGGAGAAGGTAGAAGTCCGTAGGGCGAGCCGGGGTTCGAGGGTGCCAGAGATCGGGAGTCCAGGTTCAAGCTAGGGTCTGTAACGGAAGACAAGAGCAGACTGCGAAATAGCTTGTAGCAAGCACAACTAGAGACTGACTATGCTCAGCAATCAGCTCTGGGCTGGTAGCATTATATACTGACAGGAGCCAATGAGAACCTCCAGCGGTGATGTCAGATGAAGGTAGAGCGCTGATAGGCTGAGGCAGGATTCAGGACAGGTGGAAACGGAACAAGTACATTGGCGGCAGTGGAGATGGACATGGTAGCGCGCGACGGAAGGGGCGGGTTGAGTTCGTCGGGAGGAAAAGCAGGAACTGTAGACGCGCGCGCGGGTCTACCACAGCGGCGAGCATGGGCAGCAGGAGCTGCAGGAAGAGAAGGGAGAGAAGGGGGACCACGTGACCGGGTGCCGCGCGCCCCGACAGCGGAGGTAAGAGCTGCAGTGGGCGCCGTGGGTAGCGACATTACAGGAAGTAAACATAATTTTGCCTTGAGTACAATTTTGGGCGCCACTCCTTAGAAATTACATTCTGGAACTAGATAGAGTGCAGAGAATAGCCACCAAATTAATAAAGGGGATGGACAATCTATCTTATGAGAAGAGGCTAGCTAAATTAGATTTATTTACATTAGAAAAGAGGCATCTAAGAGGGGATATGATAACTATATACAAATATATTCAGGGACAGTACAAGGACTTTCAAATTAAATATTCATCCCAAGGGCAGTACAAATGACTCGGGGGCATCCCTTTAGGTTGGAGGAAAGGAGATTTCCCCAGCAACAAAGGAACGTGTTCTTTAAAGTAAGGGCAGTTAAAATGTAGAATTCATTACACATGGAGACTGTGATGGCAGATACAATACATTTTTTCAAAAAAAGGTTGGACATCTTTTTAGAAAGGAAAAGTATATAGGGATATACCAAATAAGTAAACATGGGAAGAAGGTTGTTCCAGGGATTAATCCAATTGCCAATTCTTGGAGTCAGGAAGTAATTTATTTTTCCCCTTAATGGGGTTTTTGTTTGCCTTCCTCTGGATCAATAAGTAAGTATAGATAAAGGATAAAGTATATGTTGTCAAATTTAGCATAGGTTTAACTTGATGGGCGTAAGTCTTTTTTCAACCTCATCTACTATGTAACTATGTAAATATGGAAGTTTATGTATCCCCTTAGTTGCACATAAAAGCTGTGTATCACATAATCATTACTTGTGCACCATGAGGTCACATGGCTTGTTTACATTAACTTTACTTTCTATAATAAACAGGGACCTGTTTCCATAGGGTGTA
The DNA here is from genome assembly GCF_040206685.1 of Ascaphus truei. Classification (NCBI taxonomy): domain Eukaryota; kingdom Metazoa; phylum Chordata; class Amphibia; order Anura; family Ascaphidae; genus Ascaphus; species Ascaphus truei. The sequence goes on from NC_134487.1 coordinate 216,311,797, forward strand.
ACGGGTAGGGCTAAGCAGTGATATGGAGCTCCTTGTAGCTGGGTAACTTCACTGAAGGTTTCTGCATAGATCGGACATTCCAATTTACCGGTCCCGTCCCTGGTCATGACGTTATTACACGGCGAAAATCTTCGCAAATTACAGTTTATTGAGCGAGAAGGTGGCGTTCTCCATGTAATCCAGTGTTCTGCTCTGTTTGACCCAGTTGATGGCCTAAAAGCACTAATTATCTGTGAATATGTGAGTGTAATATTACCTCTCTTATTCCTTTTTATATATATATAAATGTATAAATCCATATACATGGAAGTTCTGCAACAAAACATCTGAAGAACTACTGCAACTAGAGTTTTATACTACATAATTTAATTCAACAGCATGTGAGTGGGATCTCCCCTATTTTTGATACACATACAAATTTTAACTTTAATAGATAGCACTATATTTTTCTTTTCGTTTATTTTTATACCCTGGGAGCTTTTGCAATGCTTTTTTGGTAGCCACAACTTTATTCAGTGAAACTCCCCTAGTAAAAAAGTGTGTTTATAATGTATATTTCTCTAATAATGTATAACAAATATCTCTATGTGCCCACTACGATTAAAAAATAAAAAAAATTATCTCAACGGTATTAAAAAGTTGAAAAATTATAATAGTTAATAGACTTCCATCGACATCTTCTTCTGGCTGTCGATTTGATGGCATGAATTTTGTTAAATCATTGTGAGATTATTTACTGTACCCTATTAATAAACAAGAAATAATTCAAACTTAAAGTACAGTATGCACGTGTGTTCTATGGCAGTGGTGTGCAAACTGGGGGCCGCACCCCCCATGGGAGGTGTGAGATTTACATGGGGGGGCGTGGATGTTACAGAGGTCCTGCGCTCAACCCCAAGGCATTTAAATTAAATGCCGTGGACCATGCGAGACCTCTGTAACTTTATCCTACCTTGATTCAGATGGCTTTGTGAAGTCTTCGGCGATTAATTGCATGGTAACCTGGCGTAAAATGATGCTGTGGGGTCACGTTACTGTATATCGTGTTGCCATGGCAATGTGATGTCACATGACCCTGTGGCATCTTTTGATGCTGGAGCTGAGCAGGAGGGGGTGGGGGAGATTGCACAGGCAGGGGAGAAGACCGGGCATGGGGACGCAGAGGAATTTTTTTGCGCAGCCCTGAACGCTTATGTGGGTCTTTTAATATACTGTAGGCACGTTAAATTTATTTCTACCTTGTTTCGAAACCTTAAAAATTGGGTAGCAGTGACCCACTGTGGATGTAAACGGTGTGCTGTACAAAGATGTTAGAGTTAATCATGTAGTTGGGATGTAGGTTCATGTTGGTTTTGGAGTTGGTTGGTCCATACTAGTAATGGTACTGGGGCAGATACTTAGGTTGGATTAGATACACAGATAGAGGCAGATTGGAGGGACCAGTTCTAGAAGGTCTATTATTCAATTACTTGGTCCTGACCAACCTCTTTCTCCTTGAAAAGTTGCCATCATTGAACATACCAATCTATGATGCATACAGTGCCCAGCACCTGCTCCTCTTGCCAGGACGTAGTGTTCTAATAAAGCATTCATTCTTAAGTTGCGTCTAATAGAATTTTTTCAACCTTCTTGGTTTGGTGTTTTTTTGTACTATGGGTACATCTTAACTGTATAGTCATATATCTCAGATAGAGTTGCACGCTTATCTATCCCGACTTGAATGGTGAAATATGTCATATAGGCATAACTGCCAGCCGGTCTTGTGTGGCAAAGACTAAGTACGCTGTCCCATGCCAGTGCAGTGAAAATGAGACAGATTGCATTAATGCACAGGGGCCTATGCACTAAGCACTGATAAGCCAAAAAGGCCTATAGCAATTCAGTAAGCCCCGATAAGTCGTCGATAAAAGCCATTTTCGGCAAAAAAAATTCCAGAGGAACTCCCCCCCCGTCACCAAACGAGTGGCGATAAGCCACTTATCGGCAGGTTTTCAAACTCGTGCAATTCTAGTAACTCCACTTAGCTTATCAAGGCTACTCATGGCTTTAGAATTGAGATTTCCTCTCAAAATCGTCCCGCAAGGAAAAGTTAGCAGGAAGGTGGTGAGAAGCTGCTGAGAAGCGGATTGATGCCGGGAGTCTTCGGAGCTGATATCCATTAATATCAGCACTGGAATCCCCCGGCATCAATCTGATGCAATAAAAAAATGCCTTTACAGGCAACTTCATTACCTTAGCGGATAACCTCTAAGGCAATGAAAGGGTTAAGGAATAACATCAGCTTTAATGGGGGCAGAGGGGGTGAGTGAAGGGGGTTCTTGGCCCTTCATTCACCCGCTCTGCCCTTAATAAACATTACAATATGTACTAACCCCCAAAACACAACCCACTCACTCCCTATGTCCCCACATAAAACCATAATTTATTTTTTTATACACTGGATTGATACCAGAGGTCAGTGGGGGTCCCCATAGGTGTTCGTGGGCCTCTAGGTGGTCCCCATGGGTGTCTGGGGGCCCCACAGAGGTCCCTATGTGGTCGCCACGGGTTTCTGGGGGTCCTCGCGTGGTCCCCACAAGTGTCTGGGGGCCCTTGGTTGGTCCCCATGGGTTTTTGGGGGGTCCTTGGGTGGTCCCCACAGGTGTCTGAGGGCCCTTGGGTTGTCCCCACGGGTGTCTTGGGGCCCTTTGGGGGTCCCCATGGGTGTCTGGGTTCTCTCTGGTGGTCCCCGTGTGTGTCTGGGGGTCCTCAGGTGGTCCCTGTGGGTGTCTGAGGGTCCTTGGGTGGTCCCCATGGGTGTCTGGGGGTCCTTGGGTGGTCCCTGCGTATCCCTGCTGGCCTGCGGTACCAATCCTGTTGCAAAAAAAAACAATTTGGAATACATTTCAATAAACACACCTCCCCCAAACACATACAGTATAGTAATGGACAAAATAACTATTTTCCAGGTATATATAAGAGCTCTTTTGCCCATTATTAAATAAAACATTAGCCAGCCAGCATAAATAAACCTTTGTACTTACCCCTGGCCATCATGAAGTGCATCCTCGTCAGCATACTGCAGATCCATGTCCTCTGATGCCAGCAAGAATACATGGACAAATACAATCTAATGGCCCCTAACCCCTTAATCACCTTAGCGGTTAATAACTGTTATAGTAATTAAGGAGTTAACCCACCCTCCACTGATACCCAACCTGGAGGCCTAATCACCCACCCCAGAATCACTATACCCACCCTGTACCTGTTGATTGGCACAGTGGTACATCATACCATATAATATTGGCTTGATAAGCCACTATAGCAGCCAATGCTCACCCTAATAAAAAAGCATGAAGGTCAAAAATACTCAATAATAAAATATATACACAAGCACCTAAACACCCCAATTCAATAAATAAAAACACTAGCCAACAAATCAATTAATTAATTTTAAACACTAGCCAACAAAACGATGAATTCATTTAAACCAGTAGCCAAGAAATCAATTCATTAATAAAACAACTAGGCAACACATCAATTAAAACAAGTAGCCAACACAAAAAAATAATTTAATAAAAACACTAAAACAATAGGAAAATTAAATCAAAACAAGCCATCCAAATAACAAACAATTTAAGCAAAACAATAAACAGACAAAAAATAAACAACACAACAACAATCAATAGAAAAAAGGCTATTGCCAAAACAATGCTTTGACTGTTAATGTATTAATCTGTGCCTGTTTAGAGTACAGATAAATACAGTATCAGTCAATGGTCAATGAAAAACATAAAAATAAAAAAACCTAAAAAAAATACATCTATATAAATTCAATATTTTTCTTACCTTTAGGAGCGTTGACCCACAAAATCCCGGGGTATCGAACCGCAACGTCATCAAAGTCAATCCAACGCCATCCACCTTGAAGATCCAGAACAGGTAACAAAATTATTCTTTCTTTTATCTTCTCACCGTCTTCTTTCTTCATCTGTCATTATTTCTTTCCTTTTTTTTTTGTTAAGGATGTGACCTCATCTCCAAGGGAGGCTTTCTACAGAAGAAGATAGAAGAAGGTGATAGAAGATACAGTAGCGACCAACTTTATTCTAACTTGGCTAGCTCCGCGAATTTCGGAATATCCCGGTGATGTGCGGTTTTGTGTAGTTTTCTCCCGGGGTGTATTGCGTTATTTTCGCGGCTGTGATGTAAGCATTTTATTCCCGCTGGCTGCAATACTGCAATGCCGTGTAAAAACGCATGGGGGCGTTTGCGAGCTGTTGTCTTTGAAGTCTAATACCTTCGCGGTTCAACCTACAGTACACAGTCTGTGCGTGCGCGCGCAGTAATAGTAAAATTGCATTTTTAATTTATTTTAAAGTACAGTACTGTACTGTACATGCTCGGACCCTGTTGGGGTGAAGTGAGGGGGGTTCCTAACATCTGGGGGAAAATGAATTTTAATTCTATGGTGAGTACTGTCTTGTTGCCGTATTATTTTGGTGGGGCTGGCTGGGTACTTCTTTAGGGGGCTGACCATTACTGTACATTAAAACTTTTCTTTTGTTTTTCATCAGAAAAGAAAACGGCTAATGGGGGGATTTCGATGGATAATATTGTACTGTATGCTGATGTTTTCCGGCCGTACAGTATACTGTGTAATAAACCAGAATAAATAAAACTATGCATTTATTCTACATGTTCAGTATCGTGTCATTATTTCTCTTCTACAGTATACTGTACAGTGGTATACAGTGCCTAACATCTATGGGCAAAAATAATTTTATTTCTAGGTGCTCTAGAACAGAAGTTCCCACACCAATTGCCCGTGAACTTGACCGCGGCCCTAAGTAGTTCCCACGCCAATTGCGCGAATATAATGTAAAATAACCCGTTCTGTGGGTCTGAGCGGGTTGAAATTTACCTGGTCCTCATGCGGGAGGACCCTTGCCATAGTGGCAAAATATCAGCCTTGCACGACCCCCGGAACCGGAGGTACCAAAAGACAGTTTAAAAGCACATTACCAAAGTGGCTTTTTTTCTGCCATGCAAGTCAATGGCAGAAACCTGAACTTTAACATCACCCTGACTCCGTTCTGTTGCCACGAGAGGGTCGCAATTTGCCATGCAATCCTGCCGCAACTAGGACTACATGGTGACCGAATCTGAGCCCTCTAGGTCGAACAGAACCGGAGTTGTGGGTTCCAGGTTTCTGCTCATTCTGACTTAGCCGGTTCAAAGCTTTCTCTGCCATTACGCTCAATGGTAGGACCCTCCTCGCCGGCGTGACCCTTTCTTGCCGCCATTACTGATCGGACCCTGTTGGGGTCAAGTGAGGGGGTTCCTAACATCTAGGGGCCAAATGAATTTTATTTCTAGGAGTCAGTACAAAAACATTTATTTACAATGTTGAAACATTTAAAGTGCACAGCAATTCTAACCATCAACACACAATAATACATTCTGCAGCCTTTATTAAATTCTTTTAGCAGCTTGAAATTGGATAACCTTTGTAAAACATGGGGAATCATGAGTAATGCACATTTATAAGAATATTATTTAATACTACTGTATATACAGTAGAGTACTGTAATGGACTGTATAATATACTGTATATACTATTTACTGTATAGTAAAATTATTTTTTCTTTAGTCTTTATCTTTTCCTCATTCTGTTTGCAGTACAGTAGTTCATTGAGAGAGGAAAGGTTTTGTGTACATCATTGCTGCTGTTTATATACTGTACATTTGACTGTACAAGCAGATTTGACTGGACACAACGCCCCCATCTCACCCTAGTCCACCATTTTTCCTGGAACGACAAGAAAACAAAAAATTAGTGCAGTTATGTGCGTATTGTATTATGGCATTGTGTGATGTGTACTGTAGTACTACTGTACATGGCTGGTGCTGCTTTCTCTGAGAAAAAAAATTGAGCAGTTAGTAGGCAGTTAGTAGGCAGTTACTGTAGTACTGTCAAACTAGTCTACTGTGCCATACTTACCTGTAACATACTGTACTTACAATACTACAGCACAGTACTACTTTCCTGATGCTTGCCCATTACGCGCGATGACAATGGGCAACACAGTGGCAATATGGTCTATATATTTATTGCAGCGTTCCACGGTGAGTACATCGTTCCAAAAACTCAGTATGCCTTTCACCAACTCGTCCTTTTTGGAGGGTTTCGCCACTTTCCGGATATGGTCATCAGCTGATGCCAGACCATTTCGATCGGATTGAAGTCTGGCAACCTGTCATTGGAAAGAAAGGACAATTGGTTTAAGAGCTAAAAACAGTGGGGAACAAAAATGGGACACGGTCTACTGCACTTACTCCGCTGGCGTTTTCACCCAGTTGATGCCGCGCTCAAGGATATGCGCCGTTGACGCGGTGTGCTTGGGATCGTTGTCGTGGTAGAAGCGGTGACCATTGGGGAAGTCGCGTGTGATGTATTGCACTATCTCGGGCACAATGTTGTCTTGGAAGAAAGCTTTATTCATGATTCCTATAGCAAGAAAAGAAAAGTGCTCAAAAAACTGCACAATAGTACAGTACAGTGCATACGGTAAGGCAACACTAGTCAAGTACAGTGCATTAGGCGACATTATATTTGATACATTTTACCTTCAAAGATGACAATGCATCCCGGTCCACGCCTAGAGATGGCACCCCACACATGCAGCTTCACAGGGTGTTTTGGCCGCGGCTTCAAAGTTATGCGGCCTTTTTTGTGGAACGCAAATCTTGCAAATCTCTCCAGCGATACAGTAGACTCATCAGTGAAGATGCAATCCTGGAAAGTCTCCCCGCTGTCGATCCATGCCTGGGCCTGGAGCACTCTTTTGATTTTGTTTGCGTCCCGTATCATGGGGTACGCTCTGTAATGACAAGGAATAAATAATTTAGCAGCACAGTGCAGTACAGTTTGCTAAACAACAGTTTTACCTCCTGTACTGTCCAGTACTAACCTCACACGACCATATTTCCATCCAATGTTGCGTCTCATCTTCTTTATGCTGGTCTCGGATACAGTCAGATTGTGCTTTTCCTGCAGAGTATTTTTAACCCTTAATGCACTCCTCTCATCATTCTCCTCACTTATCTTGTCCACCAGAACAGTTGTCTCCCTAGAATGTAAAGAAATTATATTGTTTTATTAATATGCAGCAATATAAAATGTATATAAATGTAATGTTGTAATATACATTAAATATAAATATACAAAATAAATATACTGTTGTAATATAAATATAAATATACAGTACATCCTATACAGTATATACCGTTGTAAGATTAATTGAAATATACAAAAAATGTATACTGCTGTACTATAAATATAAATAGACAAAATATATACTGTTGTACTATAAATATAAATATACAAAATAAATATACTGTTGTAATATAAATATAAATATACAGTACATCCAATACAGTATATACCGTTGTAAGATTAATTGAAATATACAAAAAATGTATACTGCTGTACTATAAATATTAATAGAAAAACTACTGTACAGTATGTTGTAATATAAATCAACAGAAATAACAACAGTATTACAGTAGATACAGAACTGTACTGTAGATGTACAGTACAGTTTTCTATATTTTTTTTTGTTAAGTTTTATAAATATACTTACGCGTTAGTTACACTTGGTGCCTTTTTCCGGTCTCTGTTTTTTCCGTGTGCATGATAGCTCACGGTGTTTGATGGCACAACTAGGCCAGAAGTAGCTAACCAGCATTGGATAGCAGCAATTCGGTGTCCGCTCGTGTACATGTCCTTAATTCGCATGCTGAGATCCTTTGAAATCTTTTTAGCAGGCATTGCTGCGAGTAGAAAGAAATACAAACACAAGAATGTATATTCGATGTTTAGTCGATGTGTATTCTGTGTTCAGTCAATACACAAAATGGATGGTTTATTTATACGGTAATGACTCACACGCCCACTTTCAACACCTGTACCTGGTCGCCATGCATAAAAGGTTACACACTTTGCATAGGCCACCACTCCAGGATCTTTATCTGAACTTGCCCTTGTCCAGATACTATACTGCATTGTGCCACCTGCTTCCATGGAGCATCCCCGGTTGTATGCATGCAAGAACCCACTCACCTCTGCCGTGCCTGTCATGCTGAAAGAGCGAAAGGCGGTTGCCGTTTCCACGCCAAGGGCAAAGCGACAGGCTAAGGCCAATAAAGAAAACCTTCTGCTGACCCCAAAGGTTAAGGGTTTTCTTAGACGTCAGCCTCATTATGTGAAGAAGATATACGGTAATACGCCTTCTACGCAAAACGAATGGCAGCCAACCCATCGAACCCGCAGACCACTTCCTCCCATATTCTTCGACGACTCTGCTGTAGCTGTCCTGGAAATCTTCATCCCGTCTTCTCCACCCCCATCTTCTCCGGTTCCATCTGACGACGCTGCCGCCTCTGAAATCCACAGGTCACTTTCTCCTTTGCTCTTAGACGACTCTGCTTCTCGGCCGGAAATACAAAGGTCACCTTCTCCATCCCTCTTCGACGACGCTGCCGCTTCTCCTCTACCGGGTATCCACAGGTCACCTCCTCCACTCTCCATCGATGCCGCTTCTGTCCATGGAACCCCCATCTCATCCTCCGTTGCACCCATCCCCCCAGATGTCCAGACGCCATGCACAAGAAGCAGCTCGTTGGACCGGATGCTGAATGGGATAAATGTGGATCTCCCCGGGAATTCTATTGTGCTGGCAAAGATATATCTGCTTCTGGAGACAATGCTAAATGTGGAGCAACGGATGCTACAAATGGAGCAACGGATGGATCAACGGATGGAGAAGATAGAGGCTGATATTGCGGGCATACATTATTTGCTCGGTGCTAATGCCCCTGTTTCCCCGACGCCGGAGCAGGAGGGTGACATGGATGGGATGAATGGTACCTTTGACCCCCTTCCATCACCAAGCGCCCCCCCTCCACCAGAAGATGTAGTGTACATGTATGCCGTTGAGGAGGACATGACAACCCCGTCAAGACCACGCCAGGAGACAACACGGCGACCAAGACCGGAGGAAAGCTTCCTCCCAGACAACCTACCATCGCCCTTCGCCACAAGCACACCCGCACCCAAAAGACCTACACCCGCTCGCATCGAAACAGTGCCCGACATCACCCTGTGCGATCTGCCACTGGGGCTCAAGAGAAGTATAGGGTGATGAGTGCTGGTGTACCCCACAAGTATGCCTTGATCATTTTAAAGCACCATGTTCCCTACACGTTGTACTGCGAGTGGGTGTTCAATGTGAACTACGAAGGAAATCGCGTTAAAAAGGCCCTTCCTGCCAATTTAAGGAAAAACATTGTGGAAGAAATGCGGCGCTTTTATGCAGTTACAGATCCTGTAATGAAAGGCGTTCGAGACTGCATTAATGGCGTTTTGCGCCATGCAAGGAATCGGCCATGGACGGACAATGTGGAGGACTTTCAGTGAGACCATACTGTTGTGCTGAACTGTATTGTACTATACATGTTTTGCCCTAGAGTACCTGCTGTACTTAAACAAAGGAGATGTTGTTGTGTGTTTTTTTTCACAGGACATGCACAACTCCAGTCCCTGAGGGCCGCAAACAGGCACGGTTTTCAATGTTGCCCTGAAAACCTGCCTTGTTTGCTGCCCTCTAGGATTGAACTGGTGCAGGTCTGACTGACAGTGTTGCGCACCATCGCACTGTACTGTACTGTATACAGTACTGGGTTTCTTTAATAAAGGATATGTTACTTTAAATGTTTCAACATTGTACAATGTATTATTGTGTGTGTGTTGATGGTTAGAATTGCTGTGCACTTTAAATGTTTCAACATTGTAATTAAATGTTTTTGTACTGACTCCACCAATAAAAGAACATGTTGAATTGCCTCACATTGTTTCCATTTGCTCCTTTGACAGTGTAACAAATGTAGAGGCTTGCTGCACTGTTTTTTTACTGCCTGGTCGCGCAATTGGCGTAGGAACTACGGCAATTGGCGTGGGAAGTAGGTCAATTGGCGTGGGAACTTCTGTTCTAGGGCACCTAGAAATAAAATTAATTTGGCCCCTACATGTTAGGAACCCCCTCACTTGACCCCAACAGGGTCCGATCAGTAATGGCGGTGAGAAAGGGTCACACCGGCGAGGAGGGTCCTACCATTGAGCGTAATGGCGGAGAAAGCTTTGAACCGGCTAAGTCAGAATGAGCAGAAACCTGGAACCCACAACTCCGTTTCTGTTCGACCTAGAGGGCTCAAATTTGGTCACCTAGTTGCGGCAGGATTGCATGGCAAATTGCGACCCTCTCGTGGCAACAGAACAGAGTCAGGGTGATGTTAAAGTTCAGGTTTCTGCCATTGACTTGCATGGCAGAAAAAAAGCCACTTTGGTAATGTGCTTTTAAACTGTCTTTTGGTACCTCCGGTTCCGGGGGTCGTGCAAGGCTGATATTTTGCCACTATGGCAAGGGTCCTCCCGAATGAGGACCAGGTAAATTTCAACCCGCTCAGACCCACAGAATGGATTATGTTACATTATATTCGCGCAATTGGCGTGGGAACTACTTAGGGCCGCGGTCAAGTTCACGGGCAATTGGCGTGGGAACTTCTGTTCTAGGGCACCTAGAAATAAAATTCTTTTTGCCCATAGATGTTAGGCACTGTATACCACTGTACAGTATACTGTAGAAGACACATAATGACATGATACTGAACATGTAGAATAAATGCATAGTTTTATTTATTCGGGTTTATTACACAGTATACTGTACGTCCGGAAAACATCAGCATACAGTACAATATTATCCATCGAAATCCCCCCATTAGCCGTTTTCTTTTCTGATGAAAAACAAAAAGAAAAGTTTTAATGTACAGTAACGGTCAGCCCCCTAAAGAAGTACCCAGCCAGCCCCACCAAAATAATACGGCAACTCACCATTGAATTTCCCATTCAGCTGGCGCCGGCGCCGGTCCACTGCCACTCCAGGTTTCTTCATCATCCACGTCGACAGTTTGCAGCGGGACTAGTCCACCTGTAGTCAGCTGGTGAGGCTGGAAATCGCTTAGGTACATGCAAGCTTCATCAAAACTGCACGCCAAATCAGACTCAGGCTCAGGCTTGTCACTGACAGTGGGACCGTCATTGGAAGCCGGTGCTGGTGCTGGTGCATTGCTTGGCAGCGACTGTCGCTTCTTAGTTGTTTTAAACATGACCCTTCACCTTTTGCCGCCTTCATGATCATAGATACGGGGAAAATCCGGTGACACACACCAATACCCTCCAACAAATTGGGGCTCAATACGGTGAAAACAGGGGTCGCTACATAACCTTTTCCTTACTGCACGCTTCCACGTATGAGGAGTTGGCGAAAATTTGTAAAAGTCATAGTTTTCGATAAATACTGATAAATTTGAGCAACTGTTGCCATCTTATCATCTGTTGCATTAATCGCGGCCCATATCAAATACGCGTAACTTCTGTCAGGTTTTTGGAAAGCGGGCTGCACTTGAACACTCATGGTGTGTCTCTGCAGAATAGTGTAACACAAACTGAAACTGGTCTTTGTCTTTCTTTAATATGAAAAGCCTAAATTGATACATTTTTGCAACCTCTTCCTTCAGTCTCAAGGTCAAGGCCAAGTTACAATGGCACACAGTGGTACAGTATCTTTTTTAAACGAAACACCTGCAAGCCGACACATTACTGATTCGGCGCATTACAATTCATGAATTTCTGCCATCTGGCGGACACGCGAAGCATTGCAGCCTATTAAATCCGAACCATTATCAATAAACGCATCAGCTGGGCATGACCCGTGGCTGGGAATGCAAGGTGAATGCGGCATGCACCAGGTGAACAGCGTCGCATTCCAGGAACCAGCCAGGGACAAACCGGTGATTTGAGAGAATAAAAGCTGCCGCAACTGTAAGTGAAAGAAGAATTTTGTTACCTGTTCCGGATCTTCAAGGTGGATGGCGTTGGATTGACTTTGATGATGTCGCGGTACAAGAGCTTCCAGAAATGCCAGGATTCAGGGGGTCAACACTTCTAAAGGTAAGAAAAATATTGAATGTACTGTATGTAATTTTATTTTTACAGGTTTTTTTATTGTATTTTTTTTATTTTTATGTTTTTTATTGCCCATTGACTGCTAATATATTAATCTGTGCTGCTTTAGGGTACAGATAAATACAGTCATAGCAATGCATTTTTTGGCAAATGCTTATTTCTATTGACTGTTATTTTTCCTATTTCTGTTTATTGTTTGGATTAAATTGTTTAGAATTTTGATGGGTTGCTTTTATTCCTTTTTCCGATTGTTAAGCGTTTTTAATTATTTATTTTGTTGGCTCCTGGTTATAATTGATATGTTGGCTAGTGGTTAAAATTAATTAATTGTTTTGTTGGTTAGTGCTTTTATTTATTTAATAGGTTGGCTAGTGTTTTTATTTATTTAATTGGTTGGCTAGTGTTTTTATTTCTTGAATTGGTGTGTTAAGGTGCTTGTGTATATCTTTTATTATTGTGTATTTTTGGCCTTCATGCTTTTTTATTAGGGTGACCATTGACTGCTATAGTGGCTTTTCATGCCCATATTGTATGGGTATGATGTACCACTATGTCAATCAATGGGTACAGGGTGGGAATAGTGGGCCTGGGGTGGGTGGTTAGGCCTCCAGAATGGGTAGTGGGGGAGGGTGGGTTAACTCCTTAATTACTATAGTGGTTATTAACGCTAAGGTGAATAAGCGGTTAGGGGCCATTAGATTGTATTTTTTCATGTAATCTTGCTGGCATCGGAGGACACGGACCTGGAGACTGCTGACGAGGATGCCCTTCATGATGGCAGGGGTAAGTACAAAGGTTTATTTACTTTATTTATGCTGGTTGGCTAATGTTTTATTTAATAATGGGCAAATGAGCTATTATCCATATCTGGATAATAGTTATTTTGCCCTTACAGTACTGTATGTGTTGGCGGGGTGGGGTGTATTTATTTCAATGTATTGTGAAAAAAAATTTGCCCACAGGATAGGTACCGCAGGCCAGCGGGGACCGCGGGTCCCCAGACACCCGTGGGAACCACCCAAGGGCCCCCGGACACCCGTTGGGACCACCCGGGGTCCCCTGTGTGGCCCCCTGAACACCTTCGTGGACCAGCTGGAGGCCCACAGACACCCACGGGGACCACCTGGAGGCCCACGGAAACTCACAGGGACTACCTGGGTCCCCCTAAGGCTTCTAGTATGAATCCTGTGTATAAATAAATTATGGTTTTATGTGGGGGCACACGGGGTAGGTTGTGTATTGGTGCTTAGTAAATATTGTAATGTTTATTGAGGGCAGAGGGGGTGAGTGAAGGGCCAAGTTCCCGCTTCACTCACCCCTCTGCCCTCAATAAACCTGCAATTGTGCCTTAACCCTTTCATTGCCTTAGCGGCTATCCGCTAAGGTAATGAAGCTGCTTTAATGTCATTTTTAATAATTTGTGGGCAGATACTAGTTTTAGTGCATGTACTTAAGGCACCAGTGTACTGGACTCCTTCATCCCCTGAGGAAGTGACGGAGCCTAGTACAGTGCATGTCGTCAGCCGTCACCCGCGTTGTACCTTGTGGTGTGGGGAGAACTCCGGGCACTGCGCCACTGACGTCATCGGTCGGCACGCAACCTCGTGGACATCACACCATAGACTGGTTACAAGCTGCGGACGGCATTCTTGAGTGGCACGCTTGCCCTCACACAATGTGAGTGTATAGATTGCTGCTTTTCATTACTGTTTAATAATTTTTTTGCGGAGTACACTAGGCTGTTTTTCAATTCTCTCCAACTACGGCTGTTGCGGTGTATGCTGCTCCTGGAAGGACGCAGATCAAGTTGAAGAGAGCCGCCGTGGGAACTACGAGGGGTCCGTGGAGATCATGGTGGAGGAAAAGAGCTGAAAAACAGATTCTCTCCCCTGAATGAACAAGAATCTATCTTGTAAGTAGGGATATTCTTCTCCAGGTTGGGGTATTTGAGTCTGTATACTGCGCAATGGTGTTTTTTTCTTTATCTGTAATTGCAGACAATACCTGGGAAACTACGCCTAGAAGAAAATTCACCTCATCTTAATTGTTGATGTAACATTCTACTATCAGGATTGACATTTCATCCAGGACTGTCTTTTGATATGGTATTGTATACATCATCACTACACTCTGCGCCGGGGACATTCTTTGTATTTGCATTTTTAATAATAGTGTGCAGGAGCAGGGGGTTTCCTTAGCTCAACTGCTTTGATTTTTCCCTCAGGGACCCCTTGCTGCCTGAGTTACAGGCCCCTGTATGGGGCATCAGGTGCCGGTATCGCCGCCATATTTTAATCTTCCACGTCACGTGACCATGGGATTTAAATAGTGGAGGAGATACCGGCACCCCATACCAGGACCTATAACTTAGGAAGCAGGGGTCCCCGAGGATTAAATCAATGTTGTTCATCTCAGGAGAACACCTGCTGCCACACAATATTAATAAAATTACATTAAAGCAGCTTTTTTACCATAGCGGATATACGCTATTGGAACAAATTTGTTCTAATTGTTATTTAGGATTTAATACTAGTGTATTGTAGTAGGGGGTCTCTGGAACAGAGCCTCGTTGATTTGAGGTTCAGGGTCCCCCTGCTTCCCGAGATACAGGCCCCATCATGGGGTACCATATCTCCTATGCATTTTATTCCCATTGTCACGTGATCATGGGAATAAAATGCATAGGAGATACCGGCACCCATAATGGGGCCTGTATCTCGGGAAGCAGGGGGTCCCTGGACCTCAAATTCGGGGACCCCCTGCTTATCTACACTAGTAATTAGATTTTAAGTAAAAAACATTAATTTCGGGAAAGATTTGAGCAGGGAGAGGTGGCTCTCTCTGAGCAGCTCTCTCAACAGCAGAAAAAAATCGCTGGGTAAGGCCTTTTAAGCAGGCGATCATCACGTCGCCTGCTATTCGCCAGTTTGGGAAATAATGCTATCACATGTATTCTGCTCTTTCTGCATATAGTGATACCAATGCTGTCAAAAATGGTAATTTAAATAGCCAAGCGATTTTTTTTTATTGTCGCTTAGTGCATCGGCCCCATAGTGTTTTTTAATAAAGTGTGAAACTGCCACAGTAGAGATGTACAAGGACATTAGACAAAGATGTACACACATTTGATCTTTTCTTCAGACATTGGCTTCAGACACTGTAGCATTCAGAGTACTATAGACAAACATATGCAGTGTACCACCTGCCAGACCTGAACTGAACTGCAACAACACAAATAATAATTCTGTCTGACGCAAATGAGGTCCGTGCAGGCTCAGTCTGGCTCAAGGCGGCTCAGTGCAGCGAGGTGCACGGAGAGGCAACGGATGATGTGCATTCTTTTCTGTAAATTTTTAACATAAAATATGCTTTATCTGTATTTTGCTTGATTGTATTGATTTTTGTTCATTTACTTTTTAATAATACATTTATTTTTCAATTAATGTTGTTGCAAGTTTTGATTGATATTTATATGAGTCCAGATCTAATCTAAGATGTTGTATATATGTGTATTGTTAACAGACAAACCATTCACAGCTCACAAGACAGCTGGTTGTATTAATAAACAAAAACATGTTAAAAAAATATATATAATCTAGAATGAAATGGAATGAAAGCAGCAGCGTTAGGGTGCAGGTATGATAGAGTGTTTGCAGCGTAATGAAGTTACAGTTGCTCCATGTGGAGGATGGTGGACCTTAATACAGGGAAGTAGAGCTGGCAAGCTCAATATTAACTGTTGGCAAAAATAACCAGGAGAGAGGAAATATATAAGTAATAAAATACCACTATGCTCCTGCTCTATATTTGTCTGTTCCCGTCTTCTTCCGGTCCCAGCGTGGTGCACGCAGTGCTTGACATCCAGCGCAGTCCTCCAGAGCTGTCTGCAATGAGATCTGCGAACATCTGACCCTGCACTGCCGCTGCGGGTCTATCCAATCAGGGAGGAAGCTAGAAACACCAAAGAGGATTGGCGGACAGCCAGAGAAGCCAAAAAGGCACTCGAAACTCACCGGGTGGGGGCGAATTAAAAATATTTAATAAATCTATAAAACATAATGGGGACACAAAATAAAAAGGGGGTTATCCTCCCACGCGTTTCATGCTGTCGTAGCGCTTTCTCAAGTACTCCTTCAGAAAGCGATACGACAGCGTGAAACACGTGGGAGTAGAACCCCCTTTTTATTTTGTGTCCCCATTATGTTTTTTATGTACATTTATTAAATATTTTCTATTCGCCCCCACCCGGTGAGTTGTGAGTGCTTTTTTGGCTTCTCTGGCTGTTCACCAATCCTCTTCTGTGTTTCTGTATGTGTAGTGTACCTGATGGGGAAGGTACTGGACCGTGGCACCAGTTACAATTATTAATACAGAGTCAGTACAAGTTCTGTTTTTTGTATTTTGCAATGTTTTTTTAGTATTACAGGTTATCTGGTATCAGCAGGTATACACGCTTTGTAGGCTACTTAGAATTAATACTAGTACAGAATTAAGAAGGTTCTTGCGTCTGTACAAGCTGGATTGATTAATCGTTGAAGCACAAGAATTCTGATCAAGATCAGTGAGTGTGACAATACAATTTATGTATAGTACTGCTGATGTCACACGGGCAACATTCAGCGTGTTAATGTTGGCCAGGGCTGAGTTGATGATTTGCCGTCTACTGTTGCAAGGTGTCAAAAGTAAAAGTATACCTGTACCTGTAGCTTTACTTGTATAATACAATTAAGATACAATGCACATTCAATATGCAATACACATTCATTAGCAGTTCAGTACATTCTGAATAGCATCCATGATCAAAAAAATGAACAAAGCAAATAGCATTAAAATAAGAATCAAAGAATATCTGGGTCTGACGGACTTCGCCACAAGAGTATCTACAGTATATGAGGTGGTTACTCTACACCAGGGGAGCGCAATCTTTTTCCGGCTGTCTCCCCCACATTGCACCCCCCTTCTTACCTTGGTTCTTGTGTTTATGGCGTCATGACGTCACGTTGCCATGGCAACACGTCTCCAGAAGGTGTCTGAGCCAAGGTAAGTGAAGTTTACAGAGGCCTTCGCCGCTTCCCCTGCATTTAATTTAAATGCCTTCGGGAAGCGCGAGGGGCCTCTGTAAACACTGCGCCCCCCCAGTTTGCATACCTCTGCTCTACACAACCACACAGCCATTATCACTCGTAACACATGAGTGAACAATTTATTTTTTAATCAGTTTCACTCATCTTCAAAACGTTACTGCACTATATGTGGTTTTTCTCATTTTTTATATACATATCTGTGCACTCCTAATCTTTATTTCCTAGCATAAAAATAATGCACATGTAAAAGAAGGGATTCACAACAAGGGAAATCCAACAGTGGGTATGGCAAGGGGAAAAGCAGTTGACAATACGCTATATTAGGTATCATTCAAACAGCGGTTCATAACATGGTCCACAGGGTCAGAACCAAGTAAGTACTGTTCACTACACCTTTTGCTCTACTGATTTTCTATGATGTCTACTGCACCGACACACTTTATTCGAGCAAATACCCAGTATGTACCTGGCAGATACCTGGAATGCGCCGCTTCTCACCTCTGACAAGCCCCGTTGCGTTTGCCTTCCCAGCCTGGGTTCATGCCTGGCTGACGGGCGGCTGATCTGTTAAATGATAATGATTAGGATTTAATAGGCTGCAATGCTTCGCGTGTCTACCAGATGGCATAAATTCATGAATTGTAATGCAGTATATATATATATACTGTGCAGTATTGCAGCCAGCGGGAATAAAATGCTTCAATCCCTGCCTGGAAAATACCTCAATGCACTCGGGCAGAAAACAGTCACAAACCTCAATACACCTGGGTATACCCGAATTCGGGGGACTAGCCGAGCTCGAATAAAGTGTGTCGCCAGTGTATGTGTCTGCACTCTTTTTCATCTTCCTAATTTTGTGTTTCACAGTGAAGCAATTTGGCTGGTGAATGAGACCACCCTGAAAATGATGAGCAGTTTGCTGCTGAGGTTCAAGATATTTTACAGCAGAAGTATAATATTAAAGTGTCTGAACCAGTATCGGACTAATAAGATGCCATTTGCGCTAGACCTTTGGATGTGTCAGGTAAAATGCTATTCTGTACAGTTTGTTTATGCACATGCCAAGTGATATACGTGGACATTATATTAGTTTCCACTCCTCTTAACCATTTGTACTTATTTTTGCAGAGTGTATCCCATGGATATGGGATGTTAACAAGATTGAAAGAGTTGGCCAAGCTTGGACTGATAGTGGAGAAAATGTTAAGGATGTTATATTATCTGATGAGACATCAGTCGCCCTGGAAAGATTTTCCGCTGTGTTCATGTGTGGGGGGCAATCTCTAGGTTTGAACCAGGAACCCATGGTCATATGTGATGGTACTGTAAGCAAATTCTGGTTTGTGTATCTGAATGTGACCCTGTCCCTTTATGTTTTTCTCATCAACTCCCTGTATAACAGTGTTACAAGCATATGAGTAACACCGTGGCTAATACTTTACATAAAGCTTGGCCCCCTGCAGACGCACTTACCTGAACGCCCTCCTACTGTCTCTGTATGTTCTCCCCACCAATTAGATTGCAAGCAGGGACTCCTCTTCCGAAATGTTACTTTTATGTCTGAAGCACTTATTCTCATGATCTGTTATTTTTATTATTTGTTATTTATATGATTGAGAAAACAGGGAAGAAGGGGGGAGCAGGGGTCAGCAGTAAAACTTCATAAGATTCCTAATGGGAACCTACAAATGCTCACACCCTCAATGTCATAAATTTGGGTGAAGCTTCAGAACCAGCAGTGGGGGGTTAAGAATGAATAATAATATAATACTTACACGGCCATGTATAATTGCAGGCTCATAAAGGGTTCTTGTCTTTCAAACCAGAAGTGGGGGAGGGGGTGACAAATAGATAACAATAGTATAATACTTACAGTAGAGGCACCGATTATTCTAACAAAAACCAGTGGCAATTCCCCAAAAGAGCCAGGTACACCCAGGTACATTCTGAATACATGCCTTAAACTTTCCTTAAACTAGCCCCAGCATTTCTGCATTGATTAATGGCCTATCAGATTAACAGCGGGGGGTCCCTGGCAGTCCCATTCAAACTGAATTGGACTGCCAGGGATCCCTGCTGTGTTAATCCTATGGGTCGTTAGTCAATGCAGAAATGCCTTAAACGTGCCTCAAACTAGCCCAGAACATACCCAGCACATACCCAGCACATACCCAGAATGTAACCCGGCTAGTTTACAGCAAATGTTAGAATAAACGTTGCCTCTACTGTACATGGCCATGTGTAAGTACAGGCTCAGAAAGGGTTCTTTGTCAGATGTAGCCTGTAACTGGATACTGAAGGGTTATTTTTGACAAAATCTCTTTTTGAAATCTGTTTTGTAATCCATTTTGTGTGGTCGGTTACATTGTTATATTATTTCGCATTGCATTTTTATGCTTTTTAATGTACTCCAAAGCGTTTTTGAAATAAATTTTTGGGGGGAATTATCTGTTTATGCAATGTGTTGAGCTGTCTATTTCTGAATTCCAGCTCTCCTTTGTTTGTCAAGGTGCTATTTACATTTGACCTGGAGAGATAAGGGTATTAAATGTATACATATTTCATGTTATTATAACCTATACACCTGTGGTATAAATGGGTGTTTGCATCTATCTGACTGATACTCTCTATTATTGGAATCCCATAGCGTGCTTATTGGTTATGATTTTGTATATGTACTCTGTCTATTGACAGCATCTAGAACTTTTATATTTCAGTTCTTAGGATTTTAAAATATTTGTATAAACTAAAGGTTGTAATATGTATCCAAGGAGGACTAATACCAAAAGGGGGGCTTATGTTCTGCCTAACATCTTTGTTTGACATCTCTGTTTGAAATTATCATAGGTTGGTTTATTGTGACTCATTTACTTAATATACTAATACATCACATTTATATGCTTGGTGATATTATGTACAACTGTGCAAAGTATTTCTATGTATAGGGATACAATTCGAACACGCTTTTTTTATTTTTATTTTATTTATGGATAAGGAGTTTAAGACATTTACACAATAGTGTTTGGTTGCTTTCTCATTTGTAATGTACTGTGATGCGGATGCTAGCACAGTTCGATTTTTTATTTATGAAAGGTTCTTCAATGTAGGTGTATCTATTAAATATTTTGAATGTAAAAGGCATTTTAACAGTTTTTAAATAGCTTCCGAAATGACTAAGTTCATTTGGTGAGAGGGATCTTTGCATACATATTTTCTGCCAATCTGTTTACAACGAACAGTGACGTCATCTCTGGGGACAGCCAATGAGGCATGAGCCTGTATTGCAGCAGCAGGGTTCTTAATCAAACTGATTATGCATTTCCAACACATCAGATTCTGTTGGGACTAATTACAAACATTATCTAAGACATGGGGAACAGACCTAGCACTTCTATTGAGCCTGAGGAAGCTGTTTTACGGTGAAACGCGTTGCTCCATCTTTTTTCTTGGACTGTCATGAGAAGTCTTCCGTAGTGATCCGGCGACACTCATTTCTACTAGCTGAGCAGCTTGCTTCAAACCGGACGCGGAGGCGAAGCACTAGAGCTTGCAAGAGTCGAGCTGGATCCCTTGTGTTGCTGACACTGACTTTCCCTACATGTGAGTGGACATTTGATGTCAGTCTAATAAATTGTCATTTTTAATTTTGAACACTCGCTCCCATTTCTTGCCTGGGTCTGGTGGAGACCCATGGCAGTGACGTCCTCCAGCTATCTTAAGACACCTTATCAGAAATATATGGATGAATAGAGGACTCTATTAAGAGGCTACATCTGACAAAGAACCCTTTATGAGACTGTACTTACACATGGCCGTGCAGGTTTTATATTATTATTCATTCTTAACCCCCCCCAGTGCTGGTTTTGAAGCTTCACCCTAATTTATGATATTGAGGGTGTGAGCATTTATAGGTTCCCATTAGGAGTCTTATGAAGTTTTACTGCTGACCCCTGCTCCCCCCTTCTTCCCTGTTTTCTCTGTCTTTTGAGGGATCTAGGAAAGATCCCATAGGGGGTCTGAGCAGGTGGTCCTAACAACGTTTACCACTGCGGATTCACTAAGGAGAAAAGAAGATTACCCACCAATCCTATTCATAGTTAGCGCCTGAGGTTTGTTTTGCTTTTATTTATATGATTGTCACGTGTATTACTAATGTGAAGCGCTATGTACACTAATGGCGCTCTATAAATAAAGACATACATTTTTTTTTCCACCAGGATTCATGGATAAAGTGTACTTCAAGTAGGTCATTATCAC
Source organism: Ascaphus truei (assembly GCF_040206685.1). Lineage (NCBI taxonomy): Eukaryota > Metazoa > Chordata > Amphibia > Anura > Ascaphidae > Ascaphus > Ascaphus truei. The sequence goes on from NC_134487.1 coordinate 216,333,202, forward strand.
ACAGGTAGCAGCACAATACATTTGAGATGTTTTTACATCGGGTTTCCAGTTCTTCCAAGATAAGGATCCAAAACACAGTGCAACAACCATATTTACTATGGATAGTGGAATCAACTGAGTCTGAACACTGCCAGGGTAAGTACTGTAACTGTTTTAAGCAGTAGAATACTATAAACAGTGCTGTACTGTGCTGTGCTTATTTTATTCTTGGCAATAACTGTGCAGTATTTGTCTCTGTTTGCAGATCCCCTGATTTCAGTTCAAAAGAATAGGTGTGGCATGCACATTATCTGAGAAAATATGTGAAGCCGACTAACAAAGACAAGCCAGCGAATAACCTCAGAATGTGCTGGGACGAGTCCCTAACTGTGGAAATGTGCAATAATTACATAAATCATATAAATAATGTGTTACCAATGCTTATTGAAATAAATGGAAAGGCTGCCAGGATATAGTTTAAAAAAAAAATTCTTGTATTTCAGACTAAACTATTAGTGTTTTCACATATATTTTTTATCTCTTCCAAACACAAGTTTTGATAACAGCTGACAAATATTGACCATTGATTCATCAGATTTGACCGTTGGTTAACACGATGGGTGAGGGTGCGTATGCACTCTTTACCTACAGTTATTGTTAAAATAAGGACAAATTGTGCTGGGTAGTTTAATAAAAGTTTCTTAAATAAAAAAATAACAACATAAAAATTGAAGGCATGTAAGAACCACTTAGAATTTTTGAAATAATAATAAAAAATTAGGTTTTAAATAAAACCATAGAATAGAACATAGACCTCCAGCACTTCCAAAGATACAACCATAGACCAAAGGTAAGCTTATATCTGTATTGTTTTTTCAAGATCTTTTACTAATCTTGTTAAAAGAAATAACAAGTTTTCCCCATAAACATTTCACTGACTGGTATCCAGACATACCACAGTGGCAAAAAATATGTATTTGAACTTAATCATAATGTGTAAGTTAGATCAGTAATGTACGCAAACTCCGGTTATTGCGTTTTAGTCAGCACTAATGTACAGATGCAGAGGCCGTTATTCGAACAATTCTCTGAGTCGCTTTCGTAAAGTCTGCTGTATTCCACGTGTGATTCACTCGCTATTCTCGGTGAACGCTATCGTTAATGCAGCCAATCACACCAATCACAGCTGTGTTTACAGTAGCATTGTTGATTTCTTTGAATTACCTGGATTCTGATTTGTTTGGGTGCAGTTCTTCGCGTATCCCCCAGGTGGCACAATGAATCCCCTTTGTACTATCCAGTGTATATTGTAGCACAGTTACTGTACTGTATAATGTGTCAATTTGCAGGTGTTTAAAACCCAGGTAAAAAGAGAGTCCACCACAGTGATCCATTGTAGAATGACCTTGGTCGCTGAAGACGTTATCAAATGTAGGCGTTTACATAATTTAAGTATCTAAGCACAATGATGGGCACATTATTCTCAATTGCTATGCCCGCACAAATGCTGACTAGACCAAACCTGTACACTCACCATCATGCCAATTCTTTATTCAATATGGAAAATAGCTGAAGCGCTCAAATGCAGGTATATCTCAAAAGGATAATAAGCCAGACCACTGTACCAGGGTACTAACAATTGATATAGTACCTATTGTGTCATATAATGGGTACTATCCTCCTGAAGACAGGTGGTGTGTGGTGCAACCCACTCACCATCAGTCTCATTGGCAGGTTCCCCTGAAAAATATACAAGTACTCACATCCTGGTAGGGCAGGCAGGCAGGCAGGCTGTGCAGCTACTCAATGCAATACAGGGAAAAGAGAGACCAAAAAGCGCACCAGCACAAACGGAGCAGGAAGAACCCAGGACAAAAAAATGATTAAAAGGGCACTTTAATGTGGCAAAAGACCCATCCAATGCATTTCGAACGTCGCAGCGTTCTTTTTCAAGGATAAAACACAATGTGATAACATCCATTATATACCCTCTTACCTGTGGGCCATTTCGCGCCAAAAATCAGAACCTGATGACGTCATAACAGAGCGACTCAGTGCCGATCTAAGGCCAAAAGGAAGTACCAAAGGGAGTGTGGCCATCTTGGATGTGGGCAAACATAGGAACACAATAACAAAGCTTTATTGACCATTCCAGCAGAACAAAATACATTGCTGCTAACTGGACAAGCATATTTAAACAAAATAAAGCTATATTAAACTAAACTAATGCTTAATAAAGGGTACTATTATATCAAGAAAAAACATGAACAAGGTGGATTAAAAAACTAGCTGTGTTGCAACTAAGTTATATACAAAAAAAAAAGTTAAAAAAAAAAAAAAAAACCTCTAGACATGATTAAAAAAAATGTGCAAGAAAAGTAAATTTAAAGACATATTACACATATATACTGCATAACACAGATTGTGTACCTAAATCATAGGAACCAGGGAAATACAACCATTATAAAATATGAAGTATTATCCACAAGATACATCAAAGAACAATTTAAGCTTACATATTAGCATAATATTTGCATGATAAGGCATAGGTTCAAAGGTTATAATGATAAGAATATAATGTCCAATATAATGACAATTGTCTTATTTAATCTGTATTACCAACTAATTACACCATAATACGTCTATCACAAAAATGTTTACAAAAAATGTGTTAGTTGCCAGTCAATGTTCAAGCCCATAGGGAAGCGCGTTTGGAGAGTGAAGATCCAATACGCCTCCCTGTGGTCCAGAAGGTTGATATGATCACCTCCTCTAGATTTAGAAATAACTGATTCAATCCCCAAAGAGGAAAAATTATTAATTCCTCCCTGACCACATTCAGTGAAATGTTTTGAGACTGGATGATTAGTGTCTCTCAATTTTATGAGCCTTAAATGCTCTAACATCCTGACCTTAAGGGCTCTAGTCGTCCTCCCCACATACCTCTTGCCACAACCACATGTTATTAGATAAATCACAAATTGACTTTTACAATTTATAAAACTGTTAATCTTAAATTCCTTATTTGGTAATATATTCACACCATGTGGCGGTGGCAAGGCAAACTGGAAAAAACTTTTGGCAGGCTTCATGTGTTTACATGCACTACAAGAGCCACATTTGAAGGAACCCCTAGTGATAAAAGGTTTTTTGAGACCAGAAGATTTGAGTTCACTTGGTGAAACATGAGATCCAATTGTTCTCGCTCTACGATATACAAAAGTAGGACCAGAATCCACATATTTTTTAAGGACAGGGTCCATGGATAAGACATTCCAATGTTTTGAAATTATAGAGTTTACTTTTCCACTTTGTTTACTAAATTGTGAAATAAAAAGAGGACATTTGTTTTTTAATTCTGTCAGTCCATGTGAGTCCTGTTTAATACCAATTGTCTTAACATTGTTAGCAAGGCGAGAATCTCCAATTGGATGTGTGGGCAACAATGATGCCCTCTCTGTATGTAATGCATTTTCAAATGCAATTGCTAAATGTGATTTGGGGTATCCCCTTTCCAAAAATCTCCTTGTAAGTTCCTCAGACTGAGAAAGGAAACCACTCATAGTGGAACAATTCATTGTTGCCCACACATCCAATTGGAGATTATCGCCTTGCTAACAATGTTAAGACAAGAATGTCTTATCCATGGACCCTGTCCTTAAAAAATATGTGGATTCTGGTCCTACTTTTGTATATCGTAGAGCGAGAACAATTGGATCTCATGTTTCACCAAGTGAACTCAAATCTTCTGGTCTCAAAAAACCTTTTATCACTAGGGGTTCCTTCAAATGTGGCTCTTGTAGTGCATGTAAACACATGAAGCCTGCCAAAAGTTTTTTCCAGTTTGCCTTGCCACCGCCACATGGTGTGAATATATTACCAAATAAGGAATTTAAGATTAACAGTTTTATAAATTGTAAAAGTCAATTTGTGATTTATCTAATAACATGTGGTTGTGGCAAGAGGTATGTGGGGAGGACGACTAGAGCCCTTAAGGTCAGGATGTTAGAGCATTTAAGGCTCATAAAATTGAGAGACACTAATCATCCAGTCTCAAAACATTTCACTGAATGTGGTCAGGGAGGAATTAATAATTTTTCCTTTTTGGGGATTGAATCAGTTATTTCTAAATCTAGAGGAGGTGATCATATCAACCTTCTGGACCGTAGGGAGGCGTATTGGATCTTCACTCTCCAAACGCGCTTCCCTATGGGCTTGAACATTGACTGGCAACTAACACATTTTTTGTAAACATTTTTGTGATAGACGTATTATGGTGTAATTAGTTGGTAATACAGATTAAATAAGACAATTGTCATTATATTGGACATTATATTCTTATCATTATAACCTTTGAACCTATGCCTTATCATGCAAATATTATGCTAATATGTAAGCTTAAATTGTTCTTTGATGTATCTTGTGGATAATACTTCATATTTTATAATGGTTGTACAGTATTTCCCTGGTTCCTATGATTTAGGTACACAATCTGTGTTATGCAATATATATGTGTAATATGTCTTTAAATTTACTTTTCTTGCACATTTTTTTTAATCATGTCTAGAGGTTTTTTTTTTTTTTTTTAACTTTTTTTTTTGTATATAACTTAGTTGCAACACAGCTAGTTTTTTAATCCACCTTGTTCATGTTTTTTCTTGATATAATAGTACCCTTTATTAAGCATTAGTTTAGTTTAATATAGCTTTATTTCGTTTAAATATGCTTGTCCAGTTAGCAGCAATGTATTTTGTTCTGCTGGAATGGTCAATAAAGCTTTGTTATTGTGTTCCTATGTTTGCCCACATCCAAGATGGCCACACTGCCTTTGGTACTTCCTTTTGCCCTTAGATCGGCACTGAGTCGCTCTGTTATGACGTCATCAGGTTCTGATTTTTGGCGCGAAATGGCCCACAGGTAAGAGGGTATATAATGGATGTTATCACATTGTGTTTTATCCTTGAAAAAGAACGCTGCGACGTTCGAAATGCATTGGATGGGTCTTTTGCCACATTAAAGTGCCCTTTTAATCATTTTTTTGTCCTGGGTTCTTCCTGCTCCGTTTGTGCTGGTGCGCTTTTTGGTCTCCCTTTTCCAAGTCTTTATTCAAAAAAGAACGCCAGTTACACATATCTAATATTTTCTGCAATTAATGCTGGAACAGATAAGAAGGCGATTTTAGCAGAGATATATCATCATATCATTGAGAACTTCGATTTTTTCACATTTTCACCTAAGCATTGTGGGTGGAAGCACTCGATAAGGCAAACTTTAACTAATGAGGATTGTTTTTATCACACTGCCCCTCCTGAGGGAGATAGCAGGGGTTATTGGTCTGTGCTCCCAGGTTTTTCCAGTATGTTTGCTGGTGGCAACTTCAAAAGGAAAAAAGGTCGGGTTTAATCCTTTTAAGATTTGTATTTCCCGTCTCCGCAATGTACCAACCCCGGCTTGCCAAAATGATTGCAATAACGGGCCGATCATCACTGACGTCACTGAAAACCTAGTGAACCCACCTGATTACAATCCTTACTACCTGACCCCACCTGTCAACAATGATTTCTACCTGGCCCCATCTGACTACAGGCTTCAGCAGTCAACTGTCAACTATAATGCAGATGACATGAGTGACCCCAGCTTCTATGCATAATACAATGCGGCTTGCCTATACGATTGCAATAGCTGTCAGACCGTTACTGTAAACCTAGTGAACCCGCCTGATTATAATCATTGCTAACTGGCCCTGTCTCACTACCACCCGTCATCTGTCAACTATAATGCAGATGACATGTGTGACCCCAGCTTCTACGCACAATACACCTCTGACATTGGCTCACCTAAACCCGATTGGCTAAGTTTATAATTAAGGGGTAAATGTAATGTACTGTACTATACAGTGTTACACTATACATTATTAGCTTTAATTCCCAATGACACTACAATAGTGTACAGTATGATTGTAGACATGCACCATATACTGTAGCGCCAGTTGATGCATGCGCAGTAGCGGAAATTATAGCATACCCTGTAATTTCCCCAGAAAACAAACTTTGAAATCGAGCAGCAAAAGATACTGTAAGGATGAAGTTCGATGGAACTCTAATTTCACTTTTTTTAAACGTTGCCTTTTTTACTTGTATGCAGTCTGTCAGTATTACCAGCTTCACGCTTTTAAAACATTTCCACGCTAATATTTTACAGTATTGTACAGTATTTAGACTTTGCATGTGTGATTCATTCGGGTCAGAAACCCCAAAAATACTATTCAAAACCTTCCAATTTATTTATGTATACCCTTGGGTAATAAGAATGATATTACCAGATGATAGTCCAGTAAGGAGAGACAGCACACACGAGATATACTTCAAAGTGATGTATGTGAACACTCAAAAACCAACGTTTCGATTCCTACAAACGGAACCTTCCTTATGGTTGTACAGTGTTAGAATGACAGTCCCTGTAACTTATACCCCCACCAGTGGACCTACAACACCCAATTAACCAATAAAAACAACCCAAACACCCGCGAAAATCAGTATCCACAGCTGGGTCTAAATGCACCAATCATAGTCCTGACTATAGTCATGTCACTATGCAAAACACAACTACCAACCAGCATCATAGGTCTGTATGTCCACACCCCCAACGTAGTATACTCACAATTCATTGGTGTGTATTGTCAACACCAGAATGCAGCGTGCAGGCCATCCGGATCAGATGGAACAGCGTGTATAATAAGCCAAGCATGAGTAATTCGCCGTGTCTCTTCCTTCCAATGCTGTCTACACCCACTGCACAGCGGCTCTCAGGTGCGCATGCGCAGCTATCCAGCCCCATAAATGATGCAGGAGAGCACACAGCACGGAACATTGACGCAACGTCATATTCTCCATAATGCGCATGTGCGGCTGAACGCGTCCTCCGTATCCATAGTAACCCGGGTTACAGTGTAGAAAAGAGGCGTCTAAGAGGGGATATGATAACTATATACAAATATATTCGGGGACAATACAAGGAGCTTTCAAAAGAACTTTTCATCCCACGGGCAGTACAAAGGACTCGGGCCATCCCTTAAGGCTGGAGGAAAAGAGATTTCACCAGCAACAAAGGAAAGGGTTCTTTACAGTAAGGGCAGTTCAAATGTGGAATTCATTACCCATGGAGACTGTGATGGCAGATACAATAGATTTGTTCAAAAAAAGGTTGGACATCTTTTTAGATAGGAAAGGTATACAGGGATATACCAAATAAGTATACATGGGAAATATGTTGATCCAGGGATTAATCCGATTGCCAATTCTTGGAGTCAGGAAGGAATTTATTTTTCCCCTTATGAGACATCATTGGATTATATGACTCTGGGGGGTTTTGTTTGCCTTCCTCTGGATCAATAAGTAAGTATAGATAAAGGATAAAGTATCTGTTGTCTAAATTTAGCATAGGTTGAACTTGATGGACGTATGTCTTTTTTCAACCTCATCTACTATGTAACTATGGGCCTCATGCAGTAAGCACCAATAAGGCTTTTTTCGCTATTTTTCCGCCAAAAATGCCTTCCCGATTCAGTAAGCGCCGAAAAGTGGCAAAAATCTGCAATTTTGGTTCCAGATAAAAACTTATCGGCTACCGGGTGCCGATAAGCCACTTTTCGGCACTTTTTGAAATCGGCTGAATTCAAGTAGCCCCGATAAGCTTTTCGCTGCTGATCGGCACACTAGAATTGAGAGTTTTACGCCAATTCGTCCTGCCAGCTCAATTTGGCAAGTTGGTGGAGGAGAAGCATCGGCAAGGTCGACACTTAGAAAAAATCAAGCCTTTTTCTGGCTGGGATTGATGCCGGGGGTCTCCGTAGCTGATACCCATTAATACCAACACCGGAGCCCCCCGGCATGCATCCGAGGCAGGAAAAATCCATTTAAAGCTCACTTCATTACCTTAGCGGCTAACCGCTAAGGCAATGAAGGGGTTAACCCGCCGTGCCAGGTTTATTGTGGGTAGCGGGGGTGGGTGAAGGGGGTATTTGGCCCTTGTTGCTTATTTAGGGCTTGCGTGGGGGGGTTGCGGGTGCACTTAACCCCTTCACTACCGTAGCGGTTAATACCACTATGGTCATGAAGGGGTTAAGCCCTCCCGCTACCCACCCGCAAGCCCTAAACAAACCACCGTTGGGGCTAATACCCACTTCAGCCACCCCCGCTACCCACAATTAAAAAAATACACACTCAACAGCCCCACACTAAATAAATAAATAAATTAATTAATTAATTAATATATATATATATATATATATATATATATATATATATATATATATATACAGTGTATATATATATATATTACCACAACAACCCCTATACCCACCTAACATACACATATATGCACATCAATGATACTATAGGCCGTGGTGGCCCTCGGGTGTTACCCGCAGGCCTCCAGTACCAATTCTGTGCCCCGCCCAAATTAATGTCAAAACACGTACATACTTATAAAGAAATACCCCCCCCCTAACACATACAGCATAGTAATGGGCACAATTACTATTATCCACAAATGGATAATAGTGAATGTGCCCATTTTGAATACATTAAGAACAATAAATAAAATAAATACATATTGCACTCACCCCTGTCCATCTGCCACGATGAAGGCCATCCTCATATTCAACACCGTCCATGCCCCCTCCGATGCTGCAAAACATGAACAAGAATGGTCTTTGGTGCAACAACCAGTACTTAATATACTGTGGCACTACATCTAAGGCCATTACTTTCATTCCCTCACACAACCATTCCCTAGGTGATTACTTCACATAAGGAACACTAGGGCCAGTGAATTCACTAACACTGGGCATTAATATAGATCCACATCACTCTGAGGTACACCTACCCCAAGAGTCATTAAAGTGTTTGCAATCCATTTAATTTTTGTTTTAAACCCCATTGTTTTAACGAGTTTTCAATAAATCATGTTTTAATACTACCATCATCTCACCTAGTGATAGAGTGCTATATAGGGGTTCTGTTCATACTCTGGTTCTATATCCATCTAGCCCCTCTAAGCACCATCACTTACACTACTTTAGCTGTAGCGGGGGTATTTGTATAGTGTATAAAGAATAAAAACAGCCAATGTAATGTCCCCTAAACACTTAATCACCATAGTGGTTATTAACTGCTACAGTAATTAAGGGATTAACCCACCCTCACCCACCACTTGGGAGGCCTACATACCCTCACCCACTACTCCCCCACCCCATGAGGCCTAACCACCCTCACCTAATACCCAGTCAGGAGGCCTACCCACATACCCTTGGGGCCAATACCCCCTCCCCACACCCCCAATACCCACAATAAAAACAATACACAGCCCCACAATAAACATCATTATATTTATTAAATACATAACCCACCCCATGTGCCCCCCCATAAATACATGATTTATTATTTTACATACAGGGTTAATACCCCAGGCCCTCGTGAGTACCCGGTGGGCCTGACGGGTCACCTCACAGACCTACAGGTGCCCAGCATCATGTTTCACACAGGGTCTGGAGGCCTGTTGGTGGGTACCGCCAGGAGCCATGGTCCACCAGGTGGTCTCCGCGGATCACCGTGGGCCAAAATGGGGTCTCCACGGTAGGCCCGCAGATTTCTGGGGGGCCCCGGGTCAGACCCACAGGTGTCTGAGGGGACTCGGGTGGTTCCTACGTTTTGTCTGATGGTAACTTGTTCTGTTTAACGATTTAAATAGTTAATTGTTTAATTGTTATGGATGGTATTTAAATTGTTTAGTGATTTCATTAATGAATGCTAATTGATTTATGGTGACTTGATTGGTTTAAATAGTATACTTGTTTGGATGAATTGGTATTTTTTTGGAATATTTTATTGTTAACATTGATTTGGAGAGTGTACATGGTGCATAGATTGTATGCATCATGTATACAATATAAATGCAATGTTTTGATTGGCATTTGAGGATTTTGATTGGAAGATGAGATTGGAGTTTTATAGGAAATATGATTTTATTGTACTGTGTCTGTATGGAGAAGTGGTATTTGTAGTAGAGCATGTTTTTGATAACCCTTCAACATTTATTTGTATATTGGTTCATCATGTGTGTATATAATATATATATATATATATATATATATAATATATATATGTGTATATATATAGTTGCATGATGAAGCCACTGTTCAAATGAATGGGTGAAGGGTGGGTATCGGGCCAGGGTGGCTTAGCCCCTTAATTACCTTTGCGGTTATTATCTGATAAGGTGATTAAGGGGTTAATTGATATCTGAATGTAATTGCAATGTATTGGCTATGTATTTTGTTGGCAACGGAGGACAAGGATTATGCTGGTGAGGGGGCTTCTTATTGATGAGGTGAGTAGAACTTTAGTTATTTTATTATGCTAGTTAATGTGTTTAATAATGGGCAAATAATCTATTATCCCTATCTGGATAATAGTTATTTTGCACATTATTGTACTGTATGTGTTGTGGGGGGGGGGGAGGGGGGATTGATGTATTTCATGTATAGGTCAGGTTTTTTTTTTTACATACAGGGTTGGTTCCTTTTTATTTGCGAGAGACCTTTGGAGACCTCCGGCTTCTCACGGGTACCAGAATTCCGGGTCCACGGGGGACACCTGCGGGGAAGAACCGGTGGCCCCACATCTGCTTGTAAGCAGATATGCTTTTAAGTAGAAATGTTTCAAGTAGAATATGAAGTTTAAAAAGGAAGTTCAAAAAGAAGTGGAAAAGTGGACATCACCTACTACTTCTGATTCCTGCTTTTGATCTACGTTGGAAAGGAGGATATCATCTATCTAAGACTGCACATCTCAACACTTAACTATTGCTGTGATGCCACCTTTATTTTTTATATTTGCTGCAACCTCACTTATTTTCAAATTATGCACTTCCTTCCACCAGTCTCCTTATGTCTCTAACTCTATTCATATATCTCCATCTCTCCTTTCTTCCCCACTTCTCAGTTCACATGAACTCCTTTCTTACCTGCGTCCTCTGTCACCACACAGCTATACACCCTGCGCTAAAACACACCCCTACAAATCATCCGCACACATTCTCTTTCTTTCCATGCTTCTCCTCCTTGCTTCTGGGGATATCTCTCCCAATCCTGGTCCCTGCCTTATTTCTACTTGCTCTCGTCCTCGCCTCCCACATACAACTTCTACTCCTTCTGGTGTTAACCCCTCCAACCTCATACCCATCCCATGCCACCCTCCCTCCTCTCTCCCTTTCTCCTGTGCCCTTTGGAATGCTCGCTCCCTCTCTAACAAGTTCCTCTCTGTGCATGACTTCTTTCTCTCTCACTCCCTGCTTCTCTTTGCTATAAATGAGACCTGGCTCACTCAGTCTGACTCTGCTCTGGAAGCTGCCCTCTCTTATGGTGGCCTTTCTTTCTCCCACACTCCGTGCCCTGATGGCAGGGGTGGAGGTGTGGGGCTACTGCTCTCCTCTCTCTGCCATTATCAAACTCTTCCTATACCCCCCTCTCTTGCCTTTCCCTCCTTTGAGGTTCACACTGTCCAGATCTTCTCTTCTCTCCCTGTCCACGTGGCTGTCATCTATCGCCCACCTACCTCTACTCATCCCCCTTCTGCCTTTCTCTCTCACTTTGAATCCTGGCTCTCTTTCTTTCTCTCCTCAGACTCCCCTGTTCTTCTCCTTGGGGACTTCAATTGCCACATTGATGACCCCTCTCTTCCTTGGGCTTCCCGCTTTCTTTCTCTAACCTCTTCTTTTGGCCTTCAACAGTGGACTGCAGCCAGCACCCACAAGTATGGCCACTACTTAGACCTGGTTTTCACTAAAAACATCTCTCTCTCTGATTTCTCCATTTCCCCTTTTCCTCTCTCTGACCATCATCTCATCTCATTTTCTCTATCTCGCTTCTCCCCTTCTCCACCTCCATCTACACCCCGGTTCTACAGAAACCTGCGCTCTATTCACTTAAGTGACTTTGAGTCCACTTTACGCTCCTCCCTCTCCTCTCTCAGCTCTGCTACAGACCCCGACAACCTGGTCAGGAACTACATCTCTGTCTTGTCCTCCTCTCTTGATCTACATGCCCCACTTTCTCTCTGCCGCACTCGCCCTTTTAACCCTAGACCCTGGTTAAATTCCCACACGCGCATGCTGCGTTCCTCCACTCGTTGCTCTGAATGCCTCTGGAGGAAATCTCATACTCTCCCAGACTTCCTTCCCTACAAATTTATGCTATCCTGTTTCAACTCTGCCCTCTCGCAAGCTAAACAAGCCTACTTTTCTTCACTAATCAACATGCAGAAGTCTAACCCACGCCGACTGTTCTCTGTCTTTGATACTCTACTCAAACCACCCTCAGCTGCCTCTCCTTCCTCCATCTCCACTCAGGATTTGCTGACTATTTTAAGGAAAAGGTGGAATCCATACGTCAGAACATCCCCTCTGTTTCTTCCTCCCATCCTACACCTCTTCCTAACTCTCCTCCTGCATTCCTTGACTCTTTTTCCACTGTCTCAGAGGAGGATGTGTCGCTGTTGATCGCCTCTTCTCCCTCTACCACTTGCCCTCTTGAACCCATTCCCTCCCATCTCCTAAAACCTCTTGCTCCTACTATAATCCCTATGCTCACGCACATTTTTAACTCCTCCCTCTGCTCTGGAACCTTTCCATCCTCCTTCAAACATGCAACCGTCATACCATTACTCAAAAACAGTAAGCTTGACCCTTACCTGTCTTTCTAACTATCGACCTGTCTCCCTCCTGCCTTTTGCCTCTAAACTCCTTGAACGTCTTTTATTCACTCGGTTGCTCCATTTTCGCAACACCTAGTCTCTCCTAGACCCTCTACAATCTGGCTTCTGCACTGCTCACTCCACGGAAACAGACCTCACTAAAATAACTGACGACTTCCATGCTGCCAAAGACAGAGGTCATTTCACGCTGCTCATATTACTCGACCTCTCTGCAGCATTTGACACCGTGGACCACCCTCTTCTCCTTCACATTCTCCATACTCTTGGCATTCGGAACAAAGCTCTATCCTGGATCTCATCCTACCTCTACCATCGTACTTTCAGTGTCTCTTCTGCTAACACTTCCTCCTCCTATATTGATCTCTCTGTGGGGGTACCCCAGGGCTCTGTCCTGGGACCTCTTCTCTTTTCTCTGTATACACTCTCTCTAGGTGACTTAATAACATCTTTTGGGTTCAATTATCACCTCTATGCTGACGACACACAAATATATTTCTCAACACCCGACCTTACACCTGCTGTACAAACCAAAGTTTCTAAATGTCTCTCTGCTATATCATCCTGGATGGCCCTCCGCTGCCTTAAACTCAACATGGCTAAAACAGAGCTCCTCATACTTCCTCCCAAACCTGGCCCTACTACCTCCTTCTACATTACTGTTGGAACTACGATCATTCACACAGTAGCCCAAGCACGCTACCTTGGGGTCACACTCGAGTCCTCTCTCACATTTGCCCCTCACATTCAAAACATTTCTAAAACCTGTCGCTTTTTCCTCTACAATATAACAAAGATACGCCCTTTCCTCTGTTGCTCGACTGCTAAAACTCTGACTCAGGCCCTCATTCTCTCCCGTCTTGATTACTGTAACCTCCTGTTGTCCGGCCTTCCTGCCTCTCACCTGTCTCCCATACAATCTATCCTTAACGCTGCTGCCAGAATCACTCTACTCTTTCCTAGATCTGTCTCAGCATCTCCCCTCCTGAAATCCCTCTCCTGGCTTCCAATCAAATCCCGCATCTCACACTCCATTATTCTCCTCACTTTTAAAGCTTTACACTCTTCTGCCCCTCCTTACATCTCAGCCCTAATTTCTCGTTATGCACCATCCAGACTCTTGCGTTCTTCTCAAGGATGTCTTCTTTCTACCCCCTTTGTATCTAAAGCCCTCTCCCACCTTAAACCTTTTTCATTGACTGCCCCTCACCTCTGGAATGCCTTTCCCCTCAGTACCCGACTAGCACCCACTCTATCCACCTTTAAGACCCACCTTAAGACACACTTGCTTAAAGAAGCATATGAATAGCACTGTGGCTATTCTGAACACATGATACATAAAGCTTGGCCCCCTGTAGATGCACTCACCAGAACTCCCTCCTACTGTCTCTGTACGTACTCCCTACCTACCAATTAGACTGTAAGCTCCTCGGAGCAGGTACTCCTCTTCCTTAATGTATTAAGCACTTATTCCCATGATCTGTTATTTATATTATCTGTTATTTATTTGATTAACATGTATTACTGCTGTGAAGCGCTATGTACATTAATGGCGCTATATAAATAAAGACATACAATACAATGCACTAAACTGTGAACCCTTCCTTTTATCTCTGTATGAGGGGAAACAACTAAAGTGAGTGCTGTCCATTCTGCAAAATGCCAGAACCTCCCAAGTTAAAAAGGTGGGTGTAAGGAATCCGCTCCTGGGTTTTGCTGAAACCTTGTCCTTACAGAACCTTGCAGCATCTAGGAAACTCTCCCTTGAACCTGCAATCAAGAATCACCTGCTTGTGCAATTAGACTGCAGCTCTGTCTCATTGGCTGTCTGTTCTATTTAACTCCTGCCCCGCCCACCGGGAAGTTGCTGGACATAGACTTTCGATAGTAACTGTGTTTGCCACAGCCTGTCTTTGGCCTGCCTGGCCTTCTTGTCATAGTTCTCAGTTTCTGGCAGACCCCACTGCTTGGCCGCGGTTACACTGAAGCCTCAGTGTTTCTTGTCCTGTCTGCAGTACCTGTTCCCTGCTTCCAGTCCTGCAGAGGCCTGCATCAGTGCTTCTTGTTACCTGCTGCATATTCTCTTTGTAGAGGCCTGCATCGTTGTTACATGTTGCAATCTCCTGCTCCCAGTGGCCTCCACTACTCACAGCTGTACCCGGCTAGGGGGTGCTGTTTTGTGCTGACGCACTGGATCCCCTATTCTCTCCTGCAGAGGCCTGCATCGGTGCTTCCTGTTACCTGGTGCATATTCTCATTGTAGAGGCCTGCATCGTTGTTACCTGCTGCAATCTACTGCTCCCAGTGGTCTCCACTACTCACAGCTGTACCCAGCTAGGGGGTGCTGTTTTGTGCTGATGCACTGGAACCCCCGTTCCTGTCTTTGTTTGAGCACCTTCGCTCAAGCGTCCTGTTACCGAACCCCAGCATGGATATCGTTTACCCAGCCTTTTCCTATCCTGACCCCGGCTTGTCTACGGATTATCCTGCCTTCTCCAGTCCCGACCCTGCTACGTACGACCACGGAATTCGCAACCCGGATCAGGCTTTGTGGTCTTTGTGTATATCTATCCCTACCTCAGCCCCGCGGTCTGGTCCAGGTTTGTGGTGAGCACGTACGTTACAGTGGGGAGGGGTGAGCTTTCTAAGGAGGGGCCACTTACCTCCAAACAACTTTTACCAATCAGGAACTAAATCAACACACACAATCCCAGCATGCTCTAACTCCAACACCCACCACATAATATATATATAAATATATATACATATATATATATATATATACAGTAGCGACCAACTTTATTCTAATTTGGCTAGCTCCGCGAATTTCGGAATATCCCGGTGATGTGCGGTTTTGTGTCGTTTTCTCCCGGGGTGTATTGCGTTATTTTCGCGGCTGTGATTTAAGCATTTTATTCCCGCTGACTGCAATACTGCAATGCCGTGTAAAAACACATGGGGGCGTTTGCGAGCTGTTGTCTTTGAAGTCTAATACCTTCGCGGTTCAACCTACAGTACACAGTCTGTGCGTGCGCGTGCAGTAATAGTAAAATTGCATATTTAATTTATTTAATTTATTTTAAAGTACAGTACTGTACTGTACATGCTCGGACCCTGTTGGGGTGAAGTGAGGGGGTTCCTAACATCTGGGGGGAAATGAATTTTAATTCTATGGTGAGTACTGTCTTGTTGCCTTATTATTTTGGTGGGGCTGGTTGGGTACTTCTTTAGGGGGCTGACCATTTCTGTACATTAAAACTTTTCTTTTTGTTTTTCATCAGAAAAGAAAACGGCTAATGGGGGGATTTCGATGGATAATATTGTACTGTATGCTGATGTTATAAATAAAACTATGCATTTATTCTACATGTTCAGTATCGTGTCATTATTTGTCTTCTACAGTATACTGTACAGTGCTATACAGTGCCTAACATCTGGGGGCAAAAATAATTTTATTTCTAGGTGCCCTAGAATAGAAGTTCCCACGCCAATTGCCCGTGAACTTGACCGCGGCCCTAAGTAGTTCCCACGCCAATTGCGCGAATATAATGTAAAATAACCCGTTCTGTGGGTCTGAGCGGGTTGAAATTTACCTGGTCCTCATGCGGGAGGACCCTTGCCATAGTGGCAAAATATCAGCCTTGCACGACCCCCGGAACCGGAGGTACCAAAAGACAGTTTAAAAGCACATTACCAAAGTGGCTTTTTTTCTGCCATGCACGTCAATGGCAGAAACCTGAACTTTAACATCACCCTAACTCCGTTCTGTTGCCACGAGAGGGTCGCAATTTGCCATGCAATCCTGCCGCAACAAGGACTACACAGTGACAGCTCATTCTGACTTAGCCGTTTCAAAGCTTTCTCCGCCATTACGCTCAATGGTAGGACCCTCCTCGCCGGCGTGACCCTTTCTCGCCGCCATTACTACTCGGACCCTGTTGGGGTCAAGTGAGGGGGTTCCTAACATCTAGGGGCCAAATGAATTTTACTTCTAGGTGCCCTAGAACAGAAGTTCCCACGCCAATTGACCTAGTTCCCACGCCAATTGCCATAGTTCCTACGCCAATTGCGCGACCAGGCAGTAAAAAAACAGTGCAGCAAGCCTCTACATTTGTTCGAAACAAATCGAAACAATGTGAGGCAATTCAACATGTTCTTTTATTGGTGGAGTCAGTACAAAAACATTTATTTACAATGTTGTAACATTTAAAGTGCACAGCAATTCTAACCATCAACACACAATAACACATTGTACAATGTTGAAACATTTAAAGTAACATCTCCTTTATTAAAGAAACCCAGTACTGTATACAGTACAGTACAGTGGGATGGTGCGCAACACTGTCAGTCAGACCTGCAACAGTTCCGTCCTAGAGGGCAGCAAACAGGGCAGGTTTTCTGTGCAACATTGAAAACCGTGCCTGTTTGCGGCCCTCAGGGACTGGAGTTGTGCATGTCCTGTGAAAAAAAACACACAACAACATCTCCTTTGTTTAAGTACAGCAGGTACTGTAGGGCAAAACATGTACAGTACAATACAGTTCAGCACAACAGTATGGTCTCACTGAAAGTCCTCCACATTGTCCGTCCATGG
This sequence comes from Ascaphus truei, assembly GCF_040206685.1. Lineage (NCBI taxonomy): Eukaryota > Metazoa > Chordata > Amphibia > Anura > Ascaphidae > Ascaphus > Ascaphus truei. The sequence goes on from NC_134487.1 coordinate 216,350,545, forward strand.
CCGATTCCTTGCATGGCGCAAAATGCCATTAATGCAGTCTTGAACGCCTTTCCTTACAGGATCTGTAACTGCATAAAAGCGCCGCATTTCTTCCACAATGTTTTTCCTTAAATTGGCAGGAAGGGCATTTTTAATGCGATTTCCTTCGTAGTTCACTTTGAACACCCACGCTTGTACAACGTGTAGGGAACATGGTGCTTAAAAATGATCAAGGCATACTTGTGGGGTACACCAACACTCATCACCCTATACTTCTCCCTGAGCCCCGGTGGCAGATCGCACAGGGTGATGTCGGGCACTGTTTCGATGCGAGCGGGTGTAGGTCTTTTGGGAGCGGGTGTGCTTGTGGCGACGGGCGATGGTAGGTTGTCTGGGAGGAAGCTTTCCTCCGGTCGTGGTCGCCGTGTTGTCTCCTGGCGTAGTCTTGACGGGGTTGTCATGTCCTCCTCAACGGCATACATGTACACTACATCTTCTGGTGGAGGGGGGGGCGCTTGGTGATGGAAGGGGGTCGAAGGTCCCATTCATCACATCCATGTCACCCTCCTGCTCCGGCGTCGGGGAAACAGGGGCATTAGCACCGAGCAAATAATGTATGCCCACAATGTCAGCCTCTATCTTCTCAATCCGTTGATCCATCCGTTGCTCCATTTGTAGCATCCGTTGCTCCACATTTAACATTGTCTCCAGAAGCAGATCTATCTTTGCCAGCACAATAGAATTCCCGGGGAGATCCACACTTATTCCATTCAGCATCCAGTCCAACGAGCTGCTTCTTGTGCATGGTGTCTGGACATCTGGGGGGATGGGTGCAACGGAGGATGAGATGGGGGTTCCATGGACAGAAGCGGCATCGATGGAGAGTGGAGGAGGTGACATGTGGATACCCGGTAGAGGAGAAGCGGCAGCGTCGTCGAAGAGGGATGGAGAAGGTGACCTTTGGATTTCCGGCCGAGAAGCAGAGTCGTCTAAGAGCAAAGGAGAAAGTGACCCGTGGATTTCAGAGGCGGCAGCGTCGTCAGATGGAACCGGAGAAGATGGGGGTGGAGAAGACGGGATGAAGATTTCCGGAACAGCTACAGCAGAGTCGTCGAAGCATATGGGAGGAAGTGGTCTGCGGGTTCGATGGGTTGGCTGCCATTCGTTTTGCGTAGAGAGCGTATTACCGTATAACTTCTTCACATAATGAGGCTGACGTCTAAGAAAACCCTTAACCTTTGGATTCAGCAGAAGGTTTTCTTTATTGGCCTTAGCCTGTCGCTTTGCCCTTGGCGTGGAAACGGCAACCGCCTTTTGCTTTTTCAGCATGACAGGCACAGCAGCGGTGAGTGGGTTCTTGCATCCATACAACCGGGGAAGCTCCATGGAAGCAGGTGGCACAATGCAGTACAGTATCTGGACAAGGGCAAGTTCAGATAAAGATCCTGGAGTGGTGGCCTATACAAAGTGTGTGACCTTTTATGCATGGCGACCAGGTACAGGTGTTGAAAGTGGGCGTGTGAGTCATTACCGTATAAATACACCATCCATTTTGTGTATTGACTGCACATAGAATACACATCGACTAAACATCGAATATATATTCTTGTGTTTGTATTTCTTTCTACTCGCAGCAATGCCTGTCAAAAAGATTTCAAAGGATCTCAGCATGCGAATTAAGGACATGAACACGAGCGGACACCGAATTGCTGCTATCCAATGCTGGTTAGCTACTTCTGGCCTCATTGTGCCATCAAACACCGTGAGATATCATGCACACGGAAAAAACAGAGACCGGAAAAAGGCACCAAGGGTAACTAACGCGTAAGTATATTTATAAAACTTAACAACAAAAAAAATATAGAAAACTGTACTGTACATCTACAGTACAGTTCTGTATCTACTGTAATACTGTTGTTATTTGTGTTGATTTATATTACAACATACTGTACAGTAGTTTGTCTATTTGTATTTATAGTACAGCAGTATACATTTTTGTATATTTCAATTAATCTTACAACGGTATATACTGTATAGGATGTACTGTATATTTATATTAATATTACAACAGTATATTTATTTTGTATATTTATATTTATAGTACCACAGTATATATATTTTGTCTATTTGTATTTATAGTACAGCAGTATACATTTTTTGTATATTTCAATTAATCTTACAACGGTATATACTGTATAGGATGTACTGTATATTTATATTTATATTACAACAGTATATTTATTTTGTATATTTATATTTATAGTACAACAGTATATATTTTGTCTATTTATATTTATAGTACAGCAGTATACATTTTTGTATATTTCAATTAATCTTACAACGGTATATACTGTATAGGATGTACTGTATATTTATATTAATATTACAACAGTATATTTATTTTGTATATTTATATTTATAGTACAACAGTATATATATTTTGTCTATTTGTATTTATAGTACAGCAGTATACATTTTTTGTATATTTCAATTAATCTTACAACGGTATATACTGTATAGGATGTACTGTATATTTATATATATATTACAACAGTATATTTATTTTGTATATTTATATTTATAGTACAACAGTATATATATTTTGTCTATTTGTATTTATAGTACAGCAGTATACAATTTTTGTATATTTCAATTAATCTTACAACGGTATATACTGTATAGGATGTACTGTATATTTATATTTATATTACAACAGTATATTTATTTTGTATATTTATAGTACAACAGTATATACATTTTGTCTATTTATATTTATAGTACAGCAGTATACATTTTTTGTATATTTCAATTAATCTTACAACGGTATATACTGTATAGGATGTACTGTATATTTATATTAATATTACAACAGTATATTTATTTTGTATATTTATATTTATAGTACAACAGTATATATATTTTGTCTATTTGTATTTATAGTACAGCAGTATACATTTTTTGTATATTTCAATTAATCTTACAACGGTATATACTGTATAGGATGTACTGTATATTTATATTTATATTACAACAGTATATTTATTTTGTATATTTATATTTAATGTATATTACAACATTACATTTATATACATTTTATATTGCTGCATATTAATAAAACAATATAATTTCTTTACATTCTAGGGAGACAACTGTTCTAGTGGACAAAATAAGTGAGGAGAATGATGAGAGGAGTGCATTAAGGGTTAAAAATACTCTGCAGGGATGCGCATGCGCGGCGGGCTGGAGATGGCAGTGTGAACGCGCGGCTCCATTACCCGTCGGCAGATTTATAAAATTATATCAGTGAAATACCAAACAGAGCAGGGGCAAAACACCACACACAGAACCCCGATAACCCCAGGCACATCTTGATCCCATCGGCGGAGCAATGGCAACACGGAGGCAGAAACCAAAGGCAAAGGCAGATGTCAGGTCTTACTTTGCCAACGCAGGTAAAGCGGGAACCACAGACCACTCTGCAATCTCGGACTCGGATTCGGCCCAGGAGGCAGAGGGAGCCCAAGCAGGTCACACTAAAATCATTAAAAAGGAGATAGCAAGGCTCCTCACAGACCTGAAAACGTTTTTTAAAGGAGAAGTGGAAAGCCTCAGAAAGGACATAATCCAGATAGGCACCCGCACCAGTGAACTGGAGGACCGCATGGAGGACAGCCATAGGAGACATCAGGAAACGGGCATAAAACTGGGGGCTCTAGAGGACAGGATTGCGGAATTGGAAGCCAGGCAGGAGGACAATGAAAATCGAGACCGGCGCAATAACCTGCGAGTGAGGGGGATACCAGAAGAAGTCATAGACCCAGAGGCCCTGCTTGCCCGGTGGATGGCATCCCTGCTACCGGGTAAGGCGGAGGCTGAACTAACCATGGACCGCTGCCACAGAGCTCTGCGTTCAAGGCCCCTGCCGTCGAACCCCCCGCGGGATGTCATCCTCCGGCTACACCACTTCAAAACGAAGGAGGAGGTGTGCAGAATAACAAGGGCCACCCCACACATAACATTTGAAGGGATTACCTTGTCCGTCTTTCAGGACATCTCCCCCTTAACCCTCGCCCGCCGAAGAGCTGTGCTCCCTGTAACGAAGGAGCTGAGGGATAGAGACATTAGGTACCGGTGGGCCTTTCCCTTTGCCCTGGTGGTGATCAGGAACGGCCGCTCTCATGTGCTGAGGCAACCCTCTGAGAGCGTGGCCTTCCTCAAAAAACTGGGAATCAAGGGGGCTCCCAATACCCCGCGAGGGGCGAGTAATGCCCAAACGGAGAGGCAGGAGACGGCCCCAGTGTCCACGGAGCCCTGGGTTGAGGTGCCCTCCTCGGCGTGAGAGGGCGAAGAGAGAAACAGCTAAGGCCCGGAGCGGATTACCAACAAATAAAAAAAAAAAAAGCAAAATAACAAAAAAAACACACAAAACGCACCACTCTACTCAGGGGGGTTCCAGTCACGGTTGACACCCACCCTCGGAGTGATTAGAAGACGCCCTCCCGAAGAACCAGCTGTCAGAGATGGCAAAATCCTGGGCAATAAAGTACTGTCCCACAAAATGGCCGGTTGATCATACCTGTATCAGACGAGGTAGAGGAGGCACGAAGCTTCAATGGCGGCGAGGAATTGGCGCGAAGGTTCTGCTCCGCTGAGACGACCCGCCCTCCTCTCCGCCCTCTCTCGTCCAGAGACAGCCCACGAATGCAAACCTCCCACCTAGCCGGATGACGTCATCAGCAGAGTCGCGCGAGACGCGACTACTCCGCAAGACCAACGCGAGACCTAAAGAGCCGGTGGAGCCCGCGAGACCTCAGAGGAGGGAGTACCGGTGCCTGCAGCCTCCGGAGTGGAACTTCCTGCTGGACGCACTCGAGCTCTAGCCCTGAGGAGATAAAGGAGGGACAATACTAGAGAGAGCAAGCATTTAGGCGCCCACATACGGGGGGAGGGCGCGAACACTAAGGGGAGCTGGGGGAGGTCCTGGGAGTTGTATTACCAGGTGGACAGAGGAAGCTGGACATGGCCAAAAGAACCTGCACAGGGAGTTTAGAAGGGGCGGACAAGGTTACTAGGGAGTGGGTAATTGTTACAGGGGTTAGGGGGGTGGGTTACTATTTAGGGGAGGGGGGAAGTGGTAGTTATAGAAATAGTTATAGTTGTGGATAAGTTAAAAAGTTTGGTTGCTGACAGAAACAGATGCCGGCGGGGGGAAGAGGCGCGTTGCAGATCCTACCCGCAGGCATGCGCTTCACAGACGAGGTCGCGGCCCTAGGCCGTACCCACGTCAAAGTCCCGGGAACCCGTGGTCGACAAGAGAGGCCATGGGGTTGGACCAGGAGGGAGGGGGGTCTGGAGGAAGAATATCCTTCCTGGGCATTGAACCCGAGGTCCAGCTGGACCAATACGGTTCTGTATGTTGATATATGTTCTTTATGTTTTTCCCCAGTGTTTTCTTCCCTCCCCACCCCTGGTCCTCACGGCGAAGAAAAGGAGGCACCCCTCCACAACGGACGACGAGGCACTTCCTGCTATGCAGCATCAGCCCTAGGTAGGCACGAGTCCGGCCATTTGCACAGCCACCCACCTCTCACAAATACATGGCGGTAACATTCTTATCGCAGAATGTTAAGGGGTTCAATAGCCCGACTAAAAGAAAGGTCACCTTCTCCGAATTTAGGCGGCGAAAAGCCGACGTTTTATTCTTACAAGAGACACATTTTAGCGCCCAAAACACCCCGAAATTCTTAGATAAGCAGTATAGACAGGTATTTTTGTCATCGGCCAAAGAAAAGAAAAAATGGGTAGCAATATTATTCCACAGCAGGGCCCCCTTTCAAGTGGAGAAAGTCAAACGAGATCCTGGCGGGAGGTATATTATCCTAGTGGGCCTTTTAAAACAGAGCAGATTGACACTGGCGAACGTCTATGCCCCAGGCTCAGGGGAACCTCAGTTCTTTGCCGAGTTCTTTCAGACACTCCAGCGATTTGTAGAGGGACAAGTAATACTGGCAGGGGACTTTAACAAAGTCATGGACCCAAGGATAGACCGCTCCCCACTATCTCAGACCCAGAGGAGAGAGGGTAACGGGCCAATGCTAAAAGGCCTAAGACAGATGGGCTTGATAGATATTTGGAGAGAACATCACCGGGGAGAACGTGGATACACATTTTATTCCCACCCCCATGACAGCTACAGCAGGATTGATCACTTCTTTGTATCTGGTAGAATGGTCCCACAGATATCCGATACTCACATACATGACATAACATGGTCGGATCATGCATCTATAGAGCTGAGATGCGTGCAAATTAATCCACCTAGGTCGGGAGCAAATTGGAGGCTAAATGAATCGCTGATTAAAATACCAGAAATCGCAAAACAAGTTAAGAGTGAAATCTCCCAGTACTTCCAAACTAATCTGGGGTCTGTGGAATCCCACACAACGCTGTGGGAGGCTCACAAGGCCTCGATGAGAGGGATATTAATTGGCATAGCTGCTAGGAAAAAGAAACAGAAAGAGGCCAAAATGACCCAGCTTTATCAGAGGTTGCACGAGCTCTCTATACTACATAACCGATCAGGTAGAGAGGAAACATTAAAGGAGTTGAAGGATGTTAGGATTGAGCTCAACCTCCTCCTTACGTCCCGGGCTGAGAAAGATCTGAGTTGGACACAGAGGAAGTTCTTTGAGAAAGCTAACAAACCGGACACAATGCTAGCCACCAGACTCCGAAACAGACAGCCAAATTTCAATATTCACTCTATTAGGACAACAGAGGGGAAGTTCTCGTCAAATCCCAAAATTATCGTAGACGAGTTTAAAAAGTTTTACGCACAGCTATATAATGGGGAGAAGGTGGTCCACAATGCCAGGACAAGCAGTAAACTGCGGAAATTCCTGGCAGGCGCAGAGTTACCACAACTGGGCAACTTAGAACGAGAGGCAATCCAGTGCGACTTCACAGGGGAAGAACTGTTGACAGTGGTTAAGGGTTTAAAACCCTCTAAAGCCCCGGGCCCAGACGGGTTCTCAAATTTATACTACAAAAAATTTATTGGAGTTCTCGCTCCACATATGCTTCGGTTATTTAACGGAGTGCTGGCTGGAGAGCCCTTCTCGGAACAGATGCTCCAGGCGTCGATCTCCTTGATTCATAAAAGGGACAAAGACCCCACAAATTGTCAAAGCTATCGGCCTATATCATTAATAAATACAGATGTTAAAATCTATTCTAAATTGCTGGCCAATCGTTTGAGTGTCATCCTGCCGGGGCTTATCTATCCCGACCAAGTTGGCTTCATTACCAACAGACAGGCGGCCGACAATACTAGACGGATTGTGGATATAATTGACTTTGTGGAAGCCAACGGGGTCGGGTGTGTTGTTTTAAGCTTAGATGCAGAGAAGGCCTTTGACAGGATAGACTGGCCATACCTGGAGTCCACGCTTGGAGCATTTGGGTTTGGGGGCAAGTTCCAGAGGGCAATAAAAGCGTTATACAGTGCGCCTGCAGCTCGGGTGGTTCACCAGGGGTTTCCCTCAGAGCTGTTCCCAATTAAAAGTGGTACGAGACAGGGTTGCCCGCTATCACCCTTGTTGTTCGCCCTATGCATTGAACCACTAGCAGCCCAAATTCGTAACAACAAAGATATCACTGGAGTACAAATACACTCGCAAGAACACAAAGTGGCTTTGTACGCAGACGATATTATTCTAACCCTGACGAAGCCGCTAATCTCGTTACCTAACCTGTTCGGGCTTCTAGAACAATTTAACCAGATCTCGGGGTTCAAGATTAATCAGACAAAATCAGAGGCCCTAAGTCTTAATATTCCCCGAGAAATGGAGAAGCTGATTGAACTCAACTTTGAGTTCAAGTGGAGACCCTCCTCCATAAGATACGTAGGGGTGTATATCACAAAAAAGATAGGCTCCTTGTATCAAGCAAATTACCCCAGTCTATTGAAAACTCTAAAAAAAGAATTACAAGACTGGGCAGCATATGGTATCTCATGGTTAGGACGGATCTATAGCGTCAAGATGAACATCCTCCCCCGGATTTTATACCTGTTTCAGACTCTCCCGATACCCGTGGTTCGGGCAGATATTATGGGACTCCTAAAAGAGATCTCGAAATTTATTTGGAAGGGGAAAAAACCACGGATAAATGCCAAAATGATGCAGCAGTCAAAGGAGGGGGGGGGTCTAGCTGTCCCGAGTATTATGTCCTATTACAAAGCGGCACAATTGTGCCTAATTACGCAGTGGCATGGGGACCCGGAGCTAAGGCGGTGGGTGGCACTAGAAAAGGAGATGTGTGCCCCTCTGGAGCTCGGTGACCTAATCTGGTACCCGCGGAAACGGGTAAAGGACATAGACAGGGCACTATCCTCTGTTCTCAACTCGCTCTCGGTCTGGGATGCATCTAAAAGTAGTCGCTCGTTGACCTCCAAACATACGCTTATGGCCCCCTTATATGGTAATCCAGATTTTGCTCCCGGTCTAGCGAACAAGAGTTTCCCATTGTGGCGCAAATTGGGGTTGAGGAGGTTGAAGGATCTGGAGGGTAGTAATACAATTAAATCTTTTGAGCTTTTAAAGTCAGAAACGGACATCCCCAACACAGAATTCATTAGATACCTCCAGGTCCGGGCTTTTTACAACGCACATCCGGTGAGACCACCGCTAACAAAGTTTGAACAGCTCTGCGTGAGAGGAACAAACACGCGGGGACTGATTTCTACCTTGTACAGAGACGTGGTCGGTACTGACAAACCAGTTACAGACAAACCTAGATTTATGGCCCAGTGGGAGTCGGATCTCCAGTGCACATTAGAGGACGAGGACTGGACGGCGATTTTTAGAGCGGCAGCGAGTAGCTCCATCTGCACGACCTTGAAGGAGAACTCATATAAGGTAATGTTGCGCTGGTATCTCACCCCAGTTAGATTAGCTAAATTCGTCCCAGGCTCTTCCCCGCTTTGCCCTAGGCAGTGCGGGGAACGGGGGGACTTGGTGCACATGCTGTGGTCTTGCCCGAAAATAGTACCGATTTGGACACAGATTAGAGATTGGCTACAGAGGCTCTTCCTGGGCCTCCAAATTACGCTTGACCCATGGGTGTTCCTATTAAGCAAACCCACAGATGAGGTTTCGCGCTCAGGGAACAGATTAATAGCACATTTTGCAACGGCTATGAGGTGCGAGACAGCAGCATTATGGAACCAGAATGCAATCCCATCACTAGCAAAGATCAGGAATAGAATTTGGTTCATATGCCGAATGGAAAAATTAACGAGTCTAATCAACGACTCCGGCGACAAATTCCAAAAAGTCTGGCTGCCCTGGTTGGCACAGACGGACATCCAGGGAGTGAACGATACCACGATATGGCTATAATTTGAAGGAAGTGAGTTCTCCTGCGAGGGGTGCCAGGGAGTGGGATGAGCAGGACGGTCTGGACGTAGGGATCCCCCAGGTAGCAATAATTTGGCAGAGGCAGTGCAACCTCAGTCGAGAGGGTGGTGCGGTATCACGGCGATGGCAATTCGCTACTGGCGTCGGATGGAAGGACAAAGGATGAAGATTCTTCGCCTATCCCCCTCCCCCTTCCCTCTCCCAATCCCTCCCCTCCCCCACTCTCCGTTGTAGTCATGTCTGAATGTCTGTGATGTCTTGTCGTATCCCCATCACGTCGTCTGTTTAGTGTTGTATGTGCCACAGATGGAGTTTATTTGTGTGCGTACTGCAAAAGTTGACATTATGTCTATTTCTTCAATGTATGTATACAAAAACCAATAAAAAAGAATGTTTAAAAAAAAAAAAAAATACTCTGCAGGAAAAGCACAATCTGACTGTATCCGAGACCAGCATAAAGAAGATGAGACGCAGCATTGGATGGAAATATGGTCGTGTGAGGTTAGTACTGGACAGTACAGGAGGTAAAACTGTTGTTTAGCAAACTGTACTGCCCTGTGCCGCTAAAAAAATTTATTCCTTGTCATTACAGAGCGTACCCCATGATACGGGACGCAAACAAAATCAAAAGAGTGCTCCAGGCCCAGGCATGGATCGACAGCGGGAGACTTTCCAGGATTGCATCTTCACTGATGAGTCTACTGTGTCGCTGGAGAGATTTGCAAGATTTGCGTTCCACAAAAAAGGCCGCATATCTTTGAAGCCGCGGCCAAAACACCCTGTGAAGCTGCATGTGTGGGGTGCCATCTCTAGGCGTGGACCGGGATGCATTGTCATCTTTGAAGGTAAAATGTATCAAATTTAATGTCGCCTAATGCACTGTACTTGACTAGTGTTGCCTTACCGTATGCACTGTACTGTACTATTGTGCAGTTTTTTGAGCACTTTTCTTTTCTTGCTATAGGAATCATGAATAAAGCTTTCTTCCAAGACAACATTGTGCCCGAGATAGTGCAATACATCACAAGCGACTTCCCCAATGGTCACCGCTTCTACCACGACAACGATCCCAAGCACACCGCGTCAACGGCGCATATCCTTGAGCGTGGCATCAACTGGGTGAAGACGCCAGCGGAGTAAGTGCAGTAGACCGTGTCCCATTTTTGTTCCCCACAGTTTTTAGCTCTTAAACCAATTGTCCTTTCTTTCCAATGACAGGTCGCCAGACTTCAATCCGATCGAAATGGTCTGGCATCAGCTGAAGGACCATATCCGGAAAGTGGCGAAACCCTCCAAAAAGGACGAGTTGGTGAAAGGCATACTGAGTTTTTGGAACGATGTACTCACCGTGGAACGCTGCAATAAATATATAGACCATATTGCCACTGTGTTGCCCATTGTCATCGCGCGTAATGGGCAAGCATCAGGAAAGTAGTACTGTGCTGTAGTATTGTAAGTACAGTATGTTACAGGTAAGTATGGCACAGTAGACTAGTTTGACAGTACTACAGTAACTGCCTACTAACTGCCTACTAACTGCTCAATTTTTTTTCTCAGAGAAAGCAGCACCAGCCATGTACAGTAGTACTACAGTACACATCACACAATGCCATAATACAGTACGCACATAACTGCACTAATTTTTTGTTTTCTTGTCGTTCCAGGAAAAGGGGTGGCCTAGGGTGAAATGGGGGCGTTGTGTCCAGTCAAATCTGCTTGTACAGTCAAATGTACAGTATATAAACAGCAGGAATGATGTACACAAAACCTCTCCTCTCTCACTGAACTATTGTACTGCAGACAGAATGAGGAAAAGATAAAGACTAAAGAAAAAATAATTTTACTATGCAGTATATACAGTATATACAGTATATTATACAGTCCATTACAGTACTGTACTGTATATAGTATTAAATAATATTCTTATAAATGTGCATTACTCATGTTTCCCCATGTTTTATAAAGGTTATCCAATTTCACGCTGCCAAAAGAATTTAATAAAGGCTGCAGAATGTATTATTGTGTGTTGATGGTTAGAATTGGTGTGCACTTTAAATGTTTCAACATTGTAAATAAATGTTTTTGTACTGACTCCACCAATAAAAGAACATGTTGATTATCCAAAGCATTACCGTTCAAACAACAGGCCTCTAAGGGTTGGGGGAGGGGGATGGTGTGATTAGACGCAGGCGTACTGAGTGTTTGTAGCTCGGCTATGGGCAGATTAAGAACACAATGGCAATATGCTTGGCTAGGGAGGGATTAAAAACTCTGGAGGTGTGTGGCTGAAATAGTTAACAGCACTGTAATTTCAAAAGGCAGTTCATCATAATAATTTGATGAATAAACCCCCAAAGACAACTCCCAAATACAGTACTGTACATAAAAAGCAGGTCACTTTTACTCCCTGTGCCCCATGCACCAAAAATGTTTTGTAGCAGAAGAATTTAATAAAGGCTGCAGAATGTATTATTGTGTGTTGATGGTTAGAATTGCTGTGCACTTTAAATGTTACAACATTGTAAATAAATATTTTTGTACTGACTCCACCAATAAAAGAACATGTTGAATTGCCTAACATTGTTTCCATTTGCTCCTTTGCCAGTGTAACAAATGTAGAGGCATGCTGCACTGTTTTTTTACTGCCTGGTCGCGCAATTGGCGTAGGAACTACGGCAATTGGCGTGGGAACTAGGTCAATTAGCATGGGAACTTCTGTTCTAGGGCACCTAGAAATAAAATTAATTTGGCCCCTAGATGTTAGGAACCCCCTCACTTGACCCCAACAGGGTCCGAGCAGTAATGGCGGCGAGAAAGGGTCACACCGGCGAGGAGGGTCCTACCATTGAGCGTAATGGCGGAGAAAGCTTTGAAACGGCTAAGTCAGAATGAGCAGAAACCTGGAACCCACAACTCCGGTTCTGTTCGACCTAGAGGGCTCAGATTCGGTCACCATGTAGTCCTAGTTGCGGCAGGATTGCATGGAAAATTGCGACCCTTTCGTGGCAACAGAACGGAGTCAGGGTGATGTTAAAATTCAGGTTTCTGCCATTGACTTGCATGGCAGAAAAAAAGCCACTTTGGTAATGTGCTTTTAAACTGTCTTTTGGTACCTCCGGTTCCGGGGGTCGTGCAAGGCTGATATTTTGCCACTATGGCAAGGGTCCTCCTGCATGAGGACCAGGTAAATTTCAACCCGCTCAGACCCACAGAACGGATTATTTTACATTATATTTGCGCAATTGGCGTGGGAACTACTTAGAGCCGCGGTCAAGTTCACGGGCAATTGGCGTGGGAACTTCTGTTCTAGGGCACCTAGAAATAAAATTCTTTTTGCCCATAGATGTTAGGCACTGTACTGCTGCGACACACTTTATTCGAGCAAATACCCAGTATGTACCTGGCAGATACCTGGAATGCGCCGCTCCTCACCTCTGACAAGCCCCGTTGCGTTTGCCTTCCCAGCCACGGTTCATGCCTGGCTGACGGGCGGCTGATCTGTTAAATGATAATGATTAGGATTTAATAGGCTGCAATGCTTCGCGTGTCTACCAGATGGCATAAATTCATGAATTGTAATGCAGTATATATATATACTGTGCAGTATTGCAGCCAGCGGGAATAAAATGCTTCAATCCCTGCCTGGAAAATAACGCAATGCACTCGGGCAGAAAACAGTCACAAACCTCAATACACCTGAGTATACCCGAATTCGTGGGACTAGCCGAGCTCGAATAAAGTGTGTCGCCAGTGTATACCACTATACAGTATACTGTAGAAGACACATAATGACACGATACTGAACATGTAGAATAAATGCATAGTTTTATTTATTCGGGTTTATTACACAGTATACTGTACGGCCGGAAAACATCAGCATATAGTACAATATTATCCATTGAAATCCCCCCATTAGCCGTTTTCTTTTCTGATGAAAAACAAAAAGAAAAGTTTTAATGTACAGTAACGGTCAGCCCTCTAAAGAAGTACCCAGCCAGCCCCACCAAAATAATACGGCAACTCAACATTGAATTTCCCATTCAGCTGGCGCCGGCGCCGGTCCACTGCCACTCCAGGTTTCTTCATCATCCACGTCGACAGTTTGCAGCGGGACTAGTCCACCTGTAGTCAGCTGGTGAGGCTGGAAATAGCTTAGGTACATGCAAGCTTCATCCAAACTGCACGCCAAATCCGACTCAGGCTCAGGCTCAGGGTTGTCACTGACAGTGGGACCGTCATTGGAAGCCGGTGCTGGTGCTGGTGCATTGCTTGGCAGCGACTGTCGCTTCTTAGTTGGTTTTAACATGACCCTTCGCCTTTTGCCGCTTCCATGATCATAGATACGGGAAAAATCCGGTGACACACACCAATACCCTCCAACAAATTGGGGCTCAATACGGTGAAAACAGGGGTCGATACATAACCTTTTCCTTACTGCATGCTTCCACGTATGAGGAGTTGGCGAAAATTTGTAAAAGTCATAGTTTTTGATAAAATACTGATAAATTTGAGCAACTGTTGCCATCTTATCATCTGTTGCATTAATCGCGGCCCATATCAAATACGTGTAACTTCTGTCAGGTTTTTGGAAAGCGGGCTGCGCTTGAACACTCATGGTGGGTCTCTGCAGAATAGTGTAACACAAACTGAAACTGGTCTTTGTCTTTCTTTAATATGAAAAGCCTAAATTGATACATTTTTGCAACCTCTTCCTTCAGTCTCAAGGCCAAGGCAAAGTTACAATGGCACACTGTGGTACAGTATCTTTTATAAACGAAACACCTGCAAGCCGACACATTACTGATTCGGCGCATTACAATTCATGAATTTCTGCCATCTGGCGGACACGCAAAGCATTGCAGCCTATTAAAATCCGAACCATTATCAATAAACGCATCAGCCGGGCATGACCCGTGGCTGGGAATGCAAGGTGAACGCGGCATGCGCCAGGTGAACAGCGTCGCATTCCAGGAACCAGCCAGGGACAAACCGGTGATTTGAGAGAATAAAAGCTGCCGCAACTGTATATATATATATATATATATATATATATATATATATATATATATATATATATATGTCAATAAGAGTGCTACTGAGCGTGGCCAATATATACAAACAAAATACAGGGGTGCCCAATGCTACTTCCAATTGACAAAACATATAAAGAAATAAGTATAAAGTTGAAATACTTTAATAATATTTACTTTGTTATTTAGTTAAACCCTTTGGTCAAAGCGTCAAGCCTGCATACCACATCAAGGTAAATGAAAATTAATGGCAAACAAACAATTATAAGCCCTCTATGAAGCGCTGACCTACAATAAATGATTGTGATATAGTGATAACAGTGATAACAAAAAATAAAGGGTTTAACTTTAAATTGATCAAAAATTAATCAAACATTAAAGCAGCCTGTGGGTCAAAAATCAACAGATTATTCCAAATCTGTATAAAGCAAATACACATACAAATTAAATGTCCCAGGTGCTGTGCAATAAAATCCAATTGACCCAAATACCGTGAACCAATTGGGCAGTCTTTAGTATAGGATTCCTATGTCTGCTAGATGGATGTTTTGATAGTTGATAGACAGGTAGGGGTGTTTTTCTATTTTGATGTGCTGGTGTCCCTGAAATCACAGAAAAAAACAGCAGGGCACGCCAATTGCGTGGTATGTTTTGTCAATAGTCCCCTATCTAGAACCCTGAAATCCTACTTACAGGATATAGGCTCTCCATGTACAGTTGAGAGAATCTGTGCCACACGTCCCTGCTCCTTAGATCGTCTCACGGATCCCACGTGGTCTCGTCTGCAGGAGTTCCCTCACTCGGCAATGATGTACTCCAAGCTCCCACAGATGTTTGCGTGCGGGAGGGGGGGGGGTTTAGAAGGACGGGGAAGATATGAACAGAACTAGTGTGATAGCGTTTGGGGTTTTATTAACATAAAAACAACAAGAAGAAATCGCACTTACAATGTTAAAACTTCTCAAGCGCAGCTCTCATTGCCGTCCGCAACCTGTGTGATTCCAAATGCTGCCAAGGGGAGGATCGCCGCACACCGCACTCGATCCCGGAAATCGAAGTGACGTCAGTGGTAGGGCAGACCAGACTCTCCTTGCACTAGGAATTACGGGTGTCCGAACAGCTCAATTCACTAGGCTCCTCCTCCCTACGCGTTTCGTGACGAGTTGTCACTTCCTCAGGGGATAATGGAGCCTAGTGGATAGGCTATTTATATACCAATCTTAAGTGGAGACCCTCCTACAAAAGGGGATGGACTATCCTTGACAGCTACACAATAACAAAGACTGCGATCTTATTAAAGGCAGAATGGGATCAAGAGTATTAGTAAAGCATACCTAATCAACTGGAAGCCATCAATCGCATATAGATTAGAATAATAGCCTGAATTGCTAGTGAATTGATTGATACATAATTCTAAATACAACATATATGATCAACTATTACTAAAAATCACATAAATGTTAAAAAATAACACCTATAATATACATTGCATACGAATCTAAAATACATATATGTTTAAAATAACAATAGCAGATAAAAAAGTTTATGTACTAATATTCAGTAAAATCAGTAAATTAGCTATGTGTTTATGCTTTATTGTTCTACAGGTTTTATTGTTCATCTATTATTAGTGTTCATTTCATGTTCATTTAATATTAGTACATAAACTTTTTTATCTGCTATTGTTATTTTAAACATATATGTATTTTAGATTCGTATGCAATGTATATTATAGGTGTTATTTTTTAACATTTATGTGATTTTTAGTAATAGTTGATCATATATGTTGTATTTAGAATTATGTATCAATCAATTCACTAGCAATTCAGGCTATTATTCTAATCTATATGCGATTGATGGCTTCCAGTTGATTAGGTATGCTTTACTAATACTCTTGATCCCATTCTGCCTTTAATAAGATCGCAGTCTTTGTTATTGTGTAGCTGTCAAGGATAGTCCATCCCCTTTTGTAGGAGGGTCTCCACTTAAGATTGGTATATAAATAGCCTATCCACTAGGCTCCATTATCCCCTGAGGAAGTGACAACTCGTCACGAAACGCGTAGGGAGGAGGAGCCTAGTGAATTGAGCTGTTCGGACACCCGTAATTCCTAGTGCAAGGAGAGTCTGGTCTGCCCTACCACTGACGTCACTTCGATTTCCGGGATCGAGTGCGGTGTGCGGCGATCTTCCCCTTGGCAGCATTTGGAATCACACAGGTTGCGGACGGCAATGAGAGCTGCGCTTGAGAAGTTTTAACATTGTAAGTGCGATTTCTTCTTGTTGTTTTTATGTTAATAAAACCCCAAACGCTATCACACTAGTTCTGTTCATATCTTCCCCGTCCTTCTAAACCCCCCCCCCCTCCCGCACGCAAACATCTGTGGGAGCTTGGAGTACATCATTGCCGAGTGAGGGAACTCCTGCAGACGAGACCACGTGGGATCCGTGAGACGATCTAAGGAGCAGGGACGTGTGGCACAGATTCTCTCAACTGTACATGGAGAGCCTATATCCTGTAAGTAGGATTTCAGGGTTCTAGATAGGGGACTATTGACAAAACATACCACGCAATTGGCGTGCCCTGCTGTTTTTTTCTGTGATTTCAGGGACACCAGCACATCAAAATAGAAAAACACCCCTACCTGTCTATCAACTATCAAAACATCCATCTAGCAGACATAGGAATCCTATACTAAAGACTGCCCAATTGGTTCACGGTATTTGGGTCAATTGGATTTTATTGCACAGCGCCTGGGACATTTAATTTGTATGTGTAAATGAAAATTAATGCTGGGAAAAAAAAAGAGAAAACTGTGAAAAAGATGAAGATCGGGGTACAGAATACATTATAGTTGTACTGTTCATAAGGCTACTGCATGTGAATTTGTGCATTATTTTACTGTGGCGATAGGGGGTTAATCAGGCCACTAATAAAGGCATTATACCCGGCTGATTAACCCTAAACCACGTTGGGACTAAAGGGGTTAACTGTATGTGCACGACACTGACATGTTTTCCCCTACACCATCTTTATTGTCCCCATTTTGCAGCTCAATTCATAGCTGCAGTAATAGAAATGTATGTGTAAGGAATCGGGGAACACGGCCCCTGCGGCGTTCTCCCTCCTTACCTGCCGCATCTCAGTTCCCGCTTTCCTTATAGAGCATGCACGCACCCGCGGTTCCCTACTCGTACCACGGAGCCCGGCCACCCCCGGTCGCATCACGCATTCTCTCATGTGTGGCGCATACACGTGACAGCGTGCGCCGCCCTCCAGCTGCGAGTCAACTTTACGCCCCCTTGTGGTGTATTCTCTACCCATGACTAGTTTCTCTGATGTCTCTCTGTATGGCATGTGCCGTCCTCTAGCTGTGAGTCAAGATTCCCTGTTGATTCCTTGTGTGACGGGCGCTGCCCTCTTGCCTAGTTTCCCTGATGTCTCCCTGTATGGCGTGCGCCGCCCTCTAGCTGCGAGTCAAGATTCCCTGTTGATTCTCTGTGTGGCGGGCGCTGCCTCTAGCTGCGAGTCTTCCTCCCTATGCATTGCTGCCCCTTAGTCTCTTGGATCGCTCGGAGTTCGATCCGAGAGGGGGATACTGTAAGAATGCGCGGAACACGCCCCCTCCGTTGTGTTACTTCCTTACCTGTTTACTTCTGATAACCGCCCTCTAGCTGCGAGTCAAGATGCTGTGTCTTTAATGATTCTGAAGCAACCAATGCCATCTTGCTTTCTGGCAAACCCTGCCCTCTTCCTCCTGACAGGAAGTAAGCCTCTCTTTGACTTTCTCTCTGCTATTAGTCATTTGCTGCCTGCCCTGGTGCCTGCTAGTACTCATCGCATACTGTTCCTGCCTGGACCTCCTTGGGACATTTACTTATCTCCTGTGGATTCCGGAAGACTGGGACA
Organism: Ascaphus truei; assembly: GCF_040206685.1. NCBI lineage: Eukaryota > Metazoa > Chordata > Amphibia > Anura > Ascaphidae > Ascaphus > Ascaphus truei. The sequence continues at coordinate 216,368,882 of NC_134487.1, forward strand.
GTCACTCTTATACTACTGAGGTTTGTTTACCGTCGGGTAGTGTAGGTACCTGCTTAGTAGGGTTCACCTTGTCGTGGTAGCAGGCTTATAATTCATTGGCCAATGGATTAGACTAAGAACCCTTATGTTATGTTTAGTTTCGCTGCACCTTGCTGTTTCTGGCACTATGCCTTTAAGGAGGCTGGACGTCCTCCAAGAAGCAATCCCCTTGTGGATGTTACCTTGTGCTCTTGACTCCATGCCCATGTTCCTATTTCATGTTCCTGGTTTCCGTTTCCAGACTCCTGTGCTGAAGCGTTGGCTTCCCGAAACCCCCGCGTTGGTGCCTCTGACAGCCGAGCGGGAGTGCGCGCGCAGCTGGATCACTCGTGTCTCTGAGTAGGCGCCGCACCTCCGGATGCGTCGTGCATTATCCTGCGTGCTGTGCGGTCACGTGACTATGTGCGCCGATCCCCAGCTGCGCGGCAACTTACCCCCTTCATATGCCCTGCAGCCTCCCGACCTCGCTAACGGGTCCTTCCCTTTCTCTCTTGCTTGTGTGGAGAGCACAAGCGTGACATTATGCTCGGCCAAACAAATGAACCCACAGAGGTGGCCCCGCCTTCTCTCATGTCCATGTTCCTGTACCCTGTATCGTTGGGAGATCCTAGTCCTCCCTAGTCTAGTAAGGATCGTTCGGAGTCCGATCCTGAAGGGGGGATACTGTAAGGAATCGGGGAACACGCCACATGCGGCGTGCTCCCTCCTTACCTGCCGCATCTCAGTTCCCACTCTCCTTATAGAGCATGCACGCACACCCGCGGTTCCCTATTCGTACCACGTAGCCCGGCCACCCCCGGTCGCATCACGCATTCTCTCACGCGTGGCGCGTACATGTGACAGCGTGCGCCGCCCTCCAGCTGCGAGTCAACTTCAAACCCCCTTGTGGCATATTCTCTACCCATGCCTAGTTTCTCTGATGTCTCTCTGTATGGCATGCGCGTCCTCTAGCTGCGAGTCAAGATTCCCTGTTGATTCCCTGTGTGGCGGGCGCTGCCCTCTTGCCTAGTTTCCCGGATGTCTCCCTGTATGGTGTGCGCCGCCCTCTAGCTGCGAGTCAAGATTCCCTGTTGTTTCCCTGTGTGGCGGGCACTGCCTCTAGCTGTGAGTCTTCCTCCCTATGCATCGCTGCCCCTTAGTCTCTTGGATCGCTCGGAGTTCGATCCTTAAGAGGGGGGTACTGTAACGATGCGCGGAACACGCCCCCTCCGGCGTGTTCCTTCCTTACCTGTTTACTTCTGATCGCCGCCCTCTAGCTGTGAGTCAAGATCCTGTGTCTTTAAGGATTCTGAAGCAAGCAACGCCATCTTGCTTTCTGGCAAACCCTGCCCTCTTCCTCCTGACAGGAAGTAAGCCTCTCTTTGACTTTCTCTCTGCTATTAGTCATTTGCTGCCTGCCCTGGTGCCTGCTAGTACTCATCGCATACTGTTCCTGCCTGGACCTCCTTGGGACCTTTACTTATCTCCTGTGAATTCCGGAAGACTGGGACAGTCACTCTTATACTACTGAGGTTTGTTTACTGTCGGGTAGTGTAGGTACCTGCTTAGTAGGGTTCACCTTGTCTTGGTAGCAGTCTTATAATTCCTTGGCCAACGAATTAATCTAAGAACCCTTATGTTATGTTTAGTTTCGCTGCACCTTGCTGTTTCTGGCACTATGCCTTTAAGGAGGCTGGACGTCCTCCAAGAAGCAATCCTTCTCTGGACTCTACCTCCCCGGCTCCTTCATGCCCATGTTCCTGTTTCATACTCCTGGTTCCTGTTCCAGACACCTGTGCTTCTCACTTGTGGCTTCCCACAACCCCCGCGTTGTTGTCTTAGACCGCGCGCACTCCCGCTCGGCTGTCAGAGCGTGCGTGTGCATGCAGCTGGATCACTCGTGTCTCTGAGTAGGCACCGCACCTCTGGACACATCGCGCATTATCCTGCGCACGGCGCGGTCACGTGACTATGTGCGCCAATCCCCTGCTGCGCGGCAACTTACTCCCTTCGTATCCCCTGCGGCCTCCCCACCTCGCTAACGGGTCCTTCCCTTTCTCTCTCGCTTGTGTGGAGAGCACAAGCTTGACAGTATGTAAACTGTGCCAATTGGTTTTGCGACACAATGGGGAGCTGCGAGCGCCAAACCCAGCACTGATTGAAGAAGCGTGGCTGTGTATGGGTGGCCACTTTGAAGTATAGGGATCACATTATAAGCCCTAGACCTCTCAACCGCAAGTTCAATTGAATAAGTGGTTTGCGGTTTAACTGAAGTGGTTTTCTGTCAAAATGTATCAGTTACCTTGTACTGTAAGCTTCTTAACTTGAAAGGGGGAAGTATATTGGCGTGGGAAGTAGGTGAAACCGCAAACCACATCACAGCCCGTTCAATTAAGTAAGCTAACTCGCGCTAGGAGTGAGTTAGCACTCTAATTTTTGGTGTGCAGCTAAGAATAAAGAAACCATACACACACATATAAAGTTTATAGTAGTGGCATAAGCAGAACATACTTTTATTAATAAACGGTATTGTACTGATGGTTTTAAATGTAAAGACGGGAAGCTTTTTATGTCAGCCCGGGAATAAATCCTTTAACATGCAAATATGTTAAGGATGAATGAACTGAGGGATTTTTCATCTCTGTCCTTCAGAGTGTTTGCCTCAATGTCTATGAGAAGTCCGGAGTTGAAAAGCCTCAGCAATCTTAGGTGTTAGGATGGCCGGGATATTGTAAGTGCCAGATACCGTTGTGAAGTATGGACACTTTACACTTTTTGGCCAAACCCCAGATTTAGTGCCGCCAGGGAAGGGGGTGGACCCCGGTATGCTAAGGCAACCAGGTGTGAGGTTAGTGCCTGCTCCGTGCAAACCGGGACTCAACTTCTGCCCTTTCTGCAAAGTAATGGCAAGTCGGGGATATGTGGGAGAAATGTTCCCACGGGTGGGATTGCTTATGCATGTTAGGTATAGGACACTCAATCCTTTAAAAATGCCTGCTGGCCAGTCCCTAGGAGATTCACCTGATTCAACTAAGAGAAACGTCCAAGGTTTAGCGTCAGCTGTTCCGGAGTGTGAAGGGTTAACCTACATGGCAACAAAGATTTACACCCTCTTCTGGAATTTGTTAGAGCTAAGGGTTCTTAAAAGAACCCTGTAAGGACTGAACAAACTTTGTCTTTTTGGCGGAGATACAGGGGTGACAACTTGTGCCCCTAGCCAGGAAATGCTACACGGATCCCTTTACGCACACACTTGCATGCGTGCAGGGGTGCCCAGAGACTTTGTTTCGTTCCAAGGACATTTTTTTTTTCCAACATCCCTGTAAGTGTTTTATTAAGTGTACACTGGCGACACACTTTATTCGAGCTCGGCTAGTTCCTCGAATTCGGGTATACCCGGGTGTATTGAGGTTTGTGACTGTTTTCTGCCCGAGTGCATTGAGTTATTTTCCAGGCAGGGATTGAAGCATTTTATTCCCGCTGGCTGCAATACTGCACAGTACATATATATATATACTGCATTACAATTCATGAATTTATGCCATCTGGTAGACACGCGAAGCATTGCAGCCTATTAAATCCTAATCATTATCATTTAACAGATCAGCCGCCCATCAGCCAGGCATGAACCCAGGCTGGGAAGGCAAAGGCAACGGGGCTTGTCAGAGGTGAGGAGCGGCGCATTCCAGGTATCTGCCAGGTACATACCGGGTATTTGCTCGAATAAAGTGTGTCGGTGCAGTATATTGTGAAGATTTGTGTGTCTGTCTGAAAAGAAAAAATTACAATTTATTTTACTCAACTTGTGTGCTCAGTACCGAATCCCGGTATTAATTTGTGGATAATTCTTGGTCTCCCGTGACATTTACCCTAAAAGATAATTATGCATCCGGGTCCCCGTCTAGAGATCACACCCCACACATGCATCTTCAGTGGGCGCTGGGATGCGGCTTCAGAGATAGCCGTCATTTTTTGCAGAATGCAAAAGTGGCAAATCTCTCAAGAGCAACGGTTGCCTCATCAGAAAAGATGACATCCTGATAGGTCTCTCGACTTTCAATCCATGCCCGTGCTTACTCCACTGTTTTTATCTTGTTGGCCTCCCTTATAATAGGATACGCTCTGTAATGATAAGGAAGAATTTTACAGGGACTGTACAAGCAAACCACACTGTTACCTAAAGTACAGTACTGTACAACACTTTAGCTGTACTGTTGTAATGCCTGTATGCCCGCAGACCTGGCCAGCCCCAGTACTGAGGTGGGTAAGGGTATAACACGCACCCACAGCAGTGAGGGCGTGCCCGGAGTGTGGTAAGTTGCATTGCCGGGCCTGGTGAGAAAAGGGTTAACGATATACTTGCTGAGTACGGGGTGCCAGAAGTCGGAGGGTTAATGTCCAAGAGCCAAGGGTCAGGGGCAGGTGAGAGCAGCGTAGTGATGTCCAAAGCAGAGTCCAGGAGAAGAGAGGTACACGTAGTAAAGCCGAGCCAAGATCAAACCAAGGGAATCAAAACAGAGGCAGGGACAGGAACAGGGAGCTGGAAGAGAGAGCTTGGCAAAGTCACTGCACACAGGAGCCACAGAGAAGCTATGCTGAGCGACGACGGAGAGGGCAGACTGGGGTTATAAAGGATGAGGGACCAATGGTAGCAAGGGGTGGAGCGGAGGCTTGGCTGAGTGGTTGTAATGATAGGTCCAGGTAAGCAGGAAGAGAGACAGGGGAGTGATACCTGGTAATAGCCTGCAGCCGATGAGGGGCGGCACCAGCAGCACGGGAAGACAGGTAAGAGGATCGGGTGCGTGCGCCTTCTGTAAGGCTGCCGTGCGCACGCCCTGACCGCGTGCATGCAGATGCGGCGTGCGCCGCGGAGGAACGGCTCGGTGTGGAGGAGGTAAGCTGCTGAGAGAGTGGAGAGGCAGGGCAGGAGGCTACCGTGAGGCTGGAGGTGACGGGGACCCGCTGAGAGGCGCATGTCCCCCGATCCGTTACAGTACCCGCCCCTTGAAGATCGGACTCCGGACAATCCTCCAAAGGATTGTGAGGAAATTTCTGACGTAATTGTTTGAGAAGGGTTGGAGCATGAATGTGATGACAAGGTACCCAAGAGCGTTCCTCTGGACCATATCCCTTCCAATGAACGAGGAATTGGAGTCTGCCCGTGGACCAATGTGAATCAAGAATGGACTGGACTTCATATTCCTGTTGTCCTTGTACTGTGATGGGACTAGGTCTCCGAGGGCGGTCTGGAAAGTGTACATTTTGGACAAAGGGTTTCAGGAGGGATACGTGGAACACAGAGGGTATTTTCATGGTAGGAGGAAGTGAAAGACGGTATGCTACCGGGTTAATCCGTTCGAGGACCTTGAAGGGACCCAAAAATCTAGGAGCGAGCTTCTGAGAGGGGGTTTTGAGTTTGATATTTCTTGAGGAGAGCCAGACTCTGTCTCCAGGTTTGTATATTGGGCCCAACTGACGTCGCCGATCTGCTTGCGTCTTTTGTCTTTCAATGGGCCCTTGCAAGGCTCTTTGAATCTTTTTCCAAGAATTTTGTAGATTGGAGACGTGAGTATCCGCTGCAGGAACACCAGAGGGAAGGGAGGAGAGGGGAAGACTGCTGGGATGGTACCCATAATTAATGAAAAAGGGCGACTCTTGCGTGGACTCATTCTTCAGTGAATTAATAGCGAACTCCGCCCAGGGTAATAGGTCCACCCAATTGTCTTGAGATTCTGATACAAAGCACCTGAGACACTGCTCCAAGGTTTGATTCATTCTTTCCGTCTGGCCGTTGGTTTGCGGATGGTAACCCGAGGAGAAGAGAAGGGAGATGCCAAGTCTTTGTGAGAATGCTCGCCAAACTTTAGAGATAAATTGAGTACCTCTGTCAGAAACAATAGAAAGTGGTACACCGTGTAACCTGAAAATTTCTTTAGAAAAAATGTCAGCCAAGGTAGCTGAATTGGGAAGACCCTTGAGGGGTATGAAGTGTGTGTGCTTAGAAAACCTGTCCACTACCACGAGGATTGTATTCATGCCGTGAGAATTAGGTAGTTCCCCAAAGTCCATAGAGATATGCTTCCAAGGCCGGTCTGGAATAGGAAAAGGCAGGAGAAGACCAGAAGGCTTGTGTCGGGTGGACTTGCTCTGCGCACAGACTGGGCAAGCTCTGGTGAAATCAAAAATGTCCTTGTTCATTTTGGACCATCAAAAGGTCCGTCTAATAAGGTCCACAGTTCTCTTGAAGCCTGGATGCCCCGCAGATCTCGAGGAATGCCCCTACTCAAGGATCTTGTGGCGAAAACGTGGAGCAGCGTACAGACGACCTTCTGGCACCTTAAATCTCCTAGGAATATGAGCCTGAGTTTTATTGATTTCATCCAAGATAAAATTATTGGCAGAAATTATTTGTTTTGCGGGAAGGATCATCTCAGAAGATTCGTTAGATCCTTCCTCCGTAGAGAATTGGCGAGAATGAGCATCGGCCTTGATATTCTTGGTACCGGGAATATAGGAGATCGTGTAATTAAAACGAGAGAAAAACAATGCCCAACGTGCTTGGCGGGATCCTAGACGACGAGCCCCCTCGATATATAATAAGTTTTTGTGATCGGTGAGAAAGGCACTGGCTCTTTGGTACCCTTGAGAAGATGTCTCCATTCCTGCAGAGCTAATTTGATAGCCAAAAGTTCACGGTTCCCGACATCATAATTTCTCTCAGCAGAGGAGAATTTCCTGGAAAAGAACCACATGGGTAGAGTTTTTCTTGTGGAGAGGATCTTTGTGAGAGTACTGCCCCAGCTCCCACATCACAAGCATCTACCTCCAGGGTGAAAGGAAGGGTTGTATCCTGATGCCGAAGGATGGGAGCGGAGACAAAAGCCTTTTTGAGGAACTCGAAGGCTTTGATGGCTTCGGGAGACCATGCTTTGGGATCAGCACCTTTCTTGGTCAAAGCCATAATGGGGAGTGCGATAGTGGAGAAATTAAGGATGAATTTTCGATAGAAGTTAGAGAAACCCAGGAATCGCTGAACGGCTTTTAGAGAATTCGGCAGCGGCCAATCCAAAACAGACTTCAATTTCTCAGGATCCATGGTGAAACCCTTATCGGAGATTATATAGCCAAGGAAGGCTGTGAAAGATTGGTGGAAAAGACATTTCTCCATCTTCGCGTAGAGGCGATTAGCACGCAGATGTGAGAGGACCACCCTAATGTGACGAATGTGTTCTTCCAGGTTCTTAGAGAATATGAGGATGTCGTCTAAATATACGATGACGAAAATTCCCAGAATGTCCCGGAAGATATCATTCATAAATTCTTGGCAGACGGCAAGAGCATTGCAGAGGCCGAACGGCATTACAAGGTATTCATAATGACCTGAACACGTATTAATGCAGTTTTCCATTCGTCACCATCTTGTATTCAGATGAGGTTGTAGGCTCCTCTCATGTCAAGTTTACAAAATATAGAGGCTCCCTAGAGCCGGTCGAAGAGTTCGGAAATTAGAGGAAGGGGGTACCGATTTTTGACTGTAATCTTGTTAAGCCCACGAAAGTCGAAGCAGGGTCTTAGAGAGCCATCCTTCTTTTTCACGAAGAAGAAACCGGCCCCAGCGGGGGAATTGGAATTCCGAATAAACCCTTTCTTAAGGTTCTCCTCGATGTAGGTCGCCATAGCTTCGGTCTCTGGAACAGACAAGGGATATGATTTAGACTTGGGAAGAGTGGTTCCAGGAATTAATTCGATGGGACAGTCATACGAATGGTGAGGAGGAAGAACTTCAGCCTGGGTCTTGTTAAAGACATCCGAAAAGTCTTGGTATACCTCTGGCAGGGAAGAAAGAGAAGGAGTGGAGGCGTTGAGACCAGCGAGTACGGTAATGGGAGGTGAGACTGTCTTCTCCAAGGTAGGAGCCCACTGGATCGGTAGTTCGTTGGTCCAATCAACCCGCGGGTTGTGAAGCTGGAGCCACGGCAGTCCCAAAATGACCTGGAAAGTGGGGGAGTGAAAGACATCGAAGATGATGATTTCAGTATGACCATCCGCGGTGGTCATGGTGAGGGGAAAAGATTCCCAAATAATGAAGGCTGGTTGAAGCGGTCGGCCGCCGATAGCCTCCAGGCCGATGGGCGACTTCTTCTTCACTAACGGGATGTGATTTTTGCAAGCATAGTCATGGTCCAAAAAGTTGCCACCAGACCCGGAGTCGATGAAGGCTTCAACCTCTACCTTGATATTAGGAGCCAGAAGAGTTATGGGAAGAAGGATTCTCTTCGGTAGCTCCTTGGGGGACAAGGGGGAAGGCGAAATGGTACCCAGTAGGAGCCCCTCTACCTTTACTGGGCATTCTCGTTTCCCGGGTTTCAGGCAACAGTGACGTAGTTGGTGTTCCGGGGAGCCGCAGTAGTAGCAGAGCCCCTCCTCTCGGCAGCATGTTCTCTCAATGGCCCAAAGCTGTTGGCTACCGATTTGCATTGGTTCGGGGGCGTCCAACACAGGAAGAGCTGAGGGAGGAGACCTAAGAGAAACAGGCAGGGGAGACAATAAACGAGGACGCTAGCGTTCGTGGCGTCGCTCTTGAATGCGCTGATCCATCTGGATACTGAGGGCAATGAGTTCCTCTAGGGATGAGGGACAAACATGAGCTGCAAGGTCATCCTTGAGTGATTCAGACAAACCCTGCCAGTATGCCATGGCGAGAGCTTCATCGTTCCACTGGGTTTCTGCAGCGATGATGCTGAACTCCACCGCGTATCTTGCAGCCGGCCGGCGACCCTGGGAAAGATGGAACAAAGAAGAGGCGGCAGTCTCTCTACGTGCTGGTGTGTCAAAGACCAGCTGAAATTCTCGCCGGAACTTGGGGAAATCTTGGGTTAAGTCTGATCGGTGTTCCCAGAGGGGAAAAACCAAAGCGAGCGTGTCACCAGTGAGCAGAGCATAGATGTAGGCCACCTTCGAACGACCTGAGGAAAATCGAGATGGGGACATTTCGAACTGAATGTCACACTGATTCAAGAATCCCCGGCAAGTTAGGGGGTCTCCTGCATAGCGATTAAGAGGTGGAATACGTGGTTCCAGATTACCCGCAGGTAGTGGGGCAGGAGGGGACGGTACAGCTGGAGATTCCCGCAGGGAGAGAGTAGAGAGTTTTTGCGCCACAGCGGTAACTTGGTCACTTAAAAATTGCCAGTGATCCATAGTGACACCTTGGCCCACCTCAGGGGGGTCTGCGTTTGTTGGGCTCAGCATAATGTAACGCCTGTATGCCCGCAGACCTGGCCAGTCCCCAGTACTGAGGTGGGTAAGGGTATAACACGCACCCACAGCAGTGAGGGCATGCCCAGAGTGTGGTAAGTTGCGTTGCCGGGCCTGGTGATAAAAGGGTTAATGATATACTTGCTGAGTCTGGGGTCCCAGAAGTCGGAGGGTTAATGTCCAAGAGCCAAGGGTCAGGGGCAGAAGAGAGCAGCGTAGTGATGTCCAAAGCAGAGTCCAGGAGAAGAGAGGTACACGTAGTAAAGCCGAGCCGAGATCAAACCAAGGGAATCAAAACAGAGGCAGGGACAGGAACAGGGAGCTGGAAGAGAGAGCATGGCAAAGTCACTGCACACTGGAGCCACAGAGAAGCTATGCTGAGCAACGATGGAGAGGGCAGACTGGGGTTATAAAGGATGAGGGACCAATGGTAGCAAGAGGTGGAGCGGAGACTTGGCTGAGTGGTTGTAATGATAGGTCCAGGTAAGCAGGAAGAAAGACAGGGGAGTGATACCTGGTAATAGCCTGCAGCCGATGAGGGGCAGCGCCAGCAGCACGGGAGGGCAGGTAAGAGGATCGGGTGTGTGCGCCTTCTGTAAGGCTGCCGTGCGCGCACCCCGATCGCGGGCATGCAGATGCGGCGTGCGCCACGGAGGAACGGCTCGGCGTGGAGGAGGTAAGCTGCTGAGAGAGCGGAGAGGCAGGAGGCTACCGTGGGGCTAGAGGTGACGGGGACCCGCTGAGAGGCGCGTGTCACCCGATCCGTTACAACTGTACTAATTACTGCAAAGTCATAACAGTACAGTATCAACCCTGTTGTGTCACTCTGCACACTATTGCAATATACTGTACATTACTTCAGTAAAGCACTTACTTTACACGTCTATATTTCCATCCCAATTGGTGTCTCATTAACCTGATGCTGGTCTCAGATGCTGTGATATTGTGACTCTTCTCTAGAATTCAGCACAGCGCTCATCATTAGCCTCACTGATTTCGTCCACCAGACGCTTTGCTGTCCTACAGTTAAAAGGAAAAGAGAACAATTTGTTAGGCCCAAAACTAAATCAAAACAAATACATGTATTTGTATACAGTATTCTAAAATTAATGAAAAGAAAATTACTAAACACAAATATGCATTTTAACATGCAAGACGCTTTGCTGTCCTACAGTTTAAAGGAAAAGAGAACAATTTGTTAGGCCCCAAAAAAAGAAAATAAATAAACAAAAATATGCATTTTGATATGCAACAAGCATATACAAGTACTGTAATACAGAAATTACAGAATGAAAACAAAAATACTTACTCTGTTGTGACTGAGTGACTCCGCTTTACACTTTTTTCCTTACCATGGGCATGATAGCTGACAGTGCTTTTTGCTAAACCGAGGCCCGAACTTCCTAACCAGCATTTGATTTGAAAAATTCCATGTCCTTTCTTGTACATATCCTGTATTCTTATGCTGAGATCCATTGAAATCCTTTTCCTTGGCATTGCTGTTTTAGAAAATAAATCAAGCAAAGAGGAATGTATATTCGATGTTTATTCGATGTATATTCAATGCGCATACAATCAACAGAAATGATGGTGTATTTATAGTGTAATGGACCTCGCTCAACAGGTTTAGTATACAGTATGCCCACTTTTAACACCTGCAGTTCGTGTCCATGCCCGCCAAACAGTGCATAAAAGGCGACACAAATTGCATAGCCTTCCACACACTGATCTCTATCTGGATAAGATTGCGATGAACATTGCAGGGCTCAATTCTTTGCTTGTAGTCCCTGCCCCTGTGTATCCGATGCAGGAGCAGGAGGGTAACCTGGTAACCTGGATGACTTATTCTCCCATGGAGGAACTGCACAACCCCTGTGCACCCTCTCAATCAATAACTTGACCTTCACGCTTACAACACCAAGTGCACCACGGGACCCCCCACGCTCACCCCCTCCGTCTCCAGGATACACACTTCAGTTGGAGGTGATGACAACCCCGGTAAGGCCACGACAGGAGGAAAGCATCCTCCCAGACCATCTACCTCCGCCCACTTCCAGAAGCACACCCGCCCCAGCACCCAGGATCAGGATTGTACTGGTCCGAGACATCATGCTGAGAGACCTGTATCCGAGCGTCCGTGAGAAATGCAAGATCAGATGGGGTGGTCTACCTCAGATATATGACAAGTTAATCTTTAAACACCACGTCAGTTTTGAGATGAACAGCGAGTGGACCAACATTTTTAATAATGAATGCAATAAACACAAGATGGGTCTTCCTGCAAATTTAAGGAGAACAATTTTGGAAGAAGTGAAGCACTATTTTAATTTTAAGAGTCAACTTGTGAAAACCATCAGAGACAGCATCAATGCCCTTTTGAGGTATACAAAGGCTCTTCCCTGGAAGTCCTTCGACCTGTGTGACGACTACTAGTTATACATTTATTTTAAAATATAAATGCGCCACCAATGTGCGTGTCGTGCAACGAGCCCCAGCTGCGAGTCAAGATTGCTGTGAGCCCTTGTCTCCTGCAGCCTATCCTTTGCATCTGCAGAGGCTCTGCCTCCACTCCGCCCCCTCTCCTACTGGTTCCTGTCTCTTATAAGAAACTTCCTCTTCCTGTCATACCTTGCTGAACATAACCTTGTGTAGCCTTTGCGTGTGCCTGTCTTGTCCAGCCCAGTCTTGTCTTGTTCTCTGCAGTTAACCTCTCGTGTACTGACCTGGCTTTGCATTTGGATTCTCTCTGGCTCTTGACCCCTGGCATACGGATAACGACTACGAGTACCTCTCCAACCCCAGACCACAGGCTTACAGACTCCAACTACGTGTACCTCTCCAACCCACGGACCCCAGCAAGTATCAGATTAAACCTTTCTACATACCCAGACCCAGCAACGCTACAAACCACCTTCTGGGGTCGCGCACGCGTTACAACAGTAGATTATGCTGAAAACGTGAGTGAATATGTACTGTAGGCACTTTTTAACCATAATGTAAGGTAATTGATAATATAGAATATTGCCTTTTTCTTAACAGACCCAGATGTCCAAGAAGCACCAGCCATTGCGAAGAAGGAAAAGACAAGATTGTAAATCTTGAAGATGAGGCAACGTTGTATTGTGTTGTTCTATTATTATTTTCCCCTTATTATCTTGTCCAAATAAAAATATTAATTCTTTAAATATACTTTTTTTGTGTGTTCATGTTTTACTGTCTAGACACTTACAGTAGTACCGGTACCAGTGATTTTATTGTGTGTATTTAGATATGGGCTGACTTTGCCAATGTTATATTTTTTTTTTTTTTTTTTATAACTTGAATTTTATTGGAAAAGGCATACAAAATGTACAGTACAGAATATGAGTTTAAAATGGCAACTTGTGTACATTGGATATACATATAACAGTGTAGATCATTCAGGCCTATTGGTGTAGATGGTGTAATCATGTGGCTTTTCGGTCCCTACTCGGCCACATGATGTATGAATAAATCATATAGTAAGAGCAATAATAAAAATAATAACCAAGATTAAATTACAATGGAAATATATATATTTATATATATAAAATAAAATACGTAAATAGTAATAAATAAATTAAAATAATAAAATAAAAAATAAAAATAAAAAAGAACTCGAGGGGGGGGGAGGGGAGAGAGGGTGTGGGAAGGGGGGAAGTTGTGGGGGGAAATGGGGGGGAAGGGACGGAGATCCAGTCCTCGGGTTGATCTTGAGGTCATAAAGGGAGTCTAGTCCCTCTTCGTTAGTTGCGTGTTCGTTTGTCTATGTTGACTCCCCCAGAGGAGAACGCATCTGGTAATATTAATGCCAAATTGTGGTACTCTCAATCCCCGGGATATCTGTCTGTGCCAGCCAAGGCGTCCAGACTTTTAGAAAATTGTCGCCAGTGTCGTTAACTAAACTGGTTAACTTATCCATCTGGCAGATGAACCAAATGCGATTTCGAATCTTTGGGATGTTTGGTATATCGGGGCGTTTCCACAGTGCTGCGATCTCGCATCTCGTTGCGAGTGCAAAATGTGCTATTAGCTTGGAATTTGCTTTTGACAGGCCCGGCAGCGGTCTGTTTAGCAAGAACAGCCACGGGTCAGGGGGAATTGTGAGGTCAAAAACCCTCTGGATCCAAATTCTGATTTCATCCCAAATCGGGAGTATTTTTGGGCAAGACCACAGCATGTGTAACAAATCTGCTGATCCGCCACACCGCTTGGGGCATAGTGGGGAGGATCCCTGTATGTATTTTGATAAATTCAGTGGGGTGAGGTACCACCTCATGAGGACCTTATATGCGTTCTCCTTTAGGGTGGTACATATGGAGCTTTTGGCGGAGGCCAAGTAGATGGCACTCCATTCCTCCTCCTCTAGGGTTTCTCCTAGGTCTGTTTCCCACTTAGTCCTATATGTGGGGATTTGTTTTTCGGGGTCAGCAGAACCGATTACTTCCCCGTATATAGTCGATATAAGTCCCTTTGTGTCAGAGTTAGCCCGACAGAGCTTTTCGAATTTTGTCAAAGGGGGGTATGGGGCGTATTTGTTGTAAAATGCTCTGGCCTGGAGGTATTTAAAGAATTCAGAGTGAGGTATTTCGTTTTCTAATCTTAACTGATCAAAGGTCTTGATTTTCTGGTTGTCTCCTTCCAGGTCTTTTATTCGTGAATAGCCTTTTTGTTTCCAGATCGGGATACTAGACCCCACCATGCCGGGTGCGAACGCTGGGTTATTCCAAATGGGGGACATCATCGAATGTTTTGATGTCAGGGAATTCTTAAATTTAGTCGTCTCCCAAATCGATAAAGAGTTGGTCATTGAGGTGAGCGGCATCTCTCTGCGATTAAACGCTGTTTTTGGTAACCAAATTAGGCCGTTAAGCTCCTTTGGGGAGCAAGCGGCGTTTTCTAAATCTACCCATCGTTTCAATTGGGGCTTAGAGTGCCATTGAACAATTTGGCTTAATTGGGCCGCTTTATAGTATGTTAATAGACAGGGTACCGCCAAACCACCAGCAGCAACAGGTCTTTTCATATTGGAGCGATTGACTCTCGATTTTTTCCTACCCCAGATAAATTTATAGATTTCTGTTTGGAGCTAGAGTATATCTGTTGTTTTAAGTGGCACAGGGAGTGTCTGAAAGAGGTATAGGATACGTGGCAGTAGGTTCATCTTGACACTATGTATCCTACCGATCCATGATATCCTCTTGGAGGACCATCTATATAGATCTTTTTTAAGAGTCCGAATTAGTTGGGGATAATTTGCGCTATAGATGAGGTTGGCCTCTCTGGTGATGTGGATTCCTAAGTACTTTATGTGTTTCTGTTGTCAGTTGAACTGGAAGTTTAACCTCAACAGCTTTTCTGTGTGACTGGGGAGGTTAATGTTGAGTGCTTCCGATTTGGATTGGTTAATTTTAAATCCAGATATCTTTGAAAATCTGCTCAAGAGGTCAAATAGGTTGGGTAATGTGGTAAGGGGTTTTGTTATGATTAATAGGATATCGTCTGCATACAGGGCCGCTTTGTGTGATTGCGAGTAAGCGTTTAACCCTGCGATATCCGGGTTAGCTCGTATTTTAGCAGCTAGTGGTTCGATACAGAGGGCGAATAGAAGGGGAGATAACGGGCATCCTTGACGAGTGCCACTTTTGATTTGAAATGAAGGTGAAGGGAAGCCCTGATGTATCACCCTAGCTGTCGGGTTTGAGTATAACGACATAATCGCCCTACTCATCTGATCCCCGAAGCGAAATGCTGCGAGCGTTTCTTGTAAGTATGGCCAGTCTATCCTATCAAATGCTTTTTCAGCGTCCAGACTTAACAACATGCTTTGGGTGTTATTTTTGTTAGCCAATTCTATCAGATCAATAATACGTCGGGTGTTGTCCGCTGCTTGTCTCCCTGCGATAAACCCGACCTGATCTGGGTGTATAAGTCTGGGTAGGATAAGACACAATCTATTGGCCAGTAATTTAGCATACAACTTAATATCTGTGTTAATTAGGGAGATCGGCCTGTAACTTTTGCAGTCCAGCGGGTCTTTGCCAGGTTTATGTATTAGTGATATGGACGCTCGCAGCATATCCTCGGGGATGGGAGCTCCTGCTAAAATTGCATTAAACATGTGGAGCAACCTTGGGGCTAAATATTTCACATATTTCTTGTAATAGAGCCCTGAGAAGCCATCTGGTCCAGGTGCCTTTGAAGGCTTAAGTTCTTTAATAGCCTGGGATACCTCTTCCAATGTGAAGTCAGCGCCCAGGGCCTGTCGGTCGCACTCTGTCAATCTACCCAGGTTCGAGTTAGCTAAGAAATCTCTTAAGGCTGTGCTCGTATATTGATTATGTGCCACTTTTTTCCCATCATATAGGGATCTATAGAATTCTCCAAATTCTTCTACTATTTTCTGTGGGTTGGCCGTAATAATATCAGATTTTAAGCGTATAGCTTGGATGTTAAACATAGATTGCCTGTTTTGTAGCGCTCGGGCTAGCATCGTATCCGGTCGATTGGCCTTTTCATAAAACTTCCTCTTGGACCAACTCAGTGAATTATCGGCTTTGGAGGTTAATAGCATATTCAATTCTATCTTAGTGTCATTGATTGCCTGCAGTAATTGTATATCAGGGTTATGTTTGTGTTTGGATGTTAGGGTGTGTAGTTTGGATTGTAGAGCAGTGATCTTGGCCTCTCTTTCCCTTTTCCGCTTGGCTGTGATGCTAATAATGACACCACGTAGCGTAGCTTTGTGAGCCTCCCACAGTACCGCGTGAGATTCAACAGAGCCCGTGTTGATACGGAAGAACTGCTCTATTTCGTTCCCGATCATTGCGCAGGTTTCGGGTATCTTAAGGACTGCCTCGTTAAGTTTCCAGTTCGCCCCCGGCCGGCTGAGCCGGATATCCTTGCACCTTAGCTCGATTGGTGCATGGTCCGACCATGAAATATCATGGATCGCCGTATGGGAGACCATCGGAACCATTCGACATGAAATAAGGAAGTAATCGATTCTGCTGTATGTGTGGTGCGGGTGGGAGAAGAATGTGTAGTCCCTGTCCAATGGGTGCATCTCCCGCCATATATCTGCCAAGTGGTTGTTTTTGCAACCCTGGAGCAGAGATGCCCTTGTTTTCTTATTATCTGACCCCCCTCTTCCTGATCTATCTAGGCCCGGATGCAATGTCGTATTGAAGTCTCCCGCCAGTATAACGCATCCCTTTGCTATCGACTGTAGGGTTTGGAAGAATTTACTGAAGAACGTTGCATCTTGTATGCATGGGGCATAAATGGTGGCCACTGTAATCCATTGTTCGTGTATTGTTCCTACTAGTATGAGGAATCTACCGTCTCTATCTTTTTTAACTGACTGGGCCACAAATGGTGTGTTATTGTTGAAAAGGATGGCTACTCCTCGTTTCTTCACTGGGGCTGAGGATGTGTAGAAATGGGAAAAACCCTTATCTAGGAATTTGGGTGTGTTTGTGCTGCTAAAGTGTGTTTCTTGCAATAATAATATGTCTGCCTTTTTCCATTTGTAGTCAGAAAAGGCTATCCGTCTTTTAATCTGGCTATTAAAGCCTTTGACATTGTGTGAGAGTATTGTCAATGCCATATTGTATATCTTGACCATTGTTTCGCTATGATATATATGTACTCACCCATCCTGGTGTGTCTAGGGGTTTGCAGATGTGTGTCTGAATCCATGTTGCCTCTAAAGGAATTCTTACCTCGTCCGGGGGTGTTCTCTCGTCTCCTGGGGGGTGGGAGGGGATGGGAAGGAGGGGGAGGGGAGGTCAGGTTTACTGAACAAGGAGAGTTACATGGGGAGCAAAATAAAAAAAACAAATTAAAACAGAGAAAAATAAGAATACAATGTAAGAAATCAAATAGAGCAAGAGCTCGCCTCGGGAGCCCCCGAGTTCGGCTCTTGTGCCCAGAGGGTAGGTCAGTTAATTCCCTAGGAACATGGGGTCCAATCCCCTTAGTAGGGACTGACCTCCCTGGGACTTGAGTACAGCTCCAGAATGTTGGGAGCTGCACCATAGTACGCATGTCCGGCGCAAGTGGGAGCCCCCACCGGCCCGGCGTAGAATACAACTCTAGTTTAATCTGCATGTATAACATGTTTTTGTAGCATATGTCGCTAAAGGTAACTTCTATTTACACACTAATTTCCCCTGCACCTTAGTGCTATAACCTAAACATAGACATAAACACTAACACTCCTAAATATAATAATAGCAGTGGTTTTAACAGTGTTAACAATATTAACTACTGCTGCGGCACAGTTTATTCGAGCATTTGCCCGTTCTGTGCCGCAGCAGTAGCCTGGCGCGCGCCCGAGTGTGATGGGCGCACGCCGAAGCAGCGGAAGAGCGCCCTCCGATCGGGGCGCTCTCCCTACCGCTGCCGGGTCCGCCGGGTCCCCCGGAACCCCCTGCCGCTGTCCCGCGATCGCGGGACACCAGGGCTCCCTCGGGGAGCCCCTGGACACGCGTGCAGGGGGCGCACGCTCCCGATGACGCGTGACCGCGCGTCTATGACGCGCGGCACGCCGAGGGGCGGCCACTAGCAAGCCGGGAGATTTCCCGGCTTGCGGTACCGACCACACTTCAATAAAGTGTGTCGGTAGTGTATAATAAAACTGGACGTACCCACTCGCCTCTGTGAGCCCATCTTGTCCTAACGTGTATTGCTTCTATCCAGCCCATTATGTCTTATCTGTATCCTGCTTTCTCTGCTCTCCCTCCCCCCATCCCCCTCCTCTCATCCTCCTCTTTCTCGTCTCTACATCCTCTTTCTTGCTCTACGTCCCCCACTCTCTTCGTTCTACTCTCTTCACATTACCTGAGTCTCCCCCTCTATCTCTTACCTCGCCCCTCTCACCTTGTTCTCCCCCTCTCATTCCCCCTCTTTCTCTCTCCTCAATCCCCCCTTTCTCCCCCCTTAGTATCCCTCTCCTTTCTCTTACTCCTTGATCTCCTACTGCTCCGCCTTTTCTCTCTCACTCCTTTCTCCCTTCTTGCCCTCATTCCTCCCCCCCCTTACTCCCCTCTCCCCCCCCCTCCCCTTACTTCCCTCTCCACCCCCTTTCTCCCCTCTCCCCCCCCTACTCCCCTCTCCCCCCCCCCTTACTCCCCTCTCCCCCCCTTTACTCCCCTCTCCCCCCCCTTACTCCCCTCTTCCCTCCCCCTCCCCCCTCCCGTCATGTCCCAGGATCCGAACAGACTTTAATAACATCTTTAAGTCAATAGTTGTATATTATAGAATGTACTGTATGTGGGACTCGTCTGCAATAGGGGGGGACTCTTCCTCTCCCTTGTCTATGTGGGGTCAACTGCAGCATAGGGGAACTCCTGAGCAGTCATCGTTCATCCCGGGCAGGCACCGCCCTGGACGGCTATGGTGGGGGCCTGATTGCTGGCTGCTGACTGCTTCCTGATCCGTGTTTTGCCGTGTTCTCGCAATGGTGTGACGTCATCTGGTATTGCCTCTCCGCAAAGGCGCGAACTCCGGCAGAGTTCCCGCCACTCTCAGGGGGGAAGGAGCCGAAGAAGATGGCCGCTCCGCCAAAGCTGCAGACGGACCAACTCCGGGGATCTTCGCTGTCACAGCCGAAATAGGTAAGTCTTTGGCCTGAGGGAGAGCAGAGAAGCATGGAAATGTCTATGGACTTCAGCTCAGTGGATATTTTTCGTAGATGGCAGGGTATTTCATGCAGAATCCCTGCTAGAACCCGACGCCACTGGGGAAGTTTCTGCAGCTCCCGCACGGTCACCAATGGGCACGATGGGCACGGGGACAGGCGTGGGGCGTGGAGCCTTTTGCGGGGGACTTGAGGGCATCTCCTTGGCCCCCACTTTAGTCAGGAACCCTGCACCTTCCTCCGGTGACCTCAGTGTGTGGGCACGCCATTCCGGATCACCATGATGGCACAGGGGAATAGCCACCTATAGCGGATGCTGTGATCCCGCAGTGTTTTTGTAATGTGGGCGAAGGACCGTCTCCGCAAAAGGGTGGCAGGGGCCAGGTCCTGATATATCTGGAAGGTGATATTATCAAATTCCAGCGTTTTAGAGTCTCTGGCTATCCTGCATATTTCTTCTTTTAATCGGTAATGGTGTAGGTGGATCACAATGTCCCTGGGGGGGTCTCCTTTCTGCGGTCTCCCCCTGAGAGCCCTATGGCATCTGTCTATTGCCAGCTCTTTGTCAGATTTTTCAGGGAATAAGTGCTCCAGCCATTTTAATATGAATTCTTCTGGGTCAGTGACCTCCTCTGGGACCCCCCTTACGCGAATGTTGCTGCGTCTATCGCGGTTTTCTGTGTCTTCAGCCTTCTCTTCTAAGGCTCTGACCTTCTCCCGTAGGTTAGTTACTTCATTTTGTGTGAGGGTTAGGGCAGCTGATGTATCTTCAGACTTATTTTCAATGGAGGCAGTGCGTTCCCCTAATGAGTCTAAATCCTTCCTCATTGCCCATAGTTCGGAACGGAAGAACTGCTGCATCTGGGAGCAGAAAGCTTTGAGATCCTTCCGTCGGACCATCTCCTCATCCCCTGCCTCATCAGTGAAGGGGTCCGTGTCTGACTCCATGTTGGTAGGCCGCCTTGGGCTCGTGGGTTTATCTGGTGGGGGGTCTGTCTTCTTTCTGAAGTAAGTGGACACAGGCTGGCTTTTATTGCGGGATGCACGGCCTGATGCCATCTCTGAGTGTTCTGGGGGAGAATGCTGTGTTTGAAAGTAGCGGGGTTGAGCTGCTGCTGCGGATTAATTATTTATTAGCGCCGGTGGAAGTGGAGCTCTGAATTCAAGCGTCCATTCTTCCCGCCGCCGCGCATGCGCCTCCGATATTTTTTATACTTATTGATACTTTTTGATACATTGAATACTGAAAAAGGTAATTCATAAATGCATTGTTAATGAGGTGTTCCTTTTTCTATGGTTATCTTTTTGCTTAAGCTTACACTCCTCTTAGAGCACCGTCTGATATTAGATTTATTGAATAACTTATTTAATAAATTATTAGTATTCATCTAGTACACATTTTCTTTTTTTAGTGACTTGTCACTAAATGTTAACACCTGTAAGGACGGTTTTGCAGGTTCCAGGGGCTCTCATATTGTAGAAGGGATTTTCTGAAAGAAACCCATACCACCCCAGAGACTGACGCCAACTAGCATCTGGGATGACTAGACAGCGTCTTTTCAACCACTTCACTGTGTCATCTTTTGGGTTTGTGACACTGTTCCCAGAGTCCATTCAGTAAGAGCTACAACTTGCCAAAGCTGTTGTCCCCGCTCGTCTATTACACCTCTGGGTTTGGCATGAGGACTCCACAGTCAATCTCTTGAACGTGCATGCTCAGGCCATGCATCAACAAGAATGCAGTTCTTCACCAGACTGTACGACTATGTAGAGATGATCGATACTGACAAGTGGTTATTATTTGGTGTTTTTTTCAACCATGCATATATTCCTCTCCAAACACACCTTTAAAAATGTGCAGAGATACCTCTACAGAGATTTTGTTTTGTGATTTTTCTTTTCTCAAACCACGGATGAACTTTAATTCTTTCCAGCTTCTTTCCAGAGGCCCACCGGCGTATCCCTGTGTCTAGTACCTTTCCCTGCGTTTTTCTTAGAAGAGACATTCTTTTCCTATATCCATCTATCTTTGATCAAAGAAGAATACACCTAATTTTATCAGAGCAAGCGGGAGCATTGCTCACCCCCTGGATATCCGTCTGGGCAAGAGATGGCAGCCAGACCTTTTGGAAATTTGGGCCAGTGTCATTAACTAAATTTGTTAACTTTTCCATCTGGAAAACAAACCAAATTCTATCCTGAATCTTGTCAATGGATGGAATGGTATTTTGTTTCCACAACGCTGTGATCTCGCACGTCGTGGCTGTTGCAAAATGAGCAACTAATTTGTTTTCCACTCTGGCTAGTTCTTGCGCTGGTTTGTTCAACAATAAAAAAGCCAGAGGTCCTTCTGAATTTCAAAGCCCAAAATCCTCTGTAGCCAATTTTGAATTTGCTCCCATAGTGGGGCTATTCGATGGAAGGACCACAGCATGTGTAACAAGTCCGCTGGCTCTCCACATTGCTTTGGACACAAGGGGAGTAACCCGGGACACATTTTGCTGGTTTTACTGGGGTGAGGTACCACCTCATTAGTACCTTATATGCGTTCTCCTTCAATGTCATGTATATGGAACTCTTGTCGCTGCATTAAATATCTCGCTCCATTCCTTGTCCTCTAATGTCGTGTCCAGGTCCGATTCCATTGGGACATAAAATGTAACTTCTTTGAGTAATCTTTACCCGAGCTGATCACTTCTCTGTACATTCTGGATGTTAGTCCCAGTGTGTCGTTGCCCAACACACAGCGCGTTTCAAAATTTATCAGCAGTAGACATGTAATGTGTTTAGTATAGAATGCCCAATTTGGAGGTACCTAAAAAAATCTGTGGTAGGGATTTTTTTTCTGATTTAATCTGATCTAATTTTTTGATGGTGATTCTACCATCCAAATCCTTTAATCTCCCAAACCCATGTTGTCGCCATATCCTGAAATTTTTACTATTCAGACCCTCAGCAAAATCAGGGTTGCCATATAGAGGATTCATAAGTGAATGCCTCGAAGTCAGTCAGCATCAAAATTTGGTAGCCTCCCAGATTGCGAGTGAATTGAACATTGAGGAAAGCGGTTTGTTTATTGCTTTAAGCCTAAAGTTGGGATACCAGATTAGGTTACGGAGTACCAGAGGGGTGCATAGTTCGCTCTCCAGTGCCACCCATCTCCGTATGCCTGGGTCTACATGCCACTGCACAATTTGACATAACTGAACTGCTTTGTAATACAAGAGCAAGCAAGGTACCGCCAGCCCACCTGCCGCCGTAGGTCTTTGCAGAATTTTCGCTTTCATGCGCGGTTTCTTGTTTTTCCAGATACATTTTGAGATTCGAGATTGCATGGACAAAATATCCGCAGTAACTACTGGAATCGGAAGGTCGGAAGGTCAGAAACAGATATAAGAGGTCGTGACAATGTCAGAATGATGTCATCTGCATTTAACACCACCGTTTGGGGTTAAAACTGTATTTGGATACCCTTTATATCTGGGTTGCTCCTAATTTGGGCAGACAGTGGCTCCATGCATAGGGCGAACCACAGGGGCGAGAGTGGGTAGCCCTGTCTCGTGCAACTCATAATTGTAAAAAGCTCTTGATGTCTGACTCTCGCTGCCGGCTTAGTATACAATGCTTTGGTTGCCCTTAGTATTCTCCCACCAAAAACAAAGGCCCCAAGCGTGGCATCTAGATATGGCCAATCTATCCTGTCAAAGGCTTTTTCTGCATCTAGGTTAAAAGCTGCAGTTCAGTCAATATCCTGCATGTGTGTTTTTTTTAATAAATCAGTTCTGTAGTAAGAAAAAATACTTTTAGCATTTTCTGTTTTTAAAAAAACAACTTTGAAAGACCAATTTTCTTGTATTCTATTTTAACAACCATTTGCTAAGGCACTGCCCCTTCATGTCATGTCACAAGCCCTGGCACACCCCTTTGTCAGCCCTGCCCTCCCTCTAGCACATGTCAGTGCAGGATTGCTCATGAATATTCATGAGCTTCCACTGAGTGACAGAAGCAGAAGAAAAACATATGCCAGCTCTAATGATGTCACCAAATTTCGCTGATCAATACATGGAGAACGAATTGACCTGCAGCTATGCAGTTGTTTAGGTAAGTAGAGATTGCCCACATGAAACTATTGAAGTAAAAAAAAAATTAAAAAATTAAAAAAAGACTGAACTGCAGCTTTAATACTAATTCCGGTATTTTATTGGCATTAATAAACTCCATTACGTCTATGATTCCCCTAGTATTGCCGGCCGCTTGTCTATCTCTAATAAATCCAACTTCATCCAGGTGAATCAACCTAGACAGGATAGAACTCAATCTGTTGGTCAATAGTCTTGAGTAATTCTCTTATCTGAATTTATTAATGATATCAGCTTTGACAATTCATGGGGTTTTTACCCTGCTTATGAATAAACAAGATGGATGTCTTGGAGCCCCTAGTAGGATTGAATTGAACATCCTTTGCATGTAAGGGGCTAGGATCCTACTGAACTTTTTATAGTAAAGTTTGGAGAACACGTGTGGTCCTTTCGTTTTAGAAGATTTAAGATTTTTAATTACCATATAAATCTTCCAATGTGAAATCTTTTTGTAGGAACTCTCTCTCCACCCAATCCAACCTAGGGAAGGTTGACTAAGCCAAGAAGCTCTCAAACATTTTACTCGTGCATGCATTATTTATCACCCTGTCCCCATTGTAAAGCTTTTCATAATATGTTTTAAACTCTTCCAATTGCATTTTTTTTTGTTTCAATTTTTTTTATTGTTTTTCACATATGATATCACATTATACATTTCTGACTCTTCAGGAAAGAGTGGTATACATATATGCTTGTAGTCACATAAGATCACAGAACAAATAACATTTATCTTAATACAACTTATATGTCCATATTAACTGTATGGTTCCCCATACGCTTGTGGATTGACTGAGGGTGACTTCTGATATATATCTATGAGTTTGCCCACTCTTGGGGTTCGTCAATTTTGTATTAAAGGATAGATTAAGAGAAAAGAATAGAAAGAGAGAGGGGGAGGGGGGGGTTGGAGGGGCAGGCAAGATTGAGATTGTAGACCAACAGTGTTCCTGCTTCTGTTCTATTAGCCACCAAGTTCCTTTTTATTTTTGTTTTTCCCAAACCTGGATTTAAATTAGCATGGGAACCATAGGTCCCAAACTTTGTGGAATTTCTCCACTTTTTGAGAGAGCTGGGCCGAGAGAAGTTCCATTATTCTGACTTCTTTCCAACTTTTGTTTACCGTTTGTTTGGAGTGCGCATTGATGTTCTTCCAGGCCGCTGCTATTGAGCAGCATGCGGCCGTGAGAATAAATCTAATCAGTTTGCCCACTGGGGAGGGGACCTCCTCAATAGGTTTTCCTAGTAGATATGTCACCGGGTCCAAAGGGATTCTAAACTCCGTGGTTTCCTGCAGCATATTTTGGATATGTGTCCAAAATCGTTGTATTTTTGGGCAGAACCACCATATATGTGCCATATCTCCTCTCAGGCCACACCCTCTCCAGCAGAGATCTGGTGTGCCTGGGAAGATCTGGCTCAGCCTACTCGGGGTTAGGTACCACTGGAATAAAATTTTATATATATTTTCTTTCGTGGTCGTGCAGATTGATGTTTTAGCTGCCGATTCCCAGATGTTCTCCCAGTCTTCCCTATCTATTTCTATCCCGAGATCTTCAGCCCATTTCAACATATAGTTATGATTTTGTGGAGTGGATGACGAAGTCAGTCCCGTGTATATCCTCGAGATCAGGCCCTTCTGGTGCACCCCTACTGTGCATAGTCTTTCAAATTTTGTTAAATTCGGAAAGCTCTTGTTCTGCGATACTGATTGCAGAAAGTGCTTAATCTGTAGGAAGCCGAAAATTGGAATATCTCGTGCTTGGTATTTTGTTTGCACCACTTGGAATGTCATTGGTTTGCCTCCGATCACCAGATCTTCTAATCTTACAATATTGAGCTCCCTTAGTTTCTTAAAGGAGTTTTTTATGCACCCTGGGGGAAACTCAGGGTTATTATATATAGGAGTTAACAATGAGGGATTCGAATTGAGTACGTATTTCTTTTTGTTTTTGGACCAGATCTCCCACGTACACCTCATCGGTCCCAACTCAAACCTTCCAGTAGGTCCCTCACTCCCCGCCC
The DNA here is from genome assembly GCF_040206685.1 of Ascaphus truei. Taxonomy (NCBI): domain Eukaryota; kingdom Metazoa; phylum Chordata; class Amphibia; order Anura; family Ascaphidae; genus Ascaphus; species Ascaphus truei. Next base: position 216,393,980 of record NC_134487.1, read on the forward strand.
CACCCCAGAGGGTCGATGTCAGGGAGCGAGGGGACACAACGACCGACTCCATCTGCAACCAGCTTGCGGATGAGGGGTCGTTATTCCATGACACCACTTGTTTCAACTGGGATGCTTGATAATATTTGGTTATATCAGGTACCCCCATGCCCCCTCCCTCCTTGGACGCCAGCATTACTGATCTCGCCACTCTTGGCCTTTTATTTTTCCACACAAATTGGAACACTCTGTTTTGGATGTTTTTAAGTTCCGTCAACAGGACTTTTTCCGGGATTGTTTGGAATAGGTACAGTAATCTTGTGACTACATTCATTTTTACTGTAGCTATCCTACCTATCCAGGAGATCTGTAGATCGTTCCAGCGCTGTAGGTATTTTTTTATTTTTTCAAACAGCGGAGGGTAGTTACTCTTATAGAGATCCCGGAATGATTTTGTCATTTTGATTCCTAGGTATTTAATATTATTGGCAGCCCATTTGTATTTAAATTTAGATTGTAATATTGCCATCTCTGTGGTTGGTAAGTTTAAGTTTAGTACTTCAGATTTGTCGTTATTAATTTTGTACCCGGATATTTCGCCAAATTGATTTAATTGTAGCTGGAGGTTGGGCAAGGATATCAATGGGTTTGCTATAGATAATATAATGTCATCTGCAAAGAGAGATATCTTATAGTTTATCTCCCCTATCTTGATACCTTGGATATTTTGATCCTCCCTAATTGTGGATGCCAGTGGCTCAATTGTTAATGCAAAGAGGAGCGGGGACAGGGGGCAGCCTTGTCTGGTGCCATTTTGGATTATAATAGGAGTCGAGTCCCCTCCCGGAAGTTTGACATAGGCAGTGGGCGACCTATACAGGGCTCTAACGCCCTCTAGGTATGGTCCCGAGAATCCGAACTTTAACAATGTTTTATCTAAAAAAGCACACTTGATTCTATCAAACGCTTTTTCCGCGTCTAAGCTTAATAGAATCGCCTTTGTATCGGTCAGGTGTACGCAGTCCACTATATTAATAACTTTTTGTGTGTTATCAGAGGCCTGTCTGTTCTGAATGAAGCCCACCTGATCTATATGAATGAGTCTTGGGAGGATCGGAGACAACCTGTTCGCTAAAATGTTACTATATATTTTCAAGTCTGTATTCAACAACGAAATGGGCCTATAGCTTCCACATTGGAGAGGGTCCCGTCCCTCCTTATGGATAATGGCTAAGTTGGCCATGGACATCGAGGCCGGAATGGGCCTCCCCTCCAGAAAAGAATTGAATGTCTCGAGAACATACGGGGAGAGCACTTCTTTACATTTTTTGTAGTACAGGTTGGAAAAAACGTCCGGGCCTGGGGTTTTATTTGTTTTTAATGAGTTTATAGCCTCTATCAGTCCTTCTTAGAGATGCTTTTGTTTAGTATTTGGGATTCCTCCTCCATTAGGCTTGGCAGTTTACAGTTATTTAAATACTCTGTTATTGTCTCGGACCCTCTACTACCCCCAAGGTTAGGTTGGAGATTATATAATTTCGTGTAGAAATTTGAAAATTCCTTAGCTATCTCTTTTTCATTATACTTAGTTGGTGTCAGGAATCCACTCCTGGGTTTGGCTGGAGCCCATCCATCCGGAGCTTTGCAGGTTCCAGACAAACTATTCCCTGCTTCTGCAATCACCTGCCTCCTGCTGCCTCCTGTGCAGCTCTGGCCTGATTGGCCTCCTGTGCTATTTAGTGCCTGCCCCGCCCTCAGGAAGTGGCTGGACATAGACTTTGCAATTCAAGTAACTGTGCTTGTCACAGACTCTGTGTTTGGCCTGCTGGGCTCCTTGTGCCTTGTATCCTGCTTTCAGTCCCTGGCATCCCAAGGCCTTCTTGCATAGCAGCCCCGATGCTGCTTTCCTTGTTCCTGGCAGACTTCGCCTTCGCCTCGCTGTAGCGGCTACGCTGGTTTCCCCAGCATTTCCTGTGGCGTGTCTGCACCTCTGGTTCCTGCTTCCTCCAAGTGGAGTGTACTCCTGGCCTTTTCCTGATGCACTGCAGCACCTTCGCTGAAGCATCTCCGCTGCAGTGGCTTTGCTCAAGGTTCTAGCCTCCTGTGCTGAAGTACCTTCACCCAAGATTTCCTGTTGATGACCTCGGCTTGTTTCCTCAACCACCGCTACTGTGCCGCCTGCCTTGACCACTGCCTGGATAACGTTAACCCTACTTTCTCCAATCCTGACCTGGCTATGTCTGATTATGGAATCCGCACTCTGGACCTGACTTTGTGGCTTAAGGTCGGTGTTTATGCATCCCCACCTCAGCCCCGCTGTCCGGTACCAGTTTGTGGCAAGCACATATGTTACAGTATGTCCAGCCCCACAAACTCGGACCCCGCTGAGGTGGGGTTAGGCCGGTTCCCCTCTGAAAACCGGTCCCAGTCTGTAAACCAGCCCCTGTCTAAAGATTAGCATATGTTTGAGAGACTGCCTCCGCCTGAAACCCAGTCCCTGTTTATTGGCCTAACCCCGTCTGAGAAACAGCTCCATAAAGAACTCCTGATTAAGGCCCAGAGCCTTAGAGAGCTAAAACAGACTATGGGCCTCATGCAGTAAGCGTTGATAAGGTATTTTTCGGCATTTTATAGCCAAAATTGGGTTTGAGATTCAGTAAGCGCCGATAAGTGCTTGATTTCGCCAGGTTTCGGAGCCGATAATTTTGTTATGGCCAGCCGGCTGTCGATAAGCCTGTTTTCGCCACTGATCGCCACTTTTTTAAATCGGCTGGATTCAATAAAAAAAATCAGCTTATCGGGGCTGATCGGCACTACGAAATTGAGATGTTATGGCCAATTTCTCCCGCCAACTAAAGTTGGCAGGTTGGAGGGGAGAACGATCGCTAAGGCTGCCGGAACGGCACTTAGGAAAAAAAAATCTTCTGTACATCAATGGAGTCAATGGAGCGGGGACGTATAACAGTATAGTACTGTTTACGTTTCATTGCTCACAATACAAACGTCATTTGCATTACAGTGTGGGGGGCATTCCCTGCATTGTGTCACAGCTGACGTGTATTATTTGCATAACATTCTACTTGTACATGTTGTCAGCATTTGCGGGTCACATTACTCATCATGTGATGATGTGTCAAGGGAAAATACTATACTCAACTCTTAAAGGAGAACCTCACATCATATCACACATTTTACTGAACTGAGCGACAATTATTTACATGATGTTACACATGTCACACATGTCACACATACACCGTATATACATCTTCCTTTACATTACACAATGCTTGTAATGTGTCACGCATCTTTAAACGTTCATGTACATCTGTCTTCTCATGTTTACATCTAGTTTTGGGTCCTCTGTATTTTCATGACGTCACTTATTGGACGCTCAATCACATTGCATGTTTACATTGTAACCGTAGCATTACAAGCACTTCAACCTAACTTATACACACATGTACAGTAATTCATCATTGGGACACCTTGTAAACTCATTCTATAGCAACTATCCTCATTACAGAAATGCATGCATATGCACACGACTATTCATTGTTGTCAACATGTCACAATAACATGGCTAATTACACATGTTACACCAAACTTTTCCCACGTCAATCTCAGCCTTTTTGTCTAATTACTGTACATGACTGACTGTTGCGTTCACAAGTGTTACATGCATTGCACATTACACTATTTATTTTCAACCAATCTTTGTACAAAGTTTCACGTCACATCATTGGCAAATATCATCATTCCCTGCAGAATACACACAACAAATACTTCTAAGAACAACTGCACACAGCTTGCCACAGAAGTACTTTATTATGTTAATGTAACACCTTGCATTTTACTATGTCACCTGACATCATCACATACCTATTTAAAGGACGCCCATTACCTGCTCATTCACAGCTACTCATTTCAAAATGTTGAGATTGTTTAGGAGACGGAGGAACATTCTTTTCTATGACATGCTTGATGATCAAGAGAATGATATAGGGCAAGGGAGGGACAGACCGAGGGACAGTGACAGGGACAGTCACGCGGATACGACAGGGACAGGGAGAGGGACAGGCCGAGGGACAGGTAGAGGGACAGGAGATCAGAGGAGAAGACAGAGGAGACAAGTTGTGCCTCGTCCGCGTGTGTACAGGGAGAGAACCGTGTTAGATGGGATGAGTGAGGAGGAGATAGTAAGTCGCTATCGTTTGAGTTCAGCAGCAATCTTATCTCTTTATGAGGAGACAAGGGGAGATTTAGATTTTTTCACAGCCAGAGGTCGTGCAGTCCCTGGGCTTGTTAAAATGCTGTGCTCATTACATTATCTTGCTTCCGCGTCATACCAGACAACTGTGGGCATAGTGGGCGGGGTCTCGCAATCTACATTCTCGCGGGCCTTTACCCAGTTTCTCTATGCACTCAATAGACGCGCTAGGAATTATATTCATTTTCCTACAGAGGCAACAGAGTGGCTGGAAGTCAGGACTGGCTTTTATAATATAGCAGGGATACCATGTGTGCTGGGTGCAATCGATTGCACACATGTTGCTTTGATTGCACCTAGTCAGAGTGAGCATGTGTACCGCAATCGGAAGCACTACCATTCACTCAATGTACAGGTGGTATGTGATGCCACGATGAGGATAATGCATGTGGTACCCAAATTCCCTGGTTCCAGTCACGATTCCTCTATCCTGAGGAACTCTTCAGTCTTCCATGCGTTCGAAGAGGGACATTTTGAACATGGTTGGCTGCTGGGTAAGTACAGATTTACATGTTCTAACACAAAACACATTTTTATGTAGGAATGTTGGCATTGTACAATTTGATCACTAATGTCAGCTTATGTGTGCTCCATTCATTATAGGTGACTCAGGATACGGAATTAGGCCATGGCTCTTGACTCCGGTGCTAAACCCTCAAACTGAAGCAGAGGAGAGGTACAATGCAGCCCATATATCTACAAGATCTGTTATAGAGAGGACATTTGGCCTACTCAAGACCAGATTTAGGTGTCTGGACAGAACTGGTGGGGCTCTTCTATACAAGCCTCAAAAAGTGTCTGATATTATCCTTGCCTGTTGCATTTTGCACAATGTTGCACTCAGGCACAATGTACAATCAGACCTAGCTGAGCCTTTGGTAGACGAGCATCCCACCCATGTAGCTGCTGAAAATGAACAAACAGCCAGTGGTGGCCAGACACGCCAGAATCTCATCAATTCATTTTTTTCTTGTAAGTAAAAACATATATGTTCCAAGTTCTACTTTTATAGTTAAATTATGTTATATTAACAATAATGTTTTTTTATATAACCTTCTGTTAGGACACAGATGAATATGGGTTGCACACCTTTCTTTTCTCTGCTGTGTGCACAAAGGGATGTGGCACCGGTATGTTATTGTTGCACAGGTTATATAATCCCTCTTCAATAGTACTTTAGTTGTGTGTATGTGAATACAACTGGGGTAACAAAGCACTAATATTTTAGCATTGTGTTGTTCCTTATGCTAAGACAATACACATATTATGCCCATACTCATTCATGCTTCTAGTATGCTTACATACAATGTTATTGGTGCAGTGTAACATGTACATCCATATGATGTGTACACCAGGCTGATTTACATTTTGAATGTCATTAAATATACTTGGTGTTGCACATTTAACACCAAATACACACTTTGCTGTGTTGTTTACGGTACTGAAGATGGCATGTCAATGTTTGCAATTTATATATTGTTCCTTTGCATTATAGGTATATCTCCAGTATGACTGATCATGGTATGTATATTTGCTGACATCTCTCATAAGATGTGCCTACCTCAATCTTCCTATAATTATTTGAAGTAAAAACCCAACATATTGGTTTAAAGACAAATGTAACATACATGTACTTTCTGTATCATGTACATGCATTTAGCTACTATTGAGGTTTCATGTGCATTGTATTAGAAAATGATTACTCCCATTTCATCACATTTTATGTATGTTCCCTTATAAATTCCATTAATGTAATATAGAGGTGTTTGGAGTAAAGGGGATAACTGTACTTATTTGTTTACTTACGGGAGCTCATTCATCACGGATGCAATTGACTGATCATAACACTCCATGCATGAATGCCTGTAATCACAACAATGCGTACTACATCTTATATTTACAAATGTAGGTGTTTATTAATGCTAGGAATTAATAGTCAACATTAATTTAAATTTGTGACATGTGTATGTATAAGTCACACGTGTGTGGATGTGTCCTACATGTACCAAGTGTAAAACTGTTAACAGAAAACACAATTTTGTCGCAAATGTTACTGTCATTTAGCATTTCTAATTTCCCAATATGACAATGTTGGTAATATTTTTGGAATGTCAATCACGTCACTTCATCATTATCATGATGATAATTATCAAGTATTCTCACAATTGTAACGTCAATCACGTGCACATTAGCATAGACACACTTTTAAGACAACTGTTTGTGTCTGTATCAATTTGTGTAGGATCCATGTATAACACCGACAAATGATAACAGCAGCTTTATTATGGTAGCTTATATCATCATATTGACTATACTATTTATTTTTAGAACGTTTAATAAACACAGTAAACTATAGTTAGTTAGGTTAATGAAATATACACAGAAACGTAATTCATTACATGATGTTGATGTCATATTCAGAACATCATGCATTGTAGGGGACCACAACATCTGGGCAATAACATTATTTGCTACAGTCCCAAACCATTTTATCAACATAACCATGTAACAAGAGATTTTTAACAATAAATGGCTAGTTGGTTGTAAGTGTCCTTTACATTGGGAGAAGGAGTGGCTCAGTGAGTAAAGACACACACTGGCACTGAGAGTTTGAAGCAGGGAGTCTGGTTCAATTCCCGGTGTCGGCTCCTTGTGACCTTGGGCAAGTCACTTTATCTCCCTGTGCCTCAGGCGGCAAAAATTAAATTGTAAGTTCCACGGGCCAGGGACCTCAGCCTGAAAAATGTGTCTGTAAAGCGCTGCGTACAACTAGCAGCGCTATACATGAACATGCTCATATTATAATTATTATTATTGTTACATAGTTTCGACAGTCATACGTTCCATTACACAATAGAATACACAAATGTGTTAGCAGAGTGTTATATATAAAACACACCATGCCATAAAATGCTAGTAGTAATTAAAGAACACTCAAGAAAAATTCATGAGGCACTCTTTTGCAACATCATTATGTTAATTAAGTGCTTATGCAATATACACTACCGACACACTTTATTGAAGTGTGGTCGGTACCGCAAGCCGGGAAATCTCCCGGCTTGCTTGTGGCCGCCCCTCGGCGTGCCGCGCGTCATAGACGCGCGGTCACGCGTCATCGGGAGCGTGCGCCCCCTGCACGCGTGTCCAGGGGCTCCCCGAGGGAGCCCTGGTGTCCCGCGATCGCGGGACAGCGGCAGGGGGTTCCGGGGGACCCGGCGGACCCGGCAGCGGTAGGGAGAGCACCCCGATCGGAGGGCGCTCTTCCGCTGCTTCGGCGCGCGCCCGTCACACTCGGGCGCACGCCAGGCTACTGCTGCGGCACAGAACGGGCAAATGCTCGAATAAACTGTGCCGCAGCAGTAGGCATAAGGGTATCACATTTTTAATTGTTTGTTAATAAGCGCTGCAAGCAATATAAAATTAGTTCCATATGTAGTATAGTAGTCGGTGCCTCCTCCTCACAATCATCTCATATAAAGGTAGACTCTTCTGAAATCATACATTGATCCGATTGTATCTTACCCGACATCTCTGAAATACAGCAAACACATGATGGTCAAAGATGGCACCTTACTATATATGTATCCGTGACAACGCGTTACACAGCTCTATATGATTGTGTACATACACACGTCACTCACTTATATGTTAGAAGTACAAGTGTACATCAGTACAGCACCGACAAAGTTTATTGCAGCAAATGCCGCCGGTTCACTGGGATTTACTCCGGCTGGTGCTGAGGAAAGTCAGCACATCAGCCGCATCCAGCCGCGTCCCCTCCGTTCCCCCCCCCCCCCTCCAATCCGCGCACAATTTAAACATCTTCCCGACCCTCTAGCTGCGCCTGCTGTGCCCCTCTGCTTCCCCGCTCCCCCGCTTACCTCACTTCAAACCTTCAGGGGAGTCGGGGAAGCTGGGGAAGCCGGGGAAGCCGGGGAAGCCGGGCGCTCGCTTGACTGTGACGTCACCGACGTCACGCGAACGAGCCGCTTCCCAACGCTTCTCCACGCTGCCGCCACGCATCCTGCGGAGCGGCATTTGCTCGAATAAACTTTGTCGCTACTGTATGTAATGTTTCTTTAAATTTGTAGCAGGCATAACTATGTATATGATGTGAACGTTGCCTGTATACTGAAAAATGTGCGCGCACATCTTAGTGTGCGCACGCACTTCACGCTTGGCTCCACTAACTGTTAGCGCATGCGCAAAACAAAGCGTACGTTGTGCGTTCAATACATGTTGAAAATACCAGTAAACATAAAATCTTTATTTCAAATACAATGAAGACGAAACTACATTCGTTCTAAACGAGTACATCTGTATTCTTTTTAAACAGACGTGTTTGGACAGAAAGCACGGCCGATAACACAATGCGCAAATGCAATACGTGTGACGTCATGTTAAGCCAGCGTGAAACGCACGCTAACACTCCTCCCACTCAATTAACATTCGGCTAACGCCCAGTTGACGCCTACAAACACTGAGCCGCACGCATGACACACTGCAGTTACCGTTACTATAACAAAACATGACAGCCAATAGGCTTTGAGGTGCGCACGTCGCTTGGGGGCGGGACTTACATCCGTAATCCTTTTTAAGGACGCCTTGGCCCATGACAAGGGTCCCACGTCATACGTGGTGGACCCGGTATTAAATGTTGTAGATGTTGCATGATAACAAAACAGGTATGTGTTAGAGTTATGTTAAAATGTTGCTAATATGTTTAAAGGGATAGGAAAGTACGTATATTTATTCCGTCAGCAATGTGTACTACTCTTTCAGGTTATACTATATTGTATTAGGAAACAATTTATTTGTGATCGCTACATGTTATGCAGTCTGCAATGTTACGCTGTATACACGCATTGAAAGTGAAAATGGTGGTTACAAAAAAAAAAAATTTAAACGCAGAGTCAACGCATAACGATTGTTATATTTACCATTCTTCTAGAATTAACTCTTCGTCTGCCTGCAACTGGTCGCTCCAGAAATGCAAGGCATTTTCATCCACGCTTGACCCAAACGCTGAATCCAGTATGACACACATCTCCTCCATGAAGCGCTCATAGGAATCGCCACTGCTTTCTTCAAACAATTGGTCCGGAGGTAGGTTCATTTCTTCGGGTACCCATTCCAATGCATTTTCTGCTGAAAGGCTTGCTACATAATCATAGTAGTTTTGTTCTTGTACAATGTGGGTTTCAGGAATGGAGGGTGCAGATATTGCAGCAGGTATCGTTTCACACGGAACAGTAGTAGCGGATCCATTGCTATTGGCATTAGGAATAAATATGCCTTTAAGCACAATATGTGTGCCCTCTTTCACGGTGAAATGTTTTTCCTTCGCAATCTTCCAGAAACCATACTTGTCTTCTAGCTTATCCTGCACACGTTCAAAACAGTCATTAGTTGATAAAGTGAATCTTACTGAGGAATTAAAATTGCGCGCATGCCCACGGTCTTGGTAATAAGGATATTTTGCTCGAATCAAATCATAGATTTGGCGTGTGCTCGCTTTGTGTCCGCAAGTTGATAAAATTGCTTCTGATACCATGTATTTATACCCTAACTGCGGATTCTGATTTTTAACGAATTCATCAGCCATTGCAGATTAGCACAAAAGATGTGTGCAGGTATCTGTCCTTTGCTCATAAAAATGAAACTGCTCAATGGCTAACAAATTTCTGTGTTTCCTTTTCAAGGTCAACAAAAGTATAAACTTTTACTCCTCATTTCAAACGCCAATTGGATCTGTAGTTTTAATTGGTTGAACATTTGTGGTTTCTGATAGCCGCTTGTGGGACAAACATGTATCCTTTTTTTTATCTCGTTTCTGAAAACATTCCTACACTTGTAATTAAGTAACATTGAGTTTTCTTGCAAAATAACAAAGAGCACTGTGTGAAAATAGTGCTTAGACAGCCATATCAGTAAATACACACACCTGCAAAATGAAATGTTTCTTTCCCGCATACATTTCTGTGTGTATTTGAAAGTCTGGTTAACTCCCTGTCTGCATGAGTTTAAATACGTGTGTATCTATATATATAAATATATCTCTCTGATAAATATATATATATAAAGTGTATATTGTACTATATGTATATTGTGTGTATATATATATATATATATATATATATATATATATATATATATATATATATATTGTGTGTATATATATATATATATATATATATATAGTGTGTGTGTGTGTGTATATATATATATGTGTGTGTGTGTGTGTGTGTGTGTGTGTGTGTGTGTGTGTGTGTGTGTGTGTGTGTGTGTGTGTGTGTGTGTGTGTGTGTGTGTGTGTGTGTGTGTGTGTGTGTGTGTGTGTGTGTGTGTGTGTGTGTGTGTGTGTGTGTGTGTGTGTGTGTGTGTGTGTGTCTGTGTGTGTCTGTATGTATATATATATATATATATAATATAATATAATATAATTCACTCATGTTTATCACCATTTAAATAGGTTTCATACAAGGCCTTCTTACTGCCATCAATATGTTGTGTGTACTCCTGCAATATAAAAAATAATAATAATACATTATATATATATATATATATATATATATATATATATATATATATATATATATATATATATATATATATATATATATATATATATATAATGTATTATTATTATTTTTTTATATTGCAGGAGTACACACAACATATTGATGGCAGTAAGAAGGCCTTGTATGAAACCTATTTAAATGGTGATAAACATGAGTGAATTAAGTAATAAACATTTGTTTGTGCCCAATACTGTTAGAGGCTCACACTTAGTATAGTTCTCAAACATTAGGCGTGTATTATTAAAATACTGTGTTTTCACAAGGAAGCATGAAGTGTATGTTTTTTGTAAATACATCTATACCAGTTTAGATAGTACTATATATACATACACACACACACACACACAGTGTGTGTGTGTGTGTGTGTGTGTGTGTGCATATATCCATACATACTACATATATATATTAGTATACATTCAGAGATGTTCTTGAAACAAGAACACATAAATGATTAAAGGACAACATTACAATGCCCAAGCAAGGCAAAGGTAAGTAATATTTTACACATAATCCTGCTGTACACGTACAAGAAAGATGTTTGCAGTTAAATAGGTGTTTTTTTAATTGCATGTGAATAATATGCACATGCAATGATTACATCAAGTAACACATCCAAATGCAATGTTTTGCTGCAAAGTCAATGGCAGCTTCTCTAAACTTAGCAACTGGCTCCTGGTGGACCATTACTGAACAGACGATTAATACATCAATATTTATAACACTATTCTTTAATTAGGACTGTTAACATTTCCAAAACTTCACGTGTACAAGAACATACTTGAAAGTTTGGAAACAACACAGTCTTCTGCATACATACAATATTAATTAGATAATCTGAAGTCAACAAAACAAGGCCAAAGACATATTTAGTGAATTATAACATTTATTTTTTTGTTCCTTTTGAGAGCGAGTAACAGGCCTGCATGTTGTCTCTTGAATTTTCCTTTTTCGTTTGGCAACAACTTTAGCCACAACAGAGCCACTTTGAGTGGCCTCTGGCACTTCACGGGCAGGGCTTGTGGCCAGTGACTCACCTACAGGGCTTTTGGGCAGTGACTCACCTACAGGGCTTTTGGGCAGTGACTGTTCACCGACAGGGCTTTTGGGCAGTGACTCACTTACAGGGCTTGTGGGTTGTGACTGTTCACGGACAGGGCTTGTGGCCAGTGACTCACCGACAGGGCTTGTGCCCACTGACACATGTGAGGAAGTTGGTAGACACTGCACAAGTGATGGTTGGTCTGTTTCATGTGTGTCTTTTTTTGTTTTTGACCAAAAACTGGTCAGTAGTAACTGCTTGTGCTGTTTTGTTTTTGTCGCCTCCTTTGTAGGTGTCAGCTGCTGATTTTGTACAGATGGCAGCGGTAGGATGTCGTCAGGAACCTGCACAGCAATGTCTGCTACTTGACCGGTAACATTCGGACCTGGTGAATGAAGATCAGAAGCATGTGGTGAAAACTGACCAGCATGTACAGATCCTGCCTGTGAGGTGTTCAAGTTGAATTGTGGTACATTAGTCATTCTCAAGTAATTTGCTTGGGTTTGCTGAACAACTAATGCTTCGAATGAGGTGTTGATTTTTTGCAACTGTTTAGGCACTTCAATGAAGACTCTGTGGAGATGTGCCAATTGTGATACTGTTTCTTCCTGCAGTGCAATCATCCTTTCCAGCACTGTCATCAGGTCAGAATGGCGACGATTTTCTGCTTCCACAATTTCTCCCTCAGAAGCTACAATTGCATCGTATGTGGTAGTTGCTGGACGATTTGGCGGTAAAACAGTTTCAATTGGAACCTCTTCATGGTCACTTGCTTGTATTTGTGTGTCTATGGCGGCATCATCATCATCATAATCCTCATCATCATGTTCTACAAATAAATGTACACATTATTAAATGGCATGTTAATCTCTGCTGTGTTACTATGTAATTATACTGTGTCATAAGTAACAACTAACATGTTTCCATACGTTTTATAACCTCACATTAAAAACTACCTTGACTTAAGAATAATGTTTGGACTCAGTATGAAATATGAGTGAATGAAAACTTGCTATAAACTCACAACTTCTACATGATAGTTAACATCACTAACACAATACATGTTGCCTTACACTTCATTTTCACTGACACTAAGTAATCCTATTTAAAGAACATGTGCAAAACAAATAATGAACATGACAACATAACATATAGAAGAGCACATATTATATGGCCACCAACTGATACACTCACCTTCTAGGTGTGTTGAGCTGGCTGACCCAGGTGAAGACACTTGTTCCGTCTCAGGTGACACATGTCCTCCAGGGGCAACTATATATAACAATAACATAAGTTTTACATTTACATGTGTAAATATTGAACAAACAGTTATTGTATGTTCTGTATTTATGAGTACCTAACAGCATCAGTTCCTTAACCCAAAATGTGTGTGTGAAAGTGAACATAAATAGTTGTAATAACAATGTACATGCCTGTGTACTTAGAAGTTTTGAGTTCCCTAACATACAACATACTATGTTTCTGCAGTAATGCGTGAGGATAAATAGATTACATTTGTACATAAAAATCATATGTTGTGTAGTGATATCAGTATCATAATGTACATAACTATCATGAGATGACCATTCACAATGGTTATCATGAAGGTGGTCATATTGCAAAAAGTTTTGTTTTTGGTAGAGGATATGTGTGGTACATTAATAGAAGATGTGGCACACCTGAATGTAGCTGTCACTCAACAAGACAACACATGCAGTGTGTGATAATGTGTCGTTGATAGTAGTTCAACTATAGATATGAGTGAACTAATGTGTGACGTACGCTTTGATAAGTAATGAGTTGTTGGGGCATTTAGTAGCTAAAGTTAAGCTTTCAAATGAGTGTGATTAACTTCAGTTGTGCTAGTCAGGTTGTAAGAACGGTATTCCCTTCCCCAAAAAGCCTAATCAGCCACACCTTTCAATTACTTCAAACAGGTGAAAATGGTGTGAACTAAGTTGACCAGAAAATGAGCCTGTAATTTGTGTGTGTGCTGAACCCCACACCCTCTGTTGAAGTGTATGCTGTGATGAGATATTAATTGCAGCTGCTTTAACACAATGGTAGAGGAGCTAAATAGTCGTCTGCAGTGTTTAAGTTATGAAAACAATGACATAACATATGATACGTGTGCCTCATTATGCTGTCTGTATATGACTTAAAGCAAAAATGGACCTTTTCATAAACAACTATAGATGTGTTAGTGCAAGTGATGTTTGTAGGCCGTTGCATGCAATATATTTGATGCATGCTTAAAATAGGCAGTAATGTCATGTTTGTAGGAGTAAAATAAATAAAATACACAATAATATTATACATATTTATGTTCTGTACCTGTAGCTAGTAATAATTTCTCATTAGCATGTGTTACACATGTGTACTACCCAGTTGTTCCCCATCTTCGCCCACCATCAATTGCTTCCACTGCAGCAATGCATTTTGGGAATTCACATGTAAATGAGCACGCAATGGCACGTGCTATATTAGTTACTGCTTTTAGTAGGACTACAACATATATGTCTATTTAGATATATATATATATACAGAATCAGACATATACATATATAGATGCAGGTATGCTTATATTGTGAAGACAGTATAAAAAGCAGTGTAAATATGCAAAATAACTGTAAGCAACGACACGCCTAGTACAGTAATATTTCTCACCTGGTGGAAATTGTGAGGGATAAATTCCAATATCACGGTCACCAGGCAAGCCTTCCACGACGACGGGAAGTAATTTTGCCCGAAGCAGCTCCTCCAATGGAGTTAATATCAGACGTTGTGGTGTCGGCCCACCTCCAGTGCCAGTAGCATGCATGCGTTGGTGTTGTATTTTCTTTTTCAATTTTGACCTAATATCATCAAATCTCTTGTGACAATTCCGCTTGTCCCTGACATGATTCCCACACGCATTGACACCAATGACTATTGTGTCCCACATTTCTTTTCTGCTTGATGAACTTGTCCGCCCTTGAAAAACATATAAAATATATGAGGTAAATTAATAATAATAGAATCACCAGTTTCCTACACTGCTAGCTGTTCCAAGAGATAGCAAACATGCTGTTTTAGGTGTAATATGTGAAGCACATGAGCATTCACTACTAAACCTATACATGTATGCAAGCTTGCATTCATATTGTATGCAGTTATGGCAAATTGACCGCCTGTGTTTAGTTGTCCTTGTAACGCATGATAAAAAGCTGTGTTTCCAGACTAATTAACATAGAAAGATATTCTGAACCCATATTTGCATATGAACAAAACTCAGATGACCTAGGATTACATGTATTTGAATAATAAATGTAAAGGTACACTTACCTAGTAAATGTCCATATATACTGTCATAGTGCTCCAGAATGCCAGTGACAAGAGCTGTATTTTCCTGGTCATTGAAGCGAGGATTACGTGGCTTCTCCACACGTTTCTTCCGAGCAGGTTTAGGGTCAGAGCTTGGCTGGTGCTGACTGGACTCTCCTTCTTCCAATGGAAGAGCCTCCAAAAGCTGGCCACCAGCAAGCACGCCACCACCAGACACCCCATCAGCAACTGCACCACCAGCAGCACTCCCAGCACCAGTATTCCCACTCCTAGCACCAGCACTCCCACTCCTAGCACCAGCACTCCCACTCCCAGCACCAGCACTCCCATTCCCAGCACCAGCACTCCCACTCCCAGCAACAGCACTCCCACTCCCAGCAACAGCACTCACACTCCCAGCAACACCACTCGCAGCACCAGCACTCCCACTCCCAGCATCATCACTCCCCTGAACAGTACATTCACTCCGACGCGTACTCGCACGAGTAGCACTCCCACTCCCACCTGCATCACTCTTCCCACGCTTTGCGGGCATACTTACAGCACTCACAAAAAACAGACAACAAATGTACAGCCAATCACACGAAACACTTCCACATATAAAACAAGACAAAGATGTAAACAAAACAACAAAGGACAAAGCTCTCCCAATACACAACAAGTCTCTCAGTCAATATGCAAATCTTCAATCAGCCAGCTCTGTGCGTCTCTCTCTCTCTCACTCCCAACAACACAGAGAATGATTAGCACTACACGTTGCCTTTAAATATGGCGCGCTATCCAATACATGCTTGTTTCGCCTGATTCAGCAAGATTTGTGATTGGGCAACCTAACAGCACCCCGCCACGCACGCCGATACACCTGTGTGTGATCGGCTAATCATCGTGAGAGTGGGCGGATTTGTTTTCGGGTTGATTTTGAATGTATTCGGCACTTACTGCATACGGAGAGGAAAAATCGCCAATAACATGACTAATCGGTAAGCTTGCCGATTTCACATAATCGTCGCTTACTGCATGAGGCCCTATGATTTCCTATGTTCCTGCCCCTGGCTCCCCCGTGACCTGGGAAACGTGAATTCTGTGAAACTGGCGCAGACTCAAAATATGTTTCAGGAATTATCCCTGTCTTTGGACCAGTACATAAGAGAGCATGATCCTATCCTCACCTGCGATGCTGTTTTGGGACTGCTTCCCTGCGCTACCAGTCCTGTTACTAGACCCTTGGGGTTACCTTCTTCTCCTGGTAATTACCAAGCTGATTTTGTTCCTCTTAAGCCTAAGGGAGAAGCTGCCACAGTCCCTAGCCCTGATTTAAACTCCCTGTCTGAAAGCCGGTCCCTGTCTGAAAGCCGGTCCCTGTCTGAAAGCCGGTCCCTGTCTGAAAACCAGTCCCGGTCTAAAAGCCTGTCCCTGTCTGAAATGCTGGCCCAGTCTGGAAAATTCTTCCTAACCTTGGACCGGCTCATGAAAAAGAATGACCAGTCCATGGACTCCCTCTCTGTTACGAGGCAGCCCCTCTTTGCTTCACGTCCTGCTACAGGACTCCTTGGGGTACCCCAATTTTCTTGGGATTCCCAAGCTGATGTTGCATGTCAGAAGTCTAAGGAGGAATTTTTCAAGACACCAGTTTCAAACTCAAGTTCCCTTTCCTCTGACTCTAATGCTGTGCCTGATTTAACCCCTACAAGTCAGCTCTGCGAAGCTCCCATCGCAAATTACTGTATTGCTCAAGCTACCGAGCGTGTTGGGATTTACTGCTTTCACCGCTCTGCCCTAACTAAAGTTCCCACTCCAGAGACCAGCGTCCCTGTCTCTAAAACCTTTTCAGCACCTAGTGTTACCCCTCCAATTTCTCAGAAAGTTGAAATCCCTGCCTGTGTCTCTAAATCTCTTTCCTTAGAGCCTTCCCTTCCAGCATTGACAGTTCAGCTATCCAAGTCAAAGTTTCCTTTTTCTCCTTTCCCTGCAAAGTGCCAAATTGCTATTATTGCATCTAATGATTCTCCAGCCCCTCCTGTGTTAACGTGTACCCCTGTTAAAACCCCTGATGTAATAGCAGCCTTCCCTTTCTCTGATTCCTCTGTAGTATGTGATATGTCAATCACTAATGTTAAAACTCATGTTTTAAACAATACCCTCTCTATGTCTTAGTTTTCTGGCATTGCATCTAAATCTCCAGTTTCTGTGTCAATGTTATCTTTGTCAAAGTTTTGTAATCATGTTGTAGTACCTAGCAGTAACTCTCTCACGCCCATTTCAGAAACCAGTGAACTTTTCTCTAAACCCTTTACAGGAGCAAGTGTAATCACTGCTGCCCCTCAGACATTTGAGATTTCTGCCTTTGACTCCAAGCCTGTCTCTTTAGAACGCCCCACAGCATTTGCCACTCCTTTTGCTGTTTCTCAATCTACCACTTCAGAGATCAGCCTTTCTGTCTCTGATTCCTTTGCAAATTCTCAGTTCCCTGTTACTGCATCTCAGGATTTTCCAGCAGTTCCTGAGTTAATTTGTGAAAGTTCCAAAGCTCCTGATGAAAAAAACATGTTTTCCTCCCTCTGCCTCTCCTGTAGCATGTGATTTACCCGTCACTATAACTCCTGCTGTAAGAGGTGTTTTCCTGATGTACCCGCATGGTTAAATGCACCTAGCCCTGTTTCTAAGGTTCCTGCCATGAAGATCCCCCCAGGTTCTGTTACGCCTATTGTTGTTCCACAATTTTTCCCTTCAGAGACAATCGCAACTTCCTCTGATTCTACTGACTCATCTACTCTGGCCCTTGCTGTTTCACAGATATCCACTTCAGAGGCTAGCGCAATGCCTTCTGACTCAATCACAATACCTAGTTTGGCACTTGCTGCTTCTCAAGGACTCACTTCAGTGACCGGTGTAACTTTTTCGATTCCCCGTGCTCTGTCTAGGGAAGCCGCTGCTGTCTCTCAGCCATGCATTTCTGGAACAAACGGACGCCTCACTGACTCTTCTGCATGTCCTGTTATAACCATGGATGATCCTAAGATTCTCACAGTAAAGCATCATCCTTCCCTCCCTACCCCCCCCCCCCCACAGTACCTCATGTTACCTCTGAATCTGGGATTCCCACTACTCAGGCAATACTGTCTCCCAGTGACTCCTCCACAGTATTTGAGGTACCCGCTTCTGACTGCATGACTTCTACTGCAAATTTAGGATTATCCCTCATGGAACTTTCTGTACTACCTCATGTGTTCTCTCTGGATTTCACGATGTCATCGTCAAAGACTGCAACGCTCCTATTGGACTTCCTTGCCTTGCCTGAGGTGCCCGTCCCTGCTCCTTGTGCTCTCACTCTGGGCACGGGCATGCTTCTCTCTGCTTTTTCCTTCATGTCTACTGCGTTCTATGTGGATGCCCAGACATCGGACCTGATCTATAAACCTCACCTACCTAGGGGTGCTGACCCCCTATTGATTGCAGTGCCACTGCTTTTCCTTTTGAAAAACGCGCTCATTGACAAACGCCCTCTGTGCAGATCTACAACTATACCCAGAGGATTCAGAAATAATTCCATGTCGCCCAGACCTCTGTGGGACTCTATCTCTGCTCGTCCGGGGGACTCGCGTGAAGGGGGGGGGGGGAAATGTCAGGAATCCACTCCTGGGTTTGGCTGGAGCCCATCCATCCGGAGCTTTGCAGGTTCCAGACAAACTATTCCCTGCTTCTGCAATCACCTGCCTCCTGCTGCCTCCTGTGCAGCTCTGGCCTGATTGGCCTCCTGTGCTATTTAGTGCCTGCCCCGCCCTCAGGAAGTGGCTGGACATAAACTTTGCAATCCAAGTTGCAAGTAACTGTGCTTGTCACAGACTCCGTGTTTGGCCTGCTGGGCTCCTTGTGCCTTGTATCCTGCTTCCAGTCCCCGGCATCCCAAGGCCTTCTTGCATAGCAGCCCTGAAGCTGCTTTCCTTGTTCCTGGCAGACTTCGCCGCGCTGTAGCGGCTACGCTGGTTTCCCCAGAGTTTCCTGTGGCGTGTCTGCACCTCTGGTTCCTGCTTCCTCCAAGTGGAGTGTACTCTTGGCCTTTTCCTGACGCACTGCAGCACCTTCGCTGAAGCATCTCCGCTGCAGTGGCTTCGCTCAAGGTTCTAGCCTCCTGTGCTGAAGTACCTTCACCCAAGATTTCCTGTTGATGACCTCGGCTTGTTTCCTCAACCACCGCTCCTGTACCGCCTGCCTTGACCACTGCCTGGATAACGTTAACCCTACTTTCTCCAATCCTGACCTGGCTATGTCTGATTATGGAATCCGCACTCTGGACCTGACTCCGTGGCTTAAGGTCGGTGTTTATGCATCCCCACCTCAGCCCCACGGTCCGGTACCAGTTTGTGGCAAGCATGTACGTTACAGTTGGCCCTGCTTTTGTGTGGATTACTGGGATTTGAGATTTAACTCTCAGACCTCTTAATTTACTGGCCAACAACCTATCTGCCTTATTCCCTTTATCATAATATCTTTGGTTTGTCCACCTCAATGCTCTCTCCACTTCATCAATTTGGACTTCCTTAAAAACCATTCTGGTTTTTTCCAATCTTTTAAGGAGTTTCTTACACGGGGTATCTTTATGTTGCCTTTCCAGTAAGGCTAGTTGGGCGGATAAATCTTTGTATCGTTTTAGTTTCTCTTTTTTCTTGTGAGATGCTATGGAGATGAATTCTCCTCTGATCGCTGCTTTATGTGCCTCCCACAGAATTGATGGGGATGATACAGAGCCTTTATTCAATTGGAAATATTCCCTCAGTTTTTGCTTAACAGTCCTATCTATCTCTTTCGAATTTAGTTCAGTTTCCACATATAACTGTTATTTTTTCCGAATGGTAGAGAGAGCATAAACTCAACCTGAGCATTGTCAGACCAAGATATCGACCCTATCTTTGACTGGGAGGATGCCCGGAGAATATTTTTGGTACCCAAGAAATAGTCAATCCTCAAGTAGGTCTGATGTGGGGCTGAGTAGAATGTATAATCCCTTTGTCCCTAATGTTGGGCCCTCCAGATATCCGTTAGTGAAAACTCTTTTATTGTCTCTCTGAATTTTGTGGAGCTTGCACGGGTTCGACTAGATTGATTTGTCCCTGTTATTGTGGTTTTGTCTATGTCTGGGTTGTAGACCACAGTCATATCTCCTGCTATCAGCAAAGAGGTTAGTGTTTGTTGATCTAGCATCTCCAAAACCCCGTTTAAGAATTCAGCCTGAGCTTCATTTTGGGCATAAATATTGAGAAGGGAAACTTTAACTCCCAACAGAGTCCCTTTCACCAATAGATATCTGCCCTCTGGATCTGGGACAACATCTTCCACTGCAAACGGTGTGTTATTTTTAAACATAATAGCTACTCCTCTTTTCTTTGTTTTAGAGGACGCAAAGTATGCTTGGGGATAGGTTTGCTTAAATGTGTTAGGGGGGGCGTTGGTGTTGAAATGCGTTTCTTGAATAAACACTATGGGCTCTATGCAGTAAGCGCCGAAAAAGTCCTCTCGCCAAGTGTTCCTTATCGGCATGATTGTGCCGATTTTCCCTCGCCGTATGCAATAAGTGCCGAGTCCCTTCCGAATCAAGCCGAAAACATTTTTTCCCACTCTGGCGATGATTTGCCGATCACACACAGGTGTATTGGCGTGCATGGCGAGGTGGTGTTAGGTTCGCCAATGAAACTTCTTGCTGAATCTGCCGAAGCAAGCATGTTTTTGATTGAGCGGCCCATTTAAAGGCAGCGTGTATTTTTATTCATTCTCTGTGTTGTTGGGAGAGAGAGAGAGACACACACAGAGCTGGGCGATTTACATATTTCATATTGACAGAGAGTTGTTGTGTATTGTGAGAGGTTTGTCCCGTGTTGTTTTGTTAACATCTTTGTCTTGTTTTCACTTTGTAAGTGTTCAGTGCGATTGTCTTTAAATTTCTTTTCTGTTCTTTGTGAGTGCTATAGGTATGGCCAAAAGGCATGGGAAGAGTGGTACTGGTAGTTGTGTGAGTACGCGTCTGAGTGAACGTAGGATTCAGGGGAGTGCTGTTGCTGCGAGTGCGACTGGTGTTGCTGGGAGTGCGAGTGGTGTTGCTGTGAGTGCGAGTGCTGCTGGTGGCTCTGTTGCTGGTGCTGCTGGGGTGTCTGTTGCTGGTGCTGCTGGGGTGTCTGTTGCTGGTGCTGGTGGGGTGTCTGTTGCTGGTGCTGGTGGGGTGTCTGTTGCTGGTGCTGCTGGGGTGTCTGTTGCTGGTGCTGCTGGGGTGTCTGTTGCTAGTGCTGCTGGGGTGTCTGGTAGTGGCGTGGTTGGTGGTGGGCCGCTTTTGGAGTCTCTTCCATTGGGAGAAGGAGAGTCCAGTCAGCAGCAGCCAAGCTCTGTGGCTGCACGTGGTCGGAAGAAACGTGTGGAGCGGCCACGTAATCCTCGTTTCAATTATGAGAAAAACAGAGTTTTTGTCACAGGGATTTTGGAGCACTATGACTCTCTGTATGGGCATTTATTAGGTAAGTCAATCTTTGCATTGATTGTTCAAAGACATTTGATCCTATCTCATGTGACATGTGTTAATATCAAACTATTAATCTCTAATATCTATCAATTAAAGTTAATTGTTATACACATAATCCTTCATGCTTTACAACGACCATAACAATCAGTCAAAAAAGTTTGCTAAAGTTCATACAATAATCATGCAAGCTTCCTTAGATTTGTATGTTTCCACATAAATGCTCATGTGCTACACATATTCAACCTAAACCAGCATGTTTGGTATGTCTTGGAACAGGTATCATTTTTGTACAATGTTCGTCTTTCTATTAATTTGTAAGGTCATATATGTTTTATGTATTTCAAGGACGGACAAGTTCAGCCTCAAAAGCAGAAATGTGGCAACAAATAACATTGGCTGTGTCTGCGTGTGGGAATCATGTCAGGGACCGCACAAATTTTCGGAAGAGATTTGATGATATCAAGGCCAATTTAAAGAAAAAAATCCAAGCACAACGGATGTATGCTTCTGCCACTGGAGGTGGGCCACCAGCACAAGCTCTAATCTTAATTCCATTGGAGGAGCAGCTGTGTGAAAAATGTCTTCCTGTCATCGTGGAGGGTTTGCCAGGGGACAGAGATATCGGAATTTATTCAGCTCAATTTCCACCAGGTGACAAATGTTACTGTACTACGCATGTCCTATGTTACAGTTCTTATCTATATTTCCGCTGCAACTTATAATTTCTTCCAAATATAAGCACACCTACATATACATCTGTTTCTCTCTCTCTCTCTCTCTCTCTCTCTCTCTCTCTCTCTCTCTCTCTCTCTCTCTCTCTCTCTCTCTATCTATCTATCTATCTATCTATATATTTATCCCTTACTCCATAAATTTATTGTTATACAATTTTACGCTATGAGTGCGCCTGTGTTTTCTGTGTTTTTGTACACTGGCGACACAGTTTATTACACTGCGGCCAGATCCGCAAGCCGGGAGATTTCCCGGCTTGCTAGTGGCCGCCCCTCGGCGTGCTGCGCGTCATAGACGCGCGGTCACGCGTCTTCGGGAGCGTGCGCCCCCTGCACGCGCGTCCAGGGGCTCCCCGAGGGAGCCCTGGTGTCGCGGGACAGCGGCAGGGGGTTCCGGGGGACCCGGTGGACCCGGCAGCGGTAGGGAGAGCGCCCCGATCGGAGGGCGCTCTTCCGCTGCTTCGGCGCGCGCCCGTCACTCTCGGGCGCGCGCCAGGCTACTGCTGCGGCACAGAACGGGCAAATGCTCGAATAAACTGTGCCGCAGCAGTAGATATCTTAAGGAAGTGGTGTTCCCTTCATTCGGGCTGCAGAGACTCTTTTGGATAGCAATTGGAACATTTTGGGATTTGTATATCTTTTACATATATTTTTCTGGACATTTTCTTTTTTGATATTTTATTATGTATTTTATTGGTTCATTATTTTAAATTTTATTACTACATCCACTGTGCTTAGCATAGGTTTTTTACTTTTATTTCTAATAACATTTTCCATTTCACTTTTATTTATATTTTTACTCTATAGAGATTTTATATAGTGATAGGTTGGCGCTAATATATTTCTTCTTTTGTTGTGCTATCTGTTACCTTTTATTGGCTGCCCCTGCTCTGTATAATTTATCTCTCTCTATATATATTATACAGCTAGTACTACACCATATATTCACCATGATGAAAAATTGTGAAGAAAGACTAGCTAGAAGACAGAGGATTACATTTAATGTAGATATTATACCGGTTTCTGATAAAGAAAATGATGTTGATTTGAAAAACAATTTTGATGTATTGGAAAAACTGACCAAGGATGAAATGCGTCATTGGTTAGACTTGCTCTCTCTACAAAATTATTTAGAGAAAAAAATCATCCCTAGAGTGCTTAGAATTTCTAAGAAACCAATTTTTGAAACAGATGATGAATTCTCCAGAAATTGGAATGAGGCACTGGAAACTTGCTCGGTCTCTTTAATTAAAATGTTAATCACATATAGAAAGGATAAATTAAAGACTTTGAAAAAAGAGATTGAGGAGATCTAGTGCTCCATTAAACCTTTTGAACACTCAGAGGAATTTGTAGCATTAGATGAGGCTGTTAACAAAAGGGTTATTAAATTTGAAGATGAAATAGTGGAGAGAAAGAGAAATAAATATGCAAGAGACAAGGATGATTACGCAAATGACAGAGTGAGGGATTGGAGAAAAAACGGTGACTATTATAAATCTGGCAATCATGGGAAATCTAATAGATCTAAGTATAGAAGTAACAGCAGGGATTATAATAGATATAGATCT
Source organism: Ascaphus truei (assembly GCF_040206685.1). Lineage (NCBI taxonomy): Eukaryota > Metazoa > Chordata > Amphibia > Anura > Ascaphidae > Ascaphus > Ascaphus truei. Next base: position 216,417,977 of record NC_134487.1, read on the forward strand.
AGATCACATGAAAAGACCAGCTCCCAGGATAATCCTAAATCTAAGCCCATTCCTGGAGAAAAAGCTATGGCAAGATCTAAAGATAATTCACCTGAACCCACAGGTTCTGTCATTAACTGTTCAACCTCTAATACATTTTCTCCACTGCGTAATCTAGAATTAGTATCTAATAATAGTGACTTATCTACGAAAAGTCAAAATGAAGGAGCAAAACCAAAAACTAGGTCGAATTTGGAACCAGTAGATTTTTCACCTAAAAATAAAATATCTCCTTCTGTTATTTCTTTTTTAGAGAAAGGATACCAACACCCGCCCATCGACAAGGGGAAGAAATACCCCCTATGGGACAAACAGGAGCCAGCCCAGAATTCCCAAAGGAGAAAAAGAGATTCAGAGGGATCAGAGGAGGAAAAAAGAGACAAAGAAAGAAGGAGAAGGGACTAATGGTGGCCGCGCCAGTGAAGTATGGTATCTACAACCTATCCACACATGAACTTACACCTTATCATATCTCATTACTAGCAAAAGGTCTCTCATTTTCACCTAGCAGTCTACCTAATCAGTTTGAGCTGTGTGTGGATCTTAACAGGTTCATACGCAAGCTCACCCTGATGAGACATTTTTCATCTAAAAATAGAGAGTCAGTAGATAATATAGATACCAACTTTAATACACAGGAATAAGTATGCATTCGTGCACTTACCTCCATTCTTGCAGAAAATGATATTATTGAGAATCTTTCTACTAGTACACAAATCAATCATATGTGTGATTCAATTTTACCACACAATTTTACTACCAATTTTGAACTAGACTTGACTGGGAGGCCGATATTTGATCAGGCATCCCAGCCCAGCCTCCTGAATCATTGTGGGGAATCACCCCAGCACTTGGTTCAGGATTCGGATCTGGCCCTGGACTTCAAGCACTCACCCTTTCATCCTGTCTCTACTTATTTTCCCTACCATTCCAAGGGGAACTGCATTGATACCTTCTACACCATTGTTCTGAAGGACCTTGAACAGCTATGTCAGACTAATACTCATCTGACACACAGGAATCTGAGCAGGGGTGAAGAATTGGCTTTGAAAAACCTTAAAGATAACACCAATATTGTTGTAAGACAAGCTGATAAAGGTGGGGCTATCGTCTTGAAGGACAGACAGGACTATGTGTCCGAAGCGGCCCGCCTCTTAATGGACAGCTCATCCTATCGTATACTGGATCAAGATCCAGTTGTAGACTTTCAGTTGGCCTATCAAACACTTATTCACGATGCACTAAGTATGGGCATTATCACTAAAGTAGAGAGCACTTTTCTGTTTATCAGACACCCTAGAACACCTGTTTTTTATCATTTGCCCAAACTGCACAAAGACACCACACACCCCCCTGGTAGACCCATTATCTCGGGGGTGGGATCAATGATGTCGAACGTGTCCCAATATGTCGATTTTTTCCTTCAACTGTATGTGAAATTGCTACCATCTTACATTAAGGACATGTTGCACGTCATTGACTCCACCTCTGAGATCACTTGGAAAGACTCATTTTGTTGGGCTACATGTGATGTATGTTCTCTATACACCTGCATAGATCACACTAAGGGCCTAGAAGCCATCAATCATTTTCTATCATTAGATTCCAATTTACACGTGTCACAAAAAGATTTTATTTTATCTTGTATTACGTTTATTTTGACACACAATTATTTCACTTTTGATGGTTCTTTTTATTTGCAGACCTGTGGAACGGCCATGGGTACCAGATTTGATCCCAGTTATGCGAACCTCTGCATGGGGTTGTGGGAGAACCTCCATGTTTGGGGGAATGCACGACTGGTGGCTGGTCTGGTATTCTATGGTCGTTTCATAGATGATATTATTATTATTTGGGATGGTGATAGGGGCCAACTGAGAGATATACTGGAATCATTTAATGATAACAACATGGGGCTTAAATTTACCCATACCATACATCCAGATACGGTGGTGTTTCTAGATCTTGAGCTGTTCATTGATAGGTCGGAGATGAGGATACATAGTAAAACACACTTCAAACCTGTCTCCACCAATGGGTACCTGCAATACGGTAGCAACCACTACAAAAAGTGGTTGAACAACATCCCCAGAAGCCAATTCTTTAGGATCCGTCGTAATTGTTCCCTCAACTCAGACTTCTGCGATCAGGGAGAGACTCTTATTAACAAGTTTCTCCAGAAGGGGTACGATGGAGCGGTGGTGCGGAGGGCATTCGATGACGCCCAAAGTATTGATAGGAGTGCCTTACTCAAGAGGTCCAGGACCAGACCTGACCATGCTGGCCTTGATCCAGAGGTGGACAGATCTAGCGGGAATCCTTTGCATTCTTTTCCAAATTTCATTACTAAGTACAATAGATTGGCCTATCAGGTCAAACATATTATTAATAGGCACTGGAACATTATTCAAAATGATCCCATTTTAGGTCCCAGGGTGCCATCACGAGCTCCTATTGTTTTCAAAAAAGCAAGATGCCTAAAGACCATGATTGCCCCAAGTAGACTTAAGCCAACTATTAAACCACAACCCCTGACATCTAAAAAGGGTAATTTTTTCTGTGGTAGAACTAGGTGCATCACTTGTGGGCATTTAAGTAAAATTAACTCCTTTAAATCCTTTTCTAACGGCTCTGAACATGAAATAAAACATCATATTACCTGTTTGAGTACATACATTATATATCTCATTTCCTGTCATTGCGGCCATGTGGGCCGCACGTCTAGGACGATTAGTACTAGATTTCTTGAGCATCGTAGAAATGTCAAACATGGCCTTCAGTCGCATTGTCTATCACGACATTTTGACACCATGCATAATAAGGATTCCTGCTCTCTGTCCATCTTTGGTATCGAGGCCATCTCACCTTCCCTATCGGAGGGTGATAGGTTCAAAAAATTGTGTGTCAGGGAGACCTACTGGATATATGTTCTTGGTACATTGGTTCCGGGGGGTCTCAAGGACACAATAGATATCAATACAGTAGTTTAGTTACATCCATTTGTCCACTGTGAGGTTTGGCGCTTAGCTGGGAGGTCTGGGTTGAACGATTCATTTCGTTCCCTCCTTGTGGGTGCCATTACACCACAGTGGCTCAGTATTTCTACATTTATATTTGTATACCAAATCATTTTCACATTTACATTATTCATATGGGTACCATTGACTTTGCTTGCGTGACCACCATTGGTCTAGTATCCTTCATTATTTAGACAATATCTCATTATACTTTTTTCTCCATTTGTACTTTTATTTTTATGTTTATTTTCATTTTTATTTTTAGTTCTATTTTTAATCTTAATTTTTTTTTTTCTTAATTATATTTACATTTATTATTTTATTATCATTTCCCATTCTATGTTCAGCATTTATATATATATTTTTCATATATATATTTATTACCTATTTTGGTCCACACCTTTAAAAAAAAATTAATTTTTTTTTGTTTTTTTTAATTTCATTTTTATGTACTTTTTTTTTTTTTTTTTTTTACCTACAATATATATATATGTCTCACTACCCCTTTTTTTAGTTGTTCTGTTAGCTTTTTGGTCTCATGTTTCCTTACCCGGGTCCCTCTGGGTCTCTTTAGCACCTATGTTGTCTCCTCCTATATTTAGTGGTTATATAGCTATCTCTCTATACTTAGGGTATTGTTTACCACATATTGACATCTGTTTACTGTATTATACGTATTATATATATGTTACTATGCAAGTCAACTACCAATTACATTTTATTTAACTCTTCAGGTTAACCTTTTTTGGCTGACTTGTATGTTTCTGGTCTATAATTGTGATATATATTTTATGCATTGGTTGAAGCGTCTAATACTATATGCTATAACATACTTGGTCTTTAGGATTAAAATTGTGAATCCTTATCTATGTGTGCTCTGGCATATATAGGGGTTAATCCAACCCTAATACTCCTCATGTGTATCTCATTACTAATCCTCTGCCTCCTATGATCTTATTGTTCATGTGTACTATATAACTGTATGTAATGCCTATGCCACCAACTCCTGATGAAGTCTCGCTTGAGACGAAACGCGTAGAGATTGCTGTGGAGCCTACTGTCCAGGTTATATATTTTATTTGCACTCATCTACATTATTGCACTCCTGCTGCTTTGCTAGCATTTTGCTACTAGCCATTCAGACATTCAAGTTCCTGCTTACACTGTGAACTCTCCCCGGCTGAAACCTCGCTGACATCATCGAGTTCACGCGAGACTTTATTCAGTGTATGCTCTGTGTAGCACCGGAGAGAGGGGAAGGCGGCGTCCCTCGTGGCTTTCGGTCCCTGCCAGGACCTAGAGGGGCTATTATGGCAAGACACACCGCGGACATCACACCGAAGTCCTCCTCCTTGGGTTCCTGCGTCTGAACGGGCTGAGTTGTACTCAAAAACACATTTTTTTCAGCTTTGTTTGTGAGTGTGCATTTTTATCCCTTACTCCATAAATTTATTGTTATACAATTTTACGCTATGAGTGCGCCTGTTTTTTCTGTGTTTTTGTATATATATATATGTATATATATATATATATATATATATATATATATATATATATAATTAGACACACAGAGATATCGCTCAACACTATAAATCAAGAATTGTCCGAAACAACTGTCAATAAGTCATATATAAATCAAACTCAACAGTGGTGCTAAAGGTTGAAATATTATAGAGACAACAGAAAAAGCAACCTTGCAAAAAGCACACGGACATAAATGTAAAGTGTAAACAGAAATTTATTGAAGTGAGTTAACACAGGGGATGAAAATTAAAAGAGGAGGGGGGCTCAACTCTACCATACAATATGAACCTGGAGGCAAGGGTCTAAATACTGACATGCACAGGACACAGGGGGCTCTGTAAGAAGAAGACAGTTTCTGGTCGAAACGCGTTGGAGTGGGAGTCTGCTGAGGGGGGCCCCTACCCTCATTAACCTGATATGGAGCTTTGACCTACTTTTCTGCCCGTGACACTCCTACACTGAGTGGTGATGTATATCTCACACTGCTATTTGCAGTTTCATTGTATCCACTAATGCAGTTACTCAAGATGTTTGCATAGGATTTATTAGTGTAGATACATTTTTTCAGTGTGAGCTTTCAAGTCACAAGTGGGCTCTTACAGAGCCCCCTGTGTCCTGTGCATGTCAGTATTTAGACCCTTGCCTCCAGGTTCATATTGTATGGTAGAGTTGAGCCCCCCTCTTCTTTTAATTTTCATCCCCTGTTTTAACTCACTTCAATAAATTTCTGTTTACACGTTGGGTTTCTGGATGTATTTTTGCTTTCACTAATACACTTTGATCTTCAACATTGAGTGCTGTCTCTTGTTTACCAATCCTTGGAACGGTAACGTATAACTATATATATATATATATATATATATATTTGTGATAATCTATGTTACACCTATAAACAGGCCGTTACTGCATAATAAAGTCTTGCATGGAATATTGTCAATTGAAAGGCGAACATGAATAATTTTCACTAACAAATTCCATTATGTATTATGAAAGCTCTTTTATCTCTTCATGTAGTATAATGTGAGCATAAATAGGAACATGTACCATATGGTATTTAATTGTGTTCATATGTAGCTCACTTCTTATTTGTATTTCGCTCATGTACCGGTGTGTGAAACCAGCTTCAATTAATATGTAATCACAGCATAGAGTGAACAGAGGGGTGGTGTTGGGCAGAGAGCCAGATCACAGGGTCATGGTAGGGTCAAGTCTTGTGGGAGGGCTCACGGATGGGAGAAGCAGCTAAGAGGTCAGGGTGGTGTCAAATGTGGGGGAGGGACTACAGTTGTTAGAAGCTGACAAAGTGAACACAAGTTCATCAGAGTCATTAGAAATGGTAATTATCTTACTACTTTCAAGCACCAGTCCACGAAATATTACAACGTACGTTAGTCATTCGTTCAGTTATATATTATTGAACGTTATAGATACGCCACCTTCTCACACCAGTACCATCTGTGAGCGATACACTGCATGTGTTGCTGAGTGTCAGACACATTGAGCGCTACACCTGCTTCTCTACAATGTTCAGACAGATCACTAAAAACATTCATACACATTTCCACAATTAGGTACTGAATTATAAACAGAGTAAACTTTGCTTGCATGGTAGTGATGTACATTATTGTAGCTATATTAATACCCAACATATGCAGTGTATGTACAACAGACCAGTTAATTTTATAACGTGTAACCCTGCTTCCCCCTTCCCCCAGACTCTACGGTGGTGTCTAGGGTGCATGAGGGCGGACCACATGTGGTGTGGTGCGTACCTGTGAGGAACAGGAGGGCCTGAGCTTCCCACGATGTGGTGGGGGAGCCAGGACCGGGCTTCTGGGGTGGTAGCCTCCATTATCTCTTAGTTGTGCCGTGCCTCCATCTTCTATACTCCAAGGAATATGGGACAGGACCGGTATAGAAGAACCCCTTGGGTCCCTGGGTAGTACTTTCCAAGTCACACACAGTCTTTGATGATAATGAATAGTCTCTTTTATTGACAGAGCAGCAATATCCCAACGATAGTGGCTTTCAACAGCCGCAACAACAATAGCCAGGACGGGTTATTACACCGTTCGCCTTGCACCCAGATAATTCCTCCTCTCCTTCCCTCCAAGTCGCTCCTCCGGCAGGATGGTCTGGGCTAGGGCTTCAATACCCCATGGCCCACCCCCGAAGGTTAGCCTCGAGGTGGGTCTTGGATTCTCCCCATCACCCCTGGCAGTGGGGTGAGGGCATTGGTCCACCAAGTCTATAATTCTATCAGCTCTACTAAAGGACGCTGAATCTTTCCGCTCTTCTCTGTCTTGCACTCTGCGCAGGGGAGATCGTAGTCTCCTCCAAATCCTCAGACAGATCCGCAGGATTCCTTGACTCATGGCATATTAACTGCACTGCATACTCTCGGCATAACTTACCGGCAACTCCAGACTCTCGATATCACTATCAACTCTCTCTAACTAAACTCTACTCACTGGAGTTGGCTGCTAAATATAGAGCTAGCCCCGCCCCTCGTGAAGTCAGCAGAAGTTCCCCTCTTGCTCACGCCTGCAGCAGAGTCCAGGCCTGCGTCTACCACTCAGGATAGAGCTATGAAGGGGGAAAACCCATGATTATTACTGGTGCTTGATCTTAACAGGACTTACCACAGCAGAAGGAAGATAGTTATAGCCTGTGCTGTTTACAGGGGGCTACACTCTCCCTATGGTGGAATCCAATGGTCCCCACTTGGACCTATCTTTAGCAGAACCATCCTGCGGCGAACCACCTGGGAAACAGCACACATAACATTGTCATAATACATGGCATAATGAGGGAGTTTTAATACAAGTACACCCGGGTACTCTCGACATGGAGAACCCTACAGATAATGCCTTGGATCAGGCTTTCTTACCCGCCGTTCATTATGATCAGTGACGGTCACAGCGAACGACTGAACCGGCCCATGCTCAGGCCTGTATGTAACACCGTGCATGTAAATACACCTACCGATGCTCCATATGCGTACTAGCTCTCTAATCTTATCCTCATTGTGATACCCTCCCTGACCGAACTTGGTCCGAAGGTACTCCTGGACTGCCTCCCTAAGCCAACTGTCTCGGTTCTCTTCAATCTCTCTCATGATGGGCTCAGGCACGTAGGGATACTCATACCCGTGTGACTGCCGTTATCTAGCGACTATGGCCCGGTCAGCTCGACTTAGCTTGGTGAGTGTCCGGTGCCCTGCCCTGCTCGGCAGTACCCAAAATACAGGCTCCTCTGGAACTACCTCATCATACAATATACTGGGGCCTCGAGGTACAATACGTTTCTGTTCTATCTCCCTAAACCGGTGATCTAACTCATCCTCCATCTCCTGCGGAGTGAAAGAACCAGCCACCCACCAATGATCTACTACGTCGTTCTTAATTAAAAAGAACTGCATACAGTCCATCCCTGCGTGGTATCCGGTGAACAAAGGTGCCCACCATTTGTCGCGGTGTTCGTACTCTGCGGCCTGACTAGTGCGTTCTACATCAGACTCTACCTGTGATGATACACCGGACGTACCCGCATCAGTAGATCGAGAGCAAACTCTCCTTCCCTTGGCATTGTAATACCTAGTAGGGTTAATTTTGGGCACCACTTTACTAGTAGACCCAGCCTCTACTGGAGTGTGAGACCCATGGTCCCTCCCTCTAGCTGCAGGAGAAAACGGCACAGGTTAAGGGACAGGTATAACACTTGAATACGGTATCTCCCCATCAGACCCCTCCTCGCTAAACTCCCAGTCCCGCAAGTCCTTGGAGTATTTGGGGTGTTTACATAACTTATCCCTGGTAGGTCCCGGTGGCACCACTCGGGACAGGGCAGGGGCAGTGGGCGGGGCAGTGGGGCTATGGGCCGGGGCTGGGGGAATGTCCAGGGCATTGTCCAGCAAGCGGGTGACACCAGGCCAAAGAAATTGGTGCTTAAAGGCACTCTCCACCATTCTCAGGGAGTTTCGGGAGGGGCCTCGACTCTGTAGGGCAGCCCGAGCTATGGCTCAGTCGATGCTTCGAGAGGAGAACACTCCTCCAGGACTTTTCTTCTTTCCAGTGGAACCGGAACCGCGGTCGTCAGGATCGCCTGCAGAATCTCCATCCGCCCCAGGGTCACGCACCGGCAGTGCGTCGATGACCGGCGGGGGCGGTGGCGGAGCATCCGGTGCACTTTCTCGTTCACCGTGAGTGCGGTCTGCGCCTGGCGAGAGTAAGGAGGTGGTGGGGTCTCCTTACCGCTCCGCTGCTTTTTGATGACACGGGCTCCTCTAGGATCGTCTCCGTTGCACTGAGAGTCACCACTGCGGTGGGACTCTTACGGGCCTCCGGCCGCACCAGCGCTTGCCGTCGGATGGTCTCCGGACTTGTCTGCTCGCTCTTGATGCCTTTGGGGTGGTTCGCCGGTAGGCGCATCGCCACCGACGCCACGCCAATATCGACCTCTGAAGAGATCACAATCGGCTCCTCCGCTGGGGAGTCACCCTGTTCTTCGGCGATACAACCAGTGGGTATAGGTACAAAGTTTTCTTGCTCTGGTACCTTCACTGCAGTCGCGCTCTTCTCTGTTGCCCGTTCGCTCAGTTTAATAGCGAGCGGAGTCTTGGTTCCTCCCGATATGGTATAACGGGGACCCAGGGCAGTCTTTTCTTTTCCTTCCACCACCTCCGTCAAGGTTCCCGGAGAGGCACACTGCGGGGTTCCGAACAAAGGCCACGGCTCGTTCGGCCAAAGATAAAATGCTCCACATTGAGTGCAGCGGGCCCTGGTGCTGGGTACCGCGCCCGGTATTCCGCAGTGGAAGCACAAACACCGAATGTATTCGTGCTCGGCTACCTCCACTACCAGTAGGCCTCCTGGTAATTGGTAGATGGAAGTACTCATCTCGGACATGGTTCGCTCAGGGTGGGAACAGCTCAGTGTTCCAGCTCCCTGCTCCTCGAATGCCAGACAAAGTGACGCTCCTCGCTCAGGCTTCCGGTCCCTCCCTTCGCTGGGGAGGACTCTCCTGATTGGCTCTCCTTGGGCCCCCTCCCTCTGGTGGAATCCAGAGGCGGCATCTTTTCTTCTTCAGCGTGACGTGGCCGGGCTTTTTGACCATTCACGACACAGATGGGTGGGCTTTCGGCTTTCGCGCCGCTCCGCTCCCCTTGCAAAGAATCCGGGTTTGTCGCCAAATTGTTACACATGTCCCGCCACATTCTCCTGATTGTCTCTGTGCACAACGCACGTGCTTGCTCCAAGCTTTGCGGGAACCTCCATTTTTGATCACTGTCCTTGCTCCGCGGAGCGCATGTAGGGATGGCCGCCATTTTGGACGAGTCCTCCAAATATCCATGTGCCCTATCCTCAATGTCTAACGGGTATCTTGTACCTAAAATACACTGACTGACTGACTGGGTGCTCTGCATTCTGTTTCTCACTAAAATTGAGGTGGCTTGTACCCCAGGCTCAGCGGAACTCCTCTCCTCCGTGCACTGTACTCGATGTTTACCATGCAAGTGTTCTGTGGTGCGTGTGTGTGGGTGATAGTTATGGTACCTCTTTTCTAGGTACGGGGCGTCTCCTGCTTTTGGCCACTCATAGCGCGGGCCCTGGGCCATGGTCCCTGGACTAGTTAAGAGGCTGACCCCCCCAGTGGCCTCACGCTACCTGCCTCAAGGGACTCGGTCAGCTCTAACTATTCACCCTTCCTACGCCACCTCCTATAAGCCGCCCATCCTTCTCCAACACTTGCTCGGATAGTGCATCTCGCTCTGCCCATTCCGCCTTGCTATAAGCCGGTCCTGTTCTGACATATATCTCAGCAGCGCCTCCAAATGTAACCCTGCTTCCCCCTTCCCCCAGACTCTACGGTGGTGTCTAGGGTGCATGAGGGTGGATTACATGCGGTGTGGTGCATACCTGTGAGGAACAGGAGGGCCTGAGCTTCCTGCGATGTTGTGGGGGAGCCAGGATCGGGCTTCTGGGGTGGTAGCCTCCATGATCTCTTAGTGGTGCAGCGCCTTCATCTTCTATACTCCCAGGAATATGGGACAGGACCGGTATAGAAGAACCCTTTGGGTCCCAGGGTAGTACTTTCCAAGTCACACACAGTCTTTGATGATAATGAATAGTCTCTTTTATTGACAGAGCAGCAATATCCCAATGATAGTGGCTTTCAACAGCCGCAACAACAATAGCCAGGATGGGTTATTACACCGCTCGCCTTGCACCCAGATAATTCCTCCTCTCCTTCCCTCCAAATCGCTCCTCTGGCAGGATGGTCTGGGCTAGGGCTTCAATACCCCGTGGCCCACCCCCGAGGTTAGCCTCGAGGTGGGTCTTGGATTCTCCCCATCACCCCTGGCAGTGGGGTGAGGGCATTGGTCCACCAAGTCTATAATTCTATCAGCTCTACTAAAGGACGCTGAATCTTTCTGATCTTCTCTCTCTTGCACTCTGCGCAGGGGAGATCGTAGTCTCCTCCAAATCCTCGGACCGATCCGCAGGATTCCTTGACTCATGGCATATTAACTGCACTGCATACTCTCAGCATAACTAACCGGCAACTCCAGACTCTCGATATCACTATCAACTCTCTCTCTCTAATTAAACTCTACTCACCGGAGTTGGCTGCTAAATATTGAGCTAGCCCCGCCCCTCGTTATGTCAGCAGAACCTCCCCTCTTGCTCACCCCTGCAGCAGAGTCCAGGCCTGCATCTACCACTCAGGATAGGGCTATGAAGGGGGAGCACCCATGATGATTACTGGTGCCTGTTCTTAACAGGACTTACCACAGCAGATGGAAGACAGGTATAGCCTGTGCTGTTTACAGGGGGCTACAAACGCATTCCTTCATGAACATTGTATGTATGTTGTATGGTGTTCAAAACAAATGTGACGATTAGTTTCACATGTACATTTAGGTTAAGATGGATAATATACAGATTGCCCTAACCATAGAATTGTGATTTCCTTACGGGATGCTGATATTTAGCCATAAGTACTCCCACTACAGATACTTAATGTTAATTATGTACACATGACAATGAAATTCTGATGTTATTCTTCTATATAGTTGGTCCCCCAGCTCCTGTGTCACCTGTGGCACGTGACTCTGAACACGTCTCGTCACCTGTCTCATCAAGGTCATCATCAAGAATGGAAGGAGAGTGTATGAGGTGCAGGCCATATAATGTTTACATTGGAAGCATTTCATTTGCCATGCAAAATAAATGCCTTTCACATGTAATGAACTTCCCATCAGTTATTGACACAGGAGATGTAGTGTTTCATGACATAACATGTATTGTGTCTGTTTTCAAGTATCAGCTAGGAGTTGTGATGTTACAACAAACTTGAATTCATTCTTCTTTCACACTGAGTCGAAACTTCATTGTTGCTTCAAGCATCATCTTTTAATTGGACACAAATAATTAATTATGGAAACATGTTATGTGTTCCACTATGAGAACAATCATTATAGTATAAAAAAAAATGAAAGTTCCATGTCAGTTCATAATGTCTTTATTTATTTGTAGAACCAGATGTTTTCCGTCAAGGACAAATTCTCTCAAGTGACCATGAAGATGTTGACTCTCCTGGATTAACCCAGCATTCAAGTCCTTCTGCTTGTGACACCTACTCAGCTATTGCAGCTTCTGAAGAACGAATCTTGGGTGAAGAAAATCGTCGCCATTCAGAAATTATGTCAATGCTTGAAAGGATGATGTCACTGCATGAAAGGATGCATGAAAGGTCAATATCAGAAATGTCACAAATTAAAAATGTCATCATCCAAGTTCCTAAAGAAATCCAAAATGTTAACAGGACATTACAAGCACTAGTTCTCAATGTAAGCCAAGCAAATCAGTTTCGGAGTACAGCAAGAGAACAACAATTCCACTTTACCCCATCAGAGGATGGATCTTTACATGCTGCTACTTTTTCTCCAGAGTCATCAGTTCTTCATTCCCCAGTTCTGGATGATACCGGTACAGTAGGTGCAAGTGCTGTGCAGGTCCCTGTCAACATCCAAACGCTGACATCTGTTCAAAACATGGAACCGACACCTACAAATGAGACACGCAAAAGAAAGTTAGGGCAACAATTACTAATAACCAGCTTTTAGAAGAAGATTAAAACACAAAAACAAGAAAGTGCTCCACCACCACTCTTGCAATGTTTATCAAGTGTTTCTGAACTGCCACAGCCCACACTCAGTGCCCCTGAAGTGCCACAGCCCACACTCAGTGCCCCTCAAGTGCCACAGCCCACACTTAGTGCCCCTGAAGTGCCACAGCCCACACCCAGTGCCCCAGAACTGACACGTCCGACACCCAGTGCCACAGAACTGCCACAGGCCAGTACAAGTGGTGAAGTTAAGGCGAGAGTACTTGGCACAGGGAAAAGGCGAACACAACAGCCAACAAGCAGGCCTATGACTCGCTCTCAAAGGGATAAACAAAAATAAATAAGCACATACACTAAATATTTTTGTGTACTGGTGTCCTTTACTGCAGACTCTTTCATGCATAGTGTATGTATGATCATGTACAGATGCTTGCAAACATTCAAGTATGTCCTTGTACACATGAATGTTTATAAATGCTCATTCACTGAATGAGTGAAGGCATAGTTTAGAACATATGAATATCTATTAATCATCAGTTGATTAATGTTAATACATTATGACACACTTTGCATGTATATGGAAGATGACATTCACTTAGCTCTTGTTCAGTAATAGATGTTACAGGTGTATTTTAGACATTTAGATTGTCATTTCATGCTAATATTATGTACATACAAATTAATGTAATTACCCATATAACAGCCTACTTTTTAATGTTATGTTTTCTTGTGTCTTCACTCTGTAAGACATTACTTACCTTAATGTTCGTTCACAGTTCATCATGTTGGCATGTGATCATGTATGATTTGTGGTTACAATAACAGATCTGTAAGTGTGTATGAATATATCTGTAGTCTATCTCTGTATCTCAATCTATATATGTATACACACACACACATTGTCTATCTTTGTGTGTGTGTGTGTGTGTGTATATATATTTACTGATATATATATATATATATATATATATATATATATATATATATCTGCCAGTGTTGTCTGCAAACAGCCCTTGTGTTAATGATATACAAATGTTAGGACACTTGCTACAATTATTGTATCAGTATGAGTGAGGCCCTAATTCAGACAGCTGTATTGAAGTTTGATTATGATTACAACAAGGCCTGCTTACACCCATCAATGCCGTTAGTTTTGCACTCTATATATAATATATAGAATCAGGAGCAACATTACAGGCTTTAATGGCTGCAAAGAGGCCTTGTTTGCTTTTAAATACACCTTCTACACAGCTGACTCAATTAGGCCCTCAAGCATACTGAACCAGTAATGTTATACACTTTAATGAACTTTGAATATAATTACAACAAGGCCTGTTTCCACACATCAAGGCCTTGAATTTTGCATTAATAATATAATGTGTGTGTGTGTGTGTGTGTGTGTGTGTGTGTGTGTGTGTGTGTGTGTGTGTGTGTGTGTGTGTGTGTGTGTGTGTGTGTGTGTGTGTGTGTGTGTGTGTGTGTGTGTGTGTGTATATATATGGGAGAATGTGTATGTGTGTATGGGAGTATGTGTATGTATATACACACACACTGTATGTAACTGTGTGTGTGTATGTGTATATATATAAATATATATATATATATATACACTGGCGACACACTTTATTCGAGCTTGGCTAGTCCCACGAATTCGGGTATACCCGGGTGTATTGAGGTTTGTGACTGTTTTCTGCCCGAGTGCATTGAGGTATTTTCCAGCAGGGATTGAAGCATTTTATTCCCGCTGGCTGCAATACTACACAGTATATATATATATACTGCATTACAATTCATGAATTTATGCCATCTGGTAGACACGCGAAGCATTGCAGCCTATTAAATCGTAATCATTATCATTTAACAGATCAGCCGCCCGTCAGCCAGGCATGAACCCAGGCTGGGAAGGCAAACACAACGGGGCTTGTCAGAGGTGAGGAGCGGCGTATTCCAGGTATCTGCCAGGTACATACTGGGTATTTGCTCGAATAAAGTGTGTCGGTGCAGTACACACACACACTGTGTGTGTGTTTTTATATATATATAGAGAGAGAGAGAGAGAGAGAGAAATCTGTTCATCATAGCACAGTTGATGATTTCACACATTGTTATTTTAATTAAGAGTGAACTTGTCTTGCTCATTTTGATTGCCTAAGCAGCAAGTAAAGTTTCGATTCCTATGAAAAGAGGGTATCTTAGACAAAGAATCTCAGCCAATTATTGTAATAAATTTCTTGTGGGAGAAAAACAAGGTGTATAAATGTTCGGTTGTATTCTAACCTTGGAAAATACCGCAAAGATAACATGTAACTATTCACACATTCAGCAGTCATCCTTATGCTTTCAACTTAGACACTGTACACTTGAAGAGAGAAGAAATGGCAGGACCTTCCACATTGCACAGCCATCCACGTAAATCATACACATTTTTGATTTATGAAGCAATCGAGTCAACGCCACAGAAAAAGGCAACCATGGGGGAAATCTTGATCCAAAACAAATATCCATACTACCAAGAAACAGCCAATCAAAGAAATTTTAAAACTTCTGTACGTTTCACTTTATCCGCAAATGAATGTTTTGAGCGTGTCCCTCATCGTCAAGCTCAACGATACGGCTGCTTGCAGGTTGCTGCATCATTTAAACTTACCATGGAACATGGAACATATCTGCTGTTAAATAGCATATTTTTGCCTAATGCCAGTTACATAGAAGCCTCACAGTTGGTCGCGTCTGCTGATATACCTGCACCGTCCATTCATGAAGACGAGATGCAAGATGGACATAACTACTATGATATGTTTCAAAACTTATATGGCCAATACGAATGTGGAGGTGAAAACAACCAACAACTGTATGTACCTCCGGATATCTTGTTTCAAGAAGCCACTGCAGATCCATTTCACAGCCTCACGGAGATGTGTATGAATCAGGATTCAACGGTTGGCTCAACCATGGATGATACTGTTGTGCCTTCTTGGAGCTATTTGTTGCAGCCAAATCAGTTTTGACTTCTACAATAATGGTAAATACACATTCCGTTATGCCTTGACTCAAATTATATATGTCACAAATATTATAACATTATCTGCATAATATACACAATTTGATAACCAAATGAGTGGATACAGCGTAACATTGCAGACAGCCTTGCATGGAGCGTTCACAAATAGATTATTTCCTATAACAATAGACTACATGACGAACCAGGAGTACACATTGGTGACGGAGTCCTAGATCATTCATTATCAATTTGAAACCATCTTTTCTAAATGTTACACTAACTGTAACACACACACACACCTCATTGTTTAGCATTCAACATATAAAAACAATGTGTCGCCCACATGTGACGTGGGAACGTGATCATGTCCCAAGGCATCCTTAAAAAGGTTACCGATGCAAGCCCCACCGCCCCAACCGACGTGCGTGCGTGAAACAGTATTGGCTGTGCCCGTAGCTTATTGTTACGGTCATTGCAGTGTGTCATGTGCGCGCGTCGGGGGGGGCGGTGCGTGCCCAGCGCTGGAGGCCAATGTTCATTCAGTCGGAGGGGTGTTTGCGTGCATTTCATGTTGCCTTCACATGACGTCACACGTATTTTGTTCGCTCATTGGCTGATCGTCCGTTTTGCCCGTGGGCAGACGTCCCTTTACAAAGTTTAGATATGTACGTGTGTAGAAGTGAATTTGTTTCGCTTCCATATCATAACTTTCAGCCATGATATGCGTACTGCTAGCAGCACTATGGAGGGACATGTATTGAACGCACAGCGTACACATCGTTTTGCGCATGCGCTAAGAGTTAGTCCACACATTCGTGACGTGCGCGCGCAACATACATTGTGCGCCCACATTATTATGTATGCAGGCACCGGAACAAACATATCAGTAGTAATGCGAACACCGGCATTTGAAACATGAGATAGTTCTATATCTGTACTTTGATCCTTGCAGTTTAAACATATACGTTACTTATGCGTGAATATCCACAATCATATAGAGATGTGTTAAGCGTTGTCATGCTGAAACATAGATAATTGTGCAATCTTTGAACATCATGTGTTTACTGTATTTCACAGATGTCGAGGATGAATACATGGGACCAATGTATGATTTCAGATGGGCCAATCGTTATATTAGATGATTGTGACGACTAGCGAACAACAATTATAATAAATATGTAACAATGCTTGCAATGATTGGTGCGCATATTAACAATCACTACATAATGTTATGCTATAGTGCAAATATTTACTATGCACTTAATTATCATAATGATGTTGCTAAGCACTGAAGTTAGAACTTATATTGATATTTTTTATTTTCTACTAACATTATATGTATTGCCATGTGATATATGCAACCAACATTATCACTCAGCAAACATATTAATCTACTATATATTATAATCTAACGTGTGACTTGTCAAAGAATGTAAATGCTACATAACAACTCGTAGACATTGTATCTGAACGTACACAATAACAATAGGGAGGTGATAGAAACTTTTTAGTCGTGTGAATGTTTTATTATCACCTAGGTTGTAGTGGTAACCTAACATGCATGAGATAATGAATGTTATGTACAGATCATTAAACCATGAAAATTTGTGTGTACATTTCATTCACACGATTAACTATAGTTTAGTGTTATTATTAAACGTTAAACACATACATAGCTAAGTGACGGCGATGATAAAAACAACATTATTATGTAGGTTAATATTATTTCAGGTAGAAATACATGCATCACACAAAAACAGGAACACACACACACACGATGTTGATGAAATGTGTGCGTATGTAAATGTATACTTCATTTATGTTCATATGTTGACAGTTGTTATAAAGGATCATGATCATTATTATTAAGTAACGTCAATGAAATTAAAATTTACTTAGGAACATTGTAATTGTGTTGAATGATTCTGAACAAAATGTGAATCCAAAGTACTATACTTTGGAATGGTGTTAACATTTTGACAAATGCAACATGTACGTCAAATTAACACACATCTTTCACTTATACATACACATGTGACAATGTATTAATCAACATGAAGATGAAGTGAGAGAATAAATAATGACATACATTGCAATGTTAATGATGTTTACCACATTTGGGTCATTTCATACAAACATGCATTGAGTGTTAACATCGCTCATGTGCATGAATGGATGTTGTTACGTTGTAATAATGACATGTTATGTAATGTAGGTAATGATTTTTAAACACACTGTACAATAACCACAAAGTGTAGATAAACGCACGGACACAATACAGAAAGGACATATTTCTATTGTCAGCACTTGTTCATTACGTTCTCTTTAGACATCCTCTAACTATACCTGTATCGAGGTTTGCACATCTTATTACACATGTGAATTCAAATACATACCATGAGCAGTCCTTGGAGTGATATACCTTGAAAAAGAAACATGAATGAATATAAATTATTGTCATGACATGTTCAGTAAGGTAAGCAACACACAGAAGTGACACTTTTCTATGTGATATGGAACAAAATATAGAATACGTCAAATATGATCTTAAATACACAATAGTGTACACATCATTTGACTCACATGTCACACTGCAAAAGAAAAATTGTATGTAACCATATTGAAAAAACAATAGGCAGACAGGCGCACTGAGGGGTATGAATAGTTTATTAATCTAAAACAGTGGACAAAGCATCCACTGATGCAATGGATAAAAATAACGATAATGCAAATTATAACAAAATTGCGGCAAAATTATAACAAAAAATGTTAAAAACGGGACTGGAAAATACACTGGTATAATGGGTATGGAGCAGGGGGTAACCACAGGGTCTAGCTACGCACTACAGAAAGGATCCGGACCAATCTGAGTACTTACCCAACTAGAGACAAGGGGACCCGCTCCCACCGGCTGCAAAAACTCCACAGGAACTGCCACCACGTGACCTCTACGCGTTTCGCACGTAGTGCTTCGTCAGGAGGTCACGTCATAGCGTTGTCCCTGGAGTTTAAGTAGAGAGCAGCAGCCAATGGATCTAGTGTAATTAGAGAAAGTAGGAACACATGTAATACAAAGCAGAGGCAAATAGAGTTCCCTGCAGCATGTGGGGAGGATTAACTTATTAAAAGCACATATTAAATAGGAGCAATGTTAAACAGGTCCCAATTTAGCTATAAATAAATCCAAATTCATACCAGCATAACTGTAGTGAATGTAAACCAGTATATACTGATATGGACAATTTTAAGGTAAACATATATTAAAAATCTATTTAAAACATATATAGTTATTAAATACTAAAACATGTTATCTAAAAATACAAAAACTGCTTGGAAACCGTGTAAACACCTAATAATTAATTCTTTAGAATTCATTCTTTTAAGAAAGGGACCAGTTCTATGTAATCGTTTAAACCATGAGGAAACCTCGTTTGCATGGTATAGATCCAGAATTGCTCCCTTCTACTTAGGCGTAAATCTCTATTGCCTAGGCGTTGATTTGCGGTAATTACTTCAATGCCCATGAAGGAAATGCCACTCGGGTCACACTGATGGCAATCATGAAAGTGTTTTAAAAGGTGGGTTAGGGGCATGTGTTTATCAATTAATTTTTGCACATTTTTGATGTTCCTCATGTGTTCCATTACCCTCACCTTCATACATCGTTTAGTTTTACCGATGTACTGTAACCCACATTGGCACTGTAAAATGTACACTACATATGTTGTGGAACAATTGATAAAATGGTTAACTTTAAAACTACGTTTTGTGGTAAAAGAGACAACCTCTTTTTTATTCATTAGGTTGGTACATATTTTACATTTACTACATTTGTAGTTGCCCTTCAGATCTAAATAGGATCTTAGTGTGCCCTTTTGACAAGAAACAGACTTTCATTGGCTAGGGGCTATTAATCCTTTCAGATTTTGAGCTTTTTTGTATACAATCTTTGGTTTCAACGACATCTCGGCACTCAACACAGGGTCTAGAGATAAAACCCTCCAGTGCTTAGCAATGGCCGATTGTATGGACTTGTGTTTATCATTAAATTGTGTGATAAACACTGGAAATGTATTGCTTTGTTTTGGGTCATCTTGACTTACCCTCCCTGTTAGTGCAAGCTCAGTCGTAACCACTGGATTTTGATTGGTAGACCCTTTTCTAAAGTCAAGTCTTTTATCTCTTTTTTTCTTATTTTTTTTTTTTTTTTTTAGTAAATTCGTCCTTTTAACGAGATTGACTTTGTCAATGGCACGGTCAATCAGGTGTTTATCATAACCTTTCTGGATAAATCTTTCCTTCAGAAAGAGTACCTGATCCTGAAAATGTTCGTCATTAGTGCAATTTCTTTTAAGACGTGCAAATTGATTAAAAGGGATATTAACAATCCAGGGTTTAAAATGGCAACTGGATGGATGAATGTAAGAATTCACATTAGTATCCTTGAAGTATGTTTTGGTACAGATTAGCTCTGATTCGATGGTAATTTCAAGGTCCAAATAATGTACTGATGTTTCACTATTTTCCCCACTAAAACAGAGGTTACATGTATTCGTATTTAATTGTGCAACAAACTCTAAAAGAGAGGCTTCTGTACCATCCCAAATGATGAGAATATCATCTATATATCTCCTCCACAGAATTAACTGTGGAGGAGGTATCTCAGTAAGAGTGATTTTCTCCCACCACCCCATATATAAGTTAGCGAATGATGGAGCGAACTTGGTACCCATTGCGGGTATCAGTAAGGTAAGCAACACACAGAAGTGACACTTTTCTATGTGATATGGAACAAAATATAGAATACGTCAAATATGATCTTAAATACACAATAGTGTACACATCATTTGACTCACATGTCACACTGCAAAAGAAAAATTGTATGTAACCATATTGCACTAGCTATTGGCTATCGACATAGTAGGTTTATTGTGTATGCATAACCAAAAATAGCATGTACAGAAAATATAGATTTAGTACACATTATTCGCTCACGTACAGACAACACCTTTTAGTGGTAAGAAGTATAATACAACCTGTTGATGAATGACATACCGGTGCCACATGCAATTGTCCACACAGCAGAGAACAGAAAGGTGGGAGAACCATATTCATCTGTTTCCTAAGTGAATGGTATTTGGACACATGTATTTATCATTACAATGAATTAATACATCTATGTAGTACTCTGAACATATATGTATTTGCTTACATGAAAAATATGTGTTTATCACATTACAACGTGTCTCCACACCACTGGTGTGCCCCACCAGCTCTATCTAAACACCTGAATCTTGTTTTCAGAAGCCCAAATGTCCTCTCTATGATTGATCGTATAGATATATGTGCCACATTAAATCTCTCCTCTGCTTCAGATTGAGGGTTTGCCAGCAGGGTCAACAGCCACGGCCTAATTCCGTATCCTGCGTCACCTATAATCCATCGGGCACAAATATGAAACAATTTGTGTTAACATTATTACATACAACAGTTCATAGAAAAACAAGAGTTGTTTATTAATACATCATAATATGTACTCATCCACCAGCCAACCAGGTCCAAAATAGCCTTGTTCGAAAGCATGGAAGACTGATGAGTTTCTCAGGATAGAGGAATCGTGACTGGAACCAGGGAATTTTGCTACCACATGCATAATCTTCATCGTGGCATCGCATACCACCTGTACATTCAGGGAACGGTAGTGCTTATGATTGCGGTAAGCATGCTCACTCTGACTAGGCGGGATCAAAGCAACATGGGTGCAATCTATTGCACCCATCACACATGGTATCCCGTCTATGGCATAAAAGCCATTCCTCACTTCCAGCCACTCTGTGTGCTCTGTAGGAAAATGAATATAATTCCTAGCGCGTCTATTCAGTGCACATATAAACTGTGTAAAGGCCCGCGAGAATGTAGATTGCGAGACCCCGCCCACTATGCCCACAGTTGTCTGGAATGACGTGGAAGCAAGATAATGTAATGAGCACAGCATTTTAACAAGCCCAGGGACCGCACGACCTCTGGCTGTCACAAAATCTAAATCTACCCATATCTCTTCATAAAGAGCTAAGATTGCTGCTGAACTCAAACGATAACGACTTATGACCTCCTCCTCACTCATCCCATCTAACATGGTTCTCTCCTTGTACAAACGTGGACGAGGCACAACTTCTCTCCTCTCTCTTCTCCTCTCATCTCCTTGCCCTCCCCCTCACACTTGCCCTCTCCCTCTCCTCTCCGCGTCCCTGTCCCTGTCCCTTTCTTGCCCTGTGACATCCTGTCCCTCAGCTAGCCTCTCCTCCAATAGAATCTTCCTTCGTCTCATGAACAATCGTATCATTTTCAGGTCTGTAGCTGTCAATGTGCAGGTAATTGCCCTCCTTCAAATACCTATGTGATGATGTCACGTGACTTGATGAAGTGCAAGGTGTTACATTAACATATCCAAGTTGTTAACTCCAAACGGGTATACAGTACGAATTAAACGGATTATTTATGTGTGTTCACCAGGCAATCATGATATTTGACAATGATGTAACGTTAAGCTTTGTACAACAATTTATTCGCAAGTATTTATGGAATGTGTAATGCATGTACCACTTCTAAACGCAACACTCAGTCATCCCATTAGGATACAACCATGACATTGACGTTGAAAAACTACGTTGCAACATGTATAATTTCGCATGTTAGTGTCACATGTTCACATGAACTAATTCTAATGTGCATATGCATAATTTAATGCCATCAGGATACTTGCTATTGATTATGTTTCAATCGTGTAAAAATGAGTAACTATTATAGATCTGTGTATAACTTAGCATGAAGTGATTATAATGCATCGTGTACAATGTAAACATGCAATATTATTGAGTGTCCAATTGCGGACGTCATAAAAAGAGGGAGGTCACAAACTACATGTAAACATGAAAAAAAACCGCTACATTTACTTTTGATCATGCGTTACACATTCAAAGCATTCTATAATGTATTCCAACATTACTATACGCTGAGGGGGGGCAGACATTCATTGGCATTGAATACAGTTAATTATAATCCCTTCCTTTAAATAAGGCCGAGGGCTCCTATCTCTAAAGCAACAGCGACCTCCTGTGGTCTATTCTGGTATAGTTCTTCATTTTTTGTTTTACCTCTACCATCAGGCTGTAGCATCCACAGACAGACTCCGCTGGATCCCCTCTCAGCTCTGCTCTCCCGGCCCTCCTCTCCGCAGCCTCCAGATAAGTTGGGAGGCCAGGGCTGCCCTCAGCCTGGGGCTCCTCTCTCTTTGTGCATGGGCGGAGGGAGGGCAGGGTCGGTGTAAACGGGAAAAACATGTGAGGGGGTGGGGGTTTGTATTGTTGGTGCACGCAGGGGAGAGGCAGGAAAGGGGGGTAGGAAGTCTCCGCTGTATGGCTTTGCAGGGAATCACTGTCCCGGGCAGGGAGTCGCAGCTGAGAGCGTAGCTTAGGTATGGGGGGACGGACGGGGGGAAGGAGGTTGGCTTCACTGTGAGGGGAGAGAGGCATCCCAACCTTTCAGGGAACGTCGCAATGCTTTTTTTTCTGGGTCGTTAGGTTCCTGGGGCTGCTCTGGTGGTTCTCTGCTGGGCCAGACGCTCTGATGACCTGGATCCTCGTTGTCTTCGGGGTAAGTTGGTATCTTCTTCCTCCCCCTCTTTTCTCTGCCCTTGTAACGCAGGGAGTCCCAGCAGGCGCAGGAATCTGAGGGCTTCTTCCATGTGTGTAATCGTGAAGAACTTTCCTTTAGCGTGGACGCTTAGCTTGAATGGAAATCCCCATTTGTAGTGCACGTTTTGATCTTGCAGATGCTGAGTTAGAGGCTTTAAGTCCCGTCGGCAGAATATGGTTGTTCTAGACAGATCGCTGTATATCTGTATCAGTTCTCCCTGGAAGGGTATCTGGTTCAGCTCTCTGCTTTTGGCTAGATTTTTTTCTTTTGAGCAATATGAATGAAAGCGTGCAATCACGTCTCTCCGCCTTTTGGGGTCTTCTTGTCTTGGGCCCGGGGCCCTATGGGCTCTATCTAGCTCCATATCCTCCTTTTTCATCTCTGGGGCCAGGTAGTGGAAGAGGTCTTGCAGGTAGGGTGTGAGGTCCTTTGCTGTTATGGATTCAGGGATGTTTCTGAACCTCAGATTTTGGCGTCGATCTCTTGGTCGTCAAGACCATCCTTTAATAGAGCAATTTCCTGATTTAGTCTATTAATCTCGTCCTCATCCAAGGACTGGACCGCCTCAATCTCCTCCACCCTGCCCTCCAAAGATTCCGTTCTCTGGGTTAGGCCATTGAGGTCTAGTTTCAGCTTGACGATCGCGCTTGTTAGATCCTCATTGAAGCCTTTCCTCATTTTGGCAAACATCTGGCCAATATAGTCCTCGAGGAAGTCTTTTGTGATGTTTTGACTTGCGCTGACATTCTCCTGCAGTGGCTGCTCGTGGGCGGGAGCACTCGCCACGCTGGTGCCGGTGCCATCTTGGCTCTCCTCCTCCTGATCTGCCGAGCGCTTCGTGGGAGTAAAATAGGTAGAAACGGTTTGCGTGGCGATTCTTTTTTGCTGCTTTGCCATCCTGGCTTGTAGCTGACACTGCTCCGAGTGTTTCCCTAACGTTTTAGGGTGTTTTTTGCGCTGCTTATCGCCTTCTTAGTGGAGGGGTATTGGGAGCTCGGCTTTTAGGCTGGCATGTGCGATGACGTCACCGGAAGCCTCCCCAATTGCATTTTTTTAATGATTTTTTTTCTGTATCCCAAGCCATTTAGGAAGATGAAGAGATAGAAGCACACCAGTTGGTCTTTCAAAAAGTCGTAAATTTATGACAGTGCGATCAGCATTTCGGTCGGCTTGCGTACCTTGCAACCATTTAGGAAGCCACACATCTTCCTCTTTTGAAATAGTCAGTCATATTGAATGCCCTGGGAAGCAGGTTCTTTGCTGATATGATCATGGGAGAACAGATCAATTGTCATAAACTGCATTGCATTGCCATAAATGTAGGGAACCGCTGCATTAATTAAAACAATATTAACAGCAACAAAAAAAAAGAAGAAAAACAGGAGAGAGGCAATGCTGCTTTAAGAATCAGTTGTAACATCTCCAATTGGAAAACTTTTAGATCTGGGTTATCAGTATTACCAAGTATTTTATGAACAGCCTGTACACCCCTGTCCTGTGAGATAGAGGTATTTAGGCTCTGGACATCCATCATCACAAGTAGAGTCTCATCATTCACCCCACCAAAATCCTGTGCAGGAATTGGGTGGTATCTTTAAGAAATTAGGAAGATTTTTATCTTAAAATTACATTTGGAAAAACTGCTACAGTAGTGGTTGGAAAGATAGGAACTGCAATGAAGTCAAATATGGATCCTAAATATGCAAATATGTTTGTAATCTTTTTAAAAAAAACATCAAGCATATACTGTAGGAATCCAGATTTCATGCTGCACTGCATTTGATTTTGAACCAACAATTGTGTCCACCCTTAATTATAATGTCATGTCAGGCATATGTGTGAACAAGGCTAGTACTTTGGTGACAGGACTAAAAGAGACAGGAATCTCCAAGTTTGCTTGTCTTCTTCTGATCTCCTTTTCCTGTCCCTTTTAAATTCCTCCAGTTAGCTGAAACAAGAGTGGTAGTAGAAGTTCAAGGAACTTTCTGAAGAGCTAAGAGCGAGTAACTGATTAGGTATACTCTCACTGTTCATTTCTTACAGGCTGATACAACTCTGTAGAATTTACACAGCGGGAGTCTTATTCAGAAGCAGGGACCCTGCTGTATTAATCCTGCGTACCATTCCCCCCTGCCAAGCACTGTTCCATGAACGCTCAACATTTGGTCCGCGGTTCATCAGCACATGTTCTGCAATGATGGAAAAAAGATACCTGGCGCTTAAAATAACACTGTGTCCATAAGAAACAAAATCAGTCTTTTGAAAATCTCCCAGAGTCCAAAACTTGAAGTTGATGTCTGTGGTTTTTTCTTCACTGCTGCAGCCTCCCAATTTACCTGGAAATGATAAAGGGGCACACCATTGCGCAGTACTACTGATTTCTAGTGGTTTCCCCTTACATAACGTTCCCAATGTAGACTGAGTCTACTTACAGGAGTGTCTCTTTCAGGATATAGTGGAGACAATCTGTGCTTTAATCCCTTCACAGTCCACCTGTGCCACGAATCCCCTGGGTACTTCCTTTAACTCTTGAAACTCCGTGATTCCAGAATCACCCAAAACACACGGACCCCCAGAGAAGGAGAATGAACAATTGCAAAAGGTGATCACAAATTTAATAAAAAACGGCTTCAACAAGCCTAAACAGCACGGCTAAAACAAGCCTAAAACAAATGTAAAATCACTCACATGTACTCACATGAATACATGCGATTTAAAATGACACGAGACTGCCGTCAGCAGCTTGCGATGTTACTCCTGTAACTGCTCCGGTTGAGGTATGCTCTCTCACTGCTTATCTCAGCTGGTTTGGTGCGTCTGCGTCTCTCCCCCCCGTTGGGCTGCGTTCGGGTATACAACCAACAGGTCTGACAAACTGCGCACCTCTGCAGTCACTGCGAGTCTATTGCTGACAGGCAAACTCTAGCTCCTCCCACCCTAACGCGTTTCGTGACGTAGGGACGTCACTTTCTCAAAGGAATAAGGAGCTACTTTCGATCCCTTACTATATACCCCCCAAGGAATGATTAACCCCTTAAGTGATAATTACATGTTAATCCCATGATAGTGCATTCCTGTCTGTTACATAACGATGTGTATCTGAGGATGACAACACCCTTGGATTCAGAGGCACATCTACACAACAAATTTACAACTATATGGTGACTGTCACAATAAAAACATACATATACATCAGACCAACCTTATATGCTGTTAGACAAATATATACGCAACAAATGTTAATCTTTTAAAAATGAAGCCAAGTCAAACTCTATATTTAAACCCTTAGGGGCTAGAGTTTTTAAGGCGTAGATCCAAAAACTTTCTTTCTTAGACAAATTGTTTAACCTATCAACTCCCGTCCAATTAGGCTTGGGACAATCTATCCCTTTACAGATTAAACCATTGGGATTTTGATTATGGACTAATCTGAAATGGTTGGAGACACCCATGCCAAATTGGATGGGAGGACGGGAGGTGATAGGTTAAACAATTTGTCTAAGAAAGAAAGTTTTTGGATCTACACCTTAAAAACTCTTGCCCCTAAGGGGCAGAACTTGCTTTTACAGTTAATAAATGAGCCAATTTCATAAGTTCTATTCGTAACAGTGGAATGAAACTGATCACATTTTTCACTGTAATTGCAGGCCACACACTTACCACACACAAAATAACCTTTAAAATCAGATAGCCATGTGATTGTTTTACATTTTGATCTATCATTAGGACAACTCGGTGCCAATGAAGCCTTCAAATTATTGGCTTTGTTATATATGATTTGTGGCTGTGGTGGTAGAAATGACTGTAGAATGGGGTCTCGTTGGAGAATTCCCCAGTGTTTCCTAAGGGTTTTCACTATTTCAGGGGCCATACTATTATATTTTGTAGTAAAAGGTATGAATTCTCCCTCTCTTTCTTTTTTAATCTTCTTACGGTCTGTATCCACTAATGTTGTTCTAGCTACCTGATTAACTTTCTCGATGGCTAAAACCACTTTTTTCTTGTTATACTTCAGTGCCAAAATTTGTTCTTCAATTCTCCTACCTCTTCCTCATATATATGTTTTTGAGAACGGTTTCTCTTTAATCTCAAAGCTTGTCCCTGTGGGATGTTGTTTACCCATCTAGATTGATGATGGCTGGATGCCAAAAGGTATGTGTTGGCATCCACCTCTTTGTAATATGTTTTCGTGTGTACTAAGTTGTTCTCTACATATAAGGTACGGTCTAGAAAATTAATAGACACTGGATCACTATTAAAAGTGAATCTAATGTTACAGGAATTGGCGTTTAAATGTTCCTGGAACTGGGTTAGTTCATCTTGCGTACCTCTCCAGACGCACAGCACATCGTCGATGTATCTTCTCCAGAGCACCAGGTTTGCACCAAACGGGTTATTACTCCAAATCCGTTCCCGTTCCCACATAGCCATGAACAGATTGGCATAGCTCGGTGCAAACCTGGTCCCATTGCGGTGCCGCACGTCTGGAGAAAGAACTCCCCATCGTGACAAAAATAATTGTGTTGGAGAATATACCGAATTCCATTAAGAACAAACTCCATTAATGCTACACTAACTTCAATGTCCTGTTTCAATGCCATTTGTACTGCTCTCAGACCTGTTTCATGCTCAATGATGGTATACAGGGACACCACATCACATGTGGCCCAAATGAGGTCACTGTCCCAAGTGAGATTTTGAATTAAATTCAACACGTGTGTGGTGTCCCTTAGGTATGACGGAACCTGTATAACATATTTCTGTAATATATGATCTAGGAATTGGGAAAGGTTCGACGTTAGGGACCCGATCCCTGAAATGATCGGTCCTCCCGGGGGTCTGATGGGATCCTTGTGCAGTTTGGGGATGAAGTAAAAAACTGGTATTTTTGGTTCTTCTACCACGAGGAACTCCAGTTCTTTCTTAGTTATTACTTCATCCTCCAATCCTTAATTTATTAAAATTGAAAGTTCTTGTTTGAACTGATCCGTAGGATTTTTTTTCAATTTTTTATATGTGATCTGATCACCGAGGATCCTATTGGATTCTTCCTGATAATAACATGAGTCCATGACTACCAGACCCCCCCCCCCCCTTCTCAGCTGCTTTAATTACAATGTTATTGTTTTCCGCTAGGGTTCTGACTGTCTCTTTCTCTTCCTTTGTAAGTTTATGTTTTTTTTTTTTTAACTTCAACGTTTTTTATTGGGTTCCACAACTTGTACATTATACCACATCCCATTATTAAACATTTCGAAACCCACCGAGGTTTTCCCCTTTCACTCTCACCATCAGGGGTAAAATCACTCATAATCTGCGTGGGACGGACAACATATACTCACAGGACTAGACAAACAAGACTAACCTGACCAAGGACAAGACAACAGAGGGTGAGAACACCAGGAAAAGGGGGGGCAAGGGGGGGGGGACTTCCAACGTGTGCTCCGGTGTCGGTGAGCCTTCTTTTGGTAGATGCTTTACTCTCTTAGTAGTGCGTGACGACTCCTCATCTTGGATCAGTTTTTACTGGGCGGGGCCTCCTACCTGTCGCATATCTATGTTATAGTATGTTCCGCTCAGTCACCAGAGAACGCACTTGTAGTTATTATTGCAAAATTGTGCTGGCATCTATCCCGGGGATATCTGATTGGGTAATTCATGGATCCCATACTTTTAGGAAATTTCGGCCAGAATCGTTGACCCAGCTTGTCAACTGTTCCATCTGGCAAACATGCCACATTCTGTTTCGAATTTTGGGGATTACTGGTAAATCTTGCTGTTTCCACAATGCTGCGATCTCGCACCTGGTGGCGGTAGCAAATTGTGCGACCAATTTGTGTGCCGATCTCGACAACCCCTGGGCCCGCCTGCCCAATAGGAACAGCCATGGGACCAGGGGGACCTCCAAATCGAGGATTCTTTGTGCCCATGCTCTAATGCTCTCCCAAATCGGGAGCACCCTAGGGCAGGACCACAGCATGTGGACTTAGTCCGCTACCTCCCCGCACTGTTTTGGGCAGAGCGGGGAGTATCCGCTGACGAATTTAGACAATCTTAGTGGGGTGTGATACCAGCGCATCATAACCTTATATGCGTTCTCTTTTAACGTTGAGCAAATGGAGCTTTTGTCATGTCATTAGTCATGTAGTTCAGTCTGTAGGTGTCAGGTCCGTTTGGGCAGACCACTTCCCGGTACATTCTAGTGGTAAGTCCCCTTGTGTCCGTGGCTCTAGAACACAGCTGCTCGAAATTAGTCCTAGCTGGCCTAATTGGAAATTTATTGTAAAATGCTCTGATCTGGAGGTAGCGGAAGAATTCGGTATTTGGAAGGCCCTTTTCTGATTTGATGTGTTCAAATGTTTTAATATATGTAGGCCCCTCCAGATCTTCCAGTCGCTTATATCCCGACTGTATCCAAATTTTAAAGTGCCGGTCTCCGGCCATCCCCTGGGCGAATTCCGGATTATCGAATAACGGGGTCATTAAGGAGTGTTTCGTCGTTAGGTTATGTTTAAATTTGGAACTCCTCCACACCGCCAGAGAGTTTACCATGGTCCGAAGCAGCAACTCTGCTGTGTTGTCACATCGTTTTGGTAGCCAAATTAAATTGTGTAACTCTATTGGTGCACAGCAGGTTTTCTCCAGCGCCACCCATCTCCGCAGGGACGGATCTAGGTGCCACTGGACAATCTGACCCAATTGTGCTGCTTTATAATATGCCAAATTGTGCTGCTTTATAATATGCCATCAAGCAAGGTACCGCTAATCCCCCTCTAATCGTAGGCCTGATTAGTATGCCCTTTGCAATTCGTGGGCTCTTATTATGCCATATGAATTTCATGATTCTCGACTGTAAGGCGAGGATGTCGGCCCGCACCAAAGGTATCGGCAGGGCCTGGAACAGGTAAAGCACCCTTGGCAAAAGATTCATCTTAATGCTATGAATTCTTCCGAACCAAGAAATTCCAAACCCTGCCCACACCCTAAGATCCTCCCTTAGAGTTCGGAATAGTTTGGGATAGTTGGCTTTGTATAAGGAGCCATAGGTCTTAGTAATTTGGATACCTAAATATTTGATTGAGGAGGCTTGCCATTTAAAGTTAAAGTTTAGTTCAATTAATTTTTCCACTGGACGTGGGAGACTAATATTTAGGGCTTCAGACTTAGTCTGGTTAATTTTGAACCCTGAAATTTGGCTAAACGTTCCCAGAATCTCAAAGACATTGGGCAGAGAAGTAAGCGGTTTTGACAGAGTCAGAATGATGTCGTCAGCGTATAATGCCACTTTATGGGACTGGTCCCCTACATCTATCCCTGCTATATCTGGGCTTAGGCGAATATGAGCCGCCAGGGGTTCTATACATAATGCAAACAGCAGCGGGGACAGGGGGCATCCCTGTCGCGTCCCGCTACAAATGGTAAATTGCTCCGAAGGGAAGCCCTGATGGCGCACCCTAGCTGTGGGGCCTTTATACAGGGCTAAGATGGCTTCTAAGATGCGTCCCCCGAACCCAAATGCTCCTAGTACTGCCCTTAGATAGGTCCAATCGATCCTATCGAAGGCCTTCTCAGCATCCAGACTTTACAACATAGACGGGATGTTCTTTTTATTGGCCAGATCAATCAAATCTATGATCCGTCTCGTGTTGTCTGCCGCTTGCCTTCCTCCGATAAATCCCACCTGATCCGGGTGGATTAGCCTAGGCAGGACAGTGCCCACCCTGTTAGCTAGCAGTTTAGAGAATATTTTCACATCGGAATTGATCAGGGATATGGGCCGGTAGCTCTTGCAGTCTACCGGGTCCTTGCCTGGCTTATGGATCAGGGAGATTGAGGCCTGGAGCATCTGGGATGGGAAGGAGCCTCCCGTTAGAATTTCATTGAATAATTTTAGAAGCTGTGGCGCTAGTATTTTAAGGAATTTTTTGTAATATAAATTTGAAAAACCATCTGGTCCCGGTGCTTTAGCTGGTTTAAGGGCTTTTATAACCTCTGATAATTCTTCGAACGTAAAATCTCCCTGCAATGCCTCCTTCTCCACTCTGCCCAATTTGGGAAGACGTGCCTCTCTGAGGAATTTCTGGGTTTTCTCTCCTATCTTTTGTGTGTGGCTGACCTTATCTCCGTCGTAGAGTACTTCGTAGAATTTTTTGAATTCCTCAACGATTTGTCTAGGATCGGAGGTAAGGTCCCCCCCCCTTAGTGCGGATTGAGGAGATACTATAATTAGGTAGTTTATTACGTAATTTATTGGCAAGGAGAGTATCTGGCTTGTTGGCTTTGTCGTAGAACTTACGCTTAGACCAGGCCAACTCCCTCTCGGCTCTGGAGTTTAGCAACAAATTGAGTTTAGTTTTGGTATCAGAGAGTTCCTTCAGGGTAGCACTCTGTTTGTTGGATATATGAAGTGCGGAAAGGTGTGCCAGTCTCTCATGCAAATCTTTTATCTGAGACTCCTTAGCTCTTTTTGTTTGTGCTGCTAGATTCCTTAGGAGTCCCCTCGTGGTCGCCTTATGGGCCTCCCAGAGTGTGGAATGGGAAGACACGCTCCCTGTGTTTATCTCAAAATATTCCTTGATTTTGTCTCCTATCGCCCGCTCCGATATTGGATTTTTTAACAGCAGCTCATTTAATTTCCAGTTCACCCCCGGCCTGTCCATTAACCGCAGAGCACATTGCAGCTAAATTGGTGCGTGGTCTGACCATGAAATATCATGGATCCCCGAGTGGGAGACCATGGAAATCGCCTTGTTAGAGACCAGGAAGTAATTTATCCTACTGTATCTGTCGTGGGGGTGTGAGTAGAAAGTGTATGCTCTCTCAGTGGGGTGCTGTTCCCTCCATATATCGATCAGTTAGCAGTCTCGTAACCCTTGAAGTATGGTTAGTACGTCATGTTTCTGTGGTTGATTAGTCCCTGTGCATCTGTCCAAGTCTGTGTCTAGGGTGCGGTTCATGTCCCCTGCTAGTATTATACAGCCTCGTGCCACCTGGTGTAGCTTATCGAAGAATGTCGTGAAGAACTGTGGGGTCTGTTCACAGGGGGCATATATAGAACTTAAGGTGACCTCTTGGTTGTTAATTGTGCCTGTGACTATGAAATATCGCCCGTCCGTATCGACATAAGTCTTAATGACCTGGAAGGGCAATCTGTGGTGGACTAGAATAGCCACTCCTCTTTTCTTAATAGCTGCAGAGGACATAAAGGCTGTCCTAAAGTGTTTGTCTAGGTATTTTGGGTGATTAAGTTTGGAGAAGTGTGTTTCCTGGATAAACACTATATCTGCTTTTTTGCGGGTATAATCTCGGAGAGCGAGTCTAAGTTTTATTGGGTTATTAAATCCTTTGATATTGTGTGAAATAAGGATCAGCTCTTTACTCATCTGGAAAATGGGGTGAACTTGCAGCAGGGGGCGACGGTGTTCTTCATTCCACCGCTAACCTTGTCCGTTGTAGGGCAATCTCCGCACCACTGTGCTCTCGAGGTTCCTTGGCTGGCGAGTCCTGTGGACTGGGAGGAAACAAAAGGGAAACACATATACAACCACACACAGTTAATGTCCTCAGAGCTGTGGCCCCGCCAACTTGGCTCCAAGTCCAATGCCTTTGGGGTCTGGGGACCTGCCACGGGGCGCTCCCCGTTGTTACCTCACCCCCTGTTCCCCCTCCCTCCCAAAGGACTTTGCTGGGTCTTCCCCCTCCCAGCCCCTGGCCCATGTGGACCGCAGAGTAGGCCGAGATCCCTCAGCTCCCACCCCGCTCCTAATCTAATAACTGTAATATAACCTTTATGCCTTGCAACTCCTAGAATTAACGCTAACCCTGGTATAATGTGCTACCTCTCACGTCCCTAACTCTTATCTTAGTATCAGACTGGGTGGCCCCTTTCTCAAACCCCTCCTCTGGGGCTCTCTCTTCTGTTAACGTATCTCCCTCTTATAGCGCTTCCGTCCCCTTACTCTTTCTAAACCTCCCTTGTCTCTCTACCACTGCCGACATACATCTCTCTTTTAAACATCCCTCTAACCTACTAACCCTTCATCTACCTACTGCTGCTATCTAATCACTTTCTATACCCTCTCAATCCTTATTACACCACTTACTCTAACCTTCCTCTCTCACTTCCCCCTTCACCCCTTTTCTCCTATCCCCTGCTACTCTCCTTGCTTACTCCCTCTTCCACACTCCTACCACTAACACGTCCATTCCGCCTTCAACTTACATACCCATCCTTTCCCTGCTTCACCCTCTATTCTCTCGTTGTCACCCGGACTGTTCCAGACACATTCCCCTTACCAACCGACCTTGTGTACTTCCCTCGCACTGTCTCCCTCTTCTAAACTTCACCTGCCTAACCCTTCTTCCGCCCCGGTCGCTGCAGCTGCTCCCTAGTTCCGTAGCCTATCTCCAGCTCTATATCCCCCTCTCCCTCGCCCCTAGGCCTCTACAGCTAAATTGCCCCTTTAGGTGGTACTAATGGGCCCTCGTCCCTCTGGCGCTGCTTCGTTGGCCTCTTCAGTCGCTCCGTGTAGTCCAGCTCCTGTAACTTTAAAGTTCCTTTCGCGTGGCATGACGCTGGGCCTTTCGCGTGACATGTGTCGCCATCTTGTGTCGTCCGGATATCAACTCCATGCCCACTCCAAGATGGCCGCCCGCTCACTTCCGCTACTGGTGCCCGGACATCCGGTCGCCGCCATTTTGGGAGCGTCGTTCGTCCTGGGCGGTTGTGTTCGCGCTCTCTGCTCGGCTGGTGGGGACTTCCTGCTCCTGCGTTCCTGGCTGGGTTCTCTGCCATCCTCGTGGCTGCCGCCATCTTTGGGCCTCCTGCTGCCATCGCTCAGGTAAGTGAGTAGAAAAAAGGGTGAAATGTCCTCGGGCGCGTCACTCTGCTTGCGGCTCCACGGCGTGTATTATATGCAAGGCAAAGGAGAGAGAGAAGGGCCACAGTGAAAAAAAACAGCTCAAAATTTTGCACACTTTTTCATCAGGGTAGAGAGAAGGAGGGGGGGGTGTGGGAGGGGTGAGAGATGAAGACAAGGGATAGCTGATATTAAATCAAACTTGTTGACTGGGGACACACTCACATTAAAAACTCTCAAAACTTGATTTGATGTCTCCTCCTCTTTTTGTAGTTGGTGTCTTGAACAGATGTCTTCTCTTCTATGTGCAGTTAAATGGATTGAGGCCGAGGAAATGCCTCCTAATATCTTCCTCTATGACAGTGTGACACGACTTGCAGTAAAACTTGCTTTCATCGGTTATACCCCAGTTCACTTCAGAGCACTGCGGACAAGGCTCTTTATAATCCCTATTTAGAGTTTCCAGGTGGCGTCTCCAAAAATCCTGGACACAATGGTGAAAGGTGCAACGCGCTTGAGATTCACACACCTGGTGTGTGTTTTATTGGCGAAAACTTTCCCCCTTTTTTCCCTAAGCTCAGGTAAGTGAATCGTATTTTACAGGTTATCCTGCGAGGATTTTCTCACCGGAGAAAATCTTTTCTTGGGCCCTGTATCGTCGTTTAAGTTCATCTCCTCTGGGCATGTTACCTCCTCAGCCTAATGTACCGTAAGCTGACGCGAGGCCGTAGCGAAATAACTGTTAACCTTCAACTTATAACCAGATAACTTTGTGACCAAACATTTTAGTTTATTTTAAGGGTCCTTCCCTTGCTGCTCTTCAACTTTTATTTCTTGGTGACCGGGGAGTTTGTCCCACTGTTGCCCAGCTGGGACCCGGGATCTCCTCCGTCTCTTCAGTGGCCGGTGGGGCCCCCTTAAGTCCCAGCTTCTGTAGAAATACCTCTCCTTCTCCGATCTCCCTCATGAAGAAGGATCTGCCATTCTTGCTTACTGAAAGCCCAAATGGAAAGGTCCAACGGTAGCGAACATTGTGATCCCTTAATATTTTTGTTATTTGGAGAAGTGAGTACTGTACAGAGGAACCTCGCTCAGAAACCCCTAGATGTTGTTAGCGTGCTGCCAAGGGAGTGTGGGTATCGAGATAGAGAGATGTGCCTAAAGGAGGCACCAAAGATCCCTTCTAGGAAGCGCACAGCAAACCTTTATAATATAATTTGGTCAGGGGTGAATTGATATATACATAAAATAAAAAAGGTTTATTAAATAACTTCGTTAAAATCGTGTTGTGTAGTGTGATGTGTATGACACAGATAAAAATAGACTGGTTAAGTCTATAGTACTACTCTGTTATCCTAGTCACTACCAGTAGTGAACAATGCTAAAGTGATGGTTTCACACAGGTTGCACTCATATGAGAGCTTATCAGGATGTAAAGTGTTGCTGCTTACAGCTGATTCCTAAGTCCAAACTTAATAGTGTACATCCGTTGTTATCGGTGCTAAACTAGACTTTGTAGACCTGAATAGGCAGGGGATAACTGCTGGCAGCGGATAGCCCGTAAGTAAGGCTCTCAATGGGCTAAAAACTGTACTAGTGTCATTAACGTGGACCCTGTTGGGTTCTGAAGGCAAAACACACAGCCAAAGAGGGTAAGTGAAATTAGCTGTTCTAGTGTTTAACCTCTTCGCACATATATAGTTACTGCCAGATATTGTTTAAATGAATCAGATACCCAGCTGCATATAGTTAAGTGCTGGATCTTAGGCAGGGAATGTGTATATGTTCTACCTAAGAGGCTCCACTAGAGACGGATCAGGTATTTATTATGCAGTATGGGGTATTCCCCTCTGTGTATCATCACCTATCTGTAGTGTGCAATTACACTCCAGTGCTGGCAGAGTTCACGATGTCACACTGTACAGGACAAGCTTGCTACAAATAATGTTACTTTGTCACAAAAGGGGCAGAGTTTGAACAGGTAAGGTATAGATCTCTGCAGAGAAAGTTTCTAGGTCTGAACCCAGTATAGTTTCGTTGGAGTAGATCAAATGTCCAGCTGCATATGGTTAAATGCTAGTTCTTAGGCAGAGGAGGTGTGTCTGTTTCCTCAGTACACAGTAAGTATTTCTTCTGAAAAACGGGTCAGGTTTTCACTGCAGGTATATACCCAGAGACAGGGTAAATTGTTCCTGCAGATAAATATATGCTGTGGGGTGGTTCCCTCTATATGTTAGCATATACTGGCAGAGTACAGTTAGACCATAATGCAGGACAAAATCGCAGTGTCACACTGCACAGGGCAGGATTGCTGCAGATGTGGTAAGTCTCTCCAGAGCTCCTCTGTTCACCGGGTGATATAGGCACAGCAAAAAACAAGTTACAAACACCTCTTTAAGTGGGTGTATCAGTTATAGTAACCATGAACATTGTTTAGCATACATGTAGCAAGTGTTAATACCATGAGTTAGTTAATAGATCGTTACTTTGTCACAAGTGGGGCAGAGTTTGAACCGGTAAGGTATAGATCTCTGCTGAGAAAGTTTCTAGCCCTGAACCCGGTGTAATCTCGTTGGAGTGGATCAAGTGTCCAGCTGCATATGGTTAAATGCTAGTTCTTAGGCAGAGGAGGTGTGTCTGCTTCCTCAGTGCACAGTGAGTATCTCTGCTGAAAACGGGTCAGGTTTTCACTGCAGGTATATACCCAGAAACGGGGCAGATTGTTCCTGCGGATATATATACTGTGGGGTGGTTCCCTCTATGTATTAGCATATACTGGTAGTGTACATTAAAACTGTAATGCAGGACAAAATCGCAGTGTCACACTGCACAGGGCAGGCTTGCTGCAAATAAAGTGGTAAGTCTCTCCAAGGTTCTTCTGTTCACCGAGTGATAAGAGCACAGCAATAAACAAGTTACAAACACCTCTTTAAATGGGTGTATCAGTGATAATAACCATGAGCATTGTTCAGCATACAGGTAGCCAGTATTAATACCATGAGTTAGTTAATAGATCGTGCTATATGGTGCACAAGTAGTACTATGTCGGCAAAGACCCGACATGCGGCATGTTTCGTCGCTTCTTGCGACTTCTTCCGGGGTGGGCGTGTCTACGTCCCTGGCGGCCCCTTTAGACCCGGCGGTTACCATGGTAGCCGCGGGACGCTTATTTGCCGAGATTGATAGTGGTGGTGCAGAGGTACTGCATCCCACATGTGAGATGTATTTAAAAGTCATCCTGACCATGATAATACATTTTGAGAAGTACATACACTGTCTCTAGATGATGCAAAAACATAGAGCATAGACAGCCTGTCTACTAAGTTGAGAGGTGTTAGAGGAAGGGGGTGAATACAAAGCCCTCATTCATACCAGACGGATAGTGTGTATTAAGGAGATAGATCCATCTGGCTTCACATTGCAATAGTTTTTTGTCCCAGTTTCCTCTGCGAATACTGGGTGGTATGTGGTCTATTCCTTGGAATGTCAGGGTGTTGATCTGTCCTGCATGGAATTCTCTGACGTGGCGAGAGACAGGGGTGTCCAGTGAATTTCTTATGGCTCCAACGTGTTCCAAAACCCTGCGTCTCAGTTCTCGTTTGGTTTTTCCAACATATTTCTTGCCACATGTGCAGGTGATCAGATAGATGATACCCGAACTTTTGCAATTCATGAATTGTTTGATCTTGAACGACTTTGTATCCCCAGTGTTGGTAAACTGTTTACTTTCCTTCATGTAGGTACAGGCTTTGCAGCCATGACATTTGTAATATCCTTGTATGCTAAGCCACGTTTTGCTTCTTTT
Source organism: Ascaphus truei (assembly GCF_040206685.1). Taxonomy (NCBI): domain Eukaryota; kingdom Metazoa; phylum Chordata; class Amphibia; order Anura; family Ascaphidae; genus Ascaphus; species Ascaphus truei. The sequence continues at coordinate 216,456,047 of NC_134487.1, forward strand.
ATTTTTTACAGAGAAATGACTGTGCACCACTTGGTCCTTGATATTAGCTGATCGTCTCCATACGATTGACGGACGATTTTTTAGGACCAATTTCAGGTCGTTGTCACTAGTTAGTATATGCCAATGCTTGGATAGGATATTGTTAATATCTCTCCACTGATTGTGGTATGTTGTGATGCATCTAATTTCTTTCATAATTGATTTCTCTTGTGACTTAGTTTTAAGGAGATCATGGCGTGTGGTGCTGATGGCCCGATGGTACGCTGTCTTCAATTGTCGTTTCGAGTATCCCCTCACAAGGAAATTGTCCCTCATTTCCATACTTTGCCTTTTAAAGGTTTGAGTGTCTGAACAATTCCTTCTGAGGCGCAAGTATTGGCCTGTGGGGATACCTCTAATGAGAGGTTGAGGATGAAAACTGTCAGCTTTTAAATAGCTGTTAGTGGCAGTTTTTTTCTTGAAATTGCTTGTGGATAAATATCCATCATCATTTACAGTGATACGCAGGTCCAGGAACGTGATTTCTGTAGCACTTATCTCCGAAGTGAGCTTTAGATTGTGATCATTGGAATTTAGTACACACAGAAAGGTTTCTAGCTCCTTTTTGGAGCCTCTCCAGAGTAGTAGGATGTCATCTATGTAGCGGATCCACAGGTCTACACGATCAGTGTAAAGTGACATACCTTCGGAGAAGACACTAACCTCCTCCCACCAACCTAGATACAGGTTGGCATACGTAGGGGCACACGTAGTCCCCATGGCTGTGCCTTGTATTTGGAGGTAGTACTTTGAGTTGAATAAAAAGTAATTGTGTCGTAGTACAAATTCCAATAGCTCTACAACAAATTGATTATGATCAGAGAAGAGGCGGCTGCGGGACGAGAGAAAATGTTCGACTGCCATTAGGCCAATGTCATGTTTTATACTTGTGTACAGGGATTCAACATCGAAGCTCACTAATAAGGTGTCAGGTGTAACCTGTATCCCTTCCAGTCTATTCAGGACATCCTTTGTGTCCTGTACAAACGATGGCATAGCTGTCACAAATTTTCTCAACACTTTGTCAATGTAGATACTGGAGTTTTCGGTGAGGGAACCGATTCCAGAGACTATCGGTCTACCTGGAGGTTTAATGATGTTCTTATGTATTTTAGGGATGCTGTAGAACGTGGCAATGGTTGGTTGTTTTGGTGTCATAAACTCACGTTCTTTGGTTGTTATCACCTTTGTTGTTATGCCCCTTTCCAGTATCTCATCCAGAGCTTTTTGAAATGTTTCAGTGGGATCTTTTGGGAGAATCCTGTAGCATTGTTTGTCTCTTAGTAGTCTATAATTCTCAGCTAGATAGTCCTCGGTTCTCAGTATGACTAGGTTACCTCCTTTGTCTGCTGGTTTGATTGTTATTTCAGACATTTCTTTTATCTCTTTCAGTGCATTGAGTTCCTGTTGATTCAGGTTGTTTTGTTTTTTTGTTGATTTTAGACCCTCCAGATCGCTGATAACTAAATTAAGGAAAGTGGAGATATTGGCACATGTATCTTGGTGAGGGGTGAAGCGACTTTGTGGTTTAAGTTGGGTGTGTGGTCCATCCCCTGGGTTTTTTTCCCCCTCATCAAGGAGGTCCATTAGATCAGTAAGGAGTCCCTGGTCTTGGGTTTGTAACAGTTCTGTGAACTCATTAGGTGGCATGTTGCGTTCTCTTTGTTTGAAATATTTGTGCAATAACATTTTGCGGGCAAAGAGATTGACATCCTTTACCGATTCAAAAAGATCGAAATTATTCGTGGGGACATAGGAAAGGCCTTTCTCCAAAAGGCTGACTTGTGCATCTGTCAGGGTCACTTTTGAAAGATTAATGATCTTGCCCTGATTGTTTGTGGTGGTATTATTTATTAATATCTCCTTTTCCTTTGTCTTCTGTGATTGGACCACCTGCCTCTTCCTCTTCCTCTCCAATATCCCTCCTCTCCGTGTCTTTCGGGTCCATAGTCTATGGCGTCCTGGGCCTGGTCTAAAAAATGAATTTCTGCCTGTGTAGTAGTTTTCTCTTTGCTTGTTTTTGACCTTGTCATGACTTTATTTTGATAGCTCGAGCTTTCGTCAGTCTCAGACATCTCCCAGTCAGTGGCTGAATCGCTATGTTCTTGCATTTTAGCCTTTTCTGCTTGAAAATGGTGTCGGTAAATCTTACCCCTAGCGAAATCTCCACTGTCTCTAAGGTACTTAGTGTGTTTCCTTTCTTTAATTCCCTTAACGTATTGATCCGTTGTTTTTTGAAGGATATTTTCAAATTTCTCAAAATTAGGAGATTCCTTCCACTGAGATTTTAACGAAGTTATTTAATAAACCTTTTTTATTTTATGTATATATCAATTCACCCCTGACCAAATTATATTATAAAGGTTTGCTGTGCGCCTCCTAGAAGGGATCTTTGGTGCCTCCTTTAGGCACATCTCTCTATTTGGAGAAGTGCCCTGCGTCGCAGCAGTGTCAAGGGGGATAGGTCCTGAAATATAAGCAATCTTGCTCCTTCAAACTCGACCGCCGGGGTAGCGCGTGTCTTGTGGAGGATGGCCTCCCTGGTCTTGTAATAGTGCAAACGCACTATGATGTCGCGTGGTTGCTCTGTTTGTATTGGTCTTGATCTTAAAGCTCTGTGGCAACGATCCATCTCTAGTCTCTCCTTGGGGGTGTCCGGTAACAGTTCCCCCAGCCATCTTAGGACGTACTCCTCACAATCCCCTATCTCCTCGGGGACCCCCTGGATCCTGATATTGTTACGCCGCTCACGATTTTCGGCATCTTCTTGTTTTTCCTTGAGATCATTGATTTGTATTTGCATCTCCGCCATTTTTCTAGCATTTCGCTTAGCAGCCGTGGTAGTTAGATCGAGTTGTGTCTCCACTCGTCCTGTGCGCTCCCCCAGGCTACCGAGCTCCCTCCCCAGCTCTTTGATCTCCGCCTGTAATAAAGTTTTTATATCGGTATAAAGGCGGTTAAAATCGCAAAGCCGAACTGGCTGATAATCAGGGTTTCCCCTGTCCTCCCTCTCTCCTTCCCGCTCTGAATCGGAGCCCTGGTTTGAACTCGGCGCCATTGTGGATTCAGCCGCGCTGTTTCTCATACTGCCGAAATTTTGGGGGAGCCCCTTTGGTTTCGGGGTTTTGGCCTGCCGTTTTGACATCCTGATTAGATGTGTAATTGTTAGGAGTAGTTTTCCAGCTTTATTACGTGGATTTAAGGTTGAATTATAACACTATTCTATGAGCGGGGCATAGAGCACTGGAATCACGCATCCATTCTCTCTGCCGTCGCGCATGCGCCTCAAGATTATGTTTTTTAATTTTAAAGGAATCCCCTAAGGTTTCTAAATCCCCAATGACCATATCAGTGAATGTGTTTATGAAATTACCTTTCATGGCTCTTGGGTAGAATGTGGATTTGTTTTTGAATGGGGTAAGAGGAGGTTTATCTTTAGCAATGGAGGTTGGACCTAACATGGTGGATTCCCTGCTGACCGGATCTCTCAAGTAATATTTTTTTAAAGTGAGTCTCCGAATGAACTTCTGGACATCCACATAGAGTTCAAACATGTTTGGCCCCCATACAGGTGCGAAATTTAAACCTTTTTCCAGGACACTGGTCTCAATTTTTGTAAGATTATGTTTACTCAAATTGAACACACTAGTCTTAGTGTTTACCAATTGCGTCCTGGGTTTGATCTTTTACTTTCTCTTGCGTGATCCTCCTCCTCTTTTCCCTCTGAATTGTCTGCCCTTGATCGTTTTCTTTCTACTCTCCTGTTGTCCTGTCTTATTTGTGTGTGTTTCACTTCCCTCCATTGTTCTCGGAATGGTTCGTTGTCCCTGCGTCTTTCTAAAAAATGAGGGTGTCCCTGATTTGTTCTACCATTGGATCTATCATTTGATCTATATAATGGAGATCTATCTCGATAATTCCTAAAAACTTGATTCTCTTCCTCTTCCTTATATCTCTGAGATTCTGTCCTCAACCTATCATTATTTTGTAATTTGTTCTTAGAACTACCCTGTAATTTGTCTGGTTGGGTTCGCTGTTTAGTTTTCTCTTGGATTTTATCGCTATGGTTAGAAGCTTTTTTTTCCTCAATGATTGTTTGATCTACATCTGGAATAATGTTGTCTCAACATTTGAGACAATTTTATCTCTTTTCCGGTTTCTTTGTTTCCCCTCATCATAGTCTTTTTTGTCCCTATTGAATTTCTTTTGTTTATTGAGCTTGACTTCTTTACTCAGTTTCTCCATTCTTGAGATAGTTCTTTCCTCTAAAGTTTTGTTTTCACTTACTGTAACTCCATGAAGGGTTCTAATTGATTTCTAATTTTATTAATGTCTTCATCTAAGATCTCAAGAGTGACACTCCTATGTTTAAGTAATAGTGTGATGAGCCCTATTGAACAGGTGTCTAAGATGTTATTCCATTCATCTAGAAAGTTTTTATTATCTTGATCACTAGTGGGTGGTTTTTGGACCCTTAGACCCATTGGAATTCTCTTGTGTTCTATATACTTTTTTAAGGTGAAACATTCCCATTTTTGTCTTATTTCTTGATTGAGTAATTTTTCAAATTTGGTGAATTGTGTATCTAAACTTTCAGTGTCTGAATCCATGGTTTCACTGGAATCTTCAATGAATCCATGGAATTCCATATCAAATAGTGCTCTTTTAGTAAATAAAGCCATAAAGGCTGTGGTTAGCTGCTGGTGGGTGTGAGATGATAGACTTGATAATTGAAATTAACCCTGACTATAGCGCTTAACCTATAATGTGTGACTTACACGTGAAACAAACAATGTGCAATATTAACAATGTGCAATATTAAACAATAAAGACCAGTTGTGATAACAAGAGGCCAAAGCTGCCAATGGCTTCCCACAATGCAAATTATCTCAAACCTGCATATAATGATACAATGATGGAAAAAGGATACCTGGCGCTTAAAATAACACTGTGTCCATAAGAAACAAAATCGGTCTTTTGAAAATCTCCCAGAGTCCAAAACTTGAAGTTGATGTCTGTGGTTTTTTCTTCACTGCTGCAGCCTCCCAATTTACCTGGAAATGATAAAGGGGCACACCATTGCGCAGTACTACTGATTTCTAGTGGTTTCCCCTTACATAACGTTCCCAATGTAGACTGAGTCTACTTACAGGAGTGTCTCATTCAGGATACAGTGGAGACAATCTGTGCTTTAATCCCTTCACAGTCCACCTGTGCCACGAATCCCCCGGGTACTTCCTTTAACTCTTGAAACTCCGTGATTCCAGAATCACCCAAAACACACGGACCCCCAGAGAAGGAGACTGAACAATTGCAAAAGGTGATCACAAATTTAATAAAAAACGGCTTCAACAAGCCTAAACAGCACGGCTAAAACAAGCTTAAAACAAATGTAAAATCACTCACATGTACTCACATGAATACATGCGATTTAAAATGACACGAGACTGCCATCCGCAGCTTGCGATGTTACTCCTGTAACTGCTCCGGTTGAGGTATGCTCTCTCACTGCTTATCTCAGCTGGTTTGGTGCGTCTGCGTCTCTCCCCCCCGTTGGGCTGCGTTGCGGTATACAACCAACAAGTCTGAAAACTGGCTCCTCCCACCCTAACGCGTTTCGTGATGTAGGGACGTCACTTTCTCAAAGGAATAAGAAGCTACTTGCGATCCCTTACTATATACCCCCCCAAGGAATGATTAACCCCTTAAGTGATAATTACATGTTAATCCCATGATAGTGCATTCCTGTCTGTTACATAACGATGTGTATCTGAGGATGACAACACCCTGGGATTCAGAGGCACATCTACACAACAAATTTACAACTATACTGGTGACTGCCACAATAAAAACATACATACTGTGACAAACGCCCCTCTTTTGTAGTGCTGACGTCTGTCTGGGTTCTTCCCGACACAGTCTTCTAGGGTTAATTATACAACAAACAGGATCAGGCAAAGTATTATGCTGCTTAACTCAGGCTTCTGCCTGCTTTATTTTCATCCAAGTAAGGTACTGCAGCTTTAACATGTGTAGGTTAGAGGTACTCAGATACTTTCATTCAGCAGTTCACACATTTCAGTGTTACAATATTTCCCACACTGTTATTTCAAGAAATAAAACCAAAATCATATAAGCAAATCCTATCCCTTTCAGGGATCTAACTACACATCAGAATCAGTCTCTCTAACAGCTGCTGGCCAACTAAACTGGTTCCCCAGCTTAAAACAATGCTCTCTCATTTAGGGACACAAGATACAGCACAGTCTTTTAGCAACAGCAGTAATCATTTGTTTTGTCTTATCTGTTCGTGGTGTCCAGGCAAATCCTCTGGTACTGTCATACGTGGAGAGGCCGTCAACCTCGATACTGGATGCAGGAGAGTAGCGACACCCCCAGCCCCCAGGCTCCAAGGAGAGAGAGTGAAATGCAAAACCTCTCTGCTCTAAATACCTGTGCATGTGATTAGAAGAGCAGGTGAGGGAGAACTAGAGCCATTGTAATCTGTGGTCTGGATTTTCCATCCAGCTGCCTGAGGTAATGGGAAGCTGTGGAACGGATCATTTGTAACTATTCCTGCACTTTCTGCTCTAAAATGGGGCAGAAAGCTGCCTAACATCTTTGGACTATGTCACATATCCCCCTCCCCAGCTCACACCTACTGGGGTGAGCGGCCATGGACCTCACTGGGGTGAGCGTCCTACCTTAAATACTTGAGCTAACTCCTCAGTACAACATTAAGTATTCACATGACACGAATATGAACTTCATTATATAATTTACCAACTGAAAGGTCCATCAACCCTGTATATTAATTTGTAGTTTAGCTACATTTTCAACACAGAGAACCAATATAACACTGTACCCTTGACAAAATGCTTATTCTAGAGGCCTAATATACCTTAACTACAATAGCTTATTTGCATAGTTAAGTGTCCGTGACATAGTCCACACGTGTAATAACAAAAAAAATATCGGTCAATTCCCCAAACACATTTTTTTTTTTTTCTTTGACTTCCAGTCCATTACATTTCCTGACTTTATTTCATAGGCCGCTGCAAACTGCAAATGACTGGACTGTTTCTTTAGCTTCTGACGGAACTCTGGGCCCGGATAGTCTTTGTCTTTATATTGTGGCCCAGAGTGGCGAGATCCGGAAAAATTCAAGGCCAGCGTTGACCTTCGTCGCTTTTGATTTGCGACCTTTGAACCTTTATGGTACTTCTTACTGCCATGTATTTTCTCATGACCATCACTCACAGAGATTTGGGATTTTTCCTTTGGGGCAATTATATGGTATTTAGAAGATGAAGCACTGATTACCTGGAGCACCTTCACCTTGATGGGGCTCTCACTAACTCTGGCTGTACCCTGTGGCATTTTACCTTTGCAGCCGGCAGGCATGTAGTCTTGGACCTCTCTTTCCTGAGGTCTACATTTATTCAGGCGGAAGTACCGCTGGATAACCAGTGACGCATTTCTCAGGGTTTGATAGCGAATCCTGTTCTGTGTCATGCTAGTCAGAGACTGGATTTTTATAGTTGCTCCTTTCATAATGAGGAACCGGTTTCGTACCATGCGGGCACGGTAGAATGATTGAAGAACACAGGCTGCTTTATTCCGGTGATTGAACATACGAATTTTCATCCCTCTGTAGGCAGCCTGTAGGATGATAGTTGCGGCGCGTAAACGCTGATAATTTTCTCTTTCCCTTCTTCCTTGGATAAGAGCTTTGCAGTGCTTCTGAATTATTATAATGCTTTTCTCCTTTTTCAAAATGTTAAGTTCCTCCACGAGAGAATTCTGTTTTGTGCATACATCTCGCAATTCTGTTCTCAGAGCGTCCATTTCTTCCTGGTGCTGGCTCTGAGTGTGCATCAGTGCTTCCTGCACTTCTAATTTTTCCTGAGTCAACTGTTTCTTTACTTTTTCTGCTTGGTCAGTCAAATCTGAATTTTCCAATTTCAGAGTCTCATTTTCTTGCTTTACAGTCTCTAACTCACTTAGGGCAATCTCATGGGTTTGCTTCAACATTCCCAGCTCTGTGTTCAGACCGTGGCCCTCCAGGCGCAAGTGTTGCACCTCTGTGCTGAGCGCATGAACCTCTTGTAGAGCCTTCCCGTATTTCTGTTTTAGGATAGCAATCAATTTGTCAGACTTAATCTGTTTTTCATCCATGGTGACAATTACGGTGTTGGCCTTTTCCAGACTAGTCGTCACCTCTTCCAGCTCACTCCGTAAGAGAGACTCTGTTTTCTTCAAAGCCTCGTGCTCTTGTAAAGCTGGAAGTATACACCTCTGTAACTCGGCGTTCGCTTCTCGCACCTTATTGTTAGATTCTTGCTCCTTCTTCCAACATTCTCGCTCCTTCACCAAATCCTGCCACAGGACTTCATAATTATGGCGGGCAGCTTGGAGTGCAGAAACCAAAGCCTCTTTATCCTGGTTCAAGGATTCAGCTTCCCTCTGCTCCTCCTTTTCCTTTGCCACTGTTCCCGTGACAATTCTGCCGATCACTCCGGTCTGCAGCACATCTCGGCGCCTTTCTGACGCATGTCCTGACAGCGCAGGTTCAAGTGGCTCGGTCACTTCCCCTGTGACTTGAGGGACAGTTTTCTTTTCCTTCTTCTTTCTTTTTGCTTTATTAGCTCCAGAGATATCAGGGGTACTGGGCACACGCTCACTGGTATCAGCTTCCACATCTTGCTTGCACACATAGGGCGTTGCTTGCTTTTGCAGCTGTTTGTCTTTGAAAATTTTGGGGCACACATCTTCCATGTGACCTACTTTATGACAGGCCCAGCATACTAAATTCATCTGTGGGTACGGCTCTCCTCCAGGGGCCACATACGAGTCGTCATCATCATCATCATCATCGTATGGCCTGAAGGGACACTGTTTTTCATGATTATGTACATTACAAAATAAACATTTCACGTCGGCCATTTTAGAAACCCGGCAGGAACAATTTGCTAGCTGCAATTTCACTCCCTTCAGCAACTTGCATACAGCACTTGCTAGCTGCAAATTCACTCACTTCAGCAAAATGCATTAGCTTTACAAACAGCACTTGCTAGATGCAATTTTTTTTTTTTTTTTTTCTTCTTCAGCAAAACATTTTGGTTTTCTGTTTGGGTTCAGGGTGCTATTGCATCCACACTTCGCACATTCTCTGTGTATGCTAGAAGCACAACTGATATACACATTGGGACAGACTTCACTCATAGCATCTGTACTTTAGTTCAGCTCGGCGGCCATTTTAAACCCCCGCATTTATTTGCAAACCCACAGACTTTTTAGTGTCGACCCGCATTCTCCACCATATGTGACAAACGCCCCTCTTTTGTAGTGCTGACGTCTGTCTGGGTTCTTCCCGACACAGTCTTCTAGGGTTAATTATACAACAAACAGGATCAGGCAAAGTATTATGCTGCTTAACTCAGGCTTCTGCCTGCTTTATTTTCATCCAAGTAAGGTACTGCAGCTTTAACATGTGTAGGTTAGAGGTACTCAGATACTTTCATTCAGCAGTTCACACATTTCAGTGTTACAATATTTCCCACACTGTTATTTCAAGAAATAAAACCAAAATCATATAAGCAAATCCTATCCCTTTCAGGGATCTAACTACACATCAGAATCAGTCTCTCTAACAGCTGCTGGCCAACTAAACTGGTTCCCCAGCTTAAAACAATGCTCTCTCATTTAGGGACACAAGATACAGCACAGTCTTTTAGCAACAGCAGTAATCATTTGTTTTGTCTTATCTGTTCGTGGTGTCCAGGCAAATCTTCTGGTACTGTCATACGTGGAGAGGCCATCAACCTCGATACTGGATGCAGGAGAGTAGCGACACCCCCAGCCCCCAGGCTCCAAGGAGAGAGAGTGAAATGCAAAACCTCTCTGCTCTAAATACCTGTGCATGTGATTAGAAGAGCAGGTGAGGGAGAACTAGAGCCATTTTCCATCCAGCTGCCTGAGGTAATGGGAAGCTGTGGAACGGATCATTTGTAACTATTCCTGCACTTTCTGCTCTAAAATGGGGCAGAAAGCGGCCTAACATCTTTGGACTATGTCACAATACATACATATACATCAGACCAACCTTATATGCTGTTAGACAAATATATACGCAACAAATGTTAATCTTTTAAAAATGACGCCAAGTCAACACCCTGAACGTGCCCCCTCCCTTAAGTGTACCTTATATAGACATAGATACGCAGCCAGGAGGATTAATAGGGAATTGGCGATAAACGGGATATGAAGGGAGTTTCCCATGCCGAGGCCTCTTAAAAACCAGGGGCAGGGGTGATGACGCCAAAAGGGGTTAGGTTTAGCCATAAATAGAGATCAGGTTATGAGGGGCGCTGAGGCTTAATATAGAGTTAGGGGTATGGTCATTCCAGAGTTTGAGGAGGTTCAGAGCTAGGTTTTTTTTCAATCACCCCTGCACATTTAAGCCTGTCTTGTTGAATTCATTCTCACTTTGCCGTTTGAGTGAGGTGTTTGTAAATATTCTACTTTTAAGTTATCTACAAAAGTTATTAATGGATTTACTGCCAGTACAAGTTAACATAAATATTGTTTAGAGATGCGCTGACGGGGACTACCCCCGCTGCAGGCGTCTCCAACCTCGACCCAATCCCCTGAGATGGGCCGTATTCAAGTCCCTAGGAGGCTGGTCCCTCGGGACACAGATCAATCCAACATTGCGGATGATCTGTTGAGCCATACCTATGGGCACAAGGTCCCCACTCGGGCTGCCCCAAGTGGGTTCCTGCTAAACATGTATATATTTACCAACAGCGCTACACTGTTGAAACTGACAATGCTATTCTTATTTTTTTTGTATGTTAATTGTTTCCCCGTCCTCCCCCACCCTCACGTGTGTCACCCCCCCTCGCCCATCCCCCCCCCTTTCCTACCTCCGCGGATAGAGGAACCGCCGACATGGATCCACTTGGAGCCTCTATCACCACATCACCCGTCAATCCAACAGATGGAGATACCGGCCCCAGGAACGGGGTAAGAACCTGGTGCACAATCCGCATCCCACACCTGTTATCATTAGATGGCCCTTAACATTATTTCACATAACGTGAAAGGTCTCAATTGCCCCATCAAATGCAAATTGGCATTTACAGAAAGAGGCGCCGACATATTGATGCTCCAAGAGACTCACTTTAGTAATAAGAGCGCCCCCCGCTATATGGATAAGCAATACTCTCAGTTCTACCTCTCCTCGGCCCCCGAAAAAAAGGAAGTAATAGCTATACTTTTCCACAATAAGATCCCCTTTACTGCTAAAACAGTAAAAAAGGACAAAGAAGGCCGCTACATTATCCTGGCAGGCTTCATACATGAGCAACCTATCACCTTAGCGGCCGTGTATGCTCCTTGCGAGAAAGATGCACAATTTTTTGACACCTTCTTCCAAATCCTACACACATGGACACATGGTCATATAATCGTAGCAGGGGATTTCAACATAGCCCTTCAGCCACCATTAGATAGATCCAGCACCCCTAAAGAGAATAACAAAAGAGAGCGGCTCGCCCTAACCTCTGGCCTCCGGAAAAACCATCTGACAGATATTTGGAGAGAGTTACACCCACTAGATAGGGATTATACATTCTACTCACACCCTCACAACTCATACAGTAGAATCGACTACTTCTTCGTCTCTAGTAGACTGGTCCCGTTGGTCGCCTGAGCGGACATCCATGATATTTCGTGGTCTGACCATGTACCTATAGAGCTAAGGTGTAACCAAATTAAACATGACAGGCTCGGAACAAACTGGAAACTAAATGAATCCCTTTTAAAAATACCTGACATATGCGAACACATTGGTAAGGCAATAGACCAATTCTTTGAAATCAATACAGGCTCTGTGGAATCTCGGATGGTTCTCTGGGAGGCTCACAAGGCGACCCTTAGAGGTACATTGATAAGTGTCGCAGCGAGACGCAAGCGGGAAAGGGATGCTAAAATTATCACCCTTCAGTCTAAATTAAGCTCCCTGTCTGTGAGACATAAAAAAAATTCAGACCCGCAGGCTCTCAAGGATCTGAATTAAATATGCTTTTGACATCCAGGGCAGACAATTCTCTATGCTGGTCCAAGAGGAAATTTTACGAGAGGGCTAACAGGCCAGATACGATGCTGGCCCGACTGCTATGTAACAGACAGTCCAACTATAATATTCAAGCAATTAGACTGAAATCAGGCCCCACCTCGTCCAACCCTAAAATTATAGTTGACGAATTTGGTAAATTCTATGAGTCTCTTTACAACGGGGAGAAAGTGGCACACTCACCAAAAATGAGTAAGACCCTTGGAGATTTCCTGGCGAACTCGAATCTAGCAAAGCTCACGGAGGCGGACAGAGATAGTCTGGGTGCCGATTTCACTATTGAGGAAATAACCACGGTGGTAAAAGAATTAAAACCGTCAAAGGCCCCTGGCCCAGACGGCTTTTCGGGGCTTTACTATAAAAAGTTTTGCAGAGTACTTGCCCCAAGACTGCTCCACATGTTTAACGCAATCTTAGCAGGAGCCCCAATCCCCGGAGAGATGCTTCGGGCGTCTATTTCACTAATTCATAAATCAGGCAAAGATCCGCTGGAATGCAAAAGCTATAGACCAATTTCCCTGATCAATACTGATATCAAAATATACGCCAAGCTTTTGGCCAATAGACTAAGTCAGATCCTGCCCAAACTGATACATCCAGATCAAGTCGGATTTATTAAAGGTAGACAAGCAGCGGATAACACCCGACAAATCATTGATCTGATAGAATTGGCTAACAAAGGAAAATCACAAAACATGATGTTAAGTCTGGATGCAGAAAAAGCATTTGACAGGATCGACTGGCCATATTTAAAGGAGACGCTCGGGGCATTTGGATTTGGGGATAGGGTGAGTGAAGCAATAATGGCACTTTACTCAGGTCCTACTGCTAGGGTCCTACACCAGGGCTTTCCATCTGCCCAATTCCAAATTAAAAGCGGCACGAGACAGGGGTGCCCGTTATCCCCCTCCTGTTTGCCCTCTGTATGGAACCCCTAGCAGCGCAGATACGTGGTTGTCCATGTCACGAGAGCTTGCGACAGGCTGTAATTTTACACCAAAAAACTATATATAAATATATATATACCTGGGTTTGAACTGGGACGAGACTTAAGATATGATAAATATAATTTATTCCTTGATAAAGGTGAACACAACAGATTATACAATAACAGGCAAAATATAGACACTTACTTAAAAGATGAAAATAATGAAAACAGTCCCAGCTGGACTGGCAGTTTCATCCAGCAATCAGCCCAAGACATTGCATGGCATTTCTCTCAGCAATCAGGAAATCATTCAGCAAACGAAGACAAAAGATATATGGGTGGACAGCAGTTTATAAACCTTTCTCCTTCTATTCTTAACCTTAAGCACAGGGGATTGGTTTACAATTACCTCCAGCCACTCACTAACGTGGGAAAGCATTCTGACCCATGCCCCCCTGCTAGTTGGCACATGCGCAGTAGAACTCTGGGGGTCTCATTTCTGAAGCCCCACATTTACATCAGGAATGCCAGCCAGTCCACCATTTGGAGTTCTGGCAGGAAAACCTTTGTTGAAAGGTGTTAACTGGAACACGTAAGACCTGCCCTGGTTTGGGCTTCGGATAAACAGTGAGGGTGATAAAACTCTTTGAACAGCACTTAAATCCTAGACATAGCGGCGTCCCCAGGGCCATCTGCTACCTTATGGCCCAAAAGAATTTCCTCTGGGTCTTTGTCCATACCTTAAGATACACTATTAAGCATAAAATATAAACGTATTAAAATATCCGGTTCCGTTATACACACAGTCAGGTGAGATATATTAATACGGCCGGTGACACCTGACGCTCGCAGGAAGACCAAAAATTACATTGTAATATGAACATTAATAGAGATATTAATATCTGGCATTTCGTAACAGGTAAATGTACAATGTTTAGCCTCAAAACGATGGGCTACATCCAACGGATACACATATGTAATTCTTATCCTTTTCAGCCAAGGACATCTCATAGTATTCTTATATTTAATAAAGTTACTCACTTTTGATATCCTGTTGGGGGTAGCCCCCCCCCCCCTGGCCCCATCAATTAAACCTTTTGAAGTGGGCTTTTGGCTTTTCGCATAACCAATTAGGTCAGTTACCTATTGATCAGGGCGATATATCACACCTCTCTGTTGATATACACTTACAGTGAATACTCATATGAGGCACCATTTGGTTCCTTACGCATTACAAAGACAGGCATTCTGCCTGTACATTAGCACACCATTAGCATTCTGGCTGTGTATTTCAAAAACTGCAAAAAGTCACTTTATCAAAAATATATGTCCCTCTTATGACAAAGTTATATTTTTAATGTGTGTGTACTTGGGGGGTGACCCGGAGGCTGTACCCCAAGGCTCAGGGTCCTGGCTTACTCCGTTGCCAAAATACCAGTTTTCAGGTAACTGTTTATTCAGCACTGCCTTTTGTCACCAACCTGGGTTTAAATCCCAGGACAAATCAACTGCAGGGCAGTTTTAAAACACAGAGAACCAATATTTAGGCAAAAGCTTGCATTCCCCCATCTGCATCTATCATGTGGGGTGCTAAAACCTTCTCTTCTCTAAGACCCCAGCTCAGAATACCTCGCTGGCAGGCAAGACAGGTTAAAATATTCCCCCCCTTTCCCTCATGTTCCAGACATCACTTACACTCTGACACAGGCAGTTGCAGGCCCATGAGGCAAAGGGAATACACAGATAACGCATTAACTAGCCCACTGGGCTTACACAGTTAACCCCTGATGACCCAGTGTGTGTGTTATGCAAACACTGATTAACCCAGACATTACAATGGAACAGGGAAGAATACATTTACAGGTTATATCAAGGGTAAAATCACATTTCTGGGCCTCAGCCCAGTTAACCTCTTGTCTCCCTGGCGACGTTAGAGGGGGGCCCTTGGGGGGTAACCCCGTTAACCCCGGGCCAAACCCTCCCTACCGCCACAGTCCAGACATAGTAGGGGTAGATATTTGCTCACAATCCCACAAAGCAGCTTTATATGCTGACGACATTCTATTATTATTATCACGGCCCCTGACCTCCCTGCCAAATCTCTTCAACTTGCTAAACAAATTTGCTAAAATATCTGGATTCAAAATCAACCAAAATCAACCAATCTAAATCGGAAGCTCTTAACATCAGCCTCCACCGGAGAGGTTGAAAAGCTACTAAAGCTTAATTTTGATTTTAATTGGAAACAGAACCAGATTAAATACTTGGGAGTCCATATTACCAGAGACATCAGAGACATTTATAAGACAAATTATCCCCCCCTAATTCGATCTCTAAAAGTGGACATCTTAAAGTGGTCCTCCCAAAGAATCTCTTGGATAGGCAGGATACAAAGTATTAAAATGAATCTCCTCCCCCGTATCCTATACCTATTCCAAACGTTACCAATGCCACTGAGACTGAAAGACCTACACTGGCGACACACTTTATTCGAGCTCGGCTAGTCCCATGAATTCGGGTATACCCGGGTGTATTGAGGTTTGTGACTGTTTTCTGCCCGAGTGCATTGGGTTATTTTCCAGGCAGGGATTGAAGCATTTTATTCCCGCTGGCTGCAATACTGCACAGTATATATATATATATACTGCATTACAATTCATGAATTTATGCCATCTGGTAGACACGCGAAGCATTGCAGCCTATTAAATCCTAATCATTATCATTTAACAGATCAGCCGCCCGTCAGCCAGGCATGAACCCAGGCTGGGAAGGCAAACGCAACGGGGCTTGTCAGAGGTGAGGAGCGGCGCATTCCAGGTATCTGCCAGGTACATACTGGGTATTTGCTCGAATAAAGTGTGTCGGTGCAGTACTCTCGCTTCAGTCTGATATCTCCAAGTTTATCTGGGGAGGCAAAAAACCGAGAGTAAACAAACTAATTATGAAAAGACCCCCTGCTGCAGGGGGCTTAGCGGTACCTTGCCTGTGGCATCAACTATCTAAAAATCTGGATACCGTGGCTAGCCCAAACAGACATCCCCGGGGTGGAGCGCGACACAATATGGCATTGATAGTTCGAGGTGCATTCTCCTTCGGTGGGTAAAGACCTTATTCCACTTCCACACAAAGGCCTCAGGTGCCACGTTCAACTAGACAAAAGGGTTCCTCAATAACAATGATGTGAAGATGGGCTCCAATAAACAGTCTTCAGAAACTCCATCCACAATCCTATCATCCCACCCCCCCTCCCCCTTTCAGTAGTCCCACCCCTACCATCCTTCTCCTTCCTGTGTCACCCCCCCCATCACCCGGTAAATTGTTATGTATGATACTCAAATACGCAAACGATTTACCTACCGAGAATTTGGTGATGTCTGAGTGAGTCTTTTGTTTTCTTGTCGTCACCCCTAGTGCAATATATCACTTCTTCATGTTAGCTGAATTTTATTCTACATAGTTCTGATTCTGAACTAATTTGGATACAGAGTCAATCGAAATAAGGACTTATATCATTGTCATGTTATACTTTGTTCCTGTACCTTACCTGAATAAAAATACAAGTTATAAAAAAAAAAAAAAAGATTAAAAAACATAATCTTACAAAGGAAGAGAAAGAGACAGTCAGAACCCTAGCTGAAAACAATAACATTGTAATTAAAGCAGCTGACAAAGGGGGGGGGGGTCTGGTAGTCATGGACTCATGTTATTATCAGGAAGAATCCAATAGGATCCTCGGTGATCAGATCACATATAAAAACACTAAGACTAGTGTGTTCAATTTGAGTAAACATAATCTTACAAAAATTGAGACCGGTGTCCTGGAAAAAGGTTTAAATTTCGCACCTGTACGGGGGCCAAACATGTTTGAACTCTATGTGGATGTCCAGAAGTTCATTCGGAGACTCACTTTAAAAAAATATTACTTGAGAGATCCGGTCAGCAGGGAATCCACCATGTTAGGTCCAACCTCCATTGCTAAAGATAAACCTCCTCTCACCCCATTCAAAAACAAATCCACATTCTACCCAAGAGCCATGAAAGGTAATTTCATAAACACATTCACTGATATGGTCATTGGGGATTTAGAAACCTTAGGGATTCCTTTAAGATTAAAAAACATAATCTTGCAAAGGAAGAGAAAGGGACAGTCAGAACCCTAGCTGAAAACAATAACATTGCAATTAAAGCAGCTGACAAGGGGGGGGGGGGGGGTCTGGTAGTCATGGACTCATGTTATTATCTGGAAGAATCCAATAGGATCCTCGGTGATCAGATCACATATAAAAAATTGAAAAAAATCCTATGGATCAGTTCAAACAAGAACTTTCAATTTTAATAAATTAAGGATTGGAGGAGGAAGTAATAACTAAGAAAGAACTGGAGTTCCTCATGGTAGAAGAACTAAAAATACCAGTTTTTTACTTCATCCCCAAACTGCACAAGTATCCCATCAGACCCCCGGGAAGACCGATCATTTCAGGGATCGGGTCCCTAACGTCGAACCTTTCCCAATTCCTAGATCATATATTACAGAAATATGTTATACAGGTTCCGTCATACCTAAGGGACACCACACACGTGTTGAATTTAATTCAAAATCTCACTTGGGACAGTGACCTCATTTGGGTCACATGTGATGTGGTGTCCCTGTATACCATCATTGAGCATGAAACAGGTCTGAGAGCAGTACAAATGGCATTGGAACAGGACATTGAAGTTAGTGTAGCATTAATGGAGTTTGTTCTTAATGGAATTCGGTATATTCTCCAACACAATTATTTTTGTCACGATGGGGAGTTCTTTCTCCAGACGTGCGGCACTGCAATTGGCACCAGGTTTGCACCGAGCTATGCCAATCTGTTCATGGCTATGTGGGAACGGGAACGGATTTGGAGTAATAACCCGTTTGGTGCAAACCAGGTGCTCTGGAGAAGATACATCGACGATGTGCTGTGCGTCTGAAGAGGTACGCTAGATGAACTAACCCAGTTCCAAGAACATTTAAACGCCAATTCCTGTAACATTAGATTAACTTTTAATAGTGATCAAGTGTCTATTAATTTTCTAGACCTTACCTTATATGTAGAGAACAACTTAGTACACACAAAAACATATTTTAAAGCGGTGGATGCCAACACATACCTTTTGGCATCCAGCCATCATCACCCTAGATGGGTAAACAACATCCCACAGGGACAAGCTTCGAGATTAAAGAGAAACTGTTCTCAAAAACATATATATGAGGAACAGGTAGGAGAATTGAAGAACAAATTTTTGGCACGGAAGTATAACAAGAAAAAAGTGGAAGTGGCCATCGAGAAAGTTAATCAGGTAGATAGAACAACATTAGTGGATACAGACCGTAAGAAGATTAAAAAAGAAAGAGAGGGAGAATTCATACCTTTTATTACAAAATATAATAGTATGGCTCTTGAAATAGTGAAAACACTTAGGAAACACTGGGGAATTCTCCAACGAGACCCCATTCTACAGTCATTTCTACCACCACAGCCACAAATCATATATAAGAAAGCCAATAATTTGAAGGCTTCATTGGCACCGAGTTGTCCTAATGATAGATCAAAACGTAAAACAATCACATGGCTATCTGATTTTAAAGGTTATTTTGTGTGTGGTAAGTGTGTGGCCTGCAATTGCAGTGAAAAATGTGATCAGTTTAATTCCACAGTTACGAACAGAACTTATGAAATTGGCTCATTTATTAACTGTAAAAGCAAGTTCTGTGTGTATCTCCTACAATGTCCTTGTGGACTTCAATATGTGGGAAGAACGGGAAGACCACTTACACGTAGATTAGCAGAACACATTTATAACATTGAAAGATGTTTGGAGACACATAGTTTTAATCTGTAAAGGGATTGATTGTCCCAAACCTAATTGGAGGGGAGGTGATAGGTTAAACAATTTGTCTAAGAAAGAAAGTTTTTGGATCTACACCTTAATTACTCTTGCCCCTAAGGGTTTAAATATAGAGTTTGACTTGGCTTCATTTTTAAAAGATTAACATTTGTTGCGTATATATTTGTCTAACAGCATATAAGGTTGGTCTGATGTATATGTATGTTTTTATTGTGACAGTCACCAGTATAGTTGTAAATTTGTTGTGTAGATGTGCCTCTGAATCCCAGGGTGTTGTCATCCTCAGATACACATCGTTAAGTAACAGCCAGGAATGCACTATCATGGGATTAACATGTAATTATCACTTAAGGGGTTAATCATTCCTTGGGGGGTATATAGTAAGGGATCGCAAGTAGCTCCTTATTCCTTTGAGAAAGTGACGTCCCTACGTCACGAAACGCGTTAGGGTGGGAGGAGCTAGAGTTTGCCTGTCAGCAATAGACTCGCAGTGACTGCAGAGGTGCGCAGTTTGTCAGACCTGTTGGTTGTATACCGGAACGCAGCCCAACGGGGGGGAGAGACGCAGACGCACCAAACCAGCTGAGATAAGCAGTGAGAGAGCATACCTCAACCGGAGCAGTTACAGGAGTAACATCGCAAGCTGCGGACGGCAGTCTCGTGTCATTTTAAATCGCATGAATTCATGTGAGTACATGTGAGTGATTTTACATTTGTTTTAGGCTTGTTTTAGCCGTGCTGTTTAGGCTTGTTGAAGCCGTTTTTTATTAAATTTGTGATCACCTTTTGCAATTGTTCATTCTCCTCTCTGGGGGTCCGTGTGTTTTGGGTGATTCTGGAATCACGGAGTTTCAAGAGTTAAAGGAAGTACCCGGGGGATTCATGGCACAGGTGGACTGTGAAGGTATTAAAGCACAGATTGTCTCCACTGTATCCTGAAAGAGACACTCCTGTAAGTAGACTCAGTCTACATTGGGAACGTTATGTAAGGGGAAACCACTAGAAATCAGTAGTACTGCGCAATGGTGTGCCCCTTTATCCTTTCCAGGTAAATTGGGAGGCTGCAGCAGTGAAGAAAAAACCACAGACATCAACTTCAAGTTTTGGACTCTGGGAGATTTTCAAAAGACTGATTTTGTTTCTTATGGACACAGTGTTATTTTAAGCGCCAGGTATCCTTTTTCCATCATTGTATCATTATATGCAGGTTTGAGATAATTTGCATTGTGGGAAGCCTTTGGCAGCTTTGGCCTCTTGTTATCACAACTGGTTTTTATTGTTTAAAATTGCACATTGTTAATATTGCACATTGTTTGTTTCACGTGTAAGTCACACAATATAGGTTAAGCGCTATAGTCAGGGTTAATTTCAATTATCAAGCACATGTTCTGCGGCTGCGGATAGATAGAAGCTGCTACATGTGTACTGCTCTAAATTAGGAGTGGGTGATAACTTCTCTCCACGCATATCAATCAAAACATCCATTGTCTAGCAACTGAGGCAGCATAAAAGGAGTTTTGTAAAAATCTGATATTTAAAATATGTCACAACTTGCAATGAATGTAGGCTTCCCATGTTAGGCATCGTTTATAGTATAGGAACACATGGCGTTGCAGGCACCTGTCACCCGAGCAATGTGTGCACTCTAGATGGAGGCAATGGGGAAGCGTGGCGAAGGTGTCACCAGCCTGGTTCGCCCTCATTGGCTTAACTGCTCACGTGAGGTGTACGTGGAGCGAAAAAACAAAATTATTTGTTGGCTCAAAATTCTGCCGCGTAGTCGCTCTTTATCGCACGTGCGCTCCCGCACCCTATGGCCAGCCCGATAAAGCTGCTACATTGTGTTAGTGCCGTGTACACCATTGCACGTGCCATCGCGTGCACTATAATCGCGGCCTATGGCTGCTGGAATTCTTCTTTCAATCAATATTTGAATTAAAGTACACTACACATTATTCCTTTCAAACTGAAGGATTCTATAAACACTTGTTAAATCCCTTTGCATTGTACGGGTTAAAATATGCAATGCATACAGAGTACTTAAATTGCTTTATTAAAAACAGAAGTTTCTAAAACTGTTGAACCAAAATGACACAAATTGCCACCTGGTAACAGCAATTCATGAAGGTGAAGGGACACATTCTTATTTAAAGAAACAGCATGATCATTATTTCTATTGCTTGGTTATACAGTATGGTGATATTTACAATATAAAACAAACAACATCATTATTTTTACCACATTTGTTTTTTCACAATTCAAACATTAAGTAGGAAACAAAAGCTGCTTTATTCAACATCATTAATAAAGATCATTGTAAACACATAATTGATTCACAATTTGTTCTATGCATGATAACATCTAGTTTACTCGTTTGAGCTAAAGTTTATAACTCATCTGCTGTCTGTAGTTGATATGCAATAGCAGCGTGCAGGTGGTCCTCGGTATCTGACGGTCTGCTTTCCACTGGACGCATTATCCGACGTCGGAACCGCTTATCCGACGCTCACCGCCACGAATTAACATGGACCTTCAATCCATGGTGGTTTGCGGGATGCATACCGGCAGATAAGCGAGGACCAACTCTACAGTATAGTGCTATGTCAAGTCAAAGGGAAGAAGTTATTTCAGGTCACAATATCCTGGGAGAGGCTTTCTTTGTCAACCAAATTCTATATACAGCTCTCATAAGCTATCAATAATACATCAGAAAATATTATTATTATTAATAATATTATTATCAAAATTACTTAGGTATTTTATAATTAATAAGCATTTTTGTTTCACAAATTTCAGTATACTGATAGTCGACTGCTTATCCATGACTATATGAATAGATACAATATAAGATAGTAAAATAATAATTTTAAGATTTCATATACTAGATCTAGAGAAGAGTGAACCTGCCCATATTTGTTTTGCGGTTTTGCTAAAAATTTCCTAAAAAGCTTGAAAAACCATGCAAATGTTTTTAACAAACTTATGTAGACAAATGTTTAACAAAATGGACAAAATTGTTAAAAATTTGCTATTTTCAAAAATGTGGAACTTTTTAATGGAGCGGTTGTGCCTATGGTGTTTTTTTTTTAAAATCCTAGCCAAAATGGGGTGATCCATTTAGCTGATTGGTGTTGCCATGCAGTTCTGGGATGCCACTGTTCTGGAGATATTTGTAGTTTTTTGGGGGCTGGTTATGACACAAAAAAATGTCTACAGTATGGACTACAAACATGGGCATCAGGGTTACCAATAGAAAGCCAGAATGTCTTCTCTGAAAATTGTAACAGATTTTCTATTGGCTGCCAGGCTGAGTCCTGACCCCGACAGCTGTAGATCTCACCCAAGATTGCCAGCTGACCGCTATCATAAAGAGGCTCTCCACTCATGAATCAGGTTGGGGACCCTGGTCATCAGGGGACCACTGATGAGCTCCGTTGAACCCCCAGTTCAGGTAAAAGTAAAAAAAAAAAAAAAAAACCATCAGGCAAGGCTCCTTTAAAAAACATATATTCAATGTGCAATCAAATTTCAAAAGCAAAAGCAATTGAAATAAATTGAACATGCAATGCCCATTGACTTTTACTTTTTAGTGAACTTGTTGCAAGCTTTGGGATCGAAGCAAGCTTTATCTACCAAAAACAGTGACATTAGCAACATTTGTTAACGTGCAAAAAGTTTGCACATCTGTAATAATATCTACAGCAGAAAAGCTGCGTAAAGAGAAGCCTACAAATGTATAGTAAATGTATATTGGTAAATGATTCACAATGCATTCTACTGCATATACTGTAGCAATTCATAATTTTACTGGTTTATAATTGTTTAATCCAAAAATAACTATTTAATTCGTTGTCTCTCTATAGACAAGTAAGGAAGAGAAAAGGGTAATTTGTTTCACTTTCACAGTATTAATGCCGTAATTAAAAAAAAAGATAATTTGCATTTTTTTATATTGCTTTTGAAAATGTAAATGTTGTCCTTTGTATATTGTGTATATGCATTCTCTATACAGCATATATTTATTTAAAATCAAATTTTGTTCTTATTTTTTAACAGATTATTTTGAATAAAGAGGTTCTCAATGGATTTTTTTGTTCTGTGTTCATGGCTGCCTTTGAAGATGAGAGATTACTTCAATGTTGTTTTATATTAATCATTTAAATCAGACAGCTAAAGTTGCATTCAAAGAAGCAGCTACTGTACCTATTGCAGAAGAGTAAAGATATATGATATACACTACAGTGCATCTTGTAGTTCATAGCTGCTTAATGTTGCAATCTTTAAATTATGACAAAATACTTTTGCGAGAGGTAATTCTTATTTTTGCATTCTGGTTGTGAATGTATTATTATAGCGTTTTGCCCTTCTATGCCTATATATAAAATGTTGGTCTGGTTGTGCTCTAGATTTTAATCATGAACATGGAACCTAATTGTGCTGTGACAAGATTCTACGAAGCATAAACTTCTCTCTAGGGACCAATACAATAATGTACCTTTCTGAATAAGGTGTGGATCATCAGGAAGCGCAAACATGTGAAAACAAAACACAAATACTGATGGTGCAGTATAGTAGTGATAGTGGCGTGGGTAATATATTAGCAGGTCTATATGCAGAATACTCACAAACGTGAGGTGATTATGGACACGTAAAGGTATCTTTGGGAGGTGTGCTGCAAACAATGCAATCAGAATGGCAATCTGTCACCCACCAAATGGATCACTCCAATGGACCTTAGTAAAAGATAAAGCCGGACATAGTGCAGACTGTACAGGATAATTTATAAGGGTAGATAAAATCCAATACACTCACATGGTCAAAGATTTAATAAAGCATTCAGATCTCACGCAGTGGATCTCTCAACCGGTTGAGTGGTATCTCTGCTATCCCTCTGTGCTGGCGTGCGTGTCACGGATGCGTCTCACCGAGGACCGGAAGTGACGACACCCGCTTCCAGAGGTTCCGGTTGATGCAACGACGTCACTCTACGCGTTTCACCTTCTCGGTTTCTTCTGAAGAAACCGAGAAGGTGAAACGCGTAGAGTGACGTCGTTGCATCAACCGGAACCTCTGGAAGCGGGTGTCGTCACTTCCGGTCCTCGGTGAGACGCATCCGTGACACGCACGCCAGCACAGAGGGATAGCAGAGATACCACTCAACCGGTTGCAGAGATCCACTGCATGAGATCTGAATGCTTTTTTAAATCTTTGACCATGTGAGTGTATTGGATTTTATCTACCCTTATAAATTATCCTGTACAGTCTGCACTATGTCCGGCTTTATCTTTTACTAAGGTCCATTGGAGTGATCCATTTGGTGGGTGACAGATTGCCATTCTGATTGCATTGTTTGCAGCACACCTCCCAAAGATACCTTTACGTGTCCATAATCACCTCACGTTTGTGAGTATTCTGCATATAGACCTGCTAATATATTACCCACGCCACTATCACTACTATACTGCACCATCAGTATTTGTGTTTTGTTTTCACATGTTTGCGCATCCTGATGATCCACACCTTTCCACTTGCCACGAGGACTGAGAGAGCAGTCCTACACCGGGTTACAGCAGCATTCGTTACATGTGTTTGTATGAGTATCACTAATTTTTTATTAAGTTGATTTTTACACCTCACTGTTGTATTTACTCACTTCACTTTAGTATACAGAGCGCCACGTTTGATAAGGTTTTCTTCTATACACACCTTTCTGAATAAACAACATTATTTTGATCATTTAGGTGATACTGTTATATAAGTTAAAAGGAAATAGGTTGGAAAAGTAAATGTAAATATATTTTAGATGCTAGTAGCTGTAAATTAATTGGAGTTTTGTTTATCTTTTTGTGCTATATAGGAAAAACAAAAATATCCATCATCATAGGTAGGCAATGAAAAAATAAAAAATAAAGCACAATAAACTGTTTCACATTGATTTTTGCATATAAAAAAATATTTTATGTAATGAAATTATGAACTAGTGTTATTTGTATACTTTTGGTATAATACATATTACAAATAATTAACAAAGATAAAT
Organism: Ascaphus truei; assembly: GCF_040206685.1. Classification (NCBI taxonomy): domain Eukaryota; kingdom Metazoa; phylum Chordata; class Amphibia; order Anura; family Ascaphidae; genus Ascaphus; species Ascaphus truei. Next base: position 216,481,070 of record NC_134487.1, read on the forward strand.
TTGTACAATGTTTTATAATAATATGGTAAGCGTTAAGCTCCCACTCACAGTAAATGGCTAAGCAAGCTAATAGCATATAGTCTTGTGCTTTGTAATCAAGTTTACTAGATTAAAAAGCAGAAAAAACTTGCAACTAACAAGCAGAACGTCGTATTCTATCAATTTAACATAAGTAAAAGTTAGATTATTTTAAATGCAGCATGCATCCAAAGTAATATACAATCCAATAATTGTCTTGTATAATAAAAATTAAGGGTTTTTTTTAGAATTAAATTATTTTTGTTTGTTTTCCAGTCAGACACAGTTCTGGTGTCAGATGTCATGTACTCATACAAAATCATTTAATTATTTACTTCAGAGTTTTAAAATTCCTCATGTTAAAGAGATAAAATATTTGTGGCTTTTCATTAAGTTTCATAAGGTTGTCCAGTATTGTACAGTGTCCTTCACCAACGTTCCTCTCTTGTGATGTTACATAACATTCTCGAAGAGCTGTAAGGACCTCATAATATTGTCATCCTGGGATATAAGGAAACAATGTATTAGATAAAGCTACTGTATGCAAGAACATTTAATTGTGTAAACTAATTAAGTAGAAATAGCTGTGTTAGTCCAGTTGTGATAGTGTAGAATAAATGAGTATTTTAGCATTAGGCGATACCTTTTTTATTTGGGCTAACAATTGATACTATTAGACAAGCTATCGAGAGTTCTTCTCTCTTCCTCAGGTCTACAATATTGATTTACAAAGATATCATGACCTTAACACAGTTGTACAAAAAAAAAAAAAAAAGATAGCAATCTAAAGCAGATGATACAGAGAAGGAATAAACACAGGATAATAAAAGAAAGAAAGAGTTCCGTGTCTCAATGTCCCATACTTTTTCCTAAAACAATAAAGGAATTTGTTCCCTGTGTTAACAAGGTATTCTCCAAGCTAATTACTGTACATGCAAAAATAACAGTAGTGTATCTCATTTGCATAGGCTCAATGACATGTTATTGTAGTGTAAAGTAGCATTATTTTTCAAAATAGTGAAGTTCATCTTAGCTTTTCCAAAATCTAGACTCTGTAACAAGTTTTTAGCTCAAGTTGAGAAAGAGATGAGAGGGAAATTACATTGTATTAGCTAAGTCCTATGTAACTGTGGTGTTACACCCATCCAGACCTGGTCAAAGGCTTATTTCAGGGTCTGAATTAGATTGATGTCAAGTTTAGATTTGACCTAACTATCATAACAGTGCCACAATAGCTTTAACTGACTCTTGCAGAGAATAGATATTTTGATAATGGCCAAAAGTAACACTATGCTCTTTATATGGCGAAAACATGACTTAATGTTATTGTCCATTATGAATACATTGTTAGATTCAGTGCGACATTAGGTAAGGTTAACGTCTTGTTAAGTGACTTAACAGAGCTTTGCACTGTAGATCCGGCCCTTGATTCATTTGGTGCAGAACACTTCTCAGTTAAGAAATTGTTTTGAAATCTCCTTACAGAGGAAACAAAAGGGCCACCAAATATTCCAAATGGATGGCCATTAAAATCCCTCTTAAAAATCAGGAAGTGCATATATCCTTAATATATGTTTTTTTTTTATTTATCAAGGCAAAAATGCACTTTGACATAACATTTTTTTTTTACTGACGTTTGATGCATCTAATACATAAAGCTCATTTATTAGGGAAGTTTTTTTTTATATTCTCTTATCCTCTGATGTTTTTGGACACAAGTACAAATTAATGGAGATAAATGCTAAATTAGATAAATAAAAAAATACGCATGCCTTAATTTATTTCACATCGGCACATTGCAAGTTGATCAATTTAAAACAGAGTACACATTTACATTGATATATTCATGCTACAGAACATCAATGAGGATATTCAATTTAATGCTTCCTCTATTGATATGAATTTTTACTTTCTTGAAAATTACAGTTTTTCAAAAAACTAACCAATGTATAGACAATCTTTACCTCTTGGCAGGATTCAATGAATTCATCTAAAGTTACCACGCCATCTTTGTTTTTGTCCATTTTCTAAAAGATTACATTATTGGATTAGTTTCATGTAAAGAATGTAATAAAAATGTACTAATACATATTTCTTTAAGTTCAAAAAATAGTTCTACTATACAAGGAGATCAGCCTTTAAGATAAGTTTATTTTCTGTAGGACTAAGATCTTGATCGGGGCCCTATTTATTTTAGCAGGGTGTGGGGTGAGGGGGCAGTCTGGAAGGGGGCCAGTGGCAGCAACAGGTTTTTGGGATAAGGGGTGTGGTCTGGAAGGGGCCCAGTGATAGCAACAGGCTGCTGAGTGGTGGCAACTATCAATGGGCCCAGTGGTGGCAGGAGTTTGTACCTGGAATAAAAAGCAAAATGCTCCAGCTCCAGGACAGCAAAGGTCAGGGCTGCCTGTGGTGGATCTGTTATTCTGAATGGGACCCTGTAACAGGGTCTTATCCCTGTTAAACAGGCTTGACTCTAAACCAGCAGTGTGCTGTTAATTGCTGGTGTAATCAACCCCACCTGCTAATCACAGCTCTGTGAAAGTCTGTTCTGAGACAGGAAGTGAGGGATTCCTTAGTCTCACACGTGGGGCTGAACCAAGGAAGGACAGACAGAGAGTTCCCTAGTCCACAACTGGGCTGACCTGTGGAATAAACAGATGCCTTGAGCGGCAAAGAGACTGCACGCTGCCAGCAAGACACAGGGGACAATACTTCAAAACCTGGATCCTGACATTACCTTAGCACACAAGGGTGCTGACACCAGGAGAACAGAGAAGCCTTCCCCTACAGCTACAAGAAACAGATAAGACTTTCTTATGGGACTGTTTATATATCTGTTTATATGTATATATATATTGGGCTGGTAAATAGCTTAGCTAACCACCCAGTTATAGAGGGCTGAACTACATGTGTAGATAGTCTCCAAAGTGGAGATAGGTTTTTGTTTGGCTTATTTTCATATGTTTTGCTGTGTTAAAGGGACAGGTGCAATAAAGCCTAATTTTAGTTTCACTTTAAACAGTCTCCATTGCGTACCTCTGCACACGTCCTCTTACAGACCCCTACTGAGAGATTTCCCACTTCCGGGGAATACTGCAGTCAGGATTCTGAGGCTGCTCCCTGCAGCACAAACATTTAGCCTGGCTACATCTGTGGTAAGGGCTAAGTGACAGAATCAGGTTTTTGGAGGAGCAGGAGCAGCTAGAAAGTGACCCAGCAGAAGGTTGTTTAGGTAGGGGAGCAGTTAGGAAGGGGCCCTTTGATTGCAGAAGGGGCACAGACAGTGAGGAAGGGGCTAACCACAGCAGCAAGCCTTCTGCAGAACCCAGCAGAGGAAGTGGCCTGGCCAGCAGACCAAAATTCAGACCCCACCTCTGGGATTTGCCAGCCATGCCCTTCTTCACCACCAGAGTTAGGACAATTGTTCTTGCTTCCCCCCACCCCAGTTTTGACCCTGATTTTTATGCACTAAGTATACATGAAGATGTGAATTTGATCAGAAAAATTAAAATCATGTAATCAAGCTGTTTTTGGTTTGTACTGTAGTTAGGAATGAATAATTAACTAGTAAAAATCTATCTAGAAAATGTATAATCCTGCTGTGTTTGCAACTGGGCCTGAGGCACAATTACAACAAGGCTAAGGTATGACTCCGATTCAACACAAAAAAATATTGGCCAAGCTGCGATTTATAGGAATCCAAACTGGGGTAATTTGGAGGCCTCTGATTTTGCCTTCCTGAACTGACTCATCTCTACTGAAAATGTAAACACACTTGTTTTCACAATATCTGTAGGACCAAACTAAATGGAAAAAGATCATGCACACTTTCATTGTAGCTAACTCATTGAAAAAATCATAGAAAAGATAACTCAATTTCCCATATGAATTATGGGACACCTTATAAATGACTCTGAAATATTATTTCATTGATTTCCCGCCAAAACACATTAGTGGCCGCTATCTCTATATGAGCAGAATCTAATTTGTCCTGTTAGTATGAATGAGTGTTGATTGAGAGGACGAATAAAGGTTACAAATATTAAGTAAATAAAATTACATATTTTAATATAAGAATAAAAAAGTCATGGGTGCTCATCTTGCTTAGAAAATACTATGGAAAGGCTTGTTATAGCTGATATCTTAGCCTAAAAATATTGTACAGAAGAACATGCACCTAAATATACCTGAAAAAATAATTCCACATGTTGCTTTGGTGCATCTTCTTTGACCACTGGGTAGGTGTACTTTCCCATCATATCATATATGGCTTTAACTATATCCATCATTTCCTACATAAGTTAAAAAAAAAATACAAAACAATTAATTATTTAGTCAATATAGAACATTAATTCATTTGACTTTTTTTTAAATATAATAAATAAAGTTTTCACTTAAAGCTTACAAAATAAAGTCCAATAATTTTGTTTGGATTGTTTATTTCAGGAAACAAATACAAGGTATGTCTCACAAAGAAGCAATAAAATTCTCCTTCATCAAATGTCATGGGGTCTATTCTAGTAGGTTTGATGAGTTTGCTGCTAGATCGCAAGGTTTAGCATGTTCCCACAGAACAGTTTGTCAGTTGAGTTATCACAGTATTCAGAAAGAATCTGAACCCCTCTCAAACCATGCGGCGGGAAAATGCCCAAGCCATTCGGCGAAGCAGCAAACTCATCTGAGATTTTTTCTATGATCTCCCACCTGCGATTTTCTTGCAATCTGAGCTGCACAGGAAGACCCGCCTCTCCCTGCACAGATCTTGCAGGCGATCGCAGTGTTTTTATTTAAATTTTAATAATAGAATGCGTGAGCAGGGGGTCTCCAGAGCAGAACCGTGTTGATTTCAGGTCCGGGGACTGCCTGCTTCCCGAGATACAGACCCCAATTTTGGGTGCCAGTATCTCCTATGCGTTTAAATGTCCTGGTCACGTGACGCAGAACATTTAAACATTGCATGGGGATACTAGCACCAGATAACGGGGCCTGTATCTCAGGAAGCAGTGGTCCCCAGACCTGAAATCAACGCGGTTATGCTCCAGAGACCCCCTGCTTATGCACACTAGTATTCAAATTAAAATAAAAACAGCTTCATTACCTTATCAGCTAGCCACTAAGGCAATGAAGGGGTTAACATTGAATAGCCTGTTTATTGGTGGCTGAGGGGTGGATGAAGGGGGTAGTTGCCCCAGGGTGGATGTTTTGGCTTGCCGGCAAGGTTGCAGGAGTGGTTAACCCCTTCACTACCATTGCGGTTGGAACCACTATGGTAATTAAGAGGTTAACCACTCCCGCTACCCACCCTGTCGGCCTAACCACCCACCCTTGGGGACATACCCCCTTCACCCAATCTCTCTACCCCCAAGAAACATTCAAAAATACAACAACCCTAATACCCACCTCCTCTACCCCTAACAACTCCCCTAACACATACAGTACAGTAATAGCCCAAACTATTATTATCCAGATATATGATAATAGCTTATTTGCCCATTCAAAATAAAACAGTAGCCAGTCAGCACAAAGTAAATAAAACTTCTACTTACCCCTGCCAGGATGAAGATTAGTAACCGCTAAAGTAATTAAGGGGTTAACCCCGCTCCCCTGCTACCCACCTGGGAGGCCAAACCACCCAACCCAGGGCAAGTACCCCCACCCTCCACCTATTGATTGACACAGTGGTACATCATGTCCATATAATATGGGCATGATAAGTCACTATAGCTGCCAGTAGGCAACCTAAAAATAATCAATAGCACCAAGAAGACACAACAATTAAAGAACTATCCAACAGTGTTAACATGAAAACTACCTGAATAGGCCCCTATGACCTTTATTCTGTAAAGTGTGATAAGCGAGGATGATGTGCTATCGCATGAAAACTCCCATTAAAGTCAATGAAATATTTCACGCGATAGCCCGTCATCTGCGCTATCACACCTTACAAAATAAGCCCTTTATGCTTTATTGAGGCCCCTATTGAATATGGTGAAAAGGGGGTAACTGACAGCTAACTATGCATTCCCTTTAATTATATTTTTGTGGAACATGATACGTTGATAAATGTATAGGAGACCCTGCTTCTAACGCTATTTACATGGACGTTTATAGACTTACAGTATTAAGAATGCAACTCTAGAGGTAAAACCTCAATATATTCTGCCAACTGTTTTACTTGTTTCATTAGAATTATATGTAATGTAAGAAGAAAGAGGGCAATACAATACAATTATATTAAGAAGGGAAAAATGAGTGTTGTGGAACTTTTTGTTTCCCTAATTAGATAAAGTAAAAATGCTAACATTTCAGTTTTGGAAGAATAGAAGGGAAACGATAAATTGTTTGTTCATCTTCGACCAGTGCAATATAAATACTTTCAATAAATACAAATCTTAATTACAGTGATAAAGCAGGAGTTTGATGAAATTTTAAAACCCTTTCCTTTACGCCACAATTTTATCATACTGTAGGTATTTACCTCCTTCTTTAAGTATCCATGTTTGTGTATATCATAGAGATTAAAGGTCCACCTCAGCTTTTCATGAATGGTTCCTCTCAACAATATTGATAAAGCTGCCACAAAATCCTATTAAATGTTTGGAGAAAACAAAATTTGTTGCGAAATATTAGTAATCAGCATTTAGTATGCATCCTTTTCACTTGGGCATACTGTATATCAACCATTTGCCACACCAGAAGTTGAATGTACTGTACAATAAAAAGTATGCAAAAAATGTAAAACTCCGGGACCCAATGCGTTTTTGATAGAGTTTCAGAAAGAAAAAAGTAATCCTATTAAAAAAAATAAAAACATTGTCAACTCTTCAATAGGCACCAAAATGTTTTTTGTCAAAGTGTATTCAAAGCAAATTAAATAGTTAGCTACTATTGCCTTATAAAAGTTGAAGCCTTTTCAGTTGTAAGGGGGGGGGGGGGGAGTCTCCATTCTCCTTTGTTTTTTAATTTGGGATTAGAGTCTAGTAATTAGCCTGAGAGTAAAGTAGCAATCAACATTTTCTTATTTATTTTCCTTATCTGAACCATAGAGTCCCCTGGTGCAGCTTCATGATCCCCCAATAACCCAGACAACCCCCCCCCCTCCTGCCCCAGTTCCTGTGGCTCCAGCACCAGGCAGAATATCTGACATAAAATGGCTGAGAGGTTATAGCTCCCCCTCCGGCGGCCAACAAAGTGATGACATCATTGAGAAATGGTGTTGGCGCTTTCTGTGGGTTACCCCTTGGCCATGTTTATAGAATGGTGGCATATTTTTATTGTTTTTTTTATGTTAAAAAAATACTTATATCTTGAGATCCAGAGGGTGCTCGGGTTACCATAGTTAAAAGTATTTGTAACCTGAACGCAGTTTTGTAGAAAACGTCACTGGATTAATCTGTAGATTATCAATTGTATTAGAAAATCCTCATCTAATGAAAGATTTGTTTCTGTAGTAATTTAAGTCTAAATGACAACTATTATGAAGTGCATTTGTTACTTTATCACTTTAATTGCTTATTCATAACTTTGTGTTCATTCCCCGCAGTTGGGGATAGCCACAGTCATTTTCCTGCGGCTTTCCCTGCCAGTGAGGAAACTATAAGTTCCCGAACCTTGTCTGCAACGGCTTCAGTGAGGCCATGGCATCGCAGAGTCAAATAATGCGGCGGGGTCACGTGACATCGCGTTGCCATTGCAATGCGATGTCATTTGACGCTGGAGACAAGGTATGAATGTATGTATATATGGCTTTTATTTATATAGCACCATTAATGTACATAACGCTTCACAGTAGTAATACACGTGACAATCATATAAATAACAAATAATACAAATACAGGTCATGGGAATATGGGCCTTATTCAGAGAGGGCTGATAAAAAAAATCTCCAGGGAATTTAAAATGAGGGTTTTTTGGGCTTTGCTATCACGGTATTCAGAAAGGCTCGATTACCAGTGATAGCAAAATGCCCAAAACGGGTGAGTTGCTGCCAGCGAGAGCATCGAGCCTCTGAAAACGCCTAAACCAGCGATTCATTTCTGCTGCAGAGAGAGCTGCTCTGAGAGAGCCGCCTCTCCCAGCTGAACTGTCGCCCGAAAATTATGGGGTGCCGGCATCTCCTATGCAAGGAAATGTCCCGGTCACGTGACGCGGGACATTTCAATGCAGAGGGATACCGGCACCCCATAAAGGTGCCTGTATCTCGGGAAGCAGGGTGTCCCCGGACATAAAACCAACGTGGTTCAGCTCAGGAGACCCCCTGCACCTCTACACTATTAAAGAAATGTATATATTAATAAATATTTTAAAAAACATCAATACACGCCCCCCCTCCGCCCAAACCCATACAGTACAGTAATGGGCAAAATAACTATTATCCAGATATGTATAATAGATTATTTGCCCATTATTAAACACTGCATTAGCATACATAAATAAAGTAAATAAATAAAGTTATACTTACCACAACAGCAGGTCCTTCTGTCCTCCGTTGCCAGAAAGCATATATACAAAATAAATACATTCTAATGGCCCCTAAACCCTTAATCACCTTAGCGGTTACTAACCACTATAGGGGTTAAGGGGTTAACCCACCCTGTCCAGATACCAACCCGGGAGGCCTAAGCACCCACCCTGACTGACTATACCCACACTATACCCATTGAGTAGTATAGTGGTACATCATACCCATATAATAATAATATGGGCATGATAAGCCTCTGTAGCACTCAATGGGCACCCTAATGACAATAAATTAATACACAAGACACACAATAATAAAATGTAACTAAACTTCAAAAAAATCACACGTCACTAAATACAAACAGTAGCCAGCTAATCCAATCAATACAATCAATAGCAACATCAACAATGAATTAATTAAACCATTAACCAATCTAAACAATTAATTCTGAAACCAACTCAAAATGAATAGTAACACTAACCAATGTAAACAATGAATTACTCCAACATTAATGAATTTAAACAGTTAAATAGAAATAAATTCTAACAATCTCTGAAGTAACCATAAAACACATTAGCTAACATAATATAACATTAAATACAAACGAACACCAATCGCAAACCTTTAATGACATTAAGCATGAAAAAACAATCAATCACATCCACATAATACATGAAATGCCAAAAAGCAACACCAATACCAAGCGAGAAATGCCCTCCAAATATTGTCATAATAATGTATTAATCTGTACCCTAAAGAGGTACCGATTAATATATTATCAGTCAATGTGCCTCCCCCAAAAAAAACAAAAAACACATCCAAAGATTAAACCTGTAAAAAGAGACATTTACAAACATTGAATATATTACTTACCATTAGAAGCGGTGGCCCTCCGACTCCCGGGGAAAAATGAAGCTCACGTAACTTGAAGGCCTCCAACAGCATCCGATGCCATCTGCCATGAAGATCCAGCTCAGGTACCCAATCTTCTTTTTTCTTTCTTTAATCACCTTCTTCTATCTTCATCTGTAACCATTTCTTGTTCTTCTTTATCTTCTTTCTTCATCTGTCAATCCAAAATACCCCATGTAAAATCCCAGCCGATGCTGTCTCGTCGGCTTCTTGGGCTCAAATGAGGCGTCACGGCCTTAAATATGGCTTGTGACGTCACATTTACCCTCAAAATGGTTAACAACCACCTGATTGGCTGTTAAAACCATGTGCAGACTTTATTTTTATTTTTTGCCGTGACATCACTTAAAGGGAATGCACATGGTTTTAATAGCCAATCAGGTGGCTGTTAACCATTTTGAGGGTAAATGTGACGTCACAAGCCATATTTAAGGCCGTGACGCCTCTTTGAGCCCAAGAAGCCGACGAGACAGCATCGGCTGGGATTTAACATGGGGTATTTTGGATTGACAGATGAAGAAAGAAGATAAAGAAGAACAAGAAATGGTGACAGATGAAGATAGAAGAAGGTGATTAAAGAAAGAAAAAAGAAGATTGGGGTACCTGAGCCGGATCTTCATGGCGGATGGCATCGGATGCTGTTGGAGGCCTTCAAGGTACGTGAGCTTCCTGTTTCCCCGGGAGTCGGAGGGCCACCGCTTCTAATGGTAAGCAATATATTGAATGTTTGTAAATGTCTCTTTTTACAGGTTTAATCTTTGGATGTGTTTTTTGATTTTTTGGGGGGAGGCACATTGACTGATAATATATTAATCTGTACCTCTTTAGGGTACAGATTAATACATTATTATGACAATATTTGGGGGGCATTTCTCGCTTAGTATTGGTGTTGCTTTTTGGCATTTCATGTATTATGTGGATGTGATTGATTGTTTTTTCATGCTTAATGTCATTAAAGGTTTGCGATTGGTGTTCGTTTGTATTTAATGTTATATTATGTTAGCTAATTTGTTTTATGGTTACTTCAGAGATTGTTAGAATTTATTTCTATTTAACTGTTTAAATTCATTAATGTTGGAGTAATTCATTGTTTACATTGGTTAGTGTTACTATTCATTTTGAGTTGGTTTCGGAATTAATTGTTTAGATTGGTTAATGGTTTAATTAATTCCTTGTTGATGTTGCTATTGATTGTATTGATTGGATTAGCTGGCTACTGTATGTATTTAGTGACGTGTGATTTTTTGGAGTTTAGTTACATTTTATGATAGTGTGTCTTGTGTATTACTGCATTGTCATTAAGGTGCCCATTGAGTGCTATAGAGGCTTATCATGCCCATATTATTATTATATGGCTATGATGTACCACTATACTACTCAATGGGTATAGGGTGGGTATAGTCAGTCAAGGGTGGGTGTTTAGGCCTCACGGGTGAGTGAAGGGGGTATTAGCCCTAAGGATGGGTGTTTAGACCTTGCGGGTGGGTAGCGGTTGGGTTAACCCCTTTATTACCTTAGCGGTATTAACCGCTAAGGTAATGAAGGGGTTAACTCCCCCCGCAACCTCCCCGCAAGGCCTAAACAGCCACTAAGGGCCAAATTCCCCCTTCACCCACCCCTGCTAGCCACTGTATTGTATTGTATTGTATGTTTCTTACAGTAAGCTTGGCACGGGTGTTTAACCCCTTCATTGCCTTAGCGGTTAGCCGCTAAGGTAATGAATTTGCTGTACATGCATGTTTCCTGCCTCGGATGCATGCCGGGGGGGTCCGGAGCTGCTATTAATGGCTATCAGCTCCGGAGACCCTCGGCATCAATCCGAGGCAGGAAAGGGGCCTGATTTTTTCTAACTCCCGACACATCGTTGCTCATCGAGGCATCTCCCCACCAATTTACCAAACGTTTTGTGGTGAATTGGATTTGGGGAGAAGACCGCCTTTTAGGGCTGCGATGGGCTGCGATATGCCGCGACAGCCGACTCGCGGGTCTCTGAATCGCGCGAGTTTATCAACCATCCGAAAATGGTCGATAAGGGGCTGATCGCTGCTCAGTCGGCGAATTTCGGATAGCGATACAATTTTGCGTCGATACAGGCCGTTATCGAGCACTTATCGAGGCTATCTGAATACGAGTAGCCATTTTGGTCAATAAGTGCTCGATAAGGGCCTTATCGAGGCTTTCTGAATAAGGCCCTAAGTGCTTCAGACATAAAAGTAACATTTCAGAAGAGGAGTCCCTGCTCTGAGGAGCTAACAATCTAATTGGTAGAAAGATAAGATCATTCCTACCCAGGGAGCACCGTCATAACATTATTACACGTGCTGTTGCGGGGGTCCCCTGTTGTGTTTAATATGGTAGAAAGATAGGAAGAACATACAGAAGAGACAGTAGGAGGGCATTCTGATACAGATGCAGCAACGAGTATCCGAACACTTGCCTTTGAAAATCTGGGGCAATCTCCCAGTAATGCTGCAACATTTCTGTGACATTTCTGCAAACAGACTAATGGCCCATCGGATTAAACCAGTGGGGGTCCCTGGCAGTCTCATTCAGTTTGAATGGGACTGCCAGGGACCCCCGCTGTGTTAATCCGATGGGCCATTAGTCGGTCTGCAGAAATGTCACAGATATGTTGCAGCATTACTGAGGTATTGCCCCAGATTTTCCCAGGCAAGTGTTCAGATACTCGTGGCTGCATCAGTAAGTGCATCTGCAGGGGGCCAAGCTTTATGTATCATGTGTCTAATATTATCCACGGTGCTACTCATATGTTTCTTTAAGCAAGTGTGTATTAAGTTGGGCCTTAAAGGGGGATAGAGAGGGTGCTAGTCGCATAGTGAGGGGAAGGGCATTTCAAAGGTGTTGGGCAGTCAGTGAGAAAGGTTTAAGGCGGGAGAGGGCTTTAGATACAAAGACAGGGAGAAGACATCCTTGAGTAGAATGCAAAAGTCGGGATGGTGCATAGCGAGAAATTTGGGCTGAGATGTAAGGAGGGGCAGAAGAGTGTAAAGCTTTAAAAGTGAGAGATGCAGGATTTGATAGGAAGCCAAGAGAGTGATTTCAGCAGGGGAGACGCTGAGATAGATTTAGGAAAGAGTAGAGTGATTCTGGCAGCAGCGTTTAGGATAGTTGGTAGGGGAGACAGGTGAGAGGCAGGAAGGCTGGACAGCAGGAGGTTACATTAATCGAGACGGGAGAGAATGAGGGCCTGAGTCAGAATTTTAGCAGTCGAGCAACAGAGGAAAGGGTTTATCTTTATAATTTGCGGAGGAAAAAGCGACAGGTTTTAGAAACGTTTTGAATGTTAGAGGAGAATGTGAGAGAGGGGTCAAGTGTGACTTAGGACTGAATCAGGAAGAAGGTGCATGTTGGCACTGAAATGTTGTATGCAACCTTGACTTTTTATAGTTATTAAATTACCTTTTTGGCTATCTTTTGATTTTTTCCCTATTTTTTGGTGTGCTTGACTCCTTTTTGCTCATGCAATTGAGACTCAAATAGTTTTAATAGCTTCTGTAAGAATCAAGTACAGTAGTTGTAAAAGTTGCATAGTGTTGCATACTGTATATAATGACTGTTTCTGCAAATATCATGCATATTTTTGCACATATAATTCCAAAACATCTCTCCAAGAATTGAATACTTTAAATTTTGAGTCAAATAAGGAGAGAGGATATTTAAAACACCCCTGTCCAAACACTCTTCAACACCGCTCCAACATATTAGGTCAAACAGAAAACATTTGATATGGAGAGTGCATACAATAAAAATGATATGGGGTTTTTTGTATCAATATTTCTGCAAAGAATATTCTATTTATAATATATTATTAATATGGTAAAAAAAAGCATTTTTTTTTAATTAACCTTTATTTTTGGGCAATAGTTAAATGAATAGGCCTGAAAAAAATATTAATAAGATACATTAAAATGGGGATAAAAACATTTGTTAAATTACCTCAAACAACACTGATCCGGACTGTGCAGTATCAAATGCATTGAAGAGATAATGTGCATACATACTTGCATCTGGATGATAAAAATATATTAGGTATTAGTTACTATCATAATTCTACAGCAATCAAAATTATATTTAAGAACTCACATATTAGATGTTTTATTTAATACAAATGAAATAAATGTAAATCATCTCTAAATTAACTGTATTTGAAATTAAATCTCATAGTTTTCACATGTGAAGGGCCTGCAACTCTATAGCACAAAATGGTAGATTATATACTCTATATTATCTATATGTACAGCATAAAAACAATATGTATTTTTAACTTACACCACAACACTCTTCTATGTTAAACAATATTTAATGCCATGATGCCTTGCTTACCTACAGTACATTTGATCTCTTTCATACTTTAAATATAAGTTTTATTTAAGTGTAGTCATTTTCACTCGTGTTTTGGTTAGGTTCTAAAAAAAATAGTACTTTGGTTTTCATTTTGTTTGTAAAATGTTGTGCTGTTTGAGTTTGGTTCTGGTTTTGACAAAACTTGATTTGTTTGTTTTTTGTTTTCTCAGAAACACCCAGAAACGGGCATTTAGCTGGTTGTCCTTGTTTTGGTTCTGGTTGTAAATAAATACTTATCTTGGATTTAGATTTTGCTTCTAAAAATCTTAAGGGTTTAGAATTTTTTTGGTTTTGTATTATGGTGTTCTGGTAGGTTCTGATTTAACGCACCCAGTTTTGCCCATCTCTATTATGAAGGAGCATGTATATATACAGGCATACCCCGGTTTAAGTACACTCACTTTAAGTACACTCGCGAGTAAGTACATCTCGCTCAATAGGCAAATGGCAGCTCACGCATGCGCCAGTAAGCACGTCCCGAACAGCAATACCGGCTCCCTACCTGTACCTAAGGGCCTAACTGGGCTGGGGTATAAGGCCTAGTGTAGGGGCTTTTGGCTTCCCTACACATGGAGCTCCTACTCCGTCCTCCTCCCACTCGGTTCTGCCAAAACGTGCTCCCCCTGCGCAACCTCTAAACTTCCTCCCGATATCCTGGCTGCCCTATAGGCTCCCTGATGTCACCTGGTCTCACGGTGCCTGCTGGCAGTCATAGTCCCGTACGCTCCACCCTATAGGAGCCGTCCCTCTTCCGCGGGCTTTGCAACCTGTGGCCACGCATGCGCGACCTCTGCTCCCTAGCCACCTCCACGGCCCGCCACGCCTGCGCGAGCATACAACATGGCGGCGCCCTGATCGCGCTCTGATACTGCGGAGCCTCCGGTACGCCGGAGCGCTCCCTGCACTGCTGCAACCTTCCCTATTCTCCCCGCACCATAGCAATAGGGCGAGTCTGGGGAGCCTGGCTACATATAAACAGCAGTTAACACTGGATTGCGATACTTGTCACCAGAGCTTGATAAACCCCTAAGTTAATATGGAACATAGTGTATGTGTTTCTTTTGAAAAAATGTATGTGTTTTTATTATCTACTTTAGCTACAAGCTTCGGAACGTAATGAGTTTATCATGAATTCAGGTATGAATTTCATACAGTGTGTGTGTGATATATAAATATATATATATATATATATATATATATATATATTGTAATTATTTTTTCAAAATGTAGCTTAGAACAACATTACTTACCTCCATGAGGGAAGAACTGTGAATAGATCTGCTTAAAGGTATCTTCATTAACAACTCCGCATGGACATTCCTTGATCCATATAAACAAAAAGTTGAAAATGTAAAGATTATTTTTTAAATATTACTGAGCACTGTAGGATTACCTCTTTATCTACAGTATCTATCATTATTTTTTAAGGAATTGCTTTCACTAAAAATAAACTAGTGATAAGGCACACATCAAGCATACTGCATAATTGCCCATTTTATTAACTAACCTGCACTCGAGTGCTAGAGATGTGCAAATTATTCACCTACATTCAACTTTGCCGCAAAGATATCATTTATTTGCGGCTTAGCGTAAAAAATAAAATAAAAACATTTGCCTACCTTCATTCCAATTTATACAATAGCACCAGCCGGCGGACGCCACTATTCGCACATTCGATTTGTCGAGCGACAGGGAGAACTTACGACCCTAAAAATAGTCTCTCTCGCGGGACGAATTTTGACATATTCGTCCATTTCTATTTTGTGTCCGCATTATTTCAAAATTAATTATTTATTAAGTATCCTGTATTTGACACAAAGTTAATATTGTAAACAATGAATAAAATGTGGATACTAATTATATTCACTCATTTAGAAATTGATATAAATGCCTGTCACGTGATATAGTGACCACAATTGGCCTACTGTATAAACAGTTTTTTTTTGGCCAGCAATAAACATTTCCAAAGATCTACTGAACTAAAACATATGAGTACTGCTGTTATTCTGCTTGTCAGTGGCAGATATACAGATACTGTATGAACTATGTTTTATTAGTTTTGTCCTTCACATTTGTATTTTTTCTCATACAAAATATATGGCTGGAAAGAAAATTGTTCTTCAAAGCATATGCTTCCCCTGGACTTTGAAGAACATTTCAACCTTTCTGGGACCAGAGAAGACAGTCCCTGCCAGAGGTTTTGAGCAGATTTGCAACTGGATTTTTTCACAACTTGTCACACTTTTTTATTGTATGCACTAATATTTTGGCACTTTATATATTTATTTTTTATGGTACCAGAGGGATCCTGTAGCCGACGACCAGCTATGAGTGAGGAATCTACATTCATTCATGGTGCTATCCATGTAAATTGTTTTATATTTGCACATTCAGATTGCTGAGGCAATCCTTTTATTGAATTAACTTTATTACATTTATGGTTTTAACATCTCTGCCCTTGTTCACCACTGATCAATATCAAGGGTAATACACCATTGCAGGAAGTCCTGTTTTTCCTATCTCCCCTGTGCTTGAGGATCACAGTCGGTGTGCATTGCTGCAGTCTTTTCAAGGATACCTATAGAAGATGCAACTGGAGGAATCACCTTCGGAACGAGTTTGACTAAATAACAGGTAATTCCTTTGTTTTCATCCAAGCATTTACATGTGTGCACATTTCACTAATATTATTAATTGTTCATTTAATTGTTTCTGTTCACCTTTGGTGTTTATTGTCACTAGCGCTAGGTGCACTAATTATATTTCAACAGCTAATTTTGACTTATCCATTTAGTTTATGGCAGTCTAACTTTTTATATGCAGCTTCCAACCACCATTGTATTGTATTGTATATCTTTATTTATATAGCACCATTAATGTACATAGCGCTTCACAGTAGTAATACATGTGGTAATCGAATAAATAACAGATAATATAAATAACAGATCATGGGAATAAGTGCTTTAGACAAACATAACATTAAGGAAGAGGAGTCTCTGCCCCGAGGAGCTTACAGTCTAATTGGTAGGTAGGGAGAACGTACAGAGACAGGAGGAGGGAGTTCTGGTAAGTGCGTCTGCAGGGGGCCAAGCTTTACAGTATGTATCATGTGTTCAGAATGTTCACAGTGCTATTCGTATGCTTCTTAAGCAAGTGTGTCTTAAGGTGGGTCTTAAAGGTGGATAGAGAGGGTGCTAGTCGGGTACTGAGGGGAAGGGCATTCCAGAGGTGTGGGGCAGTCAGTGAAAAAGGTTTAAGG
This sequence comes from Ascaphus truei, assembly GCF_040206685.1. Taxonomy (NCBI): domain Eukaryota; kingdom Metazoa; phylum Chordata; class Amphibia; order Anura; family Ascaphidae; genus Ascaphus; species Ascaphus truei. The sequence continues at coordinate 216,498,085 of NC_134487.1, forward strand.
CGGGAGAGGGCTTTAGATAAAAAGGGGGTAGAAAGAAGACATCCTTGAGCAGAACGCAAGAGTCGGGATGGTGCATAGCGAGAAATTAGGGCTGAGATGTAAGGAGGGGCAGAAGAGTGTAAAGCTTTAAAAGTGAGGAGAAGAATGGAGTGTGAGATGCGGGATTTGATTGGAAGCCAGGAGAGGGATTTCAGGAGGGGAGATGCTGAGACAGATCTAGGAAAGAGTAGAGTGATTCTGGCAGCAGCATTTAGGATAGATTGTAGGGGAGACAGGTGAGAGGCAGGAAGGCCGGACAGCAGGAGGTTACAGTAATCAAGACGGGAGAGAATGAGGGCCTGAGTCAGAGTTTTAGCAGTCGAGCAACAGAGGAAAGGGCATATCTTTGTTATATTGCGGAGGAAAAAGCGACAAGTTTTAGAAATGTTTTGAATGTGAGGGGCGAATGTGAGAGAGGAGTCGAGTGTGACCCCTAGGCAGCGTGCTTGGGCTACTGGGTGGATGATCGTAGTTCCAACAGTAATGTGGAAGGAGGTAGTAGGGCCAGGTTTGGGAGGTAGTATGAGGAGCTCTGTTTTAGCCATGTTGAGTTTAAGGCGACGGAGGGCCATCCAGGATGATATAGCAGAGAGACATTCAGAAACTTTGGTCTTTATAGCAGGTGTAAGGTCAGGTGTTGAAAAGTATATTTGTGTGTCGTCAGCATAGAGGTGATATTTAAACCCAAAAGATGTTATTAGGTCACCTAGAGAGAGTGTGTACAGAGAAAAGAGAAGAGGTCCCAGGACAGAGCCCTAGGGTACCCCCACAGAGAGATCAATAGAGGAGGAGGAGGTGTTAGCAGAAGAGACACTGAAAGTACGATGGGAGAGGTAGGATGAGATCCAGGATAGAGCTTTGTTCCGAATACCAAGAGTATGGAGAATGTGAAGGAGAAGAGGGTGGTCCACGGTGTCAAATGCTGCAGAGAGGTCGAGTAATATGAGCAGAGTGTAATGACCTCTGTCTTTGGCAGCATGGAGGTCGTCAGTTATTTTAGTGAGGGCTGTTTCCGTGGAGTGAGCAGTGCGGAAGCCAGATTGTAGAGGGTCTAGGAGAGAATAGGTGTTGAGAAAATGGAGCAAGCGAGAGAATACAAGACGTTCAAGGAGTTTAGAGGCAAAAGGCAGGAGGGAGACAGGTCGATAGTTAGAAAGACAGGTAGGGTCAAGCTTGCTGTTTTTGAGTAATGGTATGACTGTTGCATGTTTGAAGGAGGATGGAAAGGTTCCAGAGCAGAGGGAGGAGTTAAAAATGTGTGTGAGCGTAGGGATTATAGTAGGAGCAAGAGGTTTTAGGAGATGGGAGGGAATGGGGTCAAGAGGGCAAGTGGTAGAGGGAGAAGTGGCGATCAACAGCGACACATCCTCCTCTGAGACAGTGGAAAAAGAGTCAAGGAAGGCAGGAGGAGAGTTAGGAAGAGGTGTAGGATGGGAAGAAGAAACAGAGGGGATGTTCTGACGTACAGTATGGATTCCACCTTTTCCTTAAAATAGTCAGCAAAGTCCTGAGCGGAGATGGAGGAAGGAGAGGCATCTGAGGGTGGTTTGAGTAGAGTATCAAAGACAGAGAACAGTCGGCGTGGGTTAGACTTGTGCATGTTGATTAGTGCAGAAAAGTAGGCTTGTTTAGCTTGCGAGAGGGCAGAGTTGAAACAGGATAGCATAAATTTGCTAAATTTGTGAGACTTCCTCCAGAGGCGTTCAGAGGAACGAGTGGAGGAACGCAGCATGCGTGTGTGGGAATTTAGCCAGGGTCTAGGGTTAGAAGGGCGAGTGCGGCAGAGAGAAAGTGGGGCATGTAGATCAAGAGAGGAGGACAAGACAGAGATGTAGTTCCTGACCAGGTTGTCGGGGTCTGTAGCAGAGCTGAGAGAGGAGAGGGAGGAGCGTAAAGTGGACTCAAAGTCACGTAAGTGAATAGAGCGCAGGTTTCTGTAGAACCGGGGTGTAGATGGAGGTGGAGAAGGGGAGAAGCGAGATAGAGAAAATGAGATGAGATGATGGTCAGAGAGAGGAAAAGGGGAAATGGAGAAATCGGAGAGAGAGAAGTTCTTAATGAAAACCAGGTCTAAGTAGTGGCCATACTTGTGGGTGCTGGCTGCAGTCCACTGTTGAAGGCCAAAAGAAGAGGTTAGAGAAAGAAAGCGGGAAGCCCAAGGGAGAGAGGTGTCATCAATGTGGCAATTGAAGTCTCCAAGGAGAAGAACAGGGGAGTCTGAGGAGAGGAAGAAAGAGAGCCAGGATTCAAAGTGAGAGAGAAAGGCAGAAGGGGGATGAGTAGAGGTAGGTGGGCGATAGATGACCGCCACATGAACAGGGAGAGGAGAGAAAATCTGGACAGTGTGAGCCTCAAAGGAAGGAAAAGCAAGAGAGGAAGGAATAGGAAGGGTTCGGTAACGACAGAGAGAGGAGAACAGGAGCCCCACGCCTCCACCCCTGCCATCAGTGCGCGGAGTGTGGGAGAAGGAAAGGCCACCGTAGGAGAGGGCAGCTTCCAGAGCAGAGTCAGACTGAGTGAGCCAGGTCTCAGTTATAGCAAAGAGAAGCAGAGAGTGAGAGAAAAAGAAGTCATGCACAGAGAGGAACTTGTTAGAGAGGGAGCGAGCATTCCAAAGGGCACAGGAGAAAGGGAGAGAGGAGGGAGGGTGGCAGGGGATGGGTATGAGGTTGGAGGGGTTGACACCAGAAGGAGTAGAGGTTGCAGTTGGCAGGCGAGGACGAGCGCATGTAGGAATAAGACAGGGACCAGGATTGGGAGAGATATCCCCAGAAGCAAGGAGGAGAAGCATGGATAGAAAGAGAATGTGTGAGGAGGATTTGAAGGGGTGTGTTTTAATGCAGGGGATATAGCTGTGTGGTGACAGAGGACACAGGTAAGAAAGGAGTTCATGTGAACAGAGAAGTGGTGAAGGAAGGAGAGATGGAGATATATGAATGGAGTTAGAGACATACTGAGGCTGGTAAAAAGAAGTGCATTATTTGAGAAGAAGTGAAGCCACTGCAAATATAAATGGTAAAGGCAGCTTCACAGCAGTAATGATGCAGTCTGGTATTGATGATATCCTCCTTTCCAGCGTAGTTCAAATGCAGGAATCAGGGCCAGTTGGGGGTGTCCACTTCTTCCTCACTTCTCTTGAACTTCCTTTTAAACTTCAGTTGTTCAGTAGTCATGCCACTTATAATTGGCCACTTGGATATGGGCTGCAAGCAGACTAGCTTTCTGACTGGGTTTATATAGGCCTAAAAAGTCACCTGACAGTGTGGTTCTGTCTGCTTAATTAGCACATCTGAGGCACATTCAAACAAATGGTTTTCTACACAGGGTGTTCCTTGCCTAGGTGGCAACACTTAATTTGATTAGGGGTAGACAGAAAACAGCATTCAAATATGGGTTTTACCTAGAATTGGATCACTTGCATATACTATATAATACACACATTGGTACAGTGTCTGTTTTCTATTACTAACACTGTTATCCAGTAATCCAGTAAACCGCCAAGTGAATCTTAGCTGCTTAGTCAAACAAATAATGGCCAGGTTCATGGATTTTAAATCTGGACCTTGCAAAATCTGAAATTTGTGCCGATGTCCCAATCAAACTTTGGAACAAATATTGAAACTTCTGGGTTCGCAAATAAAAAAAAATGATTTTTATAAAAAAATAATAATTTAAATTGCCTTTTTCGCAATAGTTATTTCCAAATCTTAACCCTAAACCAATTCCAAATAAAATCCAGTAAACCCAAAACCTATTTTTTACAAAAAAAAACAAAGAAAGTGCCCATACTTACTAACACATGTTAATTATTTCTTGTCTGCAGTAAAATAACTACAGCTATTCTGCACATTTAGCTACTATTTTATTTCTAAACGTACTACTGCATTTATACTGTGCTAATAAATCTACCCAAAATACCTCCCACAACATTGCCAAATAAAAATCTTTCCTTTTTCTGCTTTTGCTAATGTTAGCACTTTATCATTAAAAGGATATCTGATTCCCCTATTTATCTACTCAGACTGATATGCATATTGTGTCTATTGAGAAAATAAAATAAATATTTTTGGATGCACAGTAAGCGCAATCAATTTTTTATTTTAGTAATCCGAGAGAAACATTTCCTTATGGTGCAAATAGTAGAGATGGGTGAATTATCCGCAGAAGTTCAAATCTGGCCCGAATCTGGCCAAATACCCCCTAGGCAAACATCCAGTTCTGACCCTATCCTCCCTCTCCCCTCCCCCCTGAACTGTCAGATTTATTTTTGATATTACTATAGACCTATTCTCTCTTACCCCTCTTCATCCTCTCTAGTCTAACACTCTCCCACTCCTCTCATACCCCTGACACCTGCTCAATCAGCCCCCATCTCCTTCTCTTCTCAACCCCTTCCTCTTCTCTCATTCCCCTCCTTCTCCTCTTCCTCTCTCATCCCCATCCTTCTTCTCTTTCATCCCCCTCCTTGTACTCTTCCTCTCTGACCACCCTCCTTCTACTATTCCTTTCAATCCCTCTTTCTCCTCACCCCTACCTTCCTTCTCCGCATTGTTCTTTCTCTCTCACCATCCTCCTTTTCCTCTTCTTTTCACCCCTCCTCTTCCTCTTTCACCAGCCTCATTCTCTTCTTCTCTCTCCACACTCCTTCTCTTCCTCTCCTTCCACCCTCCTTCACTTCCTCTCTCGCCACACTCCTTCTCTTCCTCTCCTTCCACCCTCCTTCACTTCCTCTTTCGCCACCCTCCTTCTACTCTTCATCTCTCGTTAACCTCCTTCTACTCTTCCTCTTTCCCCCCTCCTCCTCCACTCCTCTCACCCCTCCTTCTCCTCTTTCTCTAACCCCTCCTTTTCCTCTTACCCCACTCCTTCTCCTCTTCCTATTAACCCTCCTTTTCCTCTTCCTCTAACCCCCTCCTTCTCCTCTTTCTCTAATCCCCCTCCTTCTCCTTTTCCTCTCACCCACCTCCTCCCCCTCCACTCGCCTACATGGCTTTGGTGGTCTGAGGTGGAGCAGGGCAGCAGAGGAGGAGGATGTCAGGTGGCGGTGGTAGAAGAGGACAAAGAGCTGCAGGGGAGCAGAGGAGGAAGACAGTGGTTGGCGGTGGGATAAGAGGACAGAGGACGGCAGGCAGCAGGGGGAGGGGAGGAGGACAGCACGAGCAGAGGAGGAAGAAGGACAGCAGTGTCAGGAGAAGAGGACTGAGGACCGCAGGAGCAGAGCAGGATGGCACAGGAGAATTGCCATGGAGGAGCAGCGCAGTAGCAGACACCATACGTCAGTGAAGACTTCCGGGTCAGACTGCTGGTGCACGCTCCTCTCCGGCCATGCTCCTGTGCCACCCTGCTCTGCTCCCGTTTCCTCTGTACTCTTCTCCCTCTGCCTGAAATGCTTCTCCTCTCCTGTCCTGCTCTGCTCTGGCTGACCTCCTCCTGACCTGCTGCTGCTGCCTGCCGTCCTTCTCCTCCACTGTCCTTTTCTCCCACTGCCGCCCATCCTCCTCCTCTGCTGCCACCGCCCCACCCCCCAAAATGTGCTGTCCTACAGTAGGTGACTGCCTAAGTTGCCTAGTGGTAGCCCCGGCTCTACCACCACGAGTCCTATTTAGTAGTCCTCACACCCCCCTCCTCTTTCTCTCACTTCCCTCCTTTTCTTCCTCTCACCCCTCTCCTTCTCTCACCCACTTCTTTTCTTCCTCCTCCTCTCTCAGCCCCTCCTCCACCTCCTCCTCCTCTCACCAACCTGGCTTTGGTTGTCTGAGGTGGAGCAGGGCACCAGAGGAAGAGTATGTCAGGCGGCGGTGGGCGAAGATGACAAAGTGCTGCAGGAGCAGAGCAGGGCAGCATAAGAGGAAGACAGTGGGCAGCGGCAAGAGAAGAGGAGGGCAGGTGGTGGCAGGAGAGGAGGAGCACAGCATGAGCAAAGGAGGACTGAGGACGGCAGGAGCAGAGCAGGATGACCAGGGAGAAGGTGCGTTATAGCAGTGGCAGACACCAAAAGTCAGTGAAGACTTCTGGGTCAGATCTCTGGGTCGCGCTCCTCCCCTGCAGCCCACCAGTGCGACACGCTCCTGAGGTCCTCCGTCCTCTTTTCCCGCTTTAAAAAAAAAACATTGCAAACTGAACTTGAGCACATGTTTTGTGTTAAAATGACATTATCACAATTGGATTGATATAGTATTCAATTTGCCTAACACTTTTAAAATTTAGAGTACTAAAATCATGCTGTATTCCAAAGCTTTATTTAGCAAATATATTATTTTCAAATATAAGTATAGAAATAAAACAATAAATTCTACATACAAATTAAATGTTGTGGTGCATCTTCAATATAGATTTTAACATTACGTTTATATTTTACTTGCATATATTTAACCCTGTCAATATTCAGGTCCATTGCTTTGTTAATCAAAAAGAATCATGATCTATGTGATCATAAATAGGGATCTGGCACTTATATTCAAAAACCAATGGGACATTTTTATAACTCATAGGAATATAGGGCTCTATGCAGTAAGCGCCGAAAAGGCATTTTTCGCAATTCTCTCGCCAAAATAGCCTTTCCGATTCAGAAAGCGCCAAAAAGTGGCCAAAATCTACAGGTTTTTTCCCGAAAAAAACTTTTCGGCATGCGGGTGCCGATAAGCCACTTTTCGGCACTTTTTGAAATAGGCTGAATTCTAGTAGCCCCGATCAGTTTTCGCTGGTGATCGGCACTCTAGAATTGAGATTTTTACGCCAATCCAGCCCGCCAACTAAAGTTGGCAAGTTGGTGGTGGAGAAGCATCGGCAAAGGTCGGCACTTAGAAAAATCAGGCCTTTTTCCTGCCTGGGATTGATGCCGGGGGTCTCCGGAGCTGATACCCATTAATACCAGCACCGGTGCCCCCCGGCATGCATCCGAGGCAGGAAAAATGCATTTAAAGCCCACTTCATTACCTTAGCGGCTAACCGCTAAGGCAATGAAGGGGTTAACCAGCCGTGCCAGGTTTATTGTGGGTAGCGGGGGTGGGTGAAGGGGGTATTTGGCCCTTTGTGGGTGTTTAGGGCTTGCGGGGGGGGTTGCGGGTGGACTTAACCCCTACATGACCTTAGCGGTTCATACCGCTACGGTCAAGAAGGGGTTAAGCCCTCCCGCTACCCACCCGCAAGCCCTAAAAAAACACCGTTGGGGCTAATACCCACTTTGGCCACCCCCGCTACCCACAATAAAAAAAATACACACACAACAGCCCCACACTAAATAAAAATATAAATAAATAAATATAAATATATATATATACAGTGTTCGACAATCCTATACATTTACACGCCCTGGGCGGGTGGATTTAACCCCCGGGCGAGTAACTATTGGCCCAAGCAGAACACGTGTTTTGTTTTTTTAAATTTTCCCTGCTCGCGCTGAAATTTCCCTGCTCGCGCTGGCTGAAAAAAAAACTCCCCCTACCTGACTGCTGATTGGCACGCGCTCCCAGGCTTTGTGGGCGCGCGGCTAGGCTCTATATGAGCCAGCCCCCAACGAGCATCCATTCTTTTCCCATGGATGATGGAGGACACATTAAGTAATATCTGTGCCTTCCCTCACCTCCCTCCCCTCCCCGGCGCTCCTGCTGCCCGCAGTTATGGTGATGGGAGCGGAGGATGCCCCCTCATGTCCCCGCTTCCCCCCCCGCTTCCCCCCAGTCCCGTGTCAGAGAGTGCAGCGGGTGATGGGAGCGGGGGATGCCCCCTCATGTCCCCGCTTCCCCCCCCCACTTCCCCCCCGGTCCCGTGTTGTCTCGTGTCAGAGAGCGCGGCGGGTGATGGGAGCGGGGATGCCACCTCATGTCCCCGCTCCCCCCCCCCGCTTCCCCCCAGTCCCGTGTCAGAGAGCGCGGCGGGTGATGGGAGCGGGGGATGCCCCCTCATGTCCCCGCTTCCCCCCGGTCCCGTGTCAGAGAGCGCGGCGGGGGATGCCCCCTCATGTCCCCACTTCCCCCCCCCGCTTCCCCCCGGTCCCGTGTCAGAGAGCGCGGTGGGTGATGGGAGCGGGGATGCCCCCTCATGTCCCTGCTTCCCCCCCGCTTCCCCCCGGTCCCGCGTCAGAGAGCGCGCCGGGTGATGGGAGCGGGGATGCCCCCTCATGTCCCTGCTTCCCCCGCTTCCCCCCGGTCCCGCGTCAGAGAGCACGCCGGGTGATGGGAGCGGGGGATGCCCCATCATGTCCCCGCGGAGCAGGAGATGGGTAGGGGGGGACACCGTGGTGGTGCTGGTCGCGGCCTTTCCAAAAGGTGTGTAGAGAGAGAGTGAGTGTGTGGGGCATGGGAGAATGTGTGTGTATATGGGAGAGTGTGTGTGTATATATAGGTGTGTATATGTGTGTGTGTGTGTGTGTGTGTGTGTGTGTGTGTGTGTGTGTGTGTGTGTGTGTGTGTGTGTGTGTGTGTGTATATGGGTGTGTGTGTGTAGATATGGGTGTGTGTGTGTATATATATATGGGTGGGGGGGTGTATATATGTGTGTGTGTATATATATATGTGGGAGTGTGTGTATATATGTGGGAGTGTGTGTGTATATATGTGGGAGTGTGTGTGTGTGTATATGTGGGAGTGTGTGTGGATGTAGTATGTGGGAGTGTGGGTGTGTGTATATGTGGGGAGTGTGTGTGTGAGTGGGTTGTGGGGTGTGTGTGTATGGGTGGGGGTGTGTGGGTGTATGGTGGGAGTGTGTGGGTGTGGGGGGTGTGTGGGGGTGTGTGTGTGTGTATATGGGTGTGTGTGGGTGTATATATATGGGAGGGTGTATATATATGTATGTGTGTATGGGAGTATGTGTGACACCAGAGGTACCCCCCCCCCAATCAGTCACCCACCCCTGCCCCGGTCAGTCACCCACCCCTGCCCCGGTCAGTCATCCACCCCTGCCCCGGTCAGTCACCCACCCCTGCCCCGGTCAGTCACCCACCCCTGCCCTGGTCAGTCACCCACCCCTGCCCCGGTCAGTCACCCATCCCTGCCCCGGTCAGTCAGTCAACCCTGCCCCAGTCAGTCAGTCACCCCTGCCCCGGCCAGTCAGTCACCCCTGCCCCGGTCAGTCAGTCACCCCTGCCCCGGTAAGTCAGTCACCCCTGCCCCGGTTAGTCAGTCACCCCTGCCCCGGTCAGTCAGTCACCCCTGCCCCTCTCTCTCTGGTCTCCCCTGTCTCCCCTCTCTCTGGTCTCCCCCGTCTCCCCTCTCTCTGGTCTCCCCCATCTCCCCTCTTTCTGGTCTCCCCCGTCTCCCCTCTCTCTGGTCTCCCCCGTCTCCCCTCTCTCTGGTCTCCCCCGTCTCCCCTCTTTCTGGTCTCCCCCGTCTCCCCTCTCTCTGGTCTCCCCCGTCTCCCCTCTCTCTGGTCTCCCCCGTCTCCCCTCTCTATGGTCTCCCCTCTCTCTGGTCTCCCAGTCTCCCCTCACTCTGGTCTCCCCTCTCTCTGGTCTCCCCTCTCTCTGATCTCCCCTCTCTCTGGTCTCCCTCCCTCTGGTCTCCCCCGTCTCCCCTCTCTGGTCTCCCCTCTCTCTGGTCTCCCCCTGTCTCCCCTCTCTCTGGTCTCCCCCGTCTCCCCTCTCTCTGGTCTCCCCCATCTCCCCCGTCTCTGGTCTCTCTCTCCCCTCTCTCTTTCTCTCCCCTCTCTCTTTCTCTCTCCCCCCTCTGTCTCCTTCTCTCTCCTCTGTCTCTTTTTCTCTCTCCTCTGTCTCTTTTTCTCTCTCCTCTGTCTCTTTTTCTCTCTCCTCTGTCTCTTTTTCTCTCTCCTCTGTCTCTTTTTCTCTCTCTTCTGTCTCTTTTTCTCTCTCCTCTGTCTCTTTTTCTCTCTCCTCTGTCTCTTTTTCTCTCTCCCTCCTCTGTCTCTTTTCTCTCTCCCTCCTCTGTCTCTTTTTCTCTCTCCCTCCTCTGTCTCTTTTTCTCTCTCCCTCCTCTGTCTCTTTTTCTCTCCCCTCTTTCTTTCTCTCTCTTTCTCTCTCTTTCTCTCTCTCTCCCTCTCTCTCTCTCTTTCTCTCCCTCTCTCTTTCTCTCCCCTCTCTCTTTCTCTCCCCTCTCTCCCCTCTCGCTTTCTCTCCCCTCTCTCTTTCTCTCCCTCTTTCTCTCCCTCTCTCTCTCTCCCCCTCTCTCTCTTTCTCTCCCTCTCTTTCTCTCACTCTCTCTCTCTCTCTCTCTCTCTCTCTCTCTCTCTCTCTCTCTCTCTCTCTCTCTCTCTCTCTCTCTCTTTCTTTCTCTCTCTCCCTCTCTTTCTTTCTCTCCCTCTCTCTCTTTCTTTCTCTCCCTCTCTCTCTTTCTTTCTCTCCCTCTCTCTCTTTCTTTCTCTCCCTCTCTCTCTTTCTTTCTCTCCCTCTCTCTCTTTCTTTCTCTCCCTCTCTCTCTTTCTTTCTCTCCCTCTCTCTCTCTCTCTCTCTCTCTCTCTCTCTCTCTCTCTCTCTCTCTCTCTCTCTCTCTCTCTCTCTCTCCCCCTCTCTCTCTCTCTCTCTCTCCCCCTCTCTCTCTCCCCCTCTCTCTCTCTCTCCCCCCCTCTCTCTCTCCCCCTCTCTGTATCTGGATATCTTATTTACCCTATATATCTTAACTGTCCTATACTACACCAAAATAACTTATACTGCTTTCTTCCAGATGTGACTCAAGCTTCACACAGAAGACATCGGAACCCCACCTAACCCAGAAGACAGGTAGGGAACACATCCCCTCCAAATTATAACATTGCGGGAATGAGGTACCTGGACATTGAGGGACTGCGGATCAGGTAAGATAAAATATAGAAAATGTATGATTTACTTACCTGCGTGCTGTCCCTTGATGTCGTGTTGCAACCAGTATATACAACTATATATATATATACATACATATATATATAAATATATATATATATATATATATATATATATATATATATATATATACAGTTATACGTTACCGTTCCAAGGATTGGTAAACAAGAGACAGCACTCAATGTTGAAATTCAAAGTGTATTAGTGGAAGCAAAAATACACCCCGAAACCCAACGTTTCGGTCCTACAGAATGGGACCTTCCTCAGGGGTATACAAAAGATCCTTTTGTATCCCCCTGAGGAAGGTCCCATTCTGTAGGACCGAAACGTTGGGTTTCTGGGTGTATTTTTGCTTCCACTAATACACTTTGATTTTCAACATTGAGTGCTGTCTCTTGTTTACCAATCCTTGGAATGGTAATGTATAACTACATTCTCTATATGGGACGTGCACCTGTGGCTTACCAGCACCTATTGGAGTGCCAACTGCCTTATCTGACTATATATATATACATGTAGAGGTATCAGTACCGTGTTAGCCGAGCTTCAATAATCAAAAAATAAATAGATGATACCGTTCTGTGGCTAACGAAATGCTTTTATTTGTGAGAGCTTTCGAGATACACTGATCTCTTCTTCCGGCGATGTTACAATGAATGAAGCAAGCAAAAGCTATACTATAAACAGTGTCTATTGGAATGTTATCTGTGCTGGTCCTTCCCCCGGTGTGGATGTGTTTTATGGCTGGAGGTGTCAAAAGGTACCTGAAAGCAAGTGATGAAAAAGTGTGTATATGTATCAGTGTGAATTAACATGAATGGAGAGCCCACAGTATATACAGTGCTTTACAAAAGGTGTGTGTGGAGTGGGAGCGGATATAAATGGTGTGGGTGGGTGTGGAAATGTGAGAGTTAGTAGCATAACTAAAAGTGTGTGTGGATACTATGTGGTCCCTATTGGTGTATAGGGATGGAAAAACAAGGAGTATAAGTATGTGTGAGAGACAGCTGTGTGTGCATACATATAGCACAATATGTACAGACATGGCCTATAGCGCTCATGGGAAGAGAGTTCACTTGTGTCAGTAATGACTCATAAAATTTCGATCTCTGTTTAGGCCACTGCTAAGTGTCCCGAACAGTTGCATTCATTTGTATTCATGCAACCGTCTCTCTTTCGGTGTTTTAAGATTACCTTTGAGTATGGCAACCCTCAGATCGTTCATCTTATGGCCAGAGTCAGAGAAATGTTCGCCAACAGGACTGTCTCTTGTTCCGCGTGTGATGCTGTGGCGGTGCAGGTTCATTCTCTTGTTTAGCCCCTGCCCTGTCTCACCTATGTAGTAGCAGCCCCCTGGGCATTTCATGCACATGATGAGGTACACGACATTGCTGGAGGAACAGGTGAACCTTCCTCTGATTTTGTATTCCCGATTCCTGTGTGGTATTTGTATTGTGTCCGCTGTGTAGAGCATTGCGCAGGTTTTGCATCTTGGGTCCTGGCATGGTTTTGTCCCGCATTCAGTTGTACTGCTGAATACTTTACTCCTCACCATAATATTCTTGAGATTATGGGGTTGTCTGTATGATAATAAGGGTGCTTTAGGGAAGACCTGTTGCAGTGGATGGGTTGTAGTTTCCTGGCGATCTTGCGTAGGGCTCCTAGGTGTGGGTTATATGTGACCACCAAAGGTACCATGTCGCTTGTCTCCTTCTGTTTGTATTCAAGGAGATCAATTCTTGGTATTCTGGTGGCTTTGTGAATTTGCTGATCTACAATTCTGTGGTTGTACCCACGGTTTATAAAGTCTGATCTCAAGGCTTTAATCCGCTGGTCTCTGTCTGCTGTGTCGGAGCATATCCGGTTGTATCGTATGGCTTGACTGTAGATGGTTGCATGTTTGGTGTGTGTCGGGTGGAAGCTGTTGTCCCTCATACATACACACACACACACACACATGATGAACCAATATACAAAGAAATGTTTAAGGGTTTAGTAAAACATGCATAAATAAAAATACCACTTCTCATATCTGCCAAAGTAAAACAAAATCCTATTTCCTAATAAAATCATTCTCATGTGGCAATCAAAAGCATCAAATGCCAATCAAAAGATTGAATTGACATTGTATACATGATGCATAAAATCTGTGCACAAAGTACACTCTGCCAATCAATGTTAACAATAAAATATTCAAAAGAAAATACAATGAAATCCAAACAAGTATACTATTTAAACCAAGCAAGGCAAGCCAAATAAATTACCATTGATTAATGACATCCCAAAACAATTAAAATACCATCCAAATCAATTACACAATTAACTCTTTTAATCGTTAAACAAACACATTCTTCAAAAAAGTTAACATCTGACAAAATAGTAGTACCAAAATAAAACCACTATAACAAAGCAAGCCTCACCCTGACCTAAAGTACACCATAGAACACCAAAAATTACATCTATCTAATTAAACATTACATTACATACATTTAACAATAGCAGCATATCAAAATACATTTAAATAGTGCAAAACAAGCATTTCCAACCAAATCATTTCTTACCCTGTATGTATATATCGATAGAGACATACATACATACATATATACATACAGTGGCAAGAAATGAGAATGGAAAAAAATTGTATCACATAGAATAAATTACAAAAAACAGTTAAAGTTCCAAAAAAATACATTTCTTTAGTTAACTTACCATTAGCTGGCCCACTCACCGACTCCTGTTGAACACCAAGTTCTCCAACCAATCCACGCACAGCAACAGGAACCCATAAAATAACAAACCATAACAAAATAAACTAAGACTTTTTTTTTAATCCAAAACGTCTACAGTATCTTCATCTGTGTTCTTCCGTCTTCTTTCCTGTTCTTCTGGGGTCTTCTGGGGTCTGCTGGGGGTCTTCTTACCGTCTGCTGCCACGCCCCGGTCCTCTTCTTCCTTCCGGAGGTCCGTCCTCGGCGTCTGCCTTCAAAATGAGACGAAATAGGCTTTTATAGGCTTATGACGTCACATTATCGTCATATGGTTCCCACGGCCCTGATTGGGCCGTGAAAACCATGTGATTTTGGGGGAAAAATTAATTGTGATGACGTCATTTAAAGAAAATAACGCCAACCAATCAGATTGGCTGTGCTTCAATTGCCTTTAAGACAACGTCATGAAAAAAAAGATGGCCGGCCTCACATGGTACGGTAGCCAATCAGAGCGTGGGAAATACATCCCAACTCTGATTGGCTCTAGTACCATGTGACAGGCTTTGAATGACGCCACATCCGTTCTCCCCAAAGCCTCTGTCACATGGTCTACTAGAGCCAATCAGAGTAGGGATGTATTTCCCACGCTTTGATTGGCTACCGTACCATGTGAGGCCGGCCATCTTTCTTTTCATGACGTTGCTTTAAAGGCAATTGAAGCACAGCCATTCTGATTGGCTGGCATCATTGCCTTTAAATGACATCATCAAAATTAAAATTTTCCCCCCACAATCACATGGTTTTCACGGCCCAATCAGGGCCGTGGGAACCATATGACGATAATGTGACATCATAGGCCTATAAAAGCCTATGTCGTCTCATTTTGAAGGCAGACACCGAGGACGGACCTCCGGAAGGAAGAAGAGGACCGGGGCGTGGCAGCAGACGGTAAGAAGACCCCCAGCAGACCCCAGTAGACCCAAGAAGAACAAGAAAGAAAACGGAAGAACACAGATGAAGATACTGTAGACGTTTTGAATTAAAAAAAAAAGTCTCATTAGACTGATAGGAATGCCTGAATCAGTAAAACAGTACCAACTTATAGAGTTCTGCGAAAAATGGATCCCAGAGCACCTTGGGTTATCTGCAGACCACGCAATAAAGATTGAGAGAGCACACAGAATGGGTGCTGCAAGGCAAGATCAAGACACTAAACCTAGACCGATAATAGCAAAGATTCTCAACTTTAATGACAAAGTCAGAATTATTAAAGCCTTCAAAGAAATGGACCAATTGACATTTGAGAACAAGCGAATTATGATATTCCAGGACTATTCGGCAACGGTCTCACAAAAGAGGAGGGACATCAGCAGGGTATGCACCACCCTTTACAAGCAAAAACGGAAATTTGCGCTGATATATCCAGCAACCCTAAAAAATCTACACCGACACAGGAGTGAAAACCTTCACCTCCCATGACCAGGCGAAAAAGTATGTGGTAAAGATGACAGCAACGAGGAACGTAGAGGAGGATCGAAATATGACAGCAACCAGGAACGCAGAGGAGGATCGAAATGCTGCAAGAGAGGATGAACGCTGAAGGAACGCTGCAGAGCCCAGAAACACCTTTTGTTTGAAAGAGACTGAATTAAGACAGTTGTCCCTTGTTGCCTTAAAAAAAAAATGGATGTATGCGGATATGTATGGATACAGGTATATGTGTGAGCAGGAGTGTGTATGAACAAGTGTAGGGTTGCATGACAGTACATAGGTATGCGTATGGATATCTGAGTGTATATCTGGTTTTGAGTACAGACGTGAATATATATACATGGGATCATACCCCACAGGGATTCCATGCCCTATAGCATTGTCTTAACAGACCCACATATGTATCTTGAACTTGGTGCACAACATAGTTCAAACCAGGAGGGGGGAGGCAGGAAAGAGAAACAGGGGAGGGAGAGCTAACGACGCCTCAGGTAGGGGAAATGGGGAGAGAGGGGAGGGGGAGCAGAGAAGAAGGAATTGAAGAAGGGGGGACAGGAGAGGGGGGGAACAAGGGAGGGGAAGTGAGGGAAAGGGAGGGAAGATGGGGAGGTGAGGAGTGAAAAGGAGAGTGAGAGGGAGGACAAGGGGAGGGGGAAGAGAGGGGAGGGGGAAGAGAGGGGAGGGGGGGAGTAAGAGGGAAGGGGGCGAAGAAAGGGGAGGAGAGGAGAAAAGGAAAAGAAGAGGCTAAAACAAAAAAGTATATAACCATAACAATGTGAATGTCATTCAATAACCTGAATGTGTTTTCCTATTGTTTTCCTATCAAGCCAAATCTACACTGAGCTCCTGGTATCGCAACTGGGGGGAAGCAGTATAGCCAGAACAAGAAGAGACACCAGACAGAAACCGAAAACATAACAGCAAGAAAAAGACCGATCCCCAAGGGGGACAGAGACGGGCAACCATGATACTGATGAAAGGTACACAGTTACACAACCACACGAACATACAAAACAATGGGACCAAGACAATAGAGGGAAGGAGGGTAAACCCACACTCCATAGCGCTCATAACACAAGCAAGAAACATACTGGGCCGAGTAAGAGGGACACACAGACAACCCAACATAAGACCAAGTTTATTAATAAATAAGGACAAAACATCTGCAGGGCAAGGGGCATAACAACAAAAACAAAACAAAAAAAACAACAAAAAAAACGACATACAAAAGAAATAAAAAAGAAATAGAGAAATCTGCTAAGGGAAAAATAAAATAGAAAAAATAATACATCCCCTAGAAGGGACGTGGAGACTAAAGTGCACACACAAGGAAATATACAAGAAGTTAAAAAATACACCTCTGGAAAAAAGTGAAGTCCAGAAAAGAAAAGAAAGTTAAAAGTTTAAAAAGTTTGAAGTTAAAAGTTTAAAAAGCTAGAAGTTATAATACAGCAAAATACGGCAGAGATCATGTTGACAAGCCGGTTTAATTAAAAAAAAAGAGTGTTGGAAACAAGCAGAAAAGTGTAAAAAAAAACAGAATAAAATACTCAGCAGGAAACAGGAAAGAGTTAAAGATTAAATACATAGAGGACACCGAACACATACATATATAAAATGCTCACACGAATAATAACATGGAATGTCAAGGGGCTTAACGATCCCATAAAACGCAAAAAAGTACTAAATTACCTAAAAAAACAAAAAGCAGACATAGCATTCCTACAGGAAACGCATCTAAATTCAAAAGAAAGCAATAAACTACAAAGAGACTGGGTAGGACACAGTATATTTTCCCTGGCTATAGGAAAGAAAGCAGGAGTAGCCATACTTATAAATAAAAACCTCCCCCTAGAAATAATCAACACAGAGAGAGACAGCGAGGGTAGAATTATAGTGGCAGAGGTCAGAAGTGGGGGAATAGACTACCTCCTAGGCAATGTATACGGACCAAATGATCATAAGACTGAGTTTTTTCAAGACACTATAAACAAGATACTGAAATATAAACACAGAAATATTGTCCTGGGAGGAGACTGGAACGCAGTCCAGGACAAGATCAAGCCATAACGATAGAATGCCCAAAGATAGTGTCCAAACCAAAAACATGAAATTGATTAAAACAGCACTAGGGGTAGAGGATGGATGGAGAACGCTCACTCCATTGGAGAGGGACTTCTCCTTCTACTCCAATGTACATAATTCATTCTCAAGAATCGATGCAATCCTCCTAACACCGAACCTACTAAACAAAATAGTATTCATGGTCCCAAGACTCAACAAAGTATCCGGACGTTCCTCCTTCTCCTTCCGTGCACCCCAAAACTGGAACAACCTACCAGAGACTCTCATATCCACCACCAGCTTAAGTTCTTTCAAATCTAAGGCTGTCTCACACTTTAATCTGGTCTGTAACTGTTTCATACGCTCATAATATATATTTTCTTTAACTGTGCATGCAATGTCTTGTATATAAATGTATACCTTGTTCATTTATGTAACTGTATTTGTAACCATGTATTATTTGTTTTACTCTGTGCCCAGGACATACTTGAAAACGAGAGGTAACTCTCAATGTATTACTTCCTGGTAAAATATTTTATAAATAAATAAATAAATAAAACTAGGGGTAGTGGATGGATGGAGAACGCTCACTCCATTGGAGAGGGACTTCTCCTTCTACTCCAATGTACATAATTCATTCTCAAGAATCGATGCAATCCTCCTAACACCGAACCTACTAAACAAAATAGCACACATAGACATGGGAGAGATAATTATTTCTGACCATGCGATGGTACGCCTAGATCTAGACATGGGATTGGGCAGAGCAAGCCCGAACAACTGGAGATTCCCAAACTATATGAACAATAGCGAAGACTTTGTAAATTATCTAAAAGGAGCCTGGGAAAGATTTGACAACACAAATTAGGAACATAAGACAAACCCCATACTTTTTTGGGAAGCATCAAAAGCAGTAATTAGGGGCGACATTATGGCATATGTCTCCAGAAGAAAGAAACAGGCAACACAGGAGTTTTGTAAAGCAAGTAAAGAACTTAGCAAGACATTCAGAGCATTCAAAACAGATCCAACACCCCAAAATAAAGAAATCTATAACCAGAAAAAATCCATATGTGAGGTGTGGCTAGAGAAAAAAGAACTAGGGAAAAAATCAATAAAAGAAGCCAAAATTTTCAGACATGGAAATAAGATGGGTAGGCTCCTGGGAAACCTTATGCGGAATTATAGGTCAACTAAACCTATCACTAAAATATACGATAAGACAGAGATAACCACAGAAGCAAAAAAAATAGATGAGGTGTTCAAAGAATACTACAGCAAACTATATAAAGACGGAGAGATAAATATAGAAGCAAGGGACACTTTCTTTAAAAACATTAAAATACCTAAAATAAGTCAAGAAAACATTGACAGTTTAAACTCCCCAATCACCAAAAAAGAAATAAAAGACACAATTCAAAATCTTAAAAATTGTAAGGCCCCAGGCCCGGATGGGATGTCAGGAGAATACTATAAAATCTTGAAAGAGGATTTGATAGAACCACTACAACAATTATATCACAAGGCACTCAAAGAAGCCACGTTTATGCAAACAAGCGAAATGGAACATATAATGATAATACACAAACGGGAAGGATCCCCTAAGACCAGAACCATACAGACCAATCTCACTGATTAATCAGGACGCCAAAATAGTTACCAAAATTATGGCAGATAGGCTAGCGAACATTCTTCCGTCCTTGATACACCCCGACCAGTCGGGATTTGTCAAGGGAAGATCCACAGTGAAAAACATCAGAAAAGTCTTAGCGGCAATAGAATGGGTCCGATTACACAAAATAGGGAATACAGCCCTCGTGACTATTGATGCCAAGAAAGCATTTGACAACATAATGTGGGATCATGTGTTTTTCGTGCTAGACAAATTTGGACTAAGGGGAAATTTTAGCAATATGATAAAGGCAATGTATAATACCCCAAAGGCTAGAATAATAGCAGCAGGACACCTATCAGACCCATTCCAACTATATAGACACACCAAGGGTGCCCGCTGTCACCCCTGCTTTTTAATCTAGCTCTAGAACCTCTGGCTATTTACCTAAGGCAAATGGAGGAATTTAAGGGGATCAGGATAAAAAAAACAGAACTGAAACTATCAATGTTTGCAGACGACATATTAATGTTCATGACTAACCCAGATGAATCAATCAAAAAGGTTCTACAGCAAATAGACATTCGGGTCGTTCGCCGGCTTTAAAATAAATATATCTAAAACAGAAATGATGTATATTAAAGAACCCCCAGACACAAAGACACCATATAATTTCCCTGTAAAAGTGACGAAAAAGCCCATTAGGTACCTGGGAATCATGTTGGCGGCAGAAATTTCCAGACTATACCAAAATAACTTTAAACCTATCATTAAAAAAATAGTGCAGGAACTAAAAAACTGGATGACACTACCCTTATCACTATTTGGGAGAGCAAGCGCGATCAAAATGATATAGTTTGCCAGACTCCTATATCCCATGCAGACTCTCCCTTTGCTCCTCAAACATGAAGATATTACTGAAATAAATAGAGCAATGACAACATTTCTGTGGGGAAATAAGAGAAGCAAAATAGCTCTAAAAAAACTACAACTACCAAAGGAAATGGGAGGCATCAACCTACCGAATATCAGGACCTATAATATAGCAAGTATAATGAGACATGTAGGGGACTGGATAAAAGACACCAACCATTACTCCTCCCTAGAAATAGAAAAAGAGTTCTCACCAGAGATCTCCCTGAGAGAGCAAATACGCACAAAATGGGGAGACATCCCAGTAACCCAAATAAACAATATTCTAATCAAAGATAACATAGCAACGTGGAAAACAGTCAGGAAAAAGTTTAAACTATCACACACAATTTCAAGATACACACCAATCCAAGATAACCCCAAATTTATACCAGGGTATACCCAAACATCATTCCAAATCTGGAAAAAAAAGGGCATTACGTGCCTAGAACATGTGATCAACACAGACAAACAGGAATACATGACATTCCAAGAGCTTACACAAAAATGGGACATTCCCCAAAATCTAATACATGCCTTCTCATACACACAGCTAATCAGCTTTTGCAAAAAATTGACAAACCATAAAATAACAGTACTAAAAAACAACAGAATAGACAACTATTTTAAATCGAAAGAGCAGGACAAAAGCAAACTGTCAGAACTATACAGTATTATAAGGGACCAGGACATGGAAACCACACACGCCAACACACTTAGGGCTTGGCAAAAAGACTTCCCAGAAATACAAAACATGGAACAACTAATACAGGGTATATACAGGGTACATAAGATTATACCGTCAGAGACATGGTGGGAAATGCAATACAAAATAACACATACACTACCGACACGATTTATTCGAGCAGGGCTAGTTCCGCAAGCCGGGGGATGCCCCGGCTTGCTAGCCCCACTCCCTCGGCGTGCCGCGCGTCACTGATGCGCGGTCACGCGTCATCGGGTGCCAGCGCCCCCTGCACGCGCGTCCAGGGCTCCCCGAGGGAGCCCTGGTGTCCCGCGATGTGGGGGACGGCGGCAGGGGGTTCCGGGGGACCCGGCGGACCCGGCAGCGGGAGGGAGAGCGCCCCGATCGGAGGGCGCTCTTCCGCTGCTTCGGCGCGCGCCCGGCACCCTCCGGCGCGCGCCAGGTTACTGCTGCGGCCGAGAACGGGCAAATGCTCGAATAAACTCGGCCGCAGCAGTAGAGCATACATAGCATTCAAATGACAGATAAAGACTATGATGGAAGATACCACGTTCTGCCCTAAATGCAAGACACCAAAGGTAGACCTCAAACACTGCCTTTGGACCTGCATACATATATCCAGATATTGGGATCAAGTGCTAGAATACATGAAAACAAAACTAAAGATCCCATGGGCAAAGGACCCAATACCTATGATATTTGCGAACATAGAGAACTGGACGGAGGGTAAACAAATCAGCAGAACAGTAACTAGACCCACTGAGGTTATACTACTAGCCGCAAGAAAGACCATTATGACAAACTGGATACAAACACAACAGCCCTCAATGGAACAACTACACGACACACTTTACAAATGAATGACAATAGACAGACTGGAGACATCCATACAGTAACAAAAAGCTGTATGGTGCTCAAACATGAGCCACTGGCTATATAGCCAAAGGATATAAACATATAATATAGTATCCCTGGAGGTCCCAGACAGTCCAGACCAAAATACTCCAACCCTGCAATAAAACCACTTCCACTAGATACCGAATAGTTGGAAAAAATCCCACTGAAATAATGTGGGACCTTCACTGGCTAGTGACCAGACATAAACATCGGTTGGGTAAGTATAGATACATTCAGGTGAACA
This sequence comes from Ascaphus truei, assembly GCF_040206685.1. Taxonomy (NCBI): domain Eukaryota; kingdom Metazoa; phylum Chordata; class Amphibia; order Anura; family Ascaphidae; genus Ascaphus; species Ascaphus truei. Next base: position 216,519,526 of record NC_134487.1, read on the forward strand.
GGTTGGAGTAACTCACATTTGTGGGGTCTTCAATGGAATTTCCTCCGTGGGTGCGTGCTGCCGTTACTCATAATGACCGGACATCCAAATGAAGGAGAGATGGAGCACAGCTGAAAATGAATAAACTACTAAGGAGAGTGGGACCCAGATAAAAATTGTTATATTTAATGGATCAGTGCAAAAATACAAAAAACGGAGCCCCACCAGGTGGGGGCCTGAGGGCTCCGTTTTTTGTATTTTTGCACTGATCCATTAAATATAACAATTTTTATCTGGGTCCCACTCTCCTTAGTAGTTTATTCATTTCCAGCTGTGCTCCATCTCTCCTTCATTTGGATGATGGAGACATCCATAGACAGGAACAGAACAATGAGAGACTTTCGCCAAAGATGGGACTGGTTTCTAGAGGACAGAGACTTGATGACAGTGGACGGTTTGGGGTAAAAGCATGAGACAGGAGATGGAAAGTAGAAAAAACAATGAACAGTACCAACACGACAAGTTGCGTTAGAGTTTAAGGTTTAAATAGATAGGAATCGAGCTGGAGAATATTGTAAACATGTTGTATACAGTAATACAAGGGTGAAATAATGCGAACGTAACCGAAGAAGGTAAAACTGCTCGCCCATATGCCGAAAATGAACCCAAGTTCGAGTTCAAAGTTAAGATAAATATGTTTTGTATGTGAAAAAAACTGTAAACAATATATGTAAAAAACGGGTGACATAATATGACTGTAACACAACAAGTATAAGCTGATCGCCTGTATACTGAAAATTAACCTAATAAAAAGATTTGTGAAAAAAAAAAGTTTTAGTTTATTTTGTTATGGTTTGTTATTTTATGGGTTCCTGTTGCTTTGCGTGGATTGGTTGGAGAGCTTGGTGTTCAACGGGAGTCGGTGAGTGGGCCAGCTAATGGTAAGAAAGAAATGTATTTTTTTGGAACTTTAACTGTTTTTTGTAATTTATTCTATGTTATACAACTTTTTTCCATTCTCATTTCTTGCCAGTGTATGTATGTATGTATGTATGTCTCTATCGATATATACATACAGGGTAAGAAATGATTTGGTTGGAAATGCTTGTTTTGCACTATTTAAATGTTTTTTGATATGCTGCTATTGTTAAATGTGTGTAATGTAATGTTTAATTAGATAGATGTCATTTTTGGTGTTCTATGGCGTATTTTAGGTCAGGGTGAGGCTTGCTTTGTTATAGTGGTTTTATTTTGGTACTACTATTTTGTCATATGTTAACTTTTTTGGAAAATGTGTTTGTTTAACGATTAAAAGAGTTAATTGTGTAATTGATTTGGATGGTATTTTAATTGTTTTGGGATGTCATTAATTAATGGTAATTTATTTGGCTTGCCCTGCTTGGTTTAAATAGTATACTTGTTTGGATTTCATTGTATTTTCTTTTGAATATTTTATTGTTACCATTGATTGGCTAGTGTACTTGGTGCACAGAATTTATGCATCATGTATACAATGTCAATTCAATCTTTCGATTGGCATTTGATGCTTTTGATTGCCACATGAGAATGATTTTATTAGGAAATAGGATTTTGTTTTACTGTGGCAGATATGGAGAACTGGTATTTTTATTTATGCATGTTTTACTAAACCCTTAAACATTTCTTTGTATATTGGTTGGTGCTTATTCCATAAAGCAATAACAGACCATACGATACCGGTTGCAACACGACTTCAAGGGACAGCACGCAGGTAAGTAAATCATAAATTTTCTATATTTGATAGAAAACACAAAAAACGACGTTTTGGTCCCCCAGTGGGACCTTTCTCAAGGTGGTGCCACCTATCGTATGGTCTATATATATATATATATATATATATATTTGCATGATGAAGCCACTGTACAAATGAATGGGTGAAGGGTGGGTTAACCCCTTAATTACCTTTGCGGTTATTATCCGATAAGGTGATTAAGGGGTTAATTGATATCAGAATGTAATAGCAATGTATTGGCTATGTATTTTATTGGCAACGGAGGACACAGATTTTGCTGTAGAGGGGGGCTTCATATTGATCAGGTCAGTAGAACTTGATTTCTTTTATTATGCTACTTAATGTGTTTAATAATGGGCAAATAATCTATTATCACTATCTGGATAATAGTTGTTTTGCACATTATTGTACTGTATGTGTTGGGGGGGATTGATGTATTTAATGTATAGGACATGTTTATTTATTTTTACATACAGGGTTGTTTCCTCATGTCTGCGGGAGACCTATGGAGATCACCTGAGGTCTCCTCGGACTTCTCATGGGTAAACGGCTGCCGGGTCCACGGGTGACACCTGCGGGGAAGAACCAGTGGCCCCACATCTGTGGGGGCACCACGGACCCATAGGGACAACCCAAGGGCCCCCAGACCCCCGTGTGAAGCACCCGAGGCCCCTCAGACACCTGTGGGTCTGACCCAGGACTCACCAGACAGCCGCGGGCCTACCCATGGGGACCCCATTATGGCCCACGGTGACCCGCAGAGACTACCTGGTGGACCATGGCACCTGGCAGGGACCACCCGCAGCCCTCCAGACCCAGGTGCTGGGCTACTGTAGGTCTGTGAGGTGACCCATATCAGGCCCACCGCGGACTCCCGTGGGCCTGGGGTATTAACCCTGTATGTAAAATAATAAATCATGTATTTATGGGGGGGAACAGGGGGTGGGTTATGTATGTAATAAATATAATGATGTTTATTGTGGGGCTGTGTATTGTTTTTATTGTGGGTACTGGGGGTGGGGGAAAGGGGTATTGGTCCCAAGGGTATGTGGGTAGGCCTCCTGGCTGGGTAGTGTGTGAGGGTGGTTACTCCTCGCGGGGTGGGGGGGTAGTGGGGGAGGGTATTTAGGCCTCCCAAGTGGTGGGTGAGGGTGGGTTAACCCCTTAATGTCTGTAGCGGTTAATAACCGCTATGGTGATTAAGGGGTTAGGGGACATTACATTGGCTATTTTTATTCTTGTTTATGTTTTACAGCATCGGAGGGGGCATGGACGGTTATGAAGATGAGGATGGCCTTCATCATGGCAGCCGGACATGAGTGAGTGCAATATGTATTTAATGTATTTATTGTTCTTTTTGTATTTAAAATTGGCAAATGCACTATTATTCATATGTGGATAATAGTAATTTTGCACATTACTGTACTGTACTGTATGTGTTAGGGGGGGTGTATTTATTGTAAAGTATTTGTGTTGCTGGAACACCCGAGTGCCACCGCCGGCCTCTAGTATCATTGCTGTGCATCCCAAAAATGTAATATATGTAATGGGGGTATAGGGGTTGTTGGGGGCACAGGGGGTGTATGTTGTCTATTGCAATGTTTATTGGGGGCAATTGTCCGCAATAAACATGCTATTATGCCTTAACCCCTTCATTGCCTTAGCGGCTATCCGCTATGGTAATGAAGCAGCATTAATGTATTTTAATAATATTGTGCGGGAGCAGGGGGTCCCCTGAGCTGAATCGCATTGATTTGTGGCTCAGGGACCCCTTGCTTCCTGAGTTACAGGCCCCGGTATGGGGCATCGGAGGCCAATGTCGCCGCCATCTTTATAGCATCCAAGACACGACGTGGGCCCTATAAAGATGTCGATGGCGGCGACACTGGCACCCGATGACCCATACCGGGGCCTGTAACTCGGGAAGCAGGGGGTCCCTGATCCACAAATCAATGTGGTTCAGCTCAGGGGCCCCCTGCTTAAATACACTATTATTAAAAATACATTAATGCTGCTTCATTACCATAGCAGATAGCCGCAAAGATAAGGAATGATTGTTTATTTATATGTGTTTTACTCATAGTGTAGATGTGCAGAGGGCCTCTGGAGCTGAACCGCTTTGGTTTTAGGTCCGGGGACCCCCTGCTTCCCGAGTTACAGGCCACTTTATGGGGTGCCGGTATCCCTCTGCTTTCTTTACATTCCGCGGTCACGTGATCGGGACATTTAAATGCAGAGGGATACTGGCACCTCATAAATGGGGCCTGTATCTCGGGAAGCAGGGGGTCCCCGGACCTGAAACCAATGCGGTTCAGCTCCGGAGACCCCCTGCACATCTACACTATGAGTTAAAATAGTTTTTTGTTATATTTTTATTCTTGCCGATGTTTGTGCAGAGGGAGCGGCGGATCTCTCTCTGCTGCAAACACATATCGGCAGGGGACGGTGTATCGCCAGGTTATCGGGAGACAGACTGTCTCGCCACCGGCTACTCGGCGTTTTGCTTTCGCAGTGATTCGCCAGGGATTCGGCCCTTCCTGAATACTGCGAGGGCAAATCGCCAAAATCATGCCGCTATTGAACCCCTGCCGAGAGCACTTTGTCGGCGCTTACTGCATGAGGCCCATAGTCTGTAATGTTTTCTATACATCTTCATTCTTTTTTCTTTAAGATGTGTAGTGTCTATGGTATTATACATTCCGCCTAACTCATGTGACAACATATATATATTGCTAATTCAGTCAATCCTAATACTAATTCGATCAATTTTAACAGGAAATTAATAGGTGGGTCAGATTAGTTCTCACTGGCAATTTTTTTTATTTGCTTGCATGTTATATTTATAGGTTAAAGGGATAGCCATGGTACGCCCATGGCACCACATTTCTGAAATCTATATGTCCGTTTCTACATTTACAATCAAGCTAATCCATTTCTTAGACATATTAATTGGGCACCCTATGATCTATGATATGATGTGATGCTATTATGGTCAGTTACATGTCAAGAATATTACTTTTTCATGAATATCTTAACACAAGGTGACAAACAAGGTGATAATGCTTCCCTTAGTATGCCTAGAGTAGGTGTAATGCACCAGCAGTAGTTTGTTACAGGTTTCAGCCACAGAGGCTTTCCCTGTCCTGCAAATCAGTCCTATTCCTATTCTACCTAATGTCTGCATTTGTACATACACTTCAAGTAGAGTGTGTCTAGACTTTTGTCGATATTAAACCACTTGCTCATTACAACAAAAGTAGAATATTGCCTAACATGTTTTATCAGCTATTTAAAATAATCTGTAATGACTTTACAATACATTTAACATCTGTGTAGTGAACTATTCTTGCTGCTATACCATAGTTATTTAACCAACAGTTTTTTCATGGTGTATATAACATTCATGTAAAATACACATAAATTCTTACATTTTTAAATCCTCTGTACAGAACTTGCAGTTCCATCTTTGTAAAATTGGTCTGTGCCTCAAGTTGTTCCAATCCTTCTGGTCGATAACAAACTATTGTCATTTCCAACTCATCTTCAATTTTATCTAAAAACAAAGGCAACAAAAACATATTAAGCATATTTTCAGTAAGTAATGATGTCTACATATATTATTAACACAATAAGAATGCTATATAATAATATATACAATGTTGCTAATCAAATTTATTAAATCACTTGAAGAATATTGTTTTGTGGGAAAACACTTTTCTCTAAAAAATAACTAGTTGGGAGAAAAGTGAGCAAACTTTAAAAGTTGTGATTTGCAAGAGATAGACGATTTAGTGCAGGAAGGATAAGAGAAGTATTAGAGAAGGTATAGTAAAAAAATGTACATGTAATTGGTATACTTTGCTAATACAGAAATGGTGTAACACTTAGGGAATAATTAAGGGATAATTACTTCTATGAATCAAATTTGAATATAAAAACCAAAGGCGTCCATGAATGTACCTATAGTTTTGTGAATTTTGAAACTGTGAATCATGTTTCACAGGTTGAATATACTGTACATTCCCTTGAATATAAGTGATCTAGTTTCTCCTGCCATATTTAAAAAGTGTTCAGGATAGGATCAGGGGTTCCATTTTGATACATGTTTTTTTTTATACAAATGTAGTATAACAACTCTTGTTAACGCAATGCGTTGCATCATTGCTACTGAGTTAATGCGATATTTAAAGTGCTTTTGAAAAAAATTATACTAATGGGTGCATTATATTGTGCATTTTTCTTTTTTAATAGGAGTAATAATGTCTGGTATATGTACACATTGATATGTACCATAACATGCTGTTGCATTCATCACTACTCTCATAAAATGATTACGTTACCCTTGAATAGGCATCATTAAAATGTTTGTTGGCTCGAATTAATGTTATTATCTTGGTATTTCCCAATGTTATTTCTTTTTAATAAAGAAAGTAATCCTGTCATGGAAGGCCAGCACTCCATATGTCTTTCACAAATATAAAACTATTATTTGTGGACTGATCGACATTTCGGTCAAAACATGGACCCCTTGATAAAGGTCAGTGTTTGGACCAAAACGTCGATCAGTCCACAAATAAAAGTTTTATATTTTTGCAAAGACAGATGGCGGGCTGTCCTTCCTTGACATGATTACTTTCTTCCTTGATCACCCCTGCAGGGTCTAGCCATGCACACGAAGCAGTTTCCAAACCATGATGTGAGCGCTCCTACCTCTTTCGATTTCATTTTTTAATGTACAGTTCCACTCAATTGAAACACATGTTTCCTTTAATACAAAATTTCCTTTAACCTCTGGTGTCACGGTCCATTCAGTAAATAGGGATTACGTGACCACTCCTCAGAGCGGTAACGTGATCGTGGCAGCCCTTAATCCCAAAATGAAAGAGGAGTCCACCCAGTATGCTATTCTGAAAGATTAAATAGAATACTAATTAAACAAACTAATCATTACTGCAATTATGTTCCTCTTTTTAAATTAGTATTTTGAGCCTAAATGTACAAAGCTATTAAACAAATGTAAACTATCCAAAAAAATAGTAAAAAAAAGTTTTACAATGCCAAGTGGTTAAACTGTTTTTAACTTGAGTATACTGTATGTTGCCAAGTGAGACAGCACCTTTAAATTTTCACGCATTGCATACAAATGATATAACTCTATGCAATTAGTTACATTTTATTATAAATACCATTGAAGACCATTTTTAGTCCATCATAACATTATTATGTACCGTATGTCTAACAAAAGATACATCATAATAACATTCTATAGAGAAACCCCCGCTACTGCTTGCAATAGTGAATTAATAATGATGGGTGTAGGTGCTGATGGGGCAATATAAGAATGATAAACAATGGAGGAAAGAACCCCAGTAGAGCACTCATACACTGTGTTGAGATGATGGTGTAAATTTAAAACTAAACTTTATTAGAAACATAGTAAAACAATGGGGATTAAAATAGGATTAAACTCTGTATCACTCCGCTTAATTACCTAAGGGATATGATAGTCCCCAGGTAGGTAGTCGTTATTGAAGTGTTGCTTGAGTACACTAGCCCCCAGCCACCTTAATTAGGGAAGCCTAGATTGAGGGATTATAAGTACTATTCTTATATGGAATGCCAATTACAGGCATACCCCGCATTAATGTACGCAATGGGACCGGAGCATGTATGTAAAGCGAAAATGTACTTAAAGTGAAGCACTACCTTTTTCCTACTTACCGATGCATGAACTGTATGGCTATCGTCATATACGTGCATAACTGAAGTAAATAACACATGTGTAAAAGGCTCTATAGTCTCCCCGCTTGTGCACAGCTTCGGTACAGGTAGGGAGCCGGTATTGCTGTTCAGGACATGCTGACAGGCGCATGCGTGAGCTGCCATTTTCCTATTGAGCAATATGTACTTACTCGCGAGTGTACTTAAAGTGAGTGTCCTTAAACCGGGGTATGCCTGTATATACTTGTAGTGCATTGGTGCAATAGTATTGAAATAACACTGCTAATGGTGGGTTGATTGCACAGCCTGTAACAGTGAATGGTAGTGAGCAACAGCACAGGTAAGTATACTCTACAGCTGCTGTATAGCTTGTCAGTATAGATATATATAATCCCTAGAAAAGGAGGCTCCCTTAGACCATCGGGTAATACAGGGGTGTAAACTGTGCAGGAGCTGAGTACCCTGTTCTTGATATGTACCACTATCAGATTGAGTTTGAGGTTATATTAAACTTATGGTAGTAACTCCTTGCACCTAACTATTATGTTATATTCTGGTGCAATTTACATCTGGTCCCAGATGGTTAACAATACCATTGCTGCACCTGCCTTGTGTATCCCATATCATTAGTTGAGTGTGCTATTTAGTGTTTAACTATTTAGATAAGGTGATAGGCAGTTCGTCAAACTTATTTTTAAACTTTGGTTACACCTACATTATCGGTATTATATGTTTTATGTAATGTCAATAAAGGTTATATTTTATGTGTAAGTGGTGTGCATATAAGTGAATTTTCTACTGATCACACTGTCTTGTGTGCTCATCATTTTTTCTGATTCACTTCAGTTCACAGTTTGCACCCACCTGTTAATTATCGATTATTTTTCAATTAATTAGTATGGTTTCAAGTTGATCACTCCATATTCCACCCTTTTTTTTTGTATGTGTACTAAATGCAATAAATCAACATACCACAAGATGGTAGTGGGTAGCAGTGGTAACTCATTGAAGAATTCCATTACTATTTATATATATACAGTATATATATATATGTAGCCAGGTTCCCTCTGTCCTGCGACCCCCCCTCGTTACCTCCACTGCCGGGGGTCACTCGACAGACCCGCCGGCACTTCTGGAGGGTGGGGGCCAGTGCAGGGAGTGCTTCGGCATCTCCAAGTTCCCGGCGGCTCCCGAGCAGGGTGCCGCCATCTTTGTTTTGCTCACGCATGCGCAGTGAGTCCCCGCATGCGGCGGCCAGCCAGAGGTATCGCGCATGCGCAAGAATAGCGCGCGACGGCTGGCCAATAGGGAGAGGGCTCTGAGCAGGGACTACAGATCCCATGAGCCTTAGGGGACCCCACGTGATGCCAGGGAGCCAATAGGGCAGCAGTATCTCCCTGCACAGAGGGATATTGATACATTTCGTGGGGTTTTTGAGCCTGGCAGTCGGCATCAGGAGCAGCTAGGGGAAGGAGGTAGGGTGCAAGAGTCAGTGACTCTCTGCACTAGGCCAGCAACCCACTAGGCCCAAGATAGCCCTGATCCACCAGTAGCTTTGAGTGTTGCAGAGACAGGCCCCAGGTTAGGGACCCTGCCCCTTACTATTCAGAGTCAGTTAGGGACACAGCGGACGCTGCGCGTCCATCCTGAGGTTTGGGTTCAGACCTCCGCTGCCGCTGTAGAAGCCATCCGGGTGGGATCACCCCGGACGGTAGTTCCTGTATTCAGCAGTCTTTGGATCCTTTGTGAAGCTCCTTGACAGGCCCGGGCAGTGGAGTGCTCGGCAGGTAACCATCACCAAGTGCACCAAATATACCACATATTCATACAGGACATAGTGGCTGCACAGTCACACATACATATCTCCCTTGGGAGGTGGGAACATTGAGTGTGGGTACTGGACACAGGGTGGGATCACCCGGTGGAGCTGGGAGCATCCTGCGAGACCCAGTAGTTAGTGTCTCCTCTAGGGAGGGACACCTGTTGATTATTTGCACAAGTACATTTGCACTAGTAAAATCATTGGTTGTTTACATGCTGTGTGTGGAATATATATATATTGTCCTGCGACGAACCACTCCCCCTCTGGTGGGAGCCATCGCAGGTGGAGGCGCTGCACCGAGTACGAGGTTACTCCTATTATTTATACGTGCCCCAGGCTCTCCGTGGCGGAGGTTTAGGCCTCCTGTAAACAGGTAAAGCACCACACCTGGTAACATTAGGTTCCCCACACACACACTATATGCGATTGGGTAGGGGAATACCCGTTACATTTGGAGGCGCTGCTGAGATTCTACCTGGGGTGCCCTATTCCATATCAAATTGTCCGATTTAAACGCCATTATGTCTGTGCCGTCAAAGCAAGAAGTCAATGACTGGGCCTTAGCGCAGCAGGTATCCCCAAGACGCGTGGTTGCAGTGGCGGGAGTAGCAAATGACACGGACTTATACACAGTGCGCACACAAGTAAGAAATTGCCCGGGATTGACCACCGCCCAGGTGGTAGACTATAAACTTGATGCTGATGGCCGGGGGACCACCTACCTCCTGGTCACCATGCGTGACATATGCTTAGAGACTGTTCCCCATGTATTAAACCTACCCAAGCCCTCTGCAGAGGACTGTCTCATGATCTATCCTGACACACAGGCTCCCGAAGAAGCGTCCACCAGTACTGGACCAAACACGAGCAACCGAGTGACCAGCACTACTCACAGGGTAGGTCCCCATAAGGTCTCCTTCACCCCGAGCGGGTTAGGAGGTGTCAGCAGCTGGGCGGGGAGCCAACCCGCCTCGCCTACTCCTGATAGGCGGCAGAACAGTCTCCCAACCATGCCTAGCGTAAGAACTGGAACTAGTAGTCAGCCCCCTAGTGGAGGTCTTTCCTTGAATATGACAGCCTCCCAACAAGTAGAAGCTATAACCATCTCGTCTCAAGCACAGAACTACTGGAAACTAAAAGCCTTTTGTGGAATTCTACCAACGCCTTCAGGAGAAGAAGGGATCGAGACGTGGTGGGAACATACTCTCCAAGTAATAGCGGAGTGGTCATGCTCCGAAGCCAGCAAAAGACCGAGGTTGGTTGAGTGTCTCAGAGCCCCAGCCTCCCAACTGGTACGGACGCATCGTGAAGTGGAAGGAGAAGTTACGAAACAGGAACTGGTGGAAATGCTCACTCAGTCCTATACCCGAGAAGACGACGAGGATGAGCTGATGGCTCAGTTCAAAGCTCTTCGCCAAAAAGAAGGAGAGGATTTGTCTGTCTTCATCCGCAAACTACAACTGTCGCTGGGGAACCTCTTGTCCAAAAACATAATTTCAGTCGCCGAAGTGGACCGGTACCGACTCAAACAGCTACTAAAGGGGTCGTTGCCTAGCCACCCCATAGCTATAGTGATGCGGGCCGCCCCGATCGCTGCTGTACCACCCAGCTACATGGAATTGTTGCATCATATCAGAGGACATGAGGTGCAGCTACATTTTCATGACTCCAAAAAGACCAAGGAACCCATCAAGGGTGACACCCCTGTCCCCTCCGACTCAAAGGGTAAGAAATCTTCCAACCAGGAGGAGGAGGTGACTCACAAGCTGCCTGGCAGGAAGGGCCGTACCGCCGAGAGATCATTTCCACGTACAAGGGGCGTCCTGAACCCCGCAAAGTCGTTTGCTATAACTGCGGGAAGAAGGGCCACTTCTCCAGCGACTGTCCGGAGACGGAGGATACGCCAGAGGAAAAACCTCCCGACAGAGGAAATTTAGCCCGGTCAATGGTCTGCCATGTACAAATTGCAGAGTCTGATCCAGAAACCCCTACTGGACCCGAAGATGCTCCTCCTGACTCCGGCCCCAGTGATGACGCTTTGCCAGCGGAGGCTTACAGTCATGTAGGCCCCTCAGCCATCGTGCCTGTTGTACTGGAAGGGATCTATGCCTCTGCCCTACTGGGCACCGGATCCCAAGTGACCATTATATACCGCAAGTTCTATGACCAGCACCTTAGACACTGCCCCCTGAGGTCAGGCCGAACATATGAAGGTTAGGCCGTTAAGAAATGAAGACTACTCCATCGATGGGATTGTAAGGGTTCAACTGGAAATACTTCAACTGAACACCGGCAAGAAACACCCCATGCATGTAGTGGCAATGGTATGCCCGGAGCCCCAAGACCAGTGCAAGTACCCGATCATCTTGGGAACAAATACTGATATAGTACAAGCTGTAATCAGGGCATACATGAAAGAGACCGAGTTGCCGCTGGCCAATTCGCTCCTAGATCCCGTCCTACGAGAGGAGTGCAACCGGGTATATGCCTTAGAGCGTCACAGGGATCTCTACAATCGTCAACGTGGACTGACGACCATATTACCAGGGGGAGTGCAACGAATGGCCTTCTGGTGCTGTTATCCCAAGTGAGATGAGAATGATCAACTTTTCTCTCTGGAGAGTACCCCTGAGGAAGAGGTTCAGAGAGGGTATAGGGTACTACCCGAAGTGAGAGAGTGGACGACTAAAATCCCTCTGCGAACCTACGTATATGTGCAGAACATCTCCCCATTCCCGCTGGAGCTTGATGCAGGACAGAGTCTGGGTTGCATATACCCGGTTAGCCCTGTGGAAACAACGCCCCAGGTGAATGTTGTGGCAGCGGGTGAATGGTTAGTCGATCTGGACTTCAACTTCAGCGAGTCGACATTGCCAACTGAGTGGAAAGAGCGGCTGACAGCCCAGTTGAATAAACGACGGACGGTGTTCTCCACGAGTGAGATGGATGTGGGGTGCAGTCGCAGCGCTCAACATGCCATTAGACTGAGTGATGCCACTCCGTTCCGTGAACGCTCTCGTCACATCGCCCCTAGGGATGTGGACGATGTGAGGAACGTCTTGCACGAAATGGAGACCGCTGGGATTTTGACGGAGTCTCGGAGCCCTTACGCCTCTCCCATAGTGGTGGTGAGGAAGAAGAACGGATCCGTACGACTGAGTGTCGACTATCAAACCCTGAACAATCATACGATACCGGACCAGTACAACCTTCCTTGCATTGTAGAGATCCTGAATGCTCTGAACGGAAGCCAATGGTTCAGCGTGCTCTATCTACGATCTGGGTACTATCAGGTACCCATGAATGCAGAGGATCAGGAGAAAACAGCCTTCGTCTGCCCCCTGGGGTTCTACCAATTTACACGTATGCCCCAAGGTATATGTGGGGCCCCTGCTAACTTCCAATGACTGATGGAGAAGACTATCAGGGACATGAACCCTCTGGAGTGTCTCGTCTACCTGGACGACATCATTGTATTCGGAAGGACCCTGGAATAGCACGAAGAGAGACTGCTTAAAGTGATAGATCGTCTTGGGAAAGAAGGATTGAAATTGTCCCTCGACAAATGTCGGTTTTGTCACACCTCGGTGACTTACGTGGGACACATCGTGTCCGCTCAAGGAATCGTCACCGATCCAGCCAAAGTAGAAGCAGTTGTGAACTGGCCTCGTCCCGAGAATGTCATGGAACTGCACTCCTTCCTGGGTTTCTGCGGGTATTACCGTCGCTTCGTGGAAGGGTACTCTAGTCGAGCTAAATCCCTGAACAATCTGTTGAAGATATACCCCGAAGATAAAGGAAGGAAGGCCACGTCGGCCCGTCAACCGTTTGGCGATAAATGGACGCCTGAATGTGAACAGGCCTTCCTGAAGTTGAAGAAAAGCCTGACCGAAGCGGCGGTGCTTGCGTATGCTGATCCCGAACAACCATACGTCCTACATGTGGATGCCAGTCTCAATGGACTGGGTGCCGTCCTGCACCAGAAGCACCCCAAGGGCCTTCGGCCTGTAGCCTACATCAGCCGCAGTCTGACACACAGTGAACAGAAATACCCTGTCCACAAGCTGGAGTTCCTTGCTCTCAAATGGGCGATCACGGAAAAGCTCCACGATTACCTTTACGGTGTTACGTTTGAGGTAAGGACGGATAACAATCCCCTCATGTACATCAATACCTCGGCTAAATTGGATGCAGCAGGACACCGGTGGCTGGCAGCTCTAAACAATTACCAATTCTCCCTGAAGTATAAGCCGGGACCTTTGAATGTCGGGGCTGATGCCCTCTCCCGACGACCAGGGCTAAGTGCTACTCCACATGATGAGGAATGGGAAGAACTCCCAGGACCAGGGGTGCGAGCTATGTGTAGCACTGCTGCCATCATCAACGATCAAGTGGCCTTCTCAGAATTATGGGTTGCGGATTCCTTGGGATGCCAGTTGCAGGCTGTCCCAGACGCCTACTGCGACCCAAAGGGGATGAACATAGCTCATGACAAAGTGCTACAGTGGAAAGATCTGGTAGACTACCAAATACGAGATCCTGTCATTAATATCATTAGGCAGGCCGTTGAAAAGAAGAATCCAGCCCTTCTGAAGTGTGCTCCCAAAGACTTGGTTGCCTTGCTCATGCGGGAAGTGGACAAATTCGAAATTGATAACTGTTTACTCTACCCGGTGGTGCAATATCACAACCACCCGGACAGATGACAACTAGTCCTCCCTAGGAACTTACAGTACATGGTGTTAAAGTCTCTACATGATGAGCATGGACATCTCGGTGTAGAGAAGACATTTGGGTTGGTACGAGACCGCTTTTTCTGGCCCAAGATGCGAGAGGCCGTAGAACGCCATTGTCGCCGTTGTTCGCGGTGTATCCAACGCAAGACCCTGCCTATCAGAGCAGCACCTATGGGCCATCTGAAAAGTTCTGGCCCAATGGACCTTGTGTGTATGGACTTTCTGTGCATTGAGCCTGATAGCCGAGGAATATGCAACGTGCTGGTCATCACGGACCATTACACCGGTATGTCGAGGCCTTCCTCACTAAAGACCAGAAAGCTATCACGGTGGCGAAGATATTATGGGAAAAGTACTTCGTTCACTACGGTCTTCCAAACCGCCTTCACTCAGACCAAGGTCGGGATTTTGAGAGCACTCTGATCCGAGAATTGCTCAAAATGCTGAACATTGCCAAATCACGAACGACCCCGTACCATCCCGAAGGAGATGCTTTGCCAGAACGATTTAATCGGACCTTACTGGACAAGCTTGGAACTCTAAAGGGAGCTCAGAAGACTGAATGGAGTCGACACGTGAAGGCCCTGGTGCACGCGTACAATTGTACCCGACATGAGTCAACTGGATTCTCCCCATACTTCCTCATGTTTGATCAATGGAGATTCCGCTCGTGGCAGTGAATCAGAGCACAGCCATGCAATTAAGGTATATCAGGATCACAGCAGCAGGGTAAAAAACATCTTTATTTGAACACCATGGTGCAGACAGGAATGGAGGGTAGCTCTTACGCGTTTCACGCCTGTGTGGCGTGAAACGCGTAAGAGCTACCCTCCATTCCTGTCTGCACCATGGTGTTCAAATAAAGATGTTTTTTACCCTGCTGCTGTGATCCTGATATACCTTCATTGCATGGCTGTGCTCTGATTCACTGCCACGAGCGGAATCTCCATTGATCAACTGTTACTACAGATGCACGCCCAGAGACAAGAAGAATACAGGCATCTCTCATGTGAGTCCATACCATTTTATTACATTGGGAGGTATTCTCAAGGTGACTACAAGCGTGTGTGACATTGTCCGTATTGGGAGTGATGTGGTGGAGCTAATCATTCTCCATTCACAGCACCTCCAGGACCTCAGATACATGTCTATACATTACGCTCACTATATACCTTAAACTCACTTTAGTGTGACTTTTCCTGTTTGACTTTCTTCTTCAATCAAGAAACCACTACTGATTTTGTCAAGATTGTTTTACCTATAGTCATTCGAGCACTATTGTTGAACTCTGTTCTACTTCCTCATGTTTGGAAGAGAGGCGAGACTGCCAGTAGATGTACGTCTTAGAGTCTCGACGGATGGGATACACAATGCTACCCATTTCAAATACGTGCAAAGACTTAAAGACAGCTTGCAGCAGGCCTATCAACAGGCTGAGAAGTCTACAGCTAAGCTGAATGCTGACAATAAAAGGTGGTACGATCATAAGGTCAAATATCGGGAGCTTCGTCCTGGAGACGCTGTGTTGCTTCGAAATCTGGGAGTCCCAGGAAAACAAATTGGCCGACCGATGGAGAGACGGTGTATATGAAATTGAATCTCAGATGCCTGGTCTATCGCATCAAAGACACTGAAGGCCGGGTCAAGGTATGGCACCGTAACCATCTTCTCCCCATCCCACAAGTGGGAGATGAGGAAGCTGAAATATTGGCCACACCACTGAACAATCCCTCAAAAGTTGATCAAGAGACTGTACATGATCATACCCACCCTTAAACACCGGAAGATCCTATGGAAGGACCCTCTCAAAGGGATCCTCATATTGGAGGGGCATCTCCAGGAGGAGCTACGGGTAAAGGGCCCCGTAGGCCAACGCCTACTAAGGTGGCTCCAGCGGGCCAGCCTTTGGATCCACAAAGCCCATGCTTTGTGCCGAACAGAGACTGTTCAGAGACATTTCTCCCCTCAAGGGAAGAGGCTGAGCCTCAGGACTTTGTTTATTACTCCCCCGAGGGAGTTGCAGAAGAACAGCTCCGAAGGAGCCAAAGAGTCAGACACCCTCCAAATCGGGTAACCTATGATCAAATTGGGGCACCCCATTATGAGGCTCAGCAGTGGTCTTGGATGTACTTGGATGATGAATATATATATATATTTTAAAGTCCAATATGACTCCTTCCCTACGCGTACCCCTGAGGAAGTCGCATGCAGCGACGAAACCCGTAGGGAAGGAGTCATATTGGACTTTAAAATATATATATATTTATCATCCAAGTACTTTTGGCATTCATCCGCCACACTTTGGAGCTCGTCCGCTGTGTTTATCCACATAGTAACAGTGAATACAGCAGAGCCTGCTGTACTGGTATCCAGTCTCATTCCCGGTTGCCAACTCGCGTGGGATTTGAGTATCAGGAGGAGATTATGCGCGCGCATCTCCCCAACGTCCGCAGCAGGAGCCGGTTTGACACACTATTCGTGGATCAGCAAGCAGAGGGTCCTGCGGGTGATGTTAAGGACCTTTTAAACCACTGCTTGTAATCATTTTTCATATTGTAAGTGTCCTTATTCTAACAGCATATACCATCATTAAAATACAGTATTATGCTATGGGAGCCACCCTGTCCTCTTTTTGTTATAATATATATATATATATATATATATATATATATATATATATATATATATATATATAGTGCCAACACATACAGTTGAATACATAAGTGCATATATTAATACATATATATTAATGAGAAGAAAAGAGAGACATTTTAATTAATAAAAGAATTTACATCAATGTCTCTATTTAATCCCTTTGGATATAGGGTATTTAGAGTTTATAAACCCAAAAGTATTCTCTCCATGAGAGATCAGTGGTTCTATTACCCCCTCTCCAGTTTGGAGAAACCGACTCTATCCCGATGTATGTAAGGCCTATCGGATCTGATTTATGATTTTTTTTTAAATGTAAGGAAACATTATGAGTCTTGAGTCCCATAATTATATTACGAATATGTTCCAATATTCTCACCCTTAGTGCGTGAAGTTCTGCCCACCTACTGTAGACCACAGGGACATAGGAGTAGATACACTACATGATCCGATTTACAATTAATAAATTGTTTCCCTTTAAGATGTAATTTTGTAACGTTCGAACATAATGTGTCTTTTTTACTCTTACAGAACTGACAGGCTTTACATTTGCAACATTTGAAAAAGCCATTTGGTCCATTGACCTTCAAATTTGACACAATGTTACTGAATTTATTCCTTTTAACAGCTGTTGGTGCTAATTTACATTTTAAATTGTTTGCCTTTGAAAAGATAACCTGCAGATTTTTGGGTAATTTTTTTTTTAAGATAATCGTCATTCTTTAGTACATGCCAATGTTTTTTAATGATTCATTTAATACTTTGTGTTTATTTATTAAATTTTGTTAAAAAAGGAATCAAATTGTCTGGAGTTCTTTTTACATTTTTGTCTTAAAAATTTCATTTCTTTTGGTTATCTTGATCTGTGCCGATTCAACTAATAATTTTGCATATTTCGTGTCCAGAAATTTGTTCACCAGAAAACAGGACTGTTCCTTTAAATATTTATATCTGAACAGTTTCTTCTTAACCTGCAAAATTGGCCTTTAGGGATGTTAATTAGCCAATTTTTATCATGGCAGCTTTCTGTTGGAATAAAGTTGTTTGTGTCAACATTTTTAAAAAAAAGTTTTTGTTTTAATAAAAAAGATTTTCTATATAAATATTCAAATCCAAGAAATGTACTCCAATTTTGCTAAATTCAGATGTAAAATGTAAATTACAGTGGTTAGAATTAATACAACTAATAATATTCTCTAAAGTATTAAGATCACACCGCCATATAAAAATGATATTGTCAATGTACCTATGCCATAGTACCAGATTGACACCAAAATTATTATTATTACTACAAATGTGGTCTTTCTCCCACATCCCCATAAATAGGTTTGCATATCTTAGTGTGAATCTGGTCCCCATGACAGTGCAGATATCATTTTTATATGGCGGGGTGATCTTAATACTTTAGAAGATTGTATTGGTTTTATTAATTAGATCCACAAATCTCTATTAAATCAGAAATAGACAATACTTATAACAGGAATGGACATGAATGTATGTTCCCTGAAGTTAATGTGTATCCTCAAAGCTAATTATACAAATGTTCTACATTTTATTAACACAGGCTTATTATTGTAGCATAATCTTGGTTATCTTCCAATAGATGATATTAAGTACAGTTTTTTCTATTGTTACTCTGATTCAGAAATAATGGCAGCATATTATGTAAGGTTTAAAGTCCAGAAAATGGTGCTCGGCTAATCAGACCCTCCCAAGCACAATGATGCAGTATGATAATTGACAGTTGGACAGCTTTCAATGGGATTAGGCAGGCATCTGAGGAAGTGATATACTGTATAACACAGAAAAGTAATACATTCCTTAGCCTATGGAGACATCCAGCAGTACTCACAATAATGGCTATAAACACTATAACAAGGTACATCCAAGGAAATATAAGGGACTAAATAAAATATAAATAATATTAATATAAGCCCAATGCCAGTACCTTAATTCTCCTCAGTGCGTGCCTGCTGTCCTTGATAAAAACCCTGCCAATCCGCGGTGTTCAATCCATGGAGTTGAATCCAGAAGATAGAAGTGAAGAAACGAAGTACTGACCAAAGCAGATTTCCCAAGGTAGCCCCGTAAAAAATATATATTTGTTAAAGTCTCTTGGACATACAAATGCACACACCAACATGTTTTGCCCTCAAGATACACCTTGATAAAGCACCTTTGGATCGTAAAACATTTTTGTGTGCACGTTTGTAAGTACATGAGACTTAAATATATTTTTTTACAGGGCCACCTTGTGAAATCTGCTTTGTTCAGTGCTCCATTTCTTCATTTATATCTCCTATATTATGTAAGATGACCATATGTACCAGATTGATCAGGACAATACTGGTTTTAGAGCACTTGTCCTGGTGTGCCGAACGATTAAGTAAAACATCCCTTTTGTACTGGTTTTGAAATTGCCACTTCAAAGGTTTTGGTATAGTAATTTCAAAACTGATACAAATGAGATGCTTTAGTACTTAAAGGTCCGGGCATGGCCGCCAAAAGTGGGGGGAGAGCTCTCCCCCAGTCAGGCCAAACTTCCTCATCTACTCGCAGGACCGGTGCGGCACGTTTGTGTGTTTTTACACTTGTGGGACATCCCTGAATTTCAATGAGCTAAAGCGGTAGCTGGACTTTGCTCGGGACACTGGCGACACCAGCAACACCCAGGGGATTTCTCCCAGCTCCGTAGAACTGCTTTTCATCTGTCTACCCTGCAGTGTCCAGTGACCTCTGACCTGCACCAGCTAAGTTACCATCCCAGCTAAAGCACCCATTTATATAGCATGCCAATAAAGTGCAGACTTCCTGATGGCTTCTAAAAAATAAATGATGCTCTTCTTTGTTCTTCAGATTCAATGATATTTCGTAAACACTGAATATACCATAAGATCCTTGTTGTGTGAAATTACAGATCCCGACAGGTTTCTTGCAGTCCCATTATTTTTATTCTTGAGGCACTTTTTTTCAATTCCAAACAGTTAGTACAGGCAAGATATTATAGATGGAGAACAATCCTTTTGACAAGATGTTTCTCATCAGCTCTGAAGTAATTTTTCTCAAGCATGGCTTTTGCTAACTACAAATTAACCTTTTAATTTTAGGCTTGTTATTATGAAGCAACAAAGAATATATTCTTTATTGAAGGTCGTAAATCTGATGTCTGTGTTCTGGACCCTGGCTATCTAACTCCACTGTACTCCCACTAGCACAAAGCAAAGATGTTTCATTTTGCACAGTGTGAATCCCTGTTTCAGCATTTTCACAGAGCATACCAAATTAACCCCTGAAATGGTGTCTTCAGTGAAGCTGAACTTTGAACGCCAAACATCTATCAACATCATCTTGCCGTCAGTTACACTTTAAGTACATGAACCCACTCACTATATATTTGTGCCTCAAATTGCTATACAAAGACTTGCATATTCATTCCTCGAATGGTTAATGACGTACATGTTTCAAATAAATAATTTTGTCCAAGTTTGTCCCTTTAAAAATATTGTCACCTTGATCACTTTATTATGCTATGTCCGTTAAATCAGACCTAACTGCGGTGTTACATCCATCCATACCCTGCAAAATCCATATTTCAGGATCTAGATATGAGTAATGTTAAGTTTAAGTTTGATTTATCTAATGTAGCATTAAGTCCCCACATGAACCCAATTGTGCTTTAGTATATATGCAATGAAATGATAATGCCTCATTTGCGTATAATTTGCATACCATTATTACTAACGACTGTACCTGCAAAAGATAGTTGCAGTGACCAACAACGTCTTTTGATGCCTGGACATCTGGGTGTTCTAATAAAGCAATGATTCATTGACAAATTATGCCATATAGAATTCTTCCAACAGTGTGTGTTTGGTGAATTTTTGAAGTATTGTCAATGATATGGTCATAGATTTCAAAAAGTCGCCTTGTTATCTGTCCCAGCTTTAATAGCAGAAAATATCATGTACTGTATATGAAACTGCACTTGGGTCGACTACAAGGAGTTGACATGATGTACAGTATGTCCCATGCAACAGCCAGCAGTCAAAGCAATGTAAAGTAATGTACAGTACATTCTGCTTTGTAATAAGATGTGAAACGCCTACATTTGATAACGTCTTGAGTGACCAAAGTCATTTAACAATGGATTAGTGTAATGTCCATGCTTTTTATCTGGCCTTAAAGACACCTGTTTTCAGAAATTGAGTATATAAGTACTGTAGTATCCAATGTTTCCCATAGGCAAAGACATGCACTTTGCCATCTGCCAGACACACACTGAACTGCAACCACACAAATAATAATTCTGTCTGACCACTAAATATAGGAGGGACAACTTGCCACAAACTGAAATACTAGCGGCGAGTAGATGGAATATAGATAGAATAGTCACCTGAGAAGCACGAGGGATGGGCGCACTTTTGTCCCATAATACAGTTGAGAAATGGCAGTTGCACCTGTACATTTACCAATCCAATTGGTGGATGTACCATATGATGGCTTCCCTTTTTTTAATGATCTGACATCACCATAAAGGGACGGAAGACAGCATATAATGAAGCATATGCTTCCCTCCCTTTAAGATGATGTCACTTCAGGGAAAAAAAGAAAGCCATCACATGGTACATCCACCAATCAGATTTGTGGGTGCACCATTTCTCAGTCAAATGTGATGTCACAGGCCTTATATAAGGCCTGCCATGTCTCACTTGACCCCACTAAGGCAGGGAATCAACATCGCATGGACATGTTCAAGACAAGAAGAAAAGAAAGAAGAGAAGCAGAAAAGAAAGAAGATAACTGTCATGTTCTAGCCTACAGTACCCATGCGTATCCACTGGGAATGGTGCTTCTCTGCTAGCTCTCTCAATGTCATGTTCTAGCCTGCAATACACATGCTTATCCACCAGGACTGCTGTTACTCTGCTAGCTCTCTCAAAGAACATTCCAGACCCTGAAACCTGACACCTCTACACCTGTGCCCTACCTCTTAGCCTGCCTATATAAACTTCCTCTGACTATCTGTCAGTGCCTGGTTATACTGGTTCCTCCAGCTCCTGCTAGGTTCCTGCGTTTGCTTCTGTTAGTATTGCTATTGTCCTGTTCCTGTCACATCATATCCGATGTCTGCTTGTGCCCTGAACAAGCTATATGCCGCCTGCCTCTGACCTCTGCTTATGACCCCGACCATGCTACCTTCCGCCTGCCTCCGACCTCTGCTTGTGACCCCAATCACACTCCCTGCTGTTCTTGCCACTGGGTTCCACTCTAGCCATAGATCTACCCTTGACAATAACTGCTCACCGGTACCTCCTCTGTAAGCAACTGAGGATCATGGACTACTTCAAATCATGCTGATGTGGATCATTGCGTCAGGGCACAAGAGCTGGTACCGCAGTTGGATGAGGAGGATGAATCTTCATCTCGGCAAAGGTTAGAAACACATTGATTGTATTTTATTTAATTGTGTATTTTCTTTAGGAAACTCATTGAGTGTAAATGTGTTTATCTATGCCCCAGTGAGGGTATAGATAACCACAGTGACAATCAATGCATTTTTTGTGAAATGTTTTTTTTTAAATTTAATTGTAATGTATTTTTTTGGATGTTATTTTCAGGTTGCCCATTCTGATCATAATTTACCAGAGTGACAATCAATGGATTTATTTTGCTAATGTTATTTTATTGTGTATTCTACTAGTGCTTTTGCCCATTTGTCTATGTGGTGATGGGGGTGGAGGGGGTGGGTATTAGTTATCCTGGGGAGTGTGGGTATGGGGGGTGCGGGGGGTGTAACCCTGTAATTACCATAGCGGTTAATGGCAAGTAGATAGTATTTGTATTTTAATGTTACTGCCCCCGATAGATGTTGAAGATCAGAGGGCCAAAGATGAGGATGACCTTCATCCTGGCAGGGGTAAGTACAACTTTTATTTACTTTATGTTGGCTAATGTTTTATTTTGAATGTACAAATGCGCTGTTATCCAGATATGGATATAGGGCTTTTGCAGATTACAGTATGTGTTGTGGTGGGGCGGGGGGAGATGGTAGTAGAGATGCAGGGAGGGGGGTTGTTGGGTGGCCATTGCTTGCCAACATGGCAATCTGTGACCACTTGAATCATGGATGGATGGGCATTGATGACCACAGTGACACTCAATGGATGAAATGGCTAGAGTTTTGTTTTATAGTAATGTGTTTTTATAGAAATGTATATCATTGTAATGCACTGTAATGGTTACTTGAATAGGCAATATCGCTATTATAAATTATTACTAGCACTTTTGCCCATTCCAGATTTTTTTTTAAATTAGAGTTTGAAACATTTTTTGATCTATCGCTCGTTTTTTTATTGCAAGATTGCTAACGATCGGAAAGAAGCAGTTTTCCAGTGAGTTTGGCATGTTATCTGAGCTCTCTAAATAGCTACTGTATACATGCAAATTCGCTCAAAGTGCTCAAAACTGTCGATAAGTCCCTTATCGAAGCTACCGGAATAGGCTCCAGTGTCTTTAATCCATATCGCAACATGTGATAGGTGGAGCAGATAAAAGCAGCAAGACAGGCAAAATCATATATGTTTTTTTTGTTTTTTTAAATAAATCAGTTCTGTAATATTAGATAATACTGTCTGCTTTTCTTCTTTTTTTAAAACTCCTAATGCAATTTTTTTTTTAATGTACTGATCATCCTTTGGTTGGTAAAACAAACATTTAGAAAGTCACATCCAATGCCTCTTTTGAATCAGACACTGACATGCCTTTTTGAGCTCTGCCCTTTGACAACAAAGTATCACAAACAAACCTGTTGCTGTTTTTTAAACAGCAGACTGTGTATTACTCTGAAAGTTGCAACAATAATGTATTACACTTATTACACTTAGTTATATAATGTTATATATCAGCAGCAACATTTTACAGACTTACCACAGAGTCACAAAGCAGCCATTTAGACACACAAGCAGGATATTGGCTGATCTATCAAAGGTGAGGGGATGGATACACAGCTTAGGTAGTTATTTCTCATTATAGGCTAAAGCAGTAAAATTCAGGGCATTATTGAAAACCCTGCTCTCTGGTTAAAATTCCGGGCATTATCCAAACACTAATGCCCGGAATTTTAGCAGCTTGCAAAGTGCAGTTTTCAATGTGTTTATTTCCAGCCAATCAGCTTTCAGAACAGCTGAGACAGGGCAGATGATTGGTTTGCATGAAGTAACAGCTCTGAGACAGGGCAGGGGATTGGTCAGTACGTATCAGCCACAGGTTGACTCCTCCCCCTCCCGAGCTGACAGATTTTCTAAGCAGATTCAGTTGAATTGGGGGGGGGGGGGAGTCTGCAAAGAAGTAAGTGGCTGCAGTTTCTTTGTGGCTGCAGTTTGTGTGTGTGTGTGTGTGTGTCAGTAGCAGTGTGTGTGTGCTGTGCTGTTTTGTTCTATATCTGTGTAGAGGTGCTGTGTGTGTGTGTATAGAGCTCCAGTGGGTGTGTGTCAGTGTCAGCAGCAGTGTTTATGGGTGTAGCGTGTGTGTAGATGTGCTGCGTTGTGTGTGTGTGTGTAGAGGTGCTGTGGTGTGTGTGTGTGTAGAATTGCTGTGTTGTGTATAGAGGTGCAGTGTTGTGTGTGTGGGGTGCGTGTAGAGGTGCTGTGTTGTAAGTAGAGGTGGGGGGGGAGAGTGCAAAGTTTAGTAAGTGGCTGCATTTTTTATTGTGGCTGCAGTGTGTGTGTGTGTGGTGCTGTTGTTGTATGTGTAGCAGCAGTTTGTGTGTGTGTAGAGCTGATGTGTGTGTATAGAGCTACTGTGTGTGTGTGTATAGAGCTCCAGTGTGTGTGTGTGTGTGTGTGTCAGTGTCAGTAGCAGTGTTTATGGGTGTAGCATGTGTGTAAAGGTGCTGTGTTGTGTGTGTAGAGGTGCTGTTGTGTGTGTAGAGGTGCTGTGTTGTGTGTGTAGATGTGCTGTGTTGTGAGTGTAGATGTGCTGTGTTGTGAGTGTAGAGGTGCTGTGTTGTGAGTGTAGAGGAGGTGCTGTGTTGTGTGTTTAGAGCTCCAGTGTGTGTGTGTGGTGTGCTTGTGTGTGTAGAGGTGCTGTGTGGTGTGTGTGGGTGTGGGTGTGTGTGTGTGTGTGTGTTAGCAGTTTGTGTGTGTTGAGCTGCTGTGTGTGGGTGTGTGTCAGTGTCAGTGTCAGTGCCAGTGTCAGCAGCAGTGTTTCTAGGTGTAGCATGGGTGTGTACATTTGCTGTGTTGTGTGTGTAGAGGTGCTGGGCTGTGTGTGTGTAGAGGTGCTGGGTTGTGTGTGTGTAGAGGTGCTGTGGTGTGTGTGTAGAGGTGCTGAGTTGTGAGTGTAGAGGAGGTGCTGTGGTGTGTGTGTGTGTGTGTGTGTGTGTGTGTGTGTGTGTGTGTGTGTGTGTGTGTGTGTGTGTGTGTGTGTGTGTGTGTGTGTGTGTGTGTGTGTGTGTGTGTGTGGTGTGCTTGTGTGTGTAGAAGTGCTGAGTTGTGTGTGGTGTGTGTGTGTGTGTGTAGCAGCAGTTTGTGTGTGTTGAGCTACTGTGTGTGTGTGTGTGTGTGTGTGTGTGTGTGTGTGTGTGTGTGTGTGTGTGTGTGTGTGTGTGTGTGTGTGTGTGTGTGTGTGTGTGTGTGTGTGTGTATACAGAGGGGGCGGCAGTGTGTGGATATAGATAGCTGCAGTGTAAGCGTATATAGAGGTGGTTTCATGTATTTACCATTTTATTTTAATAAAAAAATCTTTTTAACTATACAAAAGTGTCTATTATTTATGAAGTAAGCCTACATTTAACCTATAATAGTAATAATCCCCTCAGAACAGGGCATTACTGGCCAATAATGCCCTGGCTGGGTTAAAGTCCCTCGGCTTCGCCTCGGGGCTTCAACTCTTCCAGCCAGGGCATTTTTGGCCACTAATGCCCTGTTCTTCGGGGATTATTACTTAATTAAAGCTACTAACATGCTGCATATAGAAAAACATTTAAAAAAAATCAAACAAATAACAAAAAAAGTGAAACCAGGACTGTTGCATTAGTTCTGTACAGTTTACAATATACATACTGTATATTTATAGCAGGCGTTACTATTCTGGAAGCCAGAGGGTCACGTGGTGATGACTTAGCTCAGATAGTGTCAACTCGCCCTCTTTTCCAAGCACGACAAGGTCTGTATCTTTTCTCACTTTATTTTGGAGAAAGCAGTATCTTGTGTAGAGGTGTAGGTCTAAATCTCTGTGTGTGCTTAGTAGTAAAGGGAGGTGAAAAGATAATCCTGCAGCACCATTACAGGGGTTACAGCGAGGAACTCACGAGTCCAGAGGAATGGTGGAAAGGAAGAAGCAATGTATGCTGGGTAGTAAGATAGTCTGGGGACAGACCATCTGTAGGCAGAGCAGAGGGGGAGAAAGCAGACTAGCCCATTTGAGAGAAAGGCTGGGGCTGCTATGGCAACTCACAGGAGTGTCTGGGGGAGCTACAACATGTAGCAATAATGTTGCATCTTTAATACAGCAAGCTGCTGGGAGAGGGGAAATGGCACTGTGTTTATCACACAAGCACTGTGTTTGTGTGCAGAACCAAACACATACAGCTGGCACTAATAAGCTGACAAGCAGAGCTGCGGGGAAAGGGGGGTGAAACAGAAGTGCAGACAGGGGTATACCTGTTCCATGACAGTTACACAGATATAACCTAGCCATTACGTCAAGACCGCATTCAGACGTGATCTTATTTTCCTGGCAAATGGAAATCTCATAATGGGAAGACTGTGGCAACAGATAGCAGAACCTTAGCACAGCTCTTTCTTTTCTACCGTTCTGAGAAATCTTAGGCCTCTATCCAGCATTCTGTGAAGTTATCTATTTTATTCTGGAGGGGATTTTTGTGCCATTCATGTGAATGACACTGAATAGGGAAGATGCATTAACATCAAATTAAATGGAGGCCTTAGATGGTCTACATCTGTAATTCCCTGCACTCTAATTCTATTGCCTTACATGGATGGTGTTTTATTAATAATATTCATATATACAAATCTATTGTGCAATCACTCAATGCATCTATCCTGTCAGACAAAGTAGTTCTGCCAAGATATTGTATATGCTTTTAATCAGGTACAGTAGTTAATCAATCACAGTTACTGTATATCCCACTGTGCTTCAACAGAGAATCATAGCAAGGGCATTGCTAACATCTGGAAAAAATTACGGTTCTTCCAGCAAACAGTACGTTATTCTAGCATCAACATTTAAGACATATGGGACAATATTAGAGTAATTCTCCTTCAACTCATTCTTGTTACTTATACAGTATATTCCCGAAAAGGTGAAATTAATGATTGTTGAGAAAAGCCAAAACAGCATGCCATACATCTATCTTTTGATTAAACAGTTACAATTTGAAACCCCTTTTTGTACTGTAAATAACATTTGTCCTAAAATCATTAAATTATTTAAACTTTTCATCAAGACATTGTTTGTGTATTTGCTATTATCCTGAAACATCATGCATTATGCTATTGGATGTACATTTTGGACATGAATACAATGGTTGTGTTCTAATACGTATTCTACACACTTATGATTTTTGACATTTGTACAAACTTTGTTGACAAAGTTGCTTCTAATCTAGTAATACAAAGGTTAGGTTGCCTATGGAAATAACATTGCATATGTAGCAAATCTGGGGTCATAGTTAGAGATGTGTAAAAAAAAAAATCACAATGTGTCACATGATCCTGTGCAAGGTGACAACCATTTCTATACTGCCATTTACTTGAAGTTCTGGCAAAAAAGTGAACTTTCTTCAGGCAATGCATTGAAAATGCAATATTAAAGAAAAATTCCCAATAAACAACATTAACAAATATTGAAGACATTTTCAGATCTCTAGTCATTTTGGGCTATATGTATCAATGCCAAAATCTAACCACTTGCTGAACTATACTGTACCTGCAACAGGCTGCGTCTTTATAATAATCTTAGTGCCATTTTCAGGTATGTCTGCAGCGGTTTGCGGTATGTTGGCACAGGCTACGTACTGTATTAAGAAATATGACACTTGAATTACCTTTCTTTACAATTTTCTGCATTGGTTCTCTCCATCACCTTAAAGGTGGTGTAAGTTTTTTTTAGCACAGAATACTAGTGCGCATGCATCAAATTCTGCACATGTAGAAATACTCTTAATAAATAAATATACCACATTTCAGACATAAAAAAATGTAATTTTTTAATGGAAATGCATCAGTGCAGACTACTTTATTGATACAGAGACCTAAATATATCTGACTTAATCACATTTACTTAGAATCGTATGATACAATAGTGTAATTAAATCTTTAGCATCTACTGTAGCTACTGTAAGGAAAAATGGAATACCAGCAATAATTTAAATAAAAACATTGAATAACCCAAGTGTTGCGTTGAAATAATTCCATCTATGTTGTATTATAAAGAAGCTGTACAAATGTTGACAAGGACATTATATTTATTATGTTCCAACATAATCCCTCAAAAAGTTTCATATTTTTAAATGTATTTGAACAAAGAACTACATAACGGGACTGCACATTTCTGTAAGACTATTGGCATCTATTGAATTTTACCTTTCTTCTTAATTGAGACATACAGTAATGTACAGAGTGAAAATAAATTAAGGGAAATGCAAAAATTGATGCATGCAAATCATTATCGTGTGTGCAGCAACCTCTTCTCCCACTCGATATATAGTACTTAGTCTACATGAGCCAAAATCAATGTAAGATATGCACTAACCAAATGACTAATAATATAATTTAATTGTAATATCAGAGATCTTAATGCATTGTTCACTAAAATATTAATATATTTGCATATAGTCAGATGGAACTTGTTGTCTTGCAATGTACAGGTCAGTGTTATCTTATTTTCAAATAAATGTTATTCTCCAATAGCACAAAATAATGTGTAGTAGACAAATACATGTAAATTATAATAAAACCAATGGAATACATGAAATAACGTCGACAATTTATTGATTGCATCATCTAAAATACCTGTAGGAGCAATACTGTAGGTCTGCTGGCTTCAAAATTAAAAAGACAGATGGCTGTAGCTGATAACATAAACATGTTGGCAATGGCAGATATATGGCTTTAGTAAGTCATTTGAGTTTTAATTTTTGTTTTAGATTTTTTGGCGATGTTTTATTTTGTAGTATACCTTTTGAGCATGTGCTTTAAGTTGATACTGTGCCACATTTGTATGTGTAGGTTTCATAGTACTGTACTCCATCACATTATCAACCAAGAATGGCTTTAGTATAAAGGATTGTGAATTTGTGACAAAACAACCCTGTAAATATTTTAAAGACAAATATATGGTAGCTTTTCTAAAGTAATAATATTTCATTGACATTTGTTGCAAATAGTTTTTTTAATTGCAATGAGATCATCTTTAAAGTTTATGAGTATTATTTTTTAAGGATAATTCACATGGTTTTATCTTTTATATTATTTTATGTCAGTGGTACGCAACCTTTTTTAATACCGGTGCCACCCCTCCTCCCCCCCCCAATATTGAAAACAATAGAGGATTATCTACTGTATGCAGGGGTCCCTGCTTCTGAATGGAACCCCCACAGCATTAATCTTCCACTATAACTGCAGCCGCTGTGTGTCTGTGACTTCTCTCTGCTCCTCGGCTCCCTCTCTCGCTCCCTCCTTGCTCTGTGACTCGCTCCCTCCCTGCGCTGTGATTCACTGCGTGACTCCTGCCGTCAGCCTGGATGACACAGTAGATGCCCAAATATGGATTTGACCTAATATTGTTATGCTCATATTCAGGCATCTATGACATCATCCAGGCTGGCAGAGAGAAGAGATGGTCACAGAGCAGGGAGTGAGTCATTAGAGGGCAGTGGATATTCACAGTTGAGTGCAAATAGCCGCACGGCTATTCACAGTTCAGTGCAAATAGCCGCACGGCTATTCACAGTTGAGTGCAAAAAGCCGCACGGCTATTCACAGTTGAGTGCAAATAGCCGCATGGCTATTCGCGCTCAGTAGGAAATAAAATGGAAAAAAAATAAACATCCCAGCCAGGAATCGAACCCTGGTCCACTCTGTTAATGGGCTGGAGCATTACCACTGAGCGGTCTGAGGGGAGAGAGAACGTTTGCGATGGGAGGGGGCGTGGCAGTAGGTTTGCAGGGGCGTGGCCATGACGTCCCGTGGCTGGTTTGCCCTCATTGGTGGAACCGCCGGCGGGGGCGTGGCCACGCCTCCGTCACAAATGCCAATCTCAAACTCCCCTGCCTGCCTGGAAACCTGTCGCACACCTTTGCCCAGCGGTGGGTAGGGTAGGGACTGGGACCGGAGGAACTGGGGAGGCGGGGCTTGATCGCACAGGCGTGCGCTGTAGTAGTTAGTGGGACCGTAGCCTTAGGAGCCGCTTCTTCATGCGTGCGGAGTCGTGTGGAAATGCAGGCGACAGGCAAGTTTAAATATACGCGCTGAGGGGAGCGGAGGAGCGGTCAAGTGACAGCAAACATCCAATGGGCATGAGGGACTAGCCCCGCCTCCCGCCCCACCTCCGCCACGCCCCCAAAGCGCGCTCACTGCCTCACCTGTCAGGCCACAAAAAAGCACCAGCTTCTGCAGGCGAGGCAGAGCAGGAGCGCGGCCCAAGGCACCATGCCCGAGTCCTTAGGCCTCGGGCATGGTCATCGCTTAGGCGCTGACCCGTGCTGAGCCGTGCTGCTGCTTGGCACTGAGCCCCTGCAGCCGCAATGAGAGCGGCTTTAGCAGGGGCTCGTGCATGCTTCCGCACGCCTGCGGAAGCGTGTCTTAAGAAATCTTTCGTTTCTTACCTTGCCGGAGCGCAGGGCCGGTCACGTGAGCGGTTCGCCCAATGAGGGCGAACCAGCTCCGTGATGTCACTGGCCCGCCCCCAGACACGCCCACGGATGGCATGCGCTCTAAGGCCAGAGAAAGCACCGCTTTCCTTCAGCCTCAGCACGCCTCCACATGGCTTCAGTCTCTATGGGCTAAGCCTTAGGCTGCGGCCTGGGAGCGTGTCGTGCTGGCACACGAGTGCTGCGCCCTGCTCGGCCGTGCAATTTGTGGCTAGGTGCACGCTCATCTGGGGGCACGGCCACAATGGCACTGAGCTAGTTCGCCCTCCTTAGGTGAACCGCTTACGTGACGCGCTTGGAGGCTGCAAATTCAATTTTGCTTGCTCTGCAAGCGTCTCAAGCCCAGATGCTCACCCTGGCCTTAGACAGCGCACCGTCCGGGGGCGCGTCGGGGGCGTGTCGGCGGGTGGGCCAGTGACGTCACGGAGCTCTCATTGCGGCTGTAGGGGCTCAGTGCCGAGCAAAAGCACGCCTCCGCCCGCAAGCACTAAACATGGACGCGGCCTTATGCATAATGATGTATACCAATTATAAACTGGGTTATGATATATGTGCTGTACACCATTGATCTTAATCAGGGCCGCCAACAGCGGGGGGGAAAGGGTACTGGCGTCCCTAGTCCCGTGGGTCAGGGAGACCCGGCCGCCCGGGCCCCCCGCGCGGTCGGGCGCCTGTTAATTAAAAAAATAAGAAATCGCTGCAAAAAAAATCGCGGTGTCTCCCTGTGGTAGCGCCGGAAGTAGTCTGGGTCAAGCTTCCGGCACGCCGGCGTAAGAGGGAGCCCCGGTTCGCGTAGGAGCTGCATCGCGAGACAGGTGCTTCATGGCCGGTGTCAACTGCTGTGACCCCCCCCCATCGGGCCAGCATCGGCCCCACACCCGCAGCACACTGGTGCGTGCGTGAGCAGTGGCGTGGTGCTTGCAGCGGGGCTGGCGGAAACTGCTGGGACCAGCCGCCGGGCCCCCCGCTGCACCGCCACACACCCCCCTCTGCACCGCCACCCCTCCCCCCCCATGAAAGGGCTGTCCCGCCACCCACCGCAGCCGCGGGAAACCCCAGTACCGCCGCCCCCCCCACAGCATTGTTCCCCCACCCCCAGTACTGCCGCCGCCACCCGCAGGCACCCTCACGCCGCGCCCCCCCCCCCCCCCCCCTCTGGTAAGTCTGATTTTTGGGGGTGTTTGTTTTTTTTTTTATATGTATTGCAGATATATTTTATATTATTACACATTCCTAGTGATAGAGCCTCCGTCGCAAGTTTAAACTCAATTTCATTGAGTTTAAAAAATCTTGCAGCACGGCGCGGCTGCACCTTCAGCGTGAAGGTGCGTACTGGGCCCTTCCCCATTGTGGCAGTGACTGGGACCGCAGCCTACCTAGGAGGTTCACCTAATGAGGGCGAACCAGCTCAGTGCCGTTGTGGCCGCGCCCCCAGATGAGCGTGCACCTAGCCACAAATTGCATGGCCGTGTAGGACGCAGCGCTCGTGTCCCAGGCCGCAGCCTAAGGACTCCGGCATGGTGCCTCGGGCCGCGCTCCTGCTCTGCCTCACCTGCAGAAGCTGGTGCTTTTTTGTGGCCTGACAGGTGAGGCAGTGAGCGCGCTTTGGGGGCGGGGCGGGGCGAAGGTGTGGCGGAGGTGGGGCGGGAGGCGGGGCTAGTCCCTCATCCCCATTGGATGTTTGCTGTCACGTGACCGCTCCTCCGCTCCCCTCAGCGCGTATATTTAAACTTGCCTGTCGCCTGCATTTCCGCACACCTCTGCACGCATGCGGAATCGGCTCCTAAGGCTGCGGTCCCACTAACTACTACAGCGCACGCCTGTGCGATCAAGCCCCGCCTCCCCAGTTCCTCCGGTCCCAGTCCCTACCTTGTCACGCACTTTTCCCCAGCAGTGCACGACAGGTTTTCATGCAGGCAGGGGAGTTTGAGATTGGCATTTGCGACAGAGGCGTGGCCACGCCCCCGCCGGCGGTTCAGCCAATGAGGGCAAACCAGCTGCGGGACATCATGGCCACACTCCTGCAAACCTACCGCCACGCCCCCTCCCATCGCAAACGTTCTCTCTCCCCTCAGACCACAGATCGCGGCCTAGCGCTGTGCACGCGCTGCCCCCCCACCAGGCGCGTGCCACAGTGCTGACTGGGGACTCAGCCTAAACCCGCTCTGATTACAGATGCAAGGGGGTATAGAATGTCAATAGGGGAGTGTTCTGTCTACCTTCTATGCCTTTATTCACTACAATAGCATCAGAAAGTCTTATAGCTCAGTGGTAATGCTCCAGCCCATTAACAGAGTGGGTTCGATTCCTGGCTGGGATGTTTATTTTTTTTCCATTTTATTTCCTACTTAGTGCGAATAGCCATGCGGCTATTTGCACTCAACTGTGAATAGCCATGCGGTTATTTGCACTCAACTGTGAATATCCACTGCCGTCATAGAGCAGGGTCACTGAGCAAGGAGGTAGTCATAGAGCAGGGTCACAGAGTAGGGGGGTAGTTGTAGAGCAGGGTCAAAGAGTAGGGAGGCAGTAACAGAGCAGGGAGGGAGTCACAGTGGCTGACAGAGGGAGAGAGAAATGCAACCCCCACAAATTTGCCAGCAACCCCTGCAACGCATGGGTTGCGCATCCCTGTTTTAAGTGATTTTAAAAAATGTGTGTTTAGAAAGGTTTCATCACAGATAAATGAGCTACAAACAAAATCATAATTTTTGGTCACATATATCCCAAAACTTGTGTTAAAACTTAATGGACAGAATACTGTATCAAGTATAGTTTTTATCATTTCAAATGACTTCCCCTATCCTTCTTGTAATTCTATGCGTCTATTGCAGTGCAATGTAATACCTTTTCAGTTTCAAAAACAAACTTTAACAAAATAGTAAATGTCTGACAGGTAATTGGGGTACCAGCTGAGAGTAATCTCTTTCGAAGAAGATCATGCAGTACAACAAATTAAAACAGGTAGGGGATCATAAAAGCAGGTCTCTGACTCAATCTGGGTATTTCACTTACAGTATAGCAGAATTACCAAAGAAAAAGACACCCTTTACACCCTTGTAGATGTATTACACAGGATCAAGCTGGTCGATTTTGGGCTAGGGGGATGCCTAACAGCCACTAATCTGACATCAGCTCTATTACCAATAAGGCACACACAATAAACTCCACATGCTCCTTGCAACCCTTGCATGTCTACCTATTGATTGTGTATCTCAAGCGGCTATATGCATGTCCCCTGCCCATCCTCTCTGTATACATCATGTAGTCTCCCCCTCCTGAATGTCTCATGACCCCTTTCATGTTTTATTCCCTATGGTTTCTAGTACTCCCTCATTGCATGCTGAACATACCAAATGCTGCATGTCTCATGAATGGTGCACAAGTAATATTCGAAGGTTTAGTCATTTTCCTCACTACATAAAAAGTGATTTGGAATTTAAACTAGCAAACTTATAATTGTAACTCAGATTTCAACTAAGAGGTGACTGTCCACATTTTCTATGTAATAATTGAAATTGATTGATTAGATTTGTGTAGTATTTCTTCTACTTATCTGTAACTAGTTGCTATAGATAAAGCAAAAAGGCACGTAACCCATAACACAGCGAAAAAATTTTTTTTTTGCATTGGTAACCTACTGTATGTATACAACATTCTAATTGTGTTTCCTAATGTACATTTTATATAAATCTCTTGGAGGTCGAGGCTAACACTATTTATATCAAGTGGAATTTATTTGCTGAAGAGAGAAAGAGAAACTGTTTTGTTACAGAGGCAAATCTTTATACAGTGTTAAGCGACCTTGTTTCGAACATTTGTATCAAAGCAAATGGTTTCGGTGGACCAAAAAAATTGAAGATCTCAAAATTTGCATATCACTTCTGGCTACAGTACTTCCTCTCCTAACTCCTACAATGAGTAGTCACCATATTAATCACTGGAGCAAGCAGATCAAAATTAACACAAAGTGAATAACGGTAGATTCAAAATGACATTGCATACATTTTGTGAGGTATGTTAAATACAGTATAACTCAGTGTGCTCTTTTTTTGAAGCCTGTTCTCACTGTACCCAATGCAGACATTTTAGTAATGACTGGTAAACTAGCAAGTGGCAAACATACTTAAATACATTTAGTTTACATATTAGAATGTTGACCAGACTTCCAGGAGATTGAGATCCAAGATGGTTGCAACAAGATGGTTGCAGCTCCTGTTCGACTGATTGCAAAATCAATGTTTAAAAGCGGCAAAAGTACAAATTCAGAAGGTATCGCTGGGGACTATACATCCTACCTGCTCTACTTAACCTATTATTGAATGGTTTGGTAATTTCCCTATAAATCCAGGATTAAAAGAAAATATTGGGCCTACATCATGGAACCATAGAAACAAGTCTCTGCTGTAGAGCTGCAGGCCTATTTGCTCCTGGCCTTTGTTTACAGGGGTGGCTGCTGAATTTAGCAGTTTTACCTTCTCCAAAGTGTCCTGCCTGTGGAGCCCTTTGCTGCTGAACCAGTTACTGGCAGACTACACTTTTGGACAGGCCAGACTTTTTGGGAACCTCCTACCCAGGAACTTGTACTTGATAAAGCACTTCTATATCTCATAAGAAATCTGTGACAAAAGATGATCCGGGTGTCCCCAGAGAACCCCACCATGATGTCTGAACAGTCAGTGAAAGTGGGGGTCCTCGTACACAGACTGGGCTTGTGCACCGGGGGGAGGATGCAGTTGCTGCCAACTTTGTGCAACAAGGGACAAGTCACTTGACTGAAATTATCATACAGATTATGATTCAAAAGATAATGATTCCTCACCTTTAAAGAGGAGATTGCTAAAATATTAATCTCCTTTTCGATGCAGCAGAATATGCCCTCAAAATGTGTTCAAAGGCAGCTATTACACAAAGAATACTGTAGCTCCCCTCTGGACTCCCTCAGAAGGAGCTACTGAAAATGCCAAATACTGTATATTACAGCCTGGAGGTGAAACCTCTGCGATTGGACCTAATCTCATCACATCTGCTGTATTAAAATCGCTCGTTATGTTTCTTACTGAGAAATACCCCTTTCTACCATATTTGCTTTGCAAACTGATTTCAATACCGGCTGTAGGTCCCATTCCAAAAGTGGAGAATTAGAGGAATTCTTCCGTTGACTTAGACTGAAGGAGTTTGTCTATAATAACAAGAAACATGTACTAGACCAGTGGTTGGTTTCCAACCTTTTTTTGGTTAAGGAACTCTAAGTGAAATTCTGAGGAACCCCTAACCATCTCTAATAGCAACTCTGTGATAAGATGCATTGTAAATTCTTCTGTATTTGATACAACTTTCACGCCCTTACCAGGCTGATGTCGACATTTTGATCACTGGTAGCCTGCTACATTGGCTGCCACTGTGTCAAGGCTTAAATAGCTGTCAATTACTTCCAGCCCCTGCCGGAGCATTGTATGCATTTTCCTGTGAGCCTGGGCCCCTTGTATTCTGATTCCTGAGCCTGCCCTGTTTCTGAACCCTCCCTGTTCTGTTGGTTTCCCTGTTGCCGACCTCAGACCATTGCTCCTGTGCCGCCTGCCTTGACCCCAGCCTGTACCCGGACTTGCACCTTTGCTGCCTGCCTTGACCTCTGCCTGGATCACAACTGCTCTATCAGGACTATGCCTCCTGGCTCTGGGCGGTGATCTTATACCCTTACCTCAGCCCTGCGTGTCCGCTTCCTATTCAGAGACGGGCAAAGTTACAGGCACCTTCAGTAAAATAACCGGCCGGGAGAGGTCTGTTAACGGTTTTGGAATCAAAAAAGCTTGGTGATACATAATTTGCAATGGTTTCTGCCCATTTAAACATAAACCTGGGGCCTTCCCTGAATATCTCTTTAAGAGCAGGGTACACAGACAGGGCGCCCCAATGATGTTTAATGACATTCTTCATTTGCTCCGCTTGAGCTCTATATTGCGTTATAAACAGCGGGGCATCCTGAGTGGACCTTCTATTGCCTTTCCTAGGGAGCATCTTTGACCTCTCTATCAGACTTCCTCATAGGCCTGAGTAGAATCTGCCCGGGCATAACCTCTGGTTATAAATCTGCTGTACAGGTCCCTGGATTGTGTGAGAAAGTCCTCATCGTTTGAGCAAGTTCTTTTTTTAGCCTGATGAACTGCCCTTCTGGGATCCCTTTTATTAGAAATTTGGTATGGCAGATTTCGGCTTTTAAAACTGTATTCCTTGAATTAATTTAGCAAAATATGTCACTTTGGATATTCTTCTTTTGATCAATAAACAGAAATAAATCCAAATATTGAATGTGATCAATCATAATTGTGCGTAAAGTGAACATTTAAATCATTACTATTAAGGGGATTTATTGTTATTATTAATAATAATAATAATAATAATAATAGACTGTGTATCCCCTTTCCAAATAAAAATAAGGTAATCTTTAAAACGTTTGTAAAAAATGATGTGATCTTTTAAGGGGTTCCCATCTCCAAACAAGTGGAACAACCTAAGAATAGGTTGGCGTAAGAGAGGGAAAAACTTGTGCCCATGGCCATTCTACATGTCTGGAGATGGAAAACCCCATCAAACAAAAAATAATTGTTAGTTAGTAAAAAGTGCACACTCTATTGTGCAGGTGAAATATCAGAACGTTCAAGGTAATTCTCGACAGCTGCCATCCCTTGCTGGTGTTGAATTACAATATAAAGGGAAGTTATGTCTAATGTAACCCACAAATAATTGTATTCCCATCTCACACAGTCCAGTTGTGTGAGGAGATCTCCAGTGTCCTCGTTGTGAGGATTCGCCATTCCTGCGGTTCTGTCCCCTTAACCCTTAACCCTCACTTCTCCTGCAGACTCCAGAAGCAATCCTGCCAAGCACTCGAGTGCTGGTTCTCGTGCACAATGCGCAGTTCGTGCGCGGTCCCTGTCTGTCCCTGCGGTCCCCTAGGCTAGGGTGTACTATCCCTACGCATGCGTGGTGAGCTTTCCTCCCGGTCTTCTGTGTCCTTCGTTCCTGGACTCCGCCCCTGCTCTGACGACAGCGGTAGGCGGCGCAACAGCCGCACACGCTCCTTCCCCCTCGTATCTGGCCCCGCCTCCGGTCTCCGCCCCCATACTGACGTGGGTGTCATGACGCATGTTGCTGGCGCGCGAGCGGTTCGCCAACGTAATGCGCGGGTTACGCGCGCGCTCACCAGAGGGTCCAACCCCACTCCTAATCGGCTGCACAATAGGATGCACCTGCGCGATCCAGCAGCCTATCAGTGAAGGCTCCTTCACTTCCTGGTTGCCTCCCATTGGTGGGAGGTCCTATTTATACCCTCTCAGTGCTTTCCTGCCTTGCCAAGCATAACTCCTGTTTGTGTGATACTGAACTCGCTACCTTGTGCTGTCTGCCTGAACCTTGCTGCCTGACCCTGCCTGGACTTACCCTGTGATACTCTACTGCACTGACCTTGGCTTTGGATACGACTACTCTACTCTCTCCTGCATTGACCCTGGCATTGGACAACGATAATGCTGCTCTCTCCTGCACTGACCATGGCTTTGGCTCCACGACTGCTCTACGCTCTCCAATCCTGACTCCGGCTATGTACCCCAACGATCCGCTACCCTTTACTCCAAGACCCGGCAAGTACCTCATTTACGCTGTCTTCTATTACCTTGATCCAGCCTGCAAGACTATCCTACTCTCTAGACGTGCCCTCGCGGTTGTGGTTGGCGTTCTATACAATTCCCTACCTCAGCCCTGTGGTCGCCCCTCGTTTGTGGTGAGCTACGTGTTACACTAGTATGAGAGAGAAGTGTTTGTACACAGGTCAGTAGATAAATATCTACATACCTTGATAACCCTTCTCCCAAAGATCCAAATACTTGAGACTATTGGTCTCCCAGGTGGGAAGACCAATGTCTTATGGATCTTTGGAAGCTGGTGAAAAATCGGTGTAACCGGATAAAACTTGTAAAGAAAATTAACTTCCCTCACATCAAGCCCCCCTAGTATACTCCCCTTCTCAAAAAGATATTTAAGGTCACTAAGAAAAGGGGCTATGGAATCTCACCACCATAAAGTTACATAAGAGGAACTATACTCTAATTGACAAAGGGCCTCAAGCCTATACAGACTCCTGTCCTGGACACTATTGCACCACACCCTTATCAGCTCCCTTAATAACATGGGCATTATTGGATTTTAATGTTTGGAGTGCATTTTTCTCCTCTGCATTACGATTGTTAAGTTGCTGATTAAGGGGAGAGGTGTGGATTGTGTAGCCTCTGGACAGGCGAGTTAAATCACTCTCAATGAGTTTCTCAAATGCAACCAAACTCATACTTATATACGGCGACAGGGGGAGGTTGCCCATGTAGGATGAATGATTGGTTATTGTGTATTATTGTAGGCTTATAAATATATTCTGACACAGTGGTTTGTTTACCTTGATAAAGCGCTATGGCATGAAATGCGTTGGTGGGGCGACACCTTCGCTTTTTTTGTCTACATGACCAATAAATAATATTTTATGGAATACGCACTCTCCGCTTTTTTCATATTTGTTCCAGCAGTAGTACTCCATTTTCATCTGTTCCTATCTGAATTCACAGGTAATCCTCTTGCCACTTCCCCAGAATTCCAAGAGGACAGTGGCGAAGTAGCCTCTTCAAGCAAAAACATACATAACATGAAGGGCTCCCCTCCCCAGGCATACAATGCCTGATATTATCATAGTTATTACAGATCTTTTGCAGAGTAAATCCCTCTAAATCCCTATATCTCCATAACTTCTTGAACAGAGTGGTATCCCTGCTTTCCAACATTTGAACATAGAAATACATCGGCAACCCCCGGTACCCAACACTAACCAACCATGGCTGCTAACAGTAATACTGGTGAGAATGGGAAACATCTCATCACATAAATGATCTCACATTAACTACAATTCAAGTCAATGGCAGGTAATGCTGGATCAGGTGTATTGACCTGCAACAGACCTTAGTGAATCTCTCCCTTTGACGTTAATCTGTATATATGAAACTTGAGTGGTATGTAAGAAACACATATTTCATTGCTTAAATATTGGAAGCTTGATACACCCTTATCTTTATTGGTTTCACTTTTTTCCACTTCTTGTGTCAATCAAATATTGTAAATACATATGTTTTGCAACAAATATTCCTGACACCAAAATGTCAAGATGTCTAGCTGTGCTCTTTGCATATGATTAAATAAGGGGTTTTCAAACTATGCCCTTTATAGATTAAATCCATACTGAAGCACTTTGCATTATAAATGAAGTAATTCAAATGTAATTGCTTTTTCATTCTTGGAGAGGTTATTAATCAAATACCTACACTGAGAGCACACAATACATCACCAATGAACTTGTATTATGCAGCATTTTGGCAAGCATAATATGAATACAGTATTCTCATTTAAAAGCAAATCACATGTTTCAGATATCTGATTTATGAAAGCAATAATTCTGATAAAGGTCAGCTTTCTTTATCACTTCTAAGGATACATGGAATTAATCAAATGATTGTAAATACACTACAAACCTTAATAAGGATTTCACATGGCATAGTTAAAATGTTTTAATCTAGGATTACATTACTAGTACATGTATTAAGGCTGTATAGACAAATTTGCAGAAATTGCTTGACAGATGAAGAGTTTGAATCTCAAACCCTCATAATGAAACAATAGTTTTTAGCAAAAGTTTATCCAAACTTTCTAATTAAACCAACGTATACTGTCAATATAGATATATAGATAAACAATCCCTATTGGCTATTGGTGAATTTGAATATAGTTGATACAGCTAAAGCTCATTTTAAATCTTTTTCTTTTTTTATGAAATTCAATAATGCTGCACCCCAGATTAGATCCATTATGGGTAAGCATTAGGATATTTTGAGGTTCAATTATCTTCTACAAAGGACTTTCCAAAGCAACAATGTTTAGGTTTTTTTTAAGTAAAATCTTGAAAAAGTATCTTGCATCTACAGTAGCTCCCTAAAAGACGTGGCCAATCAAAATTCCATAAACTCTAGCAATTGGTTAAATACAAAACCACAAGGCTGCTTCAAAAGTAACAGATGCATCAAATGTAATTATATTGCGAATAAAAC
Organism: Ascaphus truei; assembly: GCF_040206685.1. Lineage (NCBI taxonomy): Eukaryota > Metazoa > Chordata > Amphibia > Anura > Ascaphidae > Ascaphus > Ascaphus truei. Next base: position 216,560,240 of record NC_134487.1, read on the forward strand.
AGACACGTTCATATCACAGCTTGCGTGTCCTGATCTGTATGACTCTTTCTGTTTGATTTCAAGTGCTGGTTATAGTAAGTGTGGAGTTAGAACTAGAAAGGAAGTTCTGTGTATACTAGTGTATACTAGCAGAGGTGGCTGAACTTGTGGATTGTACAGTGAGTTAATTTATTTGTAAATTGTGTGGTAATTGAAAGCCTGTAACTAACATTGTTTCTCCTGCCTGACTGAGCCTGCAGTGGGTGTGGTTAGTTGATTGCTAACGTAACCCACCTGGTTGGAGTGTCTCTATTTAAAACAGAGTCTTGTAACGAATCCTGATCTGTGTAACTGTATTACGGTTTGATTTCAGATGCTGGTTGTATTGTGTGGAGTTAGAACCAGAAGGAGTGAGAATAAGGAAGGTGTGAACCAAGGTTTAGTATATTGAAGTACAATTAATTGTTAGTACTTATAACTCCATATTTGCAACAATGAGCTGGATTGAGAATGCCACTCAATGCACATCTTGCCACATGTATGTGCACTTGAAGCAACTGTTTCAGGGAGCATACCGCTGTGAGAAATGAGAGCAAGTGGTGCCTTTTGAGTCTCAAATTGCTGATCTGAAGAGGAGACTTGCAATATTGAGGGACATTGACAATCTTGAAAGGAGTTTAGTGCTCACTGAGCAGGCCCTGTCTGTGACTAGTGGTGCAGATGGTGGATCTGTGAGTAAAGAGTAGGTAGGTAGCTTTGTAACAGTTAGAAGGGGAAGCAGGGGGTAGAGGAAAGGCAGGCCAGTTCTGAGCTGACCCATTCCAATAGATTTTCCATATTAAATTAAGATATTGGGAGTGTCAGGGCAGGAATGGTAAGGATGGGGAGACTGATTCCTCTAGCAGCCAGGGGAAAATATCCTTCAGCACAGAGAGGACACAGGATACTCAGAGACCTAAGAAAGATTGTGGTAGTAGGGGACTCGATTATTAGGAAGGTAGATAGTGCAATCTGTTGCCATGACCGCCAAGTGCATAATGTACATAAGTACTATGTACAGTAATGGCACTACAGGCAGTCCTCGGTTATCCGACACAATGCATTACTCAAAATGGCGTTGTAAAGCGAAACGTTGTAAAGTGAAACACGCTTTCCCATAGGAACACTGTTTAAATGAAAGGTTCCGTTGCTGAAGGCATTTTTAACACTAACATACACCAAATATTTTATGCAGGCAATAAGATATGCAGCACACACATAAATTATATAGTGTATATACTGTATTATATATATAATATAACATAATAAATAATATATTATATAGTATAATATAATATTATATAATATAAAATTATATATATACGCTCTTACGACGCTTTGCAACATTGTTTATGTGAATGTGTATATATATACACACATACACAACGTTGCAAAGCGTTGTAAGAGCGTTGGATAAGCCATTTTGGCATTGTAAAAATGAATATAGGTATGCATTGCACAGCGTTGGATAAGCCATTCGTTGTAACGCGAAGCGTTATAAAACGAGGACTGCCTGTACCGGACAGTTTTTCTTTCAGGGGCTTGAGCTTGGCAAACTGTGGATCCGGTAGACAGATTGTTAGAGGGGCTGGGACTGAACCAGTGGTCTTGGTACATGTTGGCAGCAATGACAAAGTTAGAAAAAGATGGAGGGTCCTTAAAAAATATTTCAGGGATCTAGGTTGAAAGCTTAAGGCAAGCACTTCCAAGGTAGTTTTGTCTGATATATTACCAGTGCCATCTTCAAGTACTATGTAACTATGTAACATGCCATAGGTCAAACGTTCAAAATCTGTTCTATTGATTAAAACTCCCCTTTTGTCATCTATAAGTTAGAATGTAGTTGTGAACTAAAGAATATTGGACGTACTACTAAAAAACTAAAAATCTGTTTGTTTTTTTAACATAAATGCAACTTTAAGAAGGGCCTTGGACAACACAGTGTTTCTAGACACTACAGTTTGGTCCATAATAGACATCCAAAGTGTCCTAAACATGTTAGAGATATTCTAATTCAAAGCATAGATTTGGCAGCTTTCTCAAAATTGTATTCCCACTTACGCACTATGAGATACACAGATTTGTTTTTATCCAATTTAGGGTATTGTTTTTTTTTATAACTCATATTTTATTGAAAATGTATCTTCATACAACACGGTATACAGTACATTGGACTGCTGACACAGCAACATAGCTATGCCATCAATCATATATGTAACAACAATTAAATAAGAAAATGAGAAAGAGGGATTGTAACTGTGGGGGTGCCGGGAAGGGGTCTGTCCTCTCAGTCTTCTCACTTGTCCTCTTCTGCTCTTAGAATGCCCCTCGCCACTTCTCTAGGCAGTTCCTCCCATGTGGCCCATAGCTCTGCTACCCAGATCTACATCCCTCTTCTATGGCACCTTATATCTATTTCCCAACTCCTGTGAGTCAGCAGAGAACGTGTTTCTGTTACTATCATAGCAAAATTGAAGTACCATTTACTTCTGGGATGTCTGTTTGTGCTAGTCACAGTATCCAAACTTTTAGAAATTTAGCGCCAGTATCATTTACCAAACTCGTTAATTTTTCAATCTGGCATACGTACCAAATTCTGTTTCTAATTGGCGCAAAGTTGGGTTTTTATTTCTGTTTCCATAGTGCTGCGATCTTGAATCTTGACGCTGTTGCGAAGTGCTCCCCTAATTTGCTTTGTATTCTGGAAATCCCCTCTACCGGCCTATTCAGGAGGAACATCCAGGGATCAAGTGAATTGTGAGGCCCAAGATCCTCTGTTGCCAATCTCTAATCTGCTCCCATACGGGCAGCACCCGAGGGCAAGACGTCAGCATATGTAAGAGATCCGCCTCCCCTCCACATTGTTTTGGACACAATGGGGAGTATCCTGGTATAAATTTAGATTTCGGAGTAAAGTATCACCTCATTAAAACTTTATATGCGTTCTCCCTTAACGTCGTACAGATTGAGCATTTAGCCGCGGCTAAAAAAATCTCCACCCACCTCCTCTTCTAATGTTTCACCTAGGTCCTGTTCCCATTGTACTATATAGCTTAATTTCCTAGAGTAGGATGCTCCTGAACAGACTACCTCTCTGTATATAGGTAAACACTAGGGTAGAGTGGGGGGAGGGGAAGGGGAAGGGAACCCTCGCAACTGCTAAATCTATATTCCCCGAGGTGCTACTATCTGGGGTGAATAATGAATGGATACTGTGGGTAGAATAGAACCCCAATGGAGAGCACTCTGCAGATGCACAATATACAGGGGACAGGAATAAGGGTGTATATAGTGATGAGTGAATTGTGCACGTTAAAACACTTTATTAGAGTCTTGACTCAAGGTTAAAATACAGACGCTAAGTACCAAAAATAAATGAGACTCATGTGAGCCAAAAAAGCGCAGCGAAAGTAAAATATATGTGCCAGGTCTCACGTTGGAGTGTAAGCAAATATCCCTGATGATATGTGCGGGTTACAGCTTGGTGGTATCAAAACCCCATTGGAATCAGTGAGTGTAGTATTCAAACACAGACACAGCCACTAGTGGCTGAATATATACACGTACCGGGTAGTGGTATGTGTGATAGTAGTCTTAATCACACAATATACACAGGTTGGTACACCAAGTGAGTGTGATAATAGTCTTAATCACACAATATACGCAGGTAGGTACATTGCTCAGTAGACCCACAGTCTCTGCTCGCGTGAATAAAGTAGAGATTTAGTCTTTCATGCTAACTCTCTGTATGGGAGTTAGTTTGGGTGCAGGACACGCTCCGATCACGAGCGTTAGTCCCGCCCCCTTGACGTAGTGACGTCATTACGTCAAGGGGGCGGGACTAACGCTCGTGATCGGAGCGTGTCCTGCACCCAAACTAACTCCCATACAGAGAGTTAGCATGAAAGACTAAATCTCTACTTTATTCACGCGAGCAGAGACTGTGGGTCTACTGAGCAACGGAGCATTAGCCCATATATTCATAGCCACTGAGCATTACACGATCTCTGTTCGTTCTTTATATGACCAGCTCCTCACGTTTTTTATAGTTCTAAGTGTATGTAGACACTACTTGTGTACTACATTTTTTCCACCCATTGGATGCACGACCTTCTAATCTGTTGCAGTCACACCCCCTATGCCAGCTGCAAAACGGTAGTGGCTAGAGAGCATGTGTGAGTGCTCTTAATATTACTGCAGCATTTAGACTTGCAGCATTACACAGGCAACACAGCAGTGACCTGCTGATCAGGAGCACAGAAGCAGATATACTTACCTGCTATACTCCACCGTGTATACTATATGTGCACCTACCTAATGTACCTACCTGCGTATATTGTGTGATTAAGACTATTATCACACTCACTTGGTGTACCAACCTGTGTATATTGTGTGATTAAGACTACTATCACACATACCACTACCCGGTACGTGTATATATTCAGCCACTAGTGGCTGTGTCTGTGTTTGAATACTACACTCACTGATTCCAATGGGGTTTTGATACCACCAAGCTGTAACCCGCACATATCATCAGGGATATTTGCTTACACTCCAACGTGAGACCTGGCACATATATTTTACTTTCGCTGCGCTTTTTTGGCTCACATGAGTCTCATTTATTTTTGGTACTTAGCGTCTGTATTTTAACCTTGAGTCAAGACTCTAATAAAGTGTTTTAACGTGCACAATTCACTCATCACTATATACACCCTTATTCCTGTCCCCTGTATATTGTGCATCTGCAGAGTGCTCTCCATTGGGGTTCTATTCTACCCACAGTACCTCTCTGTATAGCCTATATATAAGTCCCTTAGGTTCTGTTTTAAAAATACAGAGTTTTTCAAAGTTTTTTAATTGGGGACAGGGCGAAAATTTGTTATAAAATGCTCTAATCTGAAGGTATCAAAATAATTCAGTATGTGGGATGTCTTTTTCAGACTTAGTTTGTTCAAATGTTTTGATACTGTTTCTACCCTCCAGGACTTTGAGTCGCACAAGACCCTTCTGTTTCAAATTTTGAAAACCCCTGCTGTTCATACCTTGAGCGAAGTCTATATTACCAAATATTGGGGTCATTAGTGTATTTTTTGCCGTCAGGGCGCACTGAAATTAAGTGGCCTTCCAGATTGTAAGTGAGTTCGTCATTGAGGGCAGCAGCTCTTTGGTGGATTAATACATCCTTTTTGGGGTCCAAATTAGGTTGTGCAATTCCAATAGGGCACAAACCTCTTTTTCCAATGAGAGCCATTTTTTAAGGCTCGAATCAGTGTGCCATTGTATAATTTGACATAATTGGGCTGCCTTATAGTAGGACAACAACGAACCAATGGGAAATGGGGGGGGGAGGGGGGAGGGACCCTCGCTACAGCTTTGACAGGAGACCACGGTAAGTCCTACAATAGGTGCTTCAATCTGGGGTGATAGGATTGCAGACTGAGAAGAATAAAGAACCCCTATGTAGAGAGCACTCTAGCGTAGTACCGCGATGGGGTAGTTAAATAGGTAGATACTTACAGTGAATAGATGCTGTGTGATGTGACTAATGTTAAAACCAATTTTAGTGGGGAGCTGAGCTCAAATAATAAAATAAAGGTACTAACACAAATAAGTGTCTTGGTTTTGCTTTGACGCAAAATTGCCGTGGCAAAGGAGCTAATTATAAGCTAAAAATAGGTAGAGAGTGTATAAGTCCAGTGGTGCTCTCCTAGGTCAGGTGTACACACATATGGGCTTTAGCTCAACGTGCCCTCGTGGGCGGGACTTGTCAGCGAGCACACTCAGTGTGCCTAATATCCACTCTGATGGTGACTATGGCACTATATATAGGTGCCTGAAGCAACCATAGCTGTAACATTTATCTGTGCAGTCACTATAGGTGGATGGAGATAATGAGGTTATATCCCCATGAAATGTGAGAGCCAGTCCTAATACTGTGCAAAATCCGTGCCTGTTGACAGAGGCCACATGTCTATTGTGCACTGATATCACGTGGAGGGTTAAATACAATTCCTCCTACTGGCGTGTATAATCCTTAAACGTGTCGTCGTATTATTGGTCTGGATTTAGGGATAGCCACATGATGGTTAACCCATAATCACTATATGACCTAATAAACTGGACAGCGTGACAAACTTTGCTCATAAACGCAGCCTTTGGGTGTGATAGGTAGAATTATCCTCAGTGGACTGATAACATTGTCACTATCTTGAGCAATGTATAATCAGTTGGATGTTTTCGCTAGTTCATAGTGATAGGCTGAATCCATCATGCCCCCAGCTGATATAGAGGGCCTCATTCAGAGATGGTTGATAAAAATTATCGCCAGGGCATTTAAAATGATGTTTTTTGGGGCGTTGCTATCACGTTATTCAGAAAGCCTCGATTACCTGTGATAGCAAAATTCCCAAAACGGGCGAGTTGCTGCCAGCAAGAGCATCAAGCCTTTGAAAAGGCCTAAACCAGCGATTCATTTCTACTGCAGAGAGAGCGGCTCTGAGAGAGCCGCCTCTCACAGCGGAAATGTCGCCCGAAAATTATTTATTTTAATATAAAAAAAAATCATAGTGTAGATGTGCAGGGGGTCTCTGGAGCTGAACCGTGTTGGTTTTATGCTCGGGGACCCCCTGCTTCCCGAGGTACAGGCACCTTTATGGGGTGCTGGTATCTCCTATGCAAGGAAATGTCCCGGTCATGTGACGCGGGACATTTCAATGCAGAGGGATACCGGCACCCCATAAAGGGGCCTTTATCTTGGGAAGCAGGGGGTCTCTGGACCTGAAAACAATGCGGTTCAGCTCCGGAGACCCCCTACACATCTACACTATGAAAGAAATTTATATTAAAAAACATTTTAATAAACATCAATACACGCCCTCCCCCCCCCCGCCCAAACCCATACAGTACACTAATGGGCAAAATAACTATTATCCAGATATGTATAATAGATTATTTGCCCATTATTAAACACTGCATTAGCATACATAAATAAAGTAAATAAATACAGTTATACTTACCACAACAGCAGGTCCCTCTGTGCTCCGTAGCAAGAAAGCATATATATATATATATATATATATATATATATATATATATATATATATATATATATATATATATATATATATATATATAATAAAGACATTCTAATGGCCCCTAACCCCTTAATCCCCTTAGCGGTTACTAACTGCTATAGTCATTAAGGGGTTAACCCACCCTGACCCGATACAAACCCGGGAGACCTAAGCACCCACGCCTGACTGACTATACCCACCCTGTACCCATTGAGTAGTATAGTGGAACATCATACCCATATAATAATAATATGGGCATGATAAGCCTCTATAGCACTCAATGGGCACCCTAATTACAATACATTAATACACAAGACACACAATAATAAACCATAACTAAACTCCAAAAAAACACACCACTAAATAAAAACAGTAACCAGCTAATCCAATGAATACAAGCAATTACAGCAACAACAATGAATTAATTAAACCAATAACCAATCAAAACAATTAATTCCTAAAACAACTCTGAATTATTATATAAAGTAACCAATCTAACCAAATAATTACTAAACCAACTCAAAATTAATAGTAACACTAACCAATCAAACCAATTAATTACTACAACATTCATGAATCAATTTAAACATTAAAATACAAACAATATCTGAAATAACCATAAAACGCATTAGCTAACATAATACAACATCAACTAAAAACAAACACAAATCGCAAACATTGTATTACCATTAAGCAGGAAAAAAACAAACAATGACATCTACATAAGAAACTGAAATTAAAAAAAACAACAGCAATACCAAGCCAGAAAGGCCCCCCAAATATTGTCATAATAATGTATTAATCTGTACCCTAAAGGCTTACTGTGGCTAGCGAGGGTGGGTGAAGGGGGAATTTGGCCCTTAGTGGCTGTTTAGGCCTTGCGGGGGGGTTGCGGGGGGACTTAACCCCTTCATTACCGTAGCGGTTAATACCGCTAAGGTAATAATGGGGTTAACCCAACCGCTACCCACCCGCAAGGTCTAGACACCCATCCTTAGGGCTAATACCCCCTTCAACCATCCGTGAAGCCTAATTACAATACATTAATACACAAGACACACAATAATAAAACATAACTAAACTCCATAAAAACACATTCACTAAATAAAAACAGTAGCCAGCTAATCCAATCAATACAAGCAATAATAACATCAACAATGAATGAATTAAACCATGAACCAATCAAACCAATTAATTCCTAAACCAACTCAAAATGAATAGTAACACTAACCAATCAAAACAATTAATTACTACAACAGGACCGAATTTAAACAGTAAAATAGAAAGAAAGAAATTCTAACAATATCTGAAATAACCATAAAACGCATTAGCTAACATAATACAACATTAACTACAAACGAACACCAATCGCAAATATTGTATTACCATTAAGCATGAAAAAACAAACAATCACATCCACATAATAAAATGAAATGAAAAAAAGCAACAGCAATACCAAGCCAGAAATGCCCCCCAAATATTGTCATAATAATGTATTAATCTGTACCCTAAAGTGGTACAGATTAATATATTATAAATCAATGTGCCTCCCCCCAAAAATAAAAAAAACACATCCAATGAATAAACCTGTAAAAAGAGACATTTACAAACATTCAATATATTACTTACCATTAGAAGCGGTGGCCCTCCGACTCCCAGGGTAACAGGAAGCTCACGTACCTTGAAGCCCTCCAACAGCATCCGATGCCATCCGCCATGAAGATCCGGATCAGGTACCCAAATCTTCTTTTTTCTTTTTTTAATCACCTTCTATCTTCATCTATCACCATTTCTTGATCTTCTTTATCTTCTATCTTCTATCTTCATCTGTCAATCCAAAAAGCCCCATGGTAAATCCCAACCGATGTTGTCTCGTCGTCTTCTTGGGCTCAAATGAGGCGTCACGGCCTTAAATAGGGCTTGTGACGTCACATTTAGCCTCCAAATGTTTAACAGCCACCTGATTGGCTGTTAAAACCATGTTCCGACTTTATTTTTATTTTTTTAAATGACGTCACTTAAAGGGAATGATGCCAGCCAATCAGAATGGCTGTGCTTCATTTGCCTTTAAGATGACGTCATGAAGCCGGCGTCACATGGTATTTCAGCCAATCAGATTGTGGGAACCAATTCCACACTCCGATTGGCTGAAATACCTTGTGATACTGGCCATCTTGGATTTAGTGACGTCATCTTAAAGGCAAATTAAGCACAGCCATTCTGATTGACTGGCATCATTCCCTTTAAGATGATGTCACTAAATCCAAGATGGTCGGTGTCACAAGCTATTTCAGCCAACCAGAGTGTGGAATTGGTTCCCACGATCTGATTGGCTGAAATACCATGTGACGCCGGCTTCGTGACGTCATCTTAAAGGCAAATGAAGCACAGCCATTCTAATTGGCTGGCATCATTCCCTTTAAGTGACGTCATGTAAAAAAAAAAAATTAAAGTCGGAACATGGTTTTAACAGCCAATCAGGTGGCTGTTAACCATTTTGAGGCTAAATGTGATGTCACAAGACCTATTTAAGGCCGTGACGCCTCATTTGAGCCCAAGAAGACGACGAGACAACATCAGTTGCCATTTACCATGGGGCTTTTTGGATTGACAGATGAAGATAGAAGATAAAGAAGATCAAGAAATGGTGACAGATGAAGATAGAAGAAGGTGATTAAAGAAAGAAAAAAGAAGATTGGGGTACTTGATCCGGATCTTCATGGCGGATGGCATCGGATGCTGTTGGAGGGCTTCAAGGTACGTGAGCTTCCTGTTACCCCGGGAGTCGGAGGGCCACCGTTTCTAATGGTAAGTAATATATTGAATGTTTGTAAATGTCTCTTTTTACAGGTTTTTTCATTGGATTTGTTTTTTGATATTTTGGGGGAGGCACATTGACTGATAATATATTAATCTGTACCACTTTAGGGTACAGATTAATACATTATTATGACAATATTTGGGGGGGCATTTCTGGCTTGGTATTGCTGTTGCTTTTTTTTCACTTCAGTTTATTATGTGGATGTGATTGTTTGTTTTTTTATGCTTAATGGTAATAAAATGTTTGCGATTGGTGTTTGTTTGTAGTTAATGTTGTATTATGATAGCTAATGCGTTTTATGGTTATTTCAGATATTGTTAGAATTTCTTTCTTTCTATTTTACTGTTTAAATTCATTAATGTTGTAGTAATTAATTGTTTTGATTGGTTAGTGTTACTATTCATTTTGAGTTGGTTTAGGAATTAATTGGTTTGATTGGTTAATGGTTTAATTCATTCATTGTTGGTGTTGTTATTGCTTGTATTGATTGGATTAGCTGGCTACTGTTTTTATTTAGTGAAGTGTGTTTTTTGGAGTTTAGTTATGTTTTATTATTGTGTGTCTTGTGTATTAATGTATTGTAATTAGGGTGCCCATTGAGTGCTATAGAGGCTTATCATGCCCATATTATTATTATATGGGTATGATGTACCACTATACTACTCAATGGGTAAAGTGTGGGTATAGTCAGTCAGGCGTGGGTGCTTAGGTCTCCCGGGTTTGTATCGGGTCAGGGTGGGTTAACCCCTTAATAACTATAGTGGTTAGTAACCGCTAAGGTGATTAAGGGGTTAGGGGCCATTAGAATGTCTTTATTATGTATATACTGTATATGCTTTCTTGCTACGGAGGACAGAGGGACCTGCTGTTGTGGTAAGTATAACTGTATTTATTTACTTTATTTTTGTATGCTAAAGCAGTGTTTAATAATGGGCAAATAATCTATTATCCATATCTGGATAATAGTTATTTTGCCCATTACTGTACTGTATGGGTTTGGGCGGAGGGGGGGGGGGCGTGTATTGATGTTTCTTAAAATATTTATTAATATAAATTTCTTTCATAGTGTAGATGTGCAGGGGGTCTCCGGAGCTGAACCGCGTTGGTTTTATGTCCGGGGACCCACTGCTTCCCAAGATACAGGCCCCTTTATGGGGTGCCGGTATCCCTCTGCATTGAAATGTCCTGCGTCACGTGACCAGGACATTTCCTTGCATAGGTGATACCGGCACTCCATAAAGGTGCCTGTATCTCGGGAAGCAGGGGGTCCCTGGACCTGAAACCAGCGCGGTTCAGCTCCGGACACCCCCTGCACATATACATTATGAAAGAAATTATTTTTAAATAAATAATTTTCGGGCGACATTTCCGCTGTGAGAGGCGGCTCTCTCAGAGCCACTCTGTCTGCAGCAGAAATTAATCGCTGGTTTAGGCCTATTCAGAGGCTCGATGCTCTCGCTGGCAGCAACTCGCCCGTTTTGGGAATTTTGCTATCACAGGTAATCGAGCCTTTCTGAATACCGTGATGGCAACACAAAAAAAACCATCATTTTAAATGCCCTGGCGATAATTTTTATCAACCTTCTCTGAATGAGGCCCTATATGTCAGCTTTGGCATTACTAGATGAATTCAGCCTATCACTATGAACTAGCGAAACCATCCAGCTGATTGTACATTGTGCAAGATAGTGACACTGTTATCAGTCCACTGAGGATAATTCTACCTATTACACCCAAAGGCTGCATTTATGAGCAAAGTTTGTCACGCTGTCCAGTTTATTAGGTCATATAGTGATTATGGGTTAACCATCATGCGGCTATCCCTAAATCCAGACCAATAATACCACATGTATACTAGTGTACTTACACAGGAAAAACAATATACACAGACAGTGACCACTAAGCGCAGCTGCGGATCTTATCTTATCAGTCATGGTGATTGCTATCAGCATTATACTGGGTCATATGGTGATTAAGGGTTAACCACTATAGGCTATCCATGAATCCAGAACACAATTGATCTAGCGCATGCACACTATGTATCACTTATACAATATGTGATACATGGGTTGACGACACGTATAAGGATTATACACGCCAGGAGGAGGAATTGTATGTAACTCTCCACGTGTTATCAGTGCACAATAGATATGTGGCCTCCATCAACAGGCACGGATTTTGCACAGTATTAGGACTGGCTCTCACATTTCCATGGGACATAACCTCATTATCTCCATCCACCTATAGTGACTGCACAGATAAAGGTTATATCTATGGTGGCTTCAGGCTTCAGGCAACTATATATAGTGTCAAATCACCATCAGAGTGGATATTAGTGTGCTCGCTGGCATGTCCCGCCCACGAGGGCACGTTGAGCTACAGCCCATATGTGTGTACACCTGACCTAGGAGAGCACCAATGGACTTATACACTCTCTACCTATTTTTAGCTTATAATTCGCTCCTTCATCACGGCAATTTTGCGTCAAAGCAAAACCAAGACACTTATTTGTGTTAGTACCTTTATTTTATTATTTGAGCTCAGCTCCCCATTAAAATTGGTTTTAACATCAATCACATCACACAGCTTCTATTCACTGTCAGTATCTACCTATTTAGCTAACCCACTAATGTTGGCCTTTTTAAGATGATTCCCTTAATTCTTGGTCTTTTATAGCCCCATATGAATTTGGTTTTTAACGACTGAAGAGAGGTTAGATCCTTAGTTCTTAATGGGATTGAAGAGTCTCAAATAGATATACAATTTAAGGGAAGAGGTTCATTTTGATACAATATACTCTACCCATCCATGAGATTCTATATGTAGACCATCTTCTAATATCTTCTCTCAGTGTTTGTATTACTTTGGGGAAATTCGCCGGTAGAGGGATTTAAAGTCTCTTGTGACCTGTACCACAAGATATTTAATTGACTCAGTTTGCCAATTGAAATTAAAGTTAATGGAGGACAGATGGATTTTCCTTCACCTTCCCCCCCCCCCTTCTGTTTTGTTTCTTGCTCAATGCAAGTGTTATGAGTTATCATTGTTACCTCTGTGGAAGACACTGATACACGTTACTGGAGCATGATAAAAATCAATAACAATCTGAGTTAAAAAAAAAAAGTTAATTGTTATCAATTTCACCATTTTCTTTTGGAAGTTTGATATTTAACGCTTCCGATTTTTTTTTGGTTGATTTTTTAATCCTGAGACCCTGTTAAATTTGTTCATGAGATTTAATCAATTGGGCAGAGAGGTTAGGGGTCTGGATATTGTGAGGAATATATCGTCAGCATATAACACTACTTTATGCAATTCTTCTCCTATTTAAATACCAGCGATGTCTGGGTTGTATCGAATGTGTGCCGCCAAGGGTTCCATACTCAGGGTGAATAATAAAGGTGACAAAGGGCATCCCTGTAATGTTGGCACTCTTAATTGCAAATAGTTTTCTGATGGAAACCCCTGATGGATGACTTTTGCTCCCGGGTTCCCATACAGTGCTATAATCACTTTCAATATTCTACCCCCGAAACCAAACGCTCCAAGCGTGGCCCTCAAATATGGCCAGAATATCCTGTCAAATGCCTTTTCAGCATTTAGCATGTAGTTCCTCGCGGAGAACGGAGCACAGCAAGCCAAAATAAGGGGGCTAGATACCGGTATATAAATAAAAATCCTTTATTCCATGGTAGACATCATGGCATGGGATGTAAAAGCCTCTTACGCGTTTCGGGCCATTGCCCTTTGTCAAAGAGAATGTTTTCAGCATTTAGGCTTAACGCCATCACCCGAATCTTTTTAGAGTTAGCTATTTCAATTAGATCAATAATACATCTAGTGTTGCCGGCCGCTTGTCTATCTTGTAAAAATCCCACCTGATCCGGGTGAATCAGCCTAAGCAGGATGTGACTCAATCTGTTGGCGAACATTTTAGAAAAAAATGTAAGGTCCGAATTGATTAAAGGATCGGCCTATAGCTCTTACAATTTGTTGGGTCCTGTTTATAAATCAATGAGATGGACGCTTGGAGCATCTGACTTGGGAATGAAGCTCCTGCTGACACTGCATTGAACATACGGAGCATGTGGGGGGCTAATTGTTTGACAAATTTTATGAAGTATAATTTTTAGAAACCATCAGGGCCTGGGGCTTTAGAGGGTTGTAATCACTTGTGTCAATTCCTCCAGTGAGAAGTCACTCTGCAATACCTCCCCCTCCTCACTGCTCAATTTAGGTAATTTTGAGGATGCCAGTAATTCCTCCAATATCCGGCTCGTATTGGTATTATGACTGACCTTTTCACCATTGTATAACTCCTCATAATATTTTCTAAATTCCTCCACAATTAATTTTGGGTTAGAGGTCAGTACGTCCAATTTCAATTTGATAGCATGAATTCCGTAATTTGATTGTTTATTCCTTAATTTATTTGCTAGTAGTGTATCAGGCTTGTTCGCTTTCTCATAAAACTTCCTCTTTGACCAACTCAGTGATTTTTAAGCCTGGGAGGTAAGTATCAAATTCAACTATATTCTAATATCTTTAAGCTCTTTTAAAGTATCAAACCTTCTGGTTCTTTTATGTAAGTCCGACAGTTCCGCTAATTGTTTTTGTAATTTTAGAATTTGGGCCTCCCTCTGTCTTTTACGCCCTGCTGCAATACTGATAAGTAAGGTTGCTTTGTGAGCCTCCCATAAAATGATCTTGAGTTAACGCTATCTTTATTTATCCTGAAAAAGTGGTCCAGCTCGTCACATATTCCAGTTTGCTCCAGGTCTGTTCAGGCTGAAATAGGAACACCTAATTTCAATCGGTGCATGGTCTGACCATGAATTGTCATGGTTCCTAGCATACGCTAACTGCGGGACCATTCTATTAGATACAAAGAAGTAGTCTATCGGGCTATAACTTTCATGGGGTGTGAAAAAAAGGTGTAGCCCCGTTCTCCCGGGCGTAGTTCTCTCCATATGTCAATCAGGTGTCTTTCCTTCAGTTCCTTAGACAGTGCAGCTGATTTCTCCTTTCAGAAATGTCTCGCCTGAGTGGATCTATCCATTTCAGGGTCTAAGATCCTATGAAAGTGTCTGTCCAAAACCACTGGACCCTTGGCTACAGAGTCCAGTGCTTTCAAAATGTTTAAGAAAAATGCCGGGTCTTGTTCACAGGGGGCATTAATGTTTGCAATTGTCAGTAGATGACCCTGAATCGACCCCGTTAAGATTAAGTATCTACCTTCTTTATCTTTCTTAATTTGTTTTTTTTTTACTTTTGCGGATGAGAGAGAAATGTTCCCGAGATGCTTATCCAAATATTTAGGGTGGTTAGACTCACTAAAGTGGTTCTCCTGAATTAAGACTATATCTGCCTTCATTCTTTTTTATTTCCAGACATACTGTAGCTACCCATCTCTTGCTTAGCTATTTAGCCCTTTCACATTATGTGAAACTATATTTAGACCCATTTATGTAGTTCTAGATTTGCTCTTGTATCAATAACTCCCATACCTGAGCCACACGGGGGTTGCTCCTCTGCTACTGCATTGTTCTAATCTTCTGCAGCACTTCAGAGTTGTGCAGGAGAGTGGGTGAGAGAAGGAACTGGACTTAGGAGGGGAAGGGGGACCAACTGACAACGCATATAAAACAGCGCAATATCATCCTCAGGGTACAAACATTGAAACAAGAGCCACCTCCAGCCCTAACTGGCCTCGGCTCTTCTTCCCTAGGGCATGTCATTTCCACCGGACCCCGGTGGAGGGGGTATTGTTAATATCTACTCTACACACTTGCTAGCGATTGTCTGTTGCATTTTATTGCTACATTATACTGTATCTTTTTATTTAGTGTATAATTGATCTGATAAAGTATCCTAAATATTCTATTTAGTGAGCGTTTATCTATGATGTCCAATGATTACACATACATTATATGTAATTGTAATAACATATTGTTTATTTATTGGTTTTACAGTAAGTTTCTATTATCTTTTCTGTATTCTGTAAGTTGTATTAGTTTTTATTACATTTTTGTATTGATTGATTGATGCTTTTTAACCAATTATATCTTTGTAATAAGGGCTTTCAGTCATGGATATATACGCGTGGTCTAACTTAGGCATATTTTTATACATACTGCATACCATACCCTTTTGAATTACCAATTTTTATTCATTAATTTTAGGATACATAGATAAAAAAATTACACTTACAGATGTAGTAAAACTTACTGTTTTCGGTGCCACAGACCAATATGCTAAAATCTGAGGCATGCAAAACATACAGAACCCCTATTAGCTCATATTGAACCCCCAAAATAACCACAACATATATATATATATATATATGCGTATAAGTGTCAAAGAGGAGTGCTACTGAGCATGGCAGTATATATTTAAAACAAGAGACAGAACATGAAACACAGACAGAGCTCAGTGCTACATCCATTGACATAAATACACGGTACAGTGCCTATATATATATATATATATATATATATATATATATATATAGATAGATAGATAGATAGATAGATAGATAGATATCTTTTGAATAAAATGGTCTTTTAGTTTAACTCTTTGGCCAAAGTTGTGGTTATTTTGGGGGTTCAATATGAGCTTAGTGGGTTCTGTATGTTTTGCAATTCTGTACAGCTGTTCCCAGCTGATTTGGAGGGTGGCTCCTCCTTCCCAGGTTTGAAGCTCACCCCCTCCCACTTTTAAATGGTTAAAGCTCACTCCATTTCACCTTCCACACTCATGGGAACTTGCATGCAGTTTGATTGCGACAAATCTAATACAGAGTGCTTTTCCTGGTATTGTACAAGTTAATAAGAGCTTCAATCAGACTTAGAACTATGCAACTAATTTTGACAGATTAGTGTTAGGACCCTTGAGACGTGGTCTGCCTTGGAAGGGCTCAAGTGCTTATGACACTTTGGCCAAAGAGTTAAACTAAAAGATCATTTTATTCAAAAGATATATATATATATATATATATATATTTATATATATATATATATGTATGTATGTACAGTAGTGGCTCAGCCACACTCTTAATGAGTATGTCCGTGTCCTGCCACCGCGTGCCCCACACACCGTGTCCTTGCGCTAGTAGCTAGAATAACTCCGTGTATTAGGCCTTTCGTCACTCACTAGTGTCCTCAAAGAGTTACGCCTAAGGTGGGATCAGCTGACCGGTGTTGGTGCACTTAACGTAAATACCTTCCGGTCACGGCGGTGACCGGTAATGCTTCGAAAAGGATCAGCCGAATCCTTGCTTGTCTTTGATGTCCACAGTGCAGCTGTCTAATCCCAAGCAGCTCACCAGAAAACCTGCTCCGCACGCTTGTCCCTAACTGTCTACACAGTAAGGTGACTGATCGCTACCACTATGGGTGTCCCTGCCGCACAGCAACCTACTGTGGCTCAGGGGTTTCTCCTAAGGGCCTGTGGGGTAAAGCTAGCCTATGCAGGCGGGTTACGGACCCCCTGCACACATACACCCTCCTCCTTTACCTTCCAGAACCCCTCTGACTAGCGTGGCCTCTCCCCCATGCTTCCCTTTCCTCCTCCTGTAATTCTAGCCTTCCGATTGGCTCCTCAAGTCAGGTGACTGCCCAGGAGCTCATGGGTATTGTAGTTCCTCAACAGAGCCTCTCTGCCTTCAGCTGCACAGACTCACAGCTATTGCATCAGCCTCTGCAACACTGTTGCAGACCTCCACATGACTCTCCTGAACAGAGTCAAAACACCAACTGAACACACACTGAACACACATATGAGGTTCCTACCACATCCCTACATTCTCCCCCTTGCAGAATCCAATGGCCCCGCTTGGGCTACACCTACATAACTATACACAGAATGTTATATCATAAAAAAAAACGCAACACAGTACATCCTACTTATCACTCTATTTCAAATTGCACATTTCGTTGAACATTGCAGCAACAGAATGCACTCGGCTGCGAGCCCACTGCTGAGCCTCATAATGGGGTGCCCCGAATCTATCATAAGCCCTCCTCATTGGAGGTTGACCAGCTTTTTGGCTTCGGCGAAGTTGCTCTTCAGCTACCCCCTCGGGAGAGTAGTAAGCCTCGTATGGCATTTCCAATTCTGCCCTTGAGGGGCCTGATAGGTCTACAAAGTCTTTTTGGGGCACAAAGCATGGGCTATGCGGGTCTAGTGGCTGGCTCACGGGAGTCAGCGTATCTGTCGTTGGACCAAGGGGCTCTTTACCCGTAGCTCCTTCGGGAGATGCCCCCTAGATGCCTCTCTAGGCCATCCTCTGTACTTTCAGTTTCTCCATCAATTGAAACAGTGGGTACCTCCAATTCATTGTCCCCTACTTGAGGTATGGGGAGTAGGTGATTCCTATGCCACACCTTTACCCGGCCTTCGGAGTCCTTGATGCGGTATACCGGGAGGCCAGGCATCTGTGATTCAACTTCATACACCCCATCTCTCCACCGATCAGCCAGTTTGTGCTTTCCGGGAATGCCTAAATTACGAAGGAGAACAGCATCCCCCGGGCGAATCTCCTTATGTCGCACCTTTGGTCATAGTGCCCTTTGTTATCCGCATCTAATTGCGCCGCCGCCTTTTCAGCCAATTTAGAGGCCTGCTGCAGGCTGTCCTGTAACCTCTGTACATAACGGAAATGCGTTCTGTTGGATACCCCATCGGTATATATCCGCAGTCGCACATCCACAGGTAGTCGGGCTTCTCTCCCAAACATTGAGAAGTGCGGAGTATACCCTGTAGACTCGTGTCGAGTACAGTTATAGGCATGCACCAACGTCTCCACATGCTTGCTCCACTCCGTCTTCTGAGAGCCTTTTAATGTCCCCAGCATGTCCAGCAGTGTTCGGTTGAACCGTTCGGGCATAGCATCCCCTTCTGGGTGGTACGGGGTAGTCCGTGACTTAGCTATGTTTAACAACTTCAGCAGTTCTCTAATGAGAGTACTCTCGAAATCCCTGCCTTGATCAGAGTGGAGTCGGTTCGGTAATCCATAATGAATTAAGTATTTCTCCCACAATACTCTAGCCACTGTCACCACCCGTTGATCTTTGGTGGGGAACGCTTGGGCGTACCTTGTATAGTGGTCTGTAATCACTAGTAAGTTACCGATGCTCCGGGTGTCTGGCTCGATACACAAGAAATCCATTCACACCAAATCCATAGGACCAGAGCTTTTCAGATGGGCCATGGGGGCCGCCCGTGTGGGGAGTGTTTTCCTCTGTATACAGCGGGTACACCTTCGGCAATGCATTTCCACTGATTCTCTCATTTTTGGCCAATAGAACCGGTCCCGAAGTAACCCGAATGTCTTGTCAACGCCCAGATGACCATGATCATCGTGAAGGGCCCGGAGGACCATATTTCTCAGACTTTAAGGCAAGAATAGTTGTCGCCGGTCGGGATGATTGTGGTATGGAATGACCCGGTACAATAGGCAATTGTCCAGTTTGAACTTCCCGAACTCATTCAACAATAGCTTCACCAGTTCTCTGGGGGCTTGCTTAAGAATAGAGGGGTTCTCTTGCTGCAGAGCTTGGCGAGCTAGTTCCACCACTGGATCTTGGATCTGGTATTGCACCAAGTCTTTCCAGGAAATGATTTTATCTTCGGTAATGTTCATTCCTTCCCGACCTCGGTTGGCCCGGGGAATGGCTCGGGATTGACACCCTAATGAATCAGCTACACTTAGCTCTGAGAACGCCACCTGATCGTTGACCACTGCTGCTAGCGAACATAGAGCACATATGCCAGGCCCCGGAATTTCCTCCCATACTTCCTCATCCATGGTGGGTTGAAGCCCCGGCCTCCGTGACAGAGCATCGGCCCCTATGTTAGTGGGCCCTGGTTTATACTTAAGGTTGAACCGATAGTTGATGTGAAAAAGGAAACTTATCTAATAGTGGCGCTCTATATAAAAATACTAGCTATACATATAATCGTGGTGATAATAATAATCAAAAGGTGATACTTATGCAAACACATAAAACAGGTGCTGCTATGACCCGGTGAGGATTGCTCTGTCAGTCCTCATGTTGAGAAGTAGGGATGAATCTCCGGGAAGCGCAGGGATATGTGAAAACAAAAATGTATATAGATAGTGCAATATTGCTGTGACAAATTAAATAAATTGGCTGATCTAATGCAGATGTACTCACAAGTGTGAGAAGGTTAAAGGCACGTAAAGGTATCTTTCCCAGAGTATGGATGTCACACTGTATTCAGGAAATCAATCTCAGCCCCATATAGAAGCCAAGAGACCTTAGAAAAGAAGACTGGACATAGCGCAGACGGTATACCAAGAATTTATAAAAGGTAAGTGAAAGGTATTACACTCACATGATTTCAAAAGTTTAAAAGCATTTCGATCACACGCAGTGGATCTCAGCAGCCGGATAGATGGTGTATCTGGTTCCCCTCCTTCCGTGGCGTGCGTGTCACTGGTTTGCATTCCAACTGCACAGGAAGTGATGTCATCGGCTTCTAGGGGTTCCGGCCAGTGGTACAGACGTCACTCTACGCGTTTCACCCCCTGCACGCATACACCCTCCTCCTTTACCTTCCAGAACCCCTCTGACTAGCGTGGCCTCTCCCCACGCTTCCCTTTCCTCCTTCTGTAATTCTAGCCTTCCGATTGTCTCCTCAAGTCAGGTGACTGCCCAGGAGCTCATGGGAGTTGTAGTTCCTCAACAGAGCCTCTGCATCAGCCTCTGCAACACTGTTGCAGACCTCCACATGACTCTCCTGAACAGAGTCAAAACACCAACTGAACATACACTGAACACACATATGAGGTTCCTACCACATCCCTACATATATATAGGCACTGTACCATGTATTTGTGTCAATGGATGTAGCACTGAGCTCTGTCTGTGTTTCATGTTCTGTCTCTGGTTTTAAAAATCTGAGGCATGTCAGCCGCACACCTGCAGCATTAATACTACACTTGATAGGCCATCAGATGAGGAGAGAACTTTACACTAACCTTGTGCAAGAGCTGCAAAGCTGTCTCTGTCTCCATGTGCAGTCCCCAGCAGCTCTGAAGGTAAGAAGCAGACTCCGGTCTTTCCAACCCTCTGGATGAGTTAAAAGACTGAATATGGGTCTACTGTACCTCATGATGGAAAATACTACAGCGCCAAACTCTTTCATCTACATCATCAATAGGGCTGGATCAGACATTTAACACTGTCCAGCCCCATTGATGTTGTACTGTATATTACCGAATATGGTCCTATAGTATTCCCCCTCATAATCTATAGACCCATATTCAGGCATCTGCATCATTCAGGGGGTTGAACAGACCAGAGACTGCTTCTTACTTTCAGAGCTGCTGGGAACAGCCCATGAGACAGGATGAAGATGGAGACAGCTGTGCAGCTCATTTAAAAAGTTGATATCGGCTTCTCTTCTTTCCTGATGGCTCAACAGGTTTAATACTGCTGGGTTCCTTTCGGAAACATTGACCACCACAGTGCTAATGCTCCTGGGTTGCTTATGTCTTCGGGACCGCAACTGGCATGGCCACCAGACTGCACCACCACCACGTGCAATCACAGCACCGAAAACTTGCTTCATCTGTATTTACATATCATATTTATCTAAGATTATCGAACATACACATTTTCCAACTCACTTTGGTCAAATAGTGTTGAATTGTTTTTGCTTATCTCGATGATGACCACGACGTGAGTACAGATGTAGCAAGACTTACTGTCCTCAGTGCCACTGCTATCCACACTCACATCACCAAAGGATTAAAGCTGTGGGGGTCCTATTCAGAAGCGTGGACCCTTCACAGCTCTACTGCGGCAGACACTACCCCCAGTGCCACAGACTTTGCTTGTTTTTCCGTGGCAACAAGAACAGTAAGCCTTGCTACATATGCTTATATATTAGATTCACTTTTAGTAAGGCTTGGTACCGTTCTCTTCCAAAGAAGGTGGCAGGCAGCTATGAAACACATTAAGGTTCATTGGCTACTCAATGCCTAGAGAGCTAACATCATTATGCCAGAGAACACGTGACTGTGTAAACCTGCAAACGACCAGGAGAATCGAAAAAAGAGATGCTGGTATACACCCACATTGAGTGCGGGGCATGAGAGAGAGTGATAAACCCGATTTTATGCTTTTTATGCACGTCTGTTTGTTAGTGCATTGCTGTACCACCTGTGAATTTTTAATACAGCTTTTATGTACTTCGCTATGGTACAGTATGAGCTTCTTTTTCCTGTTTCATCAAAGTATACAATACTCACGTCACAATATAATCATTTACAAGGGGAACAGAGGTAAAAAGGACTACCTAATATACCTGACCAGGTACAAAGGGGGTAAGACTGACAGTGAGGGTCTGCGCCTGTCAGCACGTCCTGAACAGGAATACCAGCTCCCTACCTGTACCGAAGCTGTGCGCAAGCGGGAGACTATAGAGCCTGTTACAAATGTGTTATTTACATCAGGTATGCACGTATATGACGATTGCAGTACAGTACATGCATTGATAAGTGGAAAAAAGGGAGTGCTTCACTTTAAGTACATTTTCGCTTTACATACATGCTCCGGTCCCATTGCGTATGTTAATGCGGGGTATGCCTGTATGCATTTTTAAACAAAATACAATTTATTAAAAATTGGTACAGAAAGTACAATTGAGTGACTGCTATCTTAGAGTATATTACGCATTTGTTCCTATTTTTGATTAAGCTTAATCAACCCACACTACACAATTATTATAAAAGATACAACATATATATATATATATATATATAAGTTATACACTTGGCTTAATGGAATAAGGTATGAACCACTAGATGGTACAAAAAGTGGTTAGTTTTCCAATTGTCCCTTTCCTCCACAGATTTATGTTGAATAAAATGTAGGCACTCTGGCACCATTAAAAGAACTTCTTAGCATATAGTCCCCTTGGTTGAAGGAAGTTATTAGTAAGCTATATAGAATGTGATCACACACTAAATTGTTTGCTTGTGGCAGCTTAGAGTTTGTATGAGCATGAATTCTTTGCTTGAAGATGTGTACTTTCGAGTACGTGCAGGAGTTAATTAACACAAAGGTATATGGATAATGATCTTTCTGCTGTTTGATTTTGATCTTATATACCCAACAAAGAGTGATAGTTTCCTTTAAGAATATGTGCACTGTATATGCGTTGTATCTAAGAGTATTTGTGCCGTTAACACAGATCTACACAGTTTTACTCATGGACTCCGGTTGTTAGCTGGAATCCATTTTCACTATTCACCATCCTGTGTTTGAGCATTCAGAATTGCTCACTCCACACACAGAGAGTGTCGAACGTGATGTCCGTCCAGTGGTGTACCCGGCACTGTGTTAGTTATCTCTTCTGACACTTCGTTCTTCTGTCGATCTGTAAGAGTGTCACACAATACTCTTTGTGGAAACTTTGATCCTGCTCCAACTTCAATTCGCTGTAAACTCCTGCAGCAGACTCTGCTCCTGTTTTCTGAGGTAGACTCAGCTATGATCAGCCGCGGAGTCCACAGCCGGCACAGCAACCACGCGAGTTACTTCCTTCTCACTGGTCTGGTTTTGGCGCCAAAGACAAATGGAAAGTGTGTAAAGGGGTTGCGCTATGGGTGCTCACAAAACATCCCGATACCCCTGATGAAGCCAAAGCCTTGTGAAATGCGTAGGGTGGGACACCTATGTTTTGTGAGCACCCGTAGCACAATTGACTCTTATAGACTGCTAAAATCCAGAAAAAAAAACAATAAAATACTGTGAGATACATATACTGCTATGTGGCGAGATGGCTCTCAAAAATATAGAGGTTATAAGTTCCAATATATTCCAAGGGGATGCTTGGGGTTTAGATTTAGTTCTCCCTACTTACCTCTTCAATTGTACGCTCTTCTTTTCTATTGTTACTCTCATGTCTGAAGTGCTTTTTCCCACTGTGTTATAATATTATCTATTATTGCTGTGAAGCGCTATGTACGTACAGGACCTGGTTGGTGCTATATAAAGATATTGTAACGCTTGACTGCCCGCAGACCTGGCCAGTCCCCAGTACTGAGGTGGGCAAGGGTATAACACGCACCCACAGCAGGGGGTGCGTGCCCGGAGTGTGGTAATATGCGTAGCCGAGTCTGGTGAGAAAGGGTTAGCCTGATACTTGCCGCGTCTGGGGCGCCAGAGGTCCGAAGGTAGTGATCCGAAAGCCGTAGGTCAAGGGCAGGAGAGAGCAGCGTAGTGAGGTCTGAAGTCGAGTCCAGGGAGTAGCGAGGTACACGAAGTCTAACGAGAGCCGAGATCAAATCCAAGGGTATCAAACGAGGGCTGGGACTGGAGCGAGAGCTGCAACACAAAAGAGAGCCAGGCATAGACCTCCGTACTACAAGAGCCACAAGAAAACTATGCAGAGCGAGGAAGGAGAGGGGAGACAGGAACTATAAATGTTGGAGAACCAATGGGAGCAAGAGGTGGAGCGGGGGCTTGACTGAGCGGTCCCAGGGATAGGTTTAGATGCCTGGTGTGGTGTTCCCTAGTGGGAATAGCCTCCAGCTGATGGGAGGTGGAGCCAAGGCTGCAGGAGGAGTGTAGAAGAGGACGGGTGCGCGCATGCCCTGTAACACTCCCGTGCACGCGCCCCAGCAGCGTGTGGGCAGAGGCAGCGTGTGCCGCAGAGGAGCGGAGCGGCGCCTGACCGGAGCGGGTAAGGAGCTGGAGGGGAGGGGGCCTGCGACGAGCGGCAGTACTGGGAGCCAGGGTGACGGGGACCCGATGTAAGGCCTGTGTCCCCCGATCCCTTACAGTTATACATACATATGATAGCGAATCTGTACACTCCAAATTATGATAATAGGAAGTTAATTAAGTACACAATATTATTCATTAAAAAAGTAGCCCAGCTTATCATAGGAGGTGAATTCAACACCATTCTTAACCCATTGGATTGATCAGGCAGTGGAATTAAATTGTCCTTATTAGACACCCAATTTATTAATACTTTACATGAAAACCAGCTTGTGGATTACTGGATGAAGACCAATCCAGGAATGAGGGATTATAACTATTTTTCGACTCAGTATTCTTCTTAGTCAGTATTGATAATTTCCTAGTGGATATTACTCAAAGAGAAATGATTTAAAATTGTGATATAGGAGTGTTCACGTTGTTAGATCATGCACCAATCTCTTTGGAGATAGAGATGCTGAGGGACGGAGGTCATAGACTTCACTGTTTTTTTAACTAACCTCTATTACAACTAAAATAAATGAAGCCCTTGCTCGGACAGTGATGGTGGGAATACATGGAGTTTAATGATAATGGAGAAACATCTCCAGGGACTCTCTGTGATACCTGCAAGGCAGTCATATGAGGTAAATTATTTGCATAAGATGATACAATACATGTAAAGGAATGGGACGCTGCCTCGGATAGGTCAGTGGTTTCTTTTCCCCCATACACAGCAAATGTTCTTCATTATTTCTAAAGTTTTCATTCACATTTGTTTATGTTTGTCTTTATTTGTTGACTATATACGGTAGTCTATGACACTATTCTAGAAAATTGTCTTCTGTGCAGTAATCATGGCTCACGGATACGAGGATTTTATTAATATCTCTTATACAGCCTTTATGGAGCTCAGTGGATATGCAGGTGTAGCATTTTGAATAATTGTTAAGTCTAAGCTTGGGGAACATGATGAGAGAAAAATGTAAGCCTACAATGATGTATGTATATCAAGTGTCCAGCATGATGTACAATTGGATATGTGTATACTCTATGTGTATCAATTGTCTTTATCGTTGTTCCTTTTATCTGCACTGAAACTAATAAAAAGAATGTTTAAAAAAATGTACAGTGCTACAGTATATCCACTTTATAGCTTTCTGTATTTCTCTCTTGCTTTCTCTCGCTTTTGCTCTTGCTTTCTCTCTCTCTGATACTTTCTTTCCTTCACTTTCTTCCCTCTCTGTTTATTTTTTTATCTCTCAAGTTAATTCCGTATTTATCTATGTTTCTATACCTAATGTACGCAACCACTAAGTAAGGCAATCATGTCTATACAATATCTGAAATAAGTGGGGATGGAAATGGGCAAACTAACCAACAATTATTTCTAATAAAATATAAAATTTAGCGGTGATTTCCCATGTGAGTAACACATTTCCCTCCTGAAGTTCATGGGGGGTGAGCAATTGAGAAAAGTCGTCTATTGAAGATGATTTTGTAAATGAAATTCAGAGACAGAACATAGTGATGTATTGCTAAGATGTTTATTTCGCAAAAGATAGAAGGCCACTTACAATTTGGCAGAAGTTAGAAGCATGTTCGGACACATCCCGCACAGAGGTATAGGAGGAGATGTTTTACGCTTTTTCATGGTGTTGTCTCCACTGCACGGTTTGTGAACTTGTTCCTCCTCATTTACAGTGGATGGCATCAAGGAGTTGGGTGATGCTCACACATGCACACGGTACTGGTGGTGTTCTCAGCTGTCTTCAGTTGTTTGGCTCTGTGCTCTCAGAGATCCGTTGGATGTCCCAGAAGTTAACTCTATGCATTTCGTTTCTGTTTTATTTATATAAATTAAACAGAAACGAAATGCATAGAGTTAACTTTTGGGACATCCAACGGATATATATATATATCATAAACAAAAGGAACAAAGAGTAGCGCTAACAATATTGCGTGAAAATTAAGAACAAACCAGTCCAAATAACGGAAACAATAGATGAGAGAATAAAGTCCAGATATAAAGATTGTCAGTCACAATATGGAGTAGGCTGCTTCTTGATTGATCTAGCCAGATCAAGGAAATCTATGAGAAAGAGACAAGAAGAAGCGCCAGCTCCAGGGCATAATATTGTACAGTAGGTAAAAAGACAATTTATTTAAAATAGAGAGTGGCCGCCAGGACATGCACTCACTTCAAAGTATAAAAAAGCATTCATGGGAGACAATCTGTAAGCCGTGAGAGACAGTAGGAGTATTTGGAACAAGACAGTATGGTATAGGTGTATAAATATGGTGGATAACAGATACTTATCCGTGGCTGGATAGAAGATGATCAGAGCATCCCCTCTATATCAGCAAGGGAAATGGTGGTATCCACAGGTAACTGGTGCACCGTCCAGTGCTGTGGGAAAACGTCCAGATGTAGGCTCTTATACTCTGTGTGTAATGCACAGGAGCACAATCACAGCTGCTAGTCACCAGAACGCCTTACTCCGCTCATTCAACTCTGTTTTAGCCCGTAAGTATCCTCTGCTTAAACACCTCGTGTAGTGTATAGGCTGGCAGACTTCGAGACAGCTATAAGCTAGCGTGATGACGTCAGTGCATCACTACGTCACGACTTCCGACGCGTTTCGTCACGTGAGTGACTTCTTCAAGGGATGATAGGCTGCTGACTGCTGAAGCAATATATACCCAAATAAGCAATCAGAATGAATTGACTTTAGCTGTTACACAGTAGCAGATGCCTATCATGTCGTGAGGAGGTTCATCCATATGGAGCAGATTCATTAATATATGCTATAACAATCAGAAAAATAAAAACAATCCTTTCCATATGAAAATGAACTAAGTGAAAAGATCATCAGAAATGACAGTAAATTTTGCTCTAGATGAGATCATAGGAGACAGTTAAAAAGAAAAATTGAGTAAAATGTGAACTATTAAATGAACAATGAACAACTTATAAATAATCCTGCAGCAAAATTCTGAATCCACCATTAAGCCAAATAAATATGTAAAACTAATTAAATTTAGAATATATTGATGTTAGCAGCATTTGCACACTGGACTAGTTAAAGCAGAAAATCAATATAAAATAAACTTGATACCAATGAAAACAGAGAGCAAACTGATATTGGAATATGCATCAACAATAGGGTGAATATTAGTAGATGCAGTAATGTAAATAAAGCCACATATATGTGACCAATCTATCAGATATTAACAAAAGCCGACAGGAAGAATATACACCAGGGCAATAAAAGTTGCCCTGATTTGCAGAGGACTCGGAGAGTACCCTAGACTAGAATGCTGGTGTCTATGCATTCATTTAATCCTTGAGGTGCCAGTGTACCTAACCGGTAAATCCAGTAGGATTCACGTATACAGTGGGTTTTAAATCTGTCTCCTCCTAGTCTAGAACTGGGGATCATTTCTATTCAAATAATTTTCAGATTTGCAGGGTCCTTGGAGTGGACATTGTAGAAATGACGGGGGACACTATGGGTAAGGATGACTTAATAATCGCACGTCTATGCTCCAAGAATCTGACAAAAGAATTGTTTAGTCCATCCAACATATTGGATGTTACAGGCACATGACAGGACATAGACCACAAAAGTGGTCAAAAACTGGATGGAACTTTTGATGGGATAATTATCCCCATTGAAAGAGGATGAAAAGGACTGGGACACTATCATGTGTTTACACATAATACACCTAGACCTGCCACATCTGCAGCTACCTAAGCGACCATTCTCTGGGTCCATTTTGGGGGCCAAATCCCTTAGCCTACTGGGGGCCAATTGGTTCTTAATATTGGTAGCTTTGCGGAAAATGACAGGTACTCTAGGAGTAAGAAGTTTGTTCAAATGTGGATCAACATGACAATATCCCAGTGCCGATTGAGCATTTCTGTAATTTGTCTGGAGTATCCACTAAATTTAGTGATGAATTTAACACCATCAGATGCAGATATATTGTTACCACGATCCTTCACAGAAGGTTTATTTTTAGATTTATAAAGAATGTCTGTTCTGTTAATAGCTCTCACCCTGTGATAAGAATCTAGAACTGTATCATAGTCATACGCTTTAGAGACAAACTGGGATATCAGTCGACATGACTGACTTTCAAAATCAGACATAGTTGAGCAGTTCCATCTCAGTCTATTAAATTGGCTCAGATGGATGTTTTGAATCCATTTTGCACATCATCTATTGATTTTTAGATCTGATCATTTTTGTAGAAGACTGTGTTCTAAAGAGTAGGACTTTATTTAAACCTCTTGACACAAACAATTTTATTCTTAGGACCAGTTGTCACCACCCTCAATGTATTCCATTCGTGTACACTTTGTATTATCCTTGCTGTGCGCCTGTGTATTTTACCAGTATTTGTAAAGTCCTTTACCCATTAAACATAAATGACCTTTTGAGTGTTGAGTGACAATGTGCCATTTGGCCAATATCGGCGGTTGAAACGCAACTGTACAGATAACAAAGATTTTGAGTTACAATCAGCACTGTTAACAAAGAGATTTTTAGAAAGAGAATATCAGCAAGATAAATTAGATATGGCGCTAGATAGGACAAGAGCTCTCAATAGAAAAGACCTACTGCAACCAGGACAACGAAGAGACAATGAAATTAAAAATAAAAATGTAAAATGGGCCTTTCTGAATAATTACAATAGAGAGGCAGCAGGGATAAGAAAGATAATAAGAAAGCATTGGCACATCGTCAAAAACGATCCTGTTTTAAAGATGTTGTACCCGAGATGCCTGGAGTAATTTTTCGTAAATCTAAAAATCTGATAAATAAGCTAGCTCCAGTGCACTAGAAGAGATTCGGGTCAGGAAAGACAATTGGCTGAATCCCATTAAGGGTTTCTATGGATGCGTTTCTTGCAAAGCCTGGAAACATAAATCTACAGAGGCTAAGGAGTTTAAATCAAATGTGACAGGTGAAAAGTGTAGAATTGAAAGCCATATCACATGTGCAACTAACCATGTGATCTATGTACTGGAATGCCCGTGTGGTCTCCAGTACATAGGGAAAACCACCAGACCATTAAAAGTAAGAATCCTTGATCACTTAGGTAACATCAAGAGAAAACTAGCGACACATAGTGTGTCAAGGCATTTCGAGCTATTTCATCAAGCCGATTACACTGGTCTGAAGTACAAAGGGACAGAACATGTTAGGCCCCATTGGAGAGGAGATAACAGGGATGTTTTATTAACCAAAAAATAAGTATTTTGGATACATAAACTAAAAACATTGATCCCGTTGCGGCTCAATTCCGATTTTGATCTGGGAGTGTTTCTAGTCTAACTCTGTCACAATTTCACGGTGGATGTATTTGGGCATCGAATTAGGTTGGTATATGCTCCAAATTATGATTCTAGTTCATATATATATATATATATATATATATATATATATATATATATAGCAACTGTAAATATTCCTGTATATTCATTTGCATGTCTTAGACAGGTCTGCAACCCTGTCTTTCACCATTATCACCCAGCTAACAGCACTTCCACTGCAGCAAGGGATTCTGGGAAATGACATGCAAATGAGCACACAGTGCCACCTTTTATCTCATGCTCACATTACATGAGCAACCCTTAGTCAATGCATGCTGCTTTAAACACAGCTTTTAAGCAAGGACTTGGGAGATGCAAAGTCAGTTAACCCACTCACAGACATGTTTCAACCTTGATGGGTATCATCAGTGTGAGGTTGGTTTGCTGACGTTTGCTCAAATGAGATAAGAGTAGGTAATCACCACGACTATTAAGGTTATGGTGGGTAAAAAAAGTGACTAAAACCCTCCACAGTAAAGCATAAAGCAACTGTAAATATTCACAGAATCCCTTGCTGCAGTGGAAGTGCTGTTTGCTGGGTGATAATGGTGAAAGACAGGGTTGCAGACCTGTCTAAGACATGCAAATGAATATACAGGAATATTTACAGTTGCTTTATGCTTTACTGTGGAGGGTTTTAGTCACTTTTTTTACCCACCATAACCTTAATAGTCGTGGTGATTACCTACTCTTATCTCATTTGAGCAAATGTCAGCAAACCAACCTCACATTGATGATACCCATCAAGGTTGAAACATGTCGGTGAGTGGGTTAACTGACTTTGCATCTCCCAAGTCCTTGCTTAAAAGCTGTGTTTAAAGCAGCATGCATTGACTAAGGGTTGCTCATGTAATGTGAGCATGAGATAAAAGGTGGCACTGTGTGCTCATTTGCATGTCATTTCCCAGAATCCCTTGCTGCAGTGGAAGTGCTGTTTGCTGGGTGATAATGGTGAAAGACAGAGTTGCAGACCTGTCTAAGACATACAAATGAATATACAGGAATAATTACAGTTGCTTTATGCTTTACTGTGGAGGGTTTTAGTTACTTTTTTTACCCACCATAACCTTAATAGTCATGGTGATTACCTACTCTTATCTCATTTGAGCAAATGTCAGCAAACCAACCTCACACTGATGATACCCATCAAGGTTGAAACATGTCTGTGAGTGGGTTAACTGACTTTGCATCTCCCAAGTCATTGCTTAAAAGCTGTGTTTAAAGCAGCATGCATTGACTAAGGGTTGCTCATGTAATGTGAGCATGAGATAAAAGGTGGCACTGTGTGCTCATTTGCATGTCATTTCCCAGAATCCCTTGCTGCAGTGGAAGTGCTGTTTGCTGGGTGATAATGGTGAAAGACAGGGTTGCAGACCTGCCTAAGACATGCAAATGAATATACAGGAATATTTACAGTTGCTTTATGCTTTACTGTGGAGGGTTTTAGTCACTTTTTTTACCCACCATAACCTTAATAGTCGTATATATATATAACGGGTATTCCACCCCACCCAATCGCATATATAGTGTGGGTGAGTAGAACATGCGGTGTTACCGGTGTGGTGCGTATACCTGCAGGCTCACAGGAGGTCTGAGCCTCCGCTAGTGAGAGCCTGGGGTGAATCCTCTGGAACGTATCTTCTTTCAGCGCCTCCACCTATGTAGGATTCTATGGAAATGTAGAATGACCCTACATAGGAACCCACTCAGAAACCACACACAGTGATTATATAACTAATGACTTTACTAACATTTAATAATACCTTGTGTCCCTCTCATGAGGAGACACTGACAGTGACGTCTCGCAGGACGATTTCCCGACACCAGGTGATCCCACCCAGTGTCCCAAGAACCCCACCCAATGTCCCGTACTCCTACAGAGATAGTCAATGGGTGACTGCGCAGTCACTAAGAACCTCTAGGCCTGTTGGTGCACATATGTTGGTATAATACCTGCCGAGCACTCCGGTGCTCGGGTCAGCAACAAACTTCTCAAAGGATCAGTCGGGCGATGCCTCCTCCTGATCCTCCAACCGCCTCCTTGTACGTGGAACGCTAGAGCGGTCCCACTCCGGAACAGTCTATGTGGACCCCAACGTGGGTCCCACCGCTTCACGGGAACAGCAATACTTCTCTGTGTCCCTACCTACATAAGGGGCACGTGCTGTACTATAGGCCGTCCCTATAATACAGCAACCTGTGATGGCTTGGGATACTCCTATGGGCCTAAAGGGTTAGGACCTGTCCCAATCCCCTAACTACCCACATCCCTAAGCCTCACTAACTCTAACAGCCAACGTGCTGCTATACAAGGTGCCTGCCTGTCAGACCTCACAGCAATGCCCGCTGTGACTCTGACAGTGCAGCACTCTATGCTAAGGGCAGCGTCCCTATCTTGGGCCTCCCTAAGCACTTACCCACCCAACTAGTGGGGAGTTGGAGCCTACCTGGGGTGTGGGTACCTATGTGGGGAAAGAGATGCACTCGCTCCCCGCACCCTTCCTTCCCTCACAGCTCCCTGAATCCAACTCTTTGTAACCTGCCTTTTCCAGCTCCCACTAATGTAAGTGGCAGGTTCCCTAACCTGAGGGCTGCCCCTGGCAACACTCACCTTACTGGGGAGCTGAGCTATCTCTGGCCCTGGGGGTACTGGCCTAGTACAGGGAGTCCCCGACTCCTGTACCCTACCTCCTTCCCTGGGCTGCTCCGGTCTCTGACTGACTAGTGTGCTCTTTTGCCCGCGAAATGTATCCACTTGCTCTCCTGGCAGTCCTGCAGCCCTATTGGCTCCTATGAAGCACCTGATGTGCTTGGCCCTAAGCCTCATGGGAATTGTAGTCCCGTGGAGGCTGTACTTACATTGGGGCCGCGTGCGCGCCCTCCCTCTGCCTATACTAACCCCTAATGGCCGCCACAACCTCTCACTAACTATCCCTACTCTCGCGCGACTCTCCTGCGCTTTCCCTGCCCTCACGCAACTGCTCCCTGGCGCTAGGGTTCTCCTTGCGCATGCGCGAGCTATCGGGGCCGCCTGGGACCTACTGCGCATGCGCGAACCGGCGCAACATGGCGGCTCCCTTACAACCCGGCTCCGAGAGCGCCGGGAGCCCTGAGACGCGCGTGCGGCCTTGGCAACCGGCCGCACCAGTCCCTGGCAACCCCAGAGCCGGGGCCTGCCCGCCCTCACCCCTGAGATCGCCGCGCGGTGCCGCCATTTGACTCGGCTGCACCCGCGATCGTCAGTAAGGTGAGGGGGGTGCTGACAGGCTGGGGAGACCTGGCTACACATATATACACATACACATTGGCCCTCCTACCATACCTGTGCGGGATTTTTAGTTATGCTTTGATCTTTTTTGATCGGGTCATCTACTGTCATTTAGTTCTGTTTTTAATTTCATTTTGTCCTAGTATTAATCAGTTACCTATGTCAGTGTACAATGGGTTTCTTATTCCATTACTATCATTATAGGATTTTATCATTTTAAAATTGAATTTTTGAAAATAAAATCTTTTTAGATGAGTTTTTTATTATTATCTTTTAACATTTTTAAAATTCTTTCATGTATGGATCTGGATTTACCAACTATTTCCTATTACTATGGAGCAAATTGGAATCTCTTTTGGAGCAAGTTACAATTGTTATTCTGGGGAACATTATAATGTGTTTATCATGTCTGATTTGATTGTAGTGATGGCTTATTTTATTAATGTTTTTTTACTAAAAACCCCTTTTTTTCTTAACTGTCTATTTTTCATGCTGCCAACACGGTCTCCATTACTGGATCTTAGAAGAGACTAGACTACATATTTATTTTGTATATTTATCGTATTTATTAGTCTGCTTTCAAGGATAGATAGAGTTCTGTTTTTTATTCTCTACCACTGCAGGATATATTTATCTATTGTATATCTATTGTCTGTCAAAATGTATTTTGATTTGTAATTATATGTATATTCATCCTGCATGATTATGTACATTGTTATATGTTAGGGCTGTGTAATATTTGGGACTGCTCCGAATTGCGAGTAAGGGTTATGAGTCATTTGTCCCATTATGTCTGCTGCATAAGATAGCATCAGGTTCCCACTGTGTTTACCTAAGGGTTAATCGCTGGTTGTCCCAGGCAAGATAGTCTGTGATAGGCTGCACACTGAAAATAACGTGTCAGCATTGGTCCACGCTTGGCCCTATAGATTAATACCAGCTGTGTGACATTTGCACTTAACCAATGAAGCAATAGACATTGCTACAGTATATTAAGTTAGCAATTAGAATGGGGTGTATGATTCCTGAGGAAGCTATCGAAGATAGTGAAATGTGTAGAATCGAGGCGATAGTGGAGCGACATTGAGGTGGACCGATGCTGAGTTTGGAGTGGTGATTCTTGCGGCCGCATTTGGAAATACCCCCTGCAAGGAGCTTCCGGGTTCCATCAAGCGCGGAGCGGTGAGGACGTCATCGGTCCATCTGTCATTTCTTAATGCTTGTCTTTACATTTTACATTGTAAGTGCGCACTTGTGAAGTGCTTCCTTATTAAATTGGATTTTATACAGTCTAAGCTATGTCTCTCCGCCTTCTGTCCTAGTACACCCACATCCTTCTTCTGCATCCAGAGGGTCCACTACGTGGAGTCTCTGCTTTTGTACACCATTGAGTGTGATACAGTATGCTTGACTGTCTCACACGTACAGTATGTGAGTATAATACCTACAGATTCCTGTCTATACTTGTCATCATTTCCAAAACTGTGCTGTACTATTTGCTTTTTTCTTTTTGTCTACATATGTGATCCCACTCCCTCATTTCATTTGCTCAAGAATAGAAAGGCCAGATTAGACTTTGAAAAACAATATCTAAAAAAGCCTGCCCAGTTCTGGAACAGCATTCTTTGGACAGATGAAACTAAGATCAACCTGTACCAGAATGATGGGAAGAAAAAAGTATGGAGAAGGCTTGGAACGGATCATGATCCGAAGCATACCACATCATCTGTAAAACACATTGGAGGCAGTGTGATGGCATGGGCATGCATGGCTTACAATGGCACTGGGTCACTAGTCTTTATTGATGATAGACAGAAGACAGAAGCAGCCGGATGAATTTTGAAGTGTATAGGGATATACTGCACCGACACACTTTATTCGAGCAAATACCCAGTATGTACCTGGCAGATACCTGGAATGCGCCGCTCCTCACCTCTGACAAGCCCCGTTGCGTTTGCCTTCCCAGCCTGGGTTCATGCCTGGCTGACGGGCGGCTGATCTGTGAAATGATAATGATTAGGATTTAATAGGCTGCAATGCTTCGCGTGTCTACCAGATGGCATAAATTCATGAATTGTAATGCAGTATATATATATATACTGTGCAGTATTGCAGCCAGCGGGAATAAAATGCTTCAATCCCTGCCTGGAAAATACCTCAATGCACTCGGGCAGAAAACAGTCACAAACCTCAATACACCCGGGTATACCAGAATTCGTGGGACTAGCCGAGCTCGAATAAAGTGTGTCGCCAGTGTATTGCCTGTTCAGATTCAGCCGAATTCAGCAAAGTTGATTGGACGGCGCTTCACTTTACAGATGGACAATGACCCAAAACAACTGCAAAAGCAACCCAGGAGGTTTTAAAGGCAAAGAAGTGAAATATTCTGCAATGGCCGACTCAATCACCTGATCTCAACCCGATCAAGCATGCATTTCACTTGCTGAAGACAAAACTTAAGGCAGAAAGACCCACAAACAAACAACAACTGAAGACAGCTGCAGTAAAGGCCTGGCAAAGCATCACAAAGAAACCCAGCATTTGGTGATGTCCATGCGTTCCAGACTTCAAGCAGTCATTGCCTGCAAAGGATTCTCGACAAATTATTAAAAATGAACATTTTATTTACGATTGTGTTAATTTGTCCAATTACATTTGAGTCCCTGAAATAAGGGGACTGTGTATGAAAATGGTTGCAATTCCTAAACGTTTCATACGATATTTTTGTTCAACCCCTTGAATTAAAGCTGAAAGTCTGCACTTCTATTGCATCTCGGTTGTTTCATTTTAAATCCATTGTGGTGGCGTACAGAGCCAAAATTATGAAAATTGTGTCAGTGTCCAATTATTTCCGGACCTAACTATATAAGATCTCCAGGCAGTTTTTTAGTGTATATTTACTATCAAGTACACCACACAATATTGGGCTACCGGATTCAATTGGACTGAAGAGTTAGCTTCTAGAACTGTTCCATGTTAGCAACTCATCTCGGTTTGGGATTTATTTGATTATATATAGAATCCACATCTACACTGTCAGTCATTAGAACACCCATTCGGGATTTACTTCCCTTACCCCTACTACAGTATGCACTTACCAGAACGCCCTTCTACTGTCTCTGTATGTTCATCCTACCAACCAATTAGATTGTTAACTCTCAGAGCAGGGACTCCTTTTCCTAAATGGTACGTTTGTCTGAAGCACTTCTCCCCTTTATGTGTTATTTATATTATTTATAAGATTGTCACGTGTATTACTGCTTTGAAGCGCTATGTATATTAATGGCGCTATATAAAAACATGTACATACAAACATACAACTACCTTTCTGATTGACCTAAAATCTGAGAATTAATAATTTAGAAATGGCCAAAAAAACTTCTGTCCTACACATACCAGCAAAGCTGCTGACCATTTTTTTTTATCTTGCATGGCAATGTAAATGCTTTGAGTTAGCCAAAAATAATCATTTGCAATAGCCCAGTTCCGGAAGCTATTGTTCATGGCTCCAATTTTCTTTTCTGCCTAAACATCTTTGCCCCCTTCTTTCCTTAGGTTGCAAATTAAAAGATACCTTAGAGAGAAAGTAGAGCAGATTTTGGGAACAAACACTGAACTAAGCAGAATTTAGCCGAGTGCCAGTTCTAATTGTCTGTTCTCTCCAAAGCAAATTAGAATTTGTCAGCTGAAACCAGATGGAGGCAAATTCAAAGACACTTTAGGCAGAAGGGAGAGTCGAAGACACAAATAGAGACTGCCAGCCACCAGACTGTATGTTTTGTGCTCCTACTAAAAAAGGGAGATAAAAAGTGATACATCTAAAAATGTTCTTCAGAAAAAGCTTACTAAAGCTAAGGAATGCAGCTGCTGGTCAATCTCTCTGTAGCTTTACCTTGAACAGACAAAGCAAAATGGCATATACCACTGTAAACAAAAGACAAAACATTACAAAACACACTAAAGGCATTAAGGCATTAATATAATAATTAAAATAAATGTAGCTCATCATAGGAGTAATCCTTTTCTAAAAGGCTATTATTACCTGGCAAATAATCCATGACTGAATTAAAAGACCTCAGGCTTTCAAGTCTAAATTCCAGTCAGGACATTGCTTTGTTCTGAGGGAATTATTACCTAAACATTGCACGTTACAGTAAAAACATTATTTTTTTTGCAGTAGTAAAATATTTGATGCATTAAATTAGCACAGCACCCACCCCCACATGCTATTTGTTCTAAATGCATTGAGAAATAACCTTTGTTATTGCTGTGATATAGTGAATGAGGAAAATACCACCATGATGCTTAACATTCCTCATGCTGCATGACCTGGGTCATGGCTACAAGAGGTGAGAATGAACTGCTTTAAGTTACTTTAAAAAATAAAAAAACCTTTTTAAACCGTTCAAAAATACAAGCGAACATATTAACTTGCTGCATACCATGCAGTAATCAAGATGGTTTTATGCTTTTCAATTGAGTCTGTACATGTAATGGGGACATTTACAGACTCATGGTGTACCTTTTATGTATTTTGCATGATTTCTATTGTAAAAACCGTTGTGCTGTACCGTGAATTGCAGTATTTAGCAAAAATATGAAGAAGCTATAGTATGAAATATTGGCTTTATTAATACATAATAATGCCAAAACAACTTTTTTTGTTTGCTAATATTCTAAAGCATAAACAAAGGCAAAAAATAAATAAAGGCAAAACTACTCCTTGAATGTGAATAATGTACAGTATTCATATAAGCCCTTTGTACTAATGATCTAAATCTGATTAAATAGAAAAAAGATGGAGAGTGACCTCCAGTGTTCCGATGCTAAAACAACCATGTATAGGTGTATGGAATAATGAACAGCCACTGTCCAAGTTCAACAAGAGAAGGGGTCTCAATGCAGGTATAATAAGGTAATGAGATAGATAAGTAAGGGGTGGCTTATGGTTATGAACTACCTAAACGGGGGCTATGATGCAGGTCAAAAACTAGAGATACATAGTGATGTGACCGCAGACACACCACCTGTAAACTCAAAATAATGTCCTAGGCTGCTGCCCTTTCCCGTTTAGTGTCCTGGCCACACCATCAGCTGATCTGTGAAGATGAAGAGAACTCCGTATCCTGAATGATGATCGGGTACACAGCAGCTGAAAACCGGTAAAGCAGGGCGCTCCTGCGCAAGTCTCTAGCGGATACCGCTACTGCTCTGCCGGTTGGTATCCACACCAACTCCTCAGCCCGTCGATGCTGATGACGAGGAAGCCGCGTCCAAGCAATGAACAGCTTTATCAAAGATAAAGTCCCATGTCGGGATGAAATGCGTCAGAGTGGTTTTATCCATGATGTCCAGCCTTTTGTTTCTAATAAAGTTTATTTTTTATTATACAAGCTTGTTTTAGTACAAGGGAGTAGTGACCATTCATCATTTCTACTTTTTAAATCTGATTAAATGCTATATATTTATTTTCTTTCAAGGACTACTGATGATTTTCTATTTTCTATCTCATACTATGTTTTGGAATGTGAGTAATAATTCCTCTTGATCCATTTTTGTACTTACTGTTTATCGCTATGCAGTATTCTGACTCTTGCATTCTGCTCAAGGATGTCTTTTCTCTAACCACTTTGTATCTAAAGCCCTCTCCCGCCTTAAACCTTTCTCACTTTCTGCCCCGCACCTCTGGAATGCCTTTCCCCTCAATACCCGACTAGCACCCTCTCTATCCACCTTTAAGACCCACCTTAAGACACACTTGCTTAAAGAAGCATATGAGTAACACAGTGGCTAATACTATACACGATACATAAAGCCTGTCCCCCTGCAGACGCATTTACCTGAATGCTACTGTCTCTGTACGTTCTTCCCACCAATTAGATTGTAAGCTCCCCGGAGCAGGAGGTCCTCTTCCGAAATGTTACTTTTATGTCTGAAGCACTTATTCCCATGATCTGTTATTTGTATTATTTGTTATTTATATGATTGTCACGTGTATTACTAATGTGAAGCACTATGTACACTAATGATGCTATATAAATAAGACATACCTACATAATGGTTTCCATTATCCTTAATGTATAAAGATATCATTTTAAATAACATTCTACTGACGTGATGCTATAATTTCTGTCTCTATGTAATAACATACTGTAAAGAAAACAGTGGATTGACAGTTGTTTGAAGAAAAAAACACTTAAACAGCTATTACACATTTACCCACATATTTATTTATACATTTACACATTTATCCCACAAATGTTTCTTACCTACAAACATATGATACAGTACTGTATACATATTCATTTCGAAAAACTTCTTATCATGATATAAAGACTTATACTTGCTTTGCAAATGTATTTACTTAATAGGGAGGAGTGGGAGAGAATCCCAGAAGCAGCGCTTCAGCAGGTGAGGTACACGGGTAATTGGTATAAGTGTATAACCAAGATGCGGAATAATATGATGCGACTATGTGGAGTATTGAACCCAGTGCATTATAAAGCAGGAGTATGTCATGAGATATGATGTCTTTAGTGAAGAAATATCCAAAGCCTTGATGGCACTTCACAAGACTTTAAACTCTTACCTGCAGCACTGTTACCGGTCAGCAACTCCCCTTGGATCCATAATCGGGAGAAACAATACTCACTTCCTAAGTCCTTTCTCCATAAGTGCGTGCATCACGCAGAGTGAATGAACAAGAGCTTGGAATCCGGAGATTGCAGCGGAGCACAGCTGAAGAATGGGGCCAGCACCAGCAGTGAGGGGTTAAAAACATAAATGTATTCGTACATGGTATAAGGGTGGGGGGAGACAGAACACACTCTGACGCATTTCAGGCTATGTAGCCCTTTTTCAAAGAGTACAATCGCGTCTCACAAGCCCGCAGTTATGAAGGGGATTCCCCGCCTATATTACCCAGAGATGTCGCGCGATTTGGGCACGAACACCGGCATATGATGCTATTGGTTGGAACGGGCTTCCAATCAGAGAGCTGATTCGGGAGGTGCGTCTGGGGCGGCTAAGGTCTCCCGTTCAACTGTGGGAGTGAAGAAAAAGACATGGGATAACACACAAAGTTTAAAATATACAGTTCACAAACATCTAACATATATATTGTAATTGTATACGCAATTAGTTCATCATATGGATGTGGTCAGGATGCAGGACATAACTTGCTGTTTAGATAATCAAAAACGGGTATAACCTTAATGAATTGCATAGAATTAACCCTTATGTCATATGTGGCAAATTACAATATTACAGAGTAATAAAGGTAGATAATAGAGTTTGAGATAATAGCATAAATACATGATAATTTACATAACATTTGGCTCTCTCTCTGTACTAATCTCCAAAATCTGTACAGAATGGCAAAATGCATTAATAAACCCAAAAAGGGAGAAGGATTGATTGGAAAAAATGGGGATGGGGGATGGGAGAGGGGGGGGAAAGAGGGGGGGAGGGTGCGAGGAGGGGAGAGGGGAAAAATGGGAAAAGAAATATATATTATAATATAGATATATTCAATATACAGTAACAAGAACAGAATAAACATATTTAAGAGATAAATCATCATACCATATATTTCGTGTATAAAATATCATCCTCCAATTTGTGGATGTACACATTGTGTTGGTATTGAGCAAAATATGGTTAGTTTAAAAAATGTTTAAGTTCCCAGTCCTGGTTCATTCCCCTGGGTGCCATTGTCCCAAGGGCATAAATCCAGAACATCTCCCTGCGATTGAGTAAAGCTTCTCTGTCACCTCCCCTAACATGGGCCTGGATATACTCTAAGGCACTATAAGAGAAAGATGCTAATATTCCTAAAGGGCAGTTGTTAAAATGACGTGCGACCGGAAATCTGTCGTCACGTTTTTTGATACTCCTAATGTGCTCATTTATTCGAATTTTGAGTGGTCTAATAGTACGACCTATATAACCACTCCCACAAGGACAACTGAGTAGGTACACCACAAAATTAGTGTTACATGTTAAGAATGTTTCAATACGGTAAATTAGATTGGTATGTACATTCCTAATAGATTTTCGTTCTTTAGCGTATTTGCATGTGTTACAATTCCCACATTTTAAAAATTCCTTTGGTATTTTATTTGTATTTCTCTTAGTGGAACAAAATAAACTGGGGGACACATGATTCCCAATGGTTTTAGCTTTTTTAAAAACCACTCTTGGGTTAGACTTAACAAAGCACTCAAGATCTTTATCCAGTTTTAAAATGGACCAATGTTTTTGTAGGATAAACCTAATTTGTTCTGCCTGTTTTGAATACGTTGTTATGAAGAGTGGTAACTGGATTGATGCATCTTTCTGGACAAAAATCTCTCCTTTTTTCCTTTTCTTGTTTTTCCTATTTTTATTTAAGAGTTCTTCTCTATCCATTTTTAGTGCATTCTCAAATGCAAGTTCCAGATCCTTCTCTCCATAACCTCTACTCAAAAACCTTTGTTTAAGTTCTTCGGCCTGAGTGAGGAAGGACTGTTCCGTTGAACAAATCCTCCTCAGTCTGAGGTATTGTCCCTTTGGAATACCCCGGATAAGGGGTCTAGGATGAGCACTATTAGACCTGAGCAGGGAATTCCGTGAGTTGGCTTTTCTATAGACATTGGTCTGTATGTTTAAGTCAATGTCTATATATAAATGTAAATCAAGGTAGTCAATCTGTGTGTCATGATAAACATGAGAAAATTTCAAGTTATAAGTATTTACCTCTTGATATCCAAAAAAAGAGTGTAAAGTGTCAGTGTCACCATTCCAAATAAATATTAAATCATCTATGAACCTACGGTAGAAAATAATGTTTTGTCTAAAAGGATTATTGTCACCAAAAATGTGTGTATTCTCCCAAAATCCCATGAAAAGATTTGCGTAAGAAGGTGCAAATGATGTGCCCATTGCTGTGCCTTGTGACTGTAAATAATATTGTTTGTCAAACATAAAATAATTATGCTGTAACAAAAACATTACTGAATCTAATAAAAAAAGTGCTCTGTGCTAAGTTTAAATTAGAGTGATTGAGAAAGTGACTTATAGCCTTAGTGCCCAAAGTGTGATCAATTATGGTATACAGTGTGGTCACATCCAATGTGACCCACATGAAAGTGTTAAGCCATTTGATATTTTGAATATCTAGAAGCAAATCTGAAGAGTCCCTCAAATGTGAGGGGAGCTCTTTCACCAATGTCTGTAAAAAATAATCAACGTACCTAGATAAACCATCTCCCAAAGATTCAATACTAGAGATAATAGGTCTGCCAGGAGGGCTAACAATAGATTTATGGATCTTTGGGAGATGGTGAAAAATAGGCACGGTGGGAAAGGGGTTATATAGATAAGCCGCTTCCTGGTTGGTCAAGACTCCTATTTCCCTGCCCAGGTCCAACAGATCAGGAATTTCCACTAAGAAGGGTTGTGTGGGGTCCTTGTCTAGTTTGCAGTACGCTTTGGGGTCACTGAGCTGTCTTAGAGCTTCCAAGTGGTAAGCATCTGAGTGCATGATTACCACTGCACCTCCTTTGTCTGCACTTTTTATGACTATGTTTGATCTATTTTTTAGTGTGGACAGGTGTAAGTGTTCCTCTTTTGTCATATTA
This sequence comes from Ascaphus truei, assembly GCF_040206685.1. Lineage (NCBI taxonomy): Eukaryota > Metazoa > Chordata > Amphibia > Anura > Ascaphidae > Ascaphus > Ascaphus truei. The sequence goes on from NC_134487.1 coordinate 216,603,161, forward strand.
TTAAAAGAAGGGGTGGTAAATGAATAACCTTTGGCCAATGTCTGTAGGTCCTTCTCAACCAACTTTTCGAATGTCTCAAGATGCGGACCTTTGGTGAAGGTGGGACAGAAAATTGATTTGTTCTTAAAGGAAGTATGTTTAGTTCCAGTAAGAAATATATTCTGTTCTTGTTATATTGAATATATCTATATTATAATATATATTTCTTTTCCCATTCTTTCCCCTCTCCCCTCCTCGGCCCCTCCCCCCTTCCCCCCCCCTCCCATCCCCCCTCGCCCCTCCCCCCCCTTTTTTTCCAATCAATCCTTCTCCCTTTTTGGGTTTATTAATGCATTTTGCCATTCTGTACAGATTTTGGAGATTAGTACTGAGAGAGAGCCAAATATTATGTAAATTATCATGTATTTATGCTATTATCTCAAACTCTATTATCTACCTTTATTACTCTGTAATATTGTAATTTGCCACATATGACATAAGGGTTAATTCTATGCAATTCATTAAGGTTATACCCGTTTTTGATTATCTAAACAGCAAGTTATGTCCTGCATCCTGACCACATCCATATGATGAACTAATTGCGTATACAATTACAATATATATGTTAGATGTTTGTGAACTGTATATTTTAAACTTTGTGTGTTATCCCATGTCTTTTTCTTCACTCCCGCAGTTGAACGGGAGACCTTAGCTGCCCCAGACGCACCTCCCGAATCAGCTCTCTGATTGGAAGCCCGTTCCAACCAATAGCATCATATGCCGGTGTTCGCGCCCAAATCGCGCGGCATCTCTGGGTAATGTAGACGGGGAATCCCCTTCATAACTGCGGGCTTGTGAGACGCGATTGTACTCTTTGAAAAAGGGCTACATAGCCTGAAATGCGTCAGAGTGTGTTCTGTCTCCCCCCCCCCCCTTATACCATGTATGAATACATTTATGTTTTTAACCCCTCACTGCTGGTGCTGGCCCCATTCTTCAGCTGTGCTCCGCTGCAATCTCCGGATTCCAAGCTCTTGTTCATTCACTCTGCGTGATGCACGCACTTATGGAGAAAGGACTTAGGAAGTGAGTATTGTTTCTCCCCATTATGGATCCAAGGGGAGTTGCTGACCGGTAACAGTGCTGCAGGTAAGAGTTTAAAGTCTTGTGAAGTGCCATCAAGGCTTTGGATATTTCTTCACTAAAGACATCAAATCTCATGACATACTCCTGCTTTATAATGCACTGGGTCCAATACTACACATAGTCGCATCATATTTCTCCGCATCTTGGTTATACACTTATACCAATTACCCGTGTGCCGCACCTGCTGAAGCGCTGCTTCTGGGATTCTCTCCCACTCCTCCATTTTGACTTGCATCAAGCAGCAGCTCGCTTATGAGAGACATTTAATGACCATATTGAATATATTTTGGGGACCAGCATACACCACATTGTGACTACTTAGCCACAGCTTCAAACAATTTTTTAATACTGGTTATACAGGGGAGACTTTTTAATATGGATGAGGACGCACAGGATTCAGATGTGGCGGATACAATGAACAGTACTTTTGTCCAGAAATGTGCGGATAACTCTGCCAGGAAACGCAGAGCAGCGTACCTGTTTGACAACACAGTACATGATATATGCGAAGATAAAGCTGATCTTGGTCTTTATTTTACCAAATTAGAAAAGACCCTCCTCACCAACATTAGATTATGTTGGGATATCACCACGCTGGACAATTATATCATTACCAAAAGGATACCAAGGGGACTACGCGTTAAAAAAACGCCCTCATTTCGTTTTCCCTCCAAAGATTTCGAATTGGAGTGGACCAGCATATTGAATGACTGCTCCCTTAAACTTATGGATCTAATCATAAAGACAAAGGTACAGGAGCTAGTCAATGTGAAGAAGGACATCAAAGACCTGCAACAAAAACTCAATAAATTTAAAGATATGAAAGACTTCCAGACCATGGATGAGAGATTATCCAACAATGTGGAAAAGGCTGAGAAAGAGATTATGGTTAAGAAACAACAAAAGTTCGACAGAGAACGAGTCGATTATGAACGGAACCAAGTATACGTGTGGCAACGGTTACCACCACCAAAAACATCTACTCGCCAAAATTTCACATACAAGAATCCCCAGTCTCAAAAGGAACACCGCAAGAGATCAATGTCTAAAAGATCAATCCCGAAGAAATCTCCCGAAACATCTAGTATCTCGGATATCTCGGACGGGGAGACCCGCCAACAAATAGTCTCATTCTCGACGGACGATGACACAGACATGCCGGGACAGCACCGATTACGAAACAAGACAACAGAAACATCAAGGTGAAGCGTCCACATCCTATGAGTTAAGAAGCAATAAGCCTTCAAAAAACTATTCAAAAGGACAAGGCGCTCGCCAAAAAGACGTGGCAATAAAGAAAAGAAAGATCGATCCCTAATACATATTGATAATGTCTTGAATATATCTGGTGTCACACTTCCGGATGGAGAGCTGGCTGTGCTGAATAAGGGTCTCAATTTTGCCATCATGAATGATTTTGACTTGTTCAGCACAGTCATAGGCCTCCAGAGATACATCAGGAAACTTTCATTAAAGAAATTCTTCTCGTCTAAGGAGGTTCTGATTCCTGGGTCTCCTCTATCATATGCTGGGGATACTCATGATCCCCACCATGTGATCGATGATGCCCGGGAGGATAGACTCTCTTTTAGAGAGTATGAGGCACTCCAAGACTTAACGGATCTCATATGGGAAGAAGAGGTTGCAGATTGTATAGATAAGGAAGAATAATTATTATTTCTTACTGGAACTAAACATACTTCCTTTAAGAACAAATCAATTTTCTGTCCCACCTTCACCAAAGGTCCGCATCTTGAGACATTCGAAAAGTTGGTTGAGAAGGACATACAGACATTGGCCAAAGGTTATTCATTTACCACCCCTTCTTTTAATAATATGACAAAAGAGGAACACTTACACCTGTCCACACTAAAAAATAGATCAAACATAGTCATAAAAAGTGCAGACAAAGGAGGTGCAGTGGTAATCATGCACTCAGATGCTTACCACTTGGAAGCTCTAAGACAGCTCAGTGACCCCAAAGCGTACTGCAAACTAGACAAGGACCCCACACAACCCTTCTTAGTGGAAATTCCTGATCTGTTGGACCTGGGCAGGGAAATAGGAGTCTTGACCAACCAGGAAGCGGCTTATCTATATAACCCCTTTCCCACCGTGCCTATTTTTCACCATCTCCCAAAGATCCATAAATCTATTGTTAGCCCTCCTGGCAGACCTATTATCTCTAGTATTGGATCTTTGGGAGATGGTTTATCTAGGTACGTTGATTATTTTTTACAGACATTGGTGAAAGAGCTCCCCTCACATTTGAGGGACTCTTCAGATTTGCTTCTAGATATTCAAAATATCAAATGGCTTAACACTTTCATGTGGGTCACATTGGATGTGACCTCACTGTATACCATAATTGATAGCACTTTGGGCACTAAGGCTTTAAGTCACTTTCTCAATCACTCTAATTTAAACTTAGCACAGAGCACTTTTTTATTAGATTCAGTAATGTTTTTGTTACAGCATAATTATATTATGTTTGACAAACAATATTATTTACAGTCACAAGGCACAGCAATGGGCACGTCATTCGCACCTTCTTACGCAAATCTTTTCATGGGATTTTGGGAGAATACACACATTTTTGGTGACAATAATCCTTTTAGACAAAACATTATTTTCTACCGTAGGTTCATAGATGATTTCATATTTATTTGGAATGGTGACACTGACACTTTATACTCTTTTTTTGAATATCTAGAGGTAAATACTTATAACTTGAACATTTCTCATGTTTATCATGACACACAGTTTGACTACCTTGATTTACATTTATATATAGACATTGACTTAAACATACAGACCAATGTCTATAGAAAAGCCAACTCACGGAATTCCCTGCTCAGGTCTAATAGTGCTCATCCTAGACCCCTTATCCGGGGTATTCCAAAGGGAGAATACCTCAGACTGAGGAGGATTTGTTCAACGGAACAGTCCTTCCTCACTCAGACCGAAGAACTTAAACAAAGGTTTTTGAGTAGAGGTTATGGAGAGAAGGATCTGGAACTTGCATTTGAGAATGCACTAAAAATGGATAGAGAAGAACTCTTAAATAAAAATAGGAAAAACAAGAAAAGGAAAAAAGGAGAGATTTTTGTCTAGAAAGATGCATCAATCCAGTTACCACTCTTCATAACAACGTATTCAAAACAGGCAGAACAAATTAGGTTTATCCTACAAAAACATTGGTCCATTTTAAAACTGGATAAAGATCTTGAGAGCTTTGTTAAGTCTAACCCAAGAGTGGTTTTTAAAAAAGCTAAAACCATTGGGAATCATGTGTCCCCCAGTTTATTTTGTTCCACTAAGAGAAATACAAATAAAATACCAAAGGGATTTTTAAAATGTGGGAATTGTAACACATGCAAATACGCTAAAGAACGAAAATCTATTAGGAATGTACATACCAATCAAATTTACCGTATTGAAACATTCTTAACATGTAACACTAATTTTGTGGTGTACCGACTCAGTTGTCCTTGTGGGAGTGGTTATATAGGTCGTACTATTAGACCACTCAAAATTCGAATAAATGAGCACATTAGGAGTATCAAAAAACATGACAACAGATTTCCGGTCGCACGTCATTTTAACAACTGCCCTTTAGGAACATTAGCATCTTTCTCTTATAGTGCCTTAGAGTATATCCAGGCCCATGTTAGGGGAGGTGACAGAGAAGCTTTACTCAATCGCAGGGAGATGTTCTGTATTTATGCCCTTGGGACAATGGCACCCAGGGGCATGAACAAGGACTGGGAACTTAAACATTTTTTAAACTAACCATATTTTGCTCAATACCAACACAATGTGTACATCCACAAATTGGAGGATGATATTTTATACACGAAATATATGGTATGATGATTTATCTCTTAAATATGTTTATTCTGTTCTTGTTATATTGAATATATCTATATTATAATATATATTTCTTTTCCAATTCTTTCCCCTCTCTCCTCCCCCCCCCTTTCTCCCCTGTCCCATCCCCCTTCCCCCTCCCCCCCCCCATTTTTTCCAATCAATCCTTCTCCCTTTTTGGGTTTATTAATGCATTTTGCCATTCTGTACAGATTTTGGAGATTAGTACAGAGAGAGAGCCAAATATTATGTAAATTATCATGTATTTATGCTATTATCTCAAACTCTATTATCTACCTTTATTACTCTGTAATATTGTAATTTGCCACATATGACATAAGGGTTAATTCTATGCAATTCATTAAGGTTATACCCGTTTTTGATTATCTAAACAGCAAGTTATGTCCTGCATCCTGACCACATCCATATGATGAACTAATTGCGTATACAATTACAATATATATGTTAGATGTTTGTGAACTGTATATTTTAAACTTTGTGTGTTATCCCATGTCTTTTTCTTCACTCCCGCAGTTGAACGGGAGACCTTAGCCACCCCAGATGCACCTCCCGAATCAGCTCTCTGATTGGAAGCCCATTCCAACCAATAGCATCATATGCCGATGTTCGCGCCCAAATCGCGTGGCATCTCTGGGTAATGTAGGCGGGGAATCCCCTTCATAACTGCGGGCTTGTGAGACGCGATTGTACTCTTTGAAAAAGGGCTGCATAGCCTGAAACGCGTCAGAGTGTGTTCTGTCTCCCCCCCCCCCCCCTTATATCATGTACGAATAAATTTATGTTTTTAGCCCCTCACTGCTGGCGCTGGCCCCATTCTTCAGCTGTGCTCCGCTGCAATCTCCGGATTCCAAGCTCTTGTATTTACTTAATATACTTACTTAAAATGTACAGTATATGGTAAACCTAACCAGAATAGAAATATTGCAAAGCAAGTATAAACCAACTTCACACTGATGATACCTATCAAGGTTGAATCATGTCTGTGAGTGGTTTGACTTGCTTTGCTAGTCCCATGCTCTGCTTAAAAGCTGTGTGAACGGCGATGCATTTGCTTAAATGGGCTCCATTTGAATGGATATTCCAGGCAAGAGGGGACACATTGTGTACTCATGTGCATGCCATTTCCCAGAATTCCTTGCTGCAGTGGGAGCATTGTATGCTAGGTGATAATTGTTGAAAGGCACGTTGAAGACTGTCTAAGACAATGTGAATATTCTTTATTGGATATATATATTATTATTTTTATTACAGTATTTAAACTGAATACCTATTACCATATATGTTTTGTCAATTGGGTGTAGCATTGGGCACACCTGTCTTTTGTTGTATTCATTTGCTACGCTCAGTAGCACTCCTTTTGACATAAATATATATATATATGATGTGGTGGCTGCTGACGTTTGAGCTTACTGGCAATGTGTGTGTTAATTTAATTCCTAACTGGCAACAGTTGTTTGAAGGTAAGTGGCCCCTCCTCCCAGAGCTCATCCCTCCCTACTGTTTTAACTTGGGAGGTTCTAGCATTTTGCTGAATGAACAGGGCTCACTATGGTTTTTTCCCCTCATACAGAGGTAAAAGGAAAGGTTCACAGTTTAGTGTTAGGACCTGCAAATTTGGTTATACCATGACGTTGGTATGCAGGCCTATGACACTTTGGCCAAAGGGTTTAACTAAATAACCAAGAAAATATTATTATTATTGATGTATTTAAACTTTATACCTATTACCATATATGTTTTGTCAATTGGATGTAGCATTGGGCACCCCTGTCTTTTGTTGTATGTATGTATGTACAGTATGTATGTATGTACAGTATATATATATATATATATATATATATATATAGTGCAGAATAAATGAGTTCTTCAGTATTAGGTGATACCTTTTTGATTGGACTAACAATTTATGTCATAGGACAAGATTTCGAGAGTTATCCTCTCTTCTTCAGGTCAGCAATACTGATATACAAAGGATTCAATGGCTAAAACAGTGTAGAGAGAGGGGAAAAAAAAACAACAGATATTTACTGTAGATAAGGTAGGGTGTTAAATCTGTTTGAAGCAGGGGACAGTGTCAAAGAAAGGTGGGCAGGGGGAGGGATACTGGGGGGGAGAGAGAAAGTGTGGATAAGAATAGAGGGAAGCAGGATAATTACAAGCAATTTTGATAGGGTGTGAGAAAACCCATGTCCGCATTAAGTCCTTTGGTTTTGGTGTCAAATATGTATATAAAGAAAATAATAGGTATAAACTACATATAAATAATGAACATGTGTAAATATATACAATATTACTAGGATAATGTAATGTGAGAATTATATATATTGTATTGTATTGTATGTCTTTATTTATATAGCGCCATTAATGTACATAGCGCTTCACAGTAGTAATACATGTGGTAATCGAATAAATAACAGATAATATAAATAAAAGATCATGGGAATAAGTGCTTTAGACATAAACATAACATTAAGGAAGAGGAGTCCCTGCCCCGAGGAGCTTACAATCTAATTGGTAGGTAGGGAGAACGTACAGAGACAGTAGGAGGGAGTTCTGGTAAGTGCGTCTGCAGGGGGCCAAGCTTTATGTATCATGTGTTCAGAATGTTCACAGTGCTATTCGTATGCTTCTTTAAGCAAGTGTGTCTTAAGGTGGGTCTTAAAGGTGGATAGAGAGGGTGCTAGTCAGGTACTGAGGGGAAGGGCATTCCAGAGGTGTGGGGCAGTTAGTGAAAAAGGTTTAAGGCGGGAGAGGGCTTTAGATAAAAAGGGGGTAGAAAGAAGACATCCTTGAGCAGAACGCAAGAGTCGGGATGGTGCATAGCGAGAAATTAGGGCTGAGATGTAAGGAGGGGCAGAAGAGTGTAAAGCTTTAAAAGTGAGGAGAAGAATGGAGTATGAGATGCGGGATTTGATTGGAAGCCAGGAGAGGGATTTCAGGAGGGGAGATGCTGAGACAGATCTAGGAAAGAGTAGACTGATTCTGGCAGCAGCATTTAGGATAGATTGTAGGGGAGACAGGTGAGAGGCAGGAAGGCCGGACAGCAGGAGGTTACAGTAATCAAGACGGGAGAGAATGAGGGCCTGAGTCAGAGTTTTAGCAATCGAGCAACAGAGGAAAGGGCGTATCTTTGTTATATTGCGGAGGAAAAAGCGACAAGTTTTAGAAATGTTTTGAATGTGAGGGGCGAATGTGAGAGAGGAGTCGAGTGTGACCCCTAGGCAGCGTGCTTGGGCTACTGGGTGAATGATCGTAGTTCCAACAGTAATGTGGAAGGAGGTAGTAGGGCCAGGTTAGGGAGGAAGTATGAGGAGCTCTGTTTTAGCCATGTTGAGTTTAAGGCGACGGAGGGCCATCCAGGATGATATAGCAGAGAGACATTCAGAAACTTTGGTCTGATAGCAGGTGTAAGGTCGGGTGTTGAAAAGTATATTTGTGTGTCGTCAGCATAGAGGTGATATTTAAACACAAAAGATGTTATTAGGTCACCTAGAGAGAGTGTGTACAGAGAAAAGAGAAGAGGTCCCAGGACAGAGCCCTGGGGTACCCCCACAGAGAGATCAATAGAGGAGGAGGAGGTGTTAGCAGAAGAGAGATAAGTGGTGTTTTGGTGCATCACCATAGATGGCTCATTGATATAGTGATAATTCCATATACCATAATGGATCCAAGTTCAAGGACATGGAGTATAATCCATAACATCCCAGGGTGAGAAACCAGAGGCCTGGTGGTCCCACGCGGGTACCCCAAAATAGGTCTCCCAATAATGGTATACTACACCCTGGGGAAATAACTCAATCAGTCCAGCACTGGAGGGTAATACTATAATGGGCAAAGGCCCTTTACCTTCCTTAGTGGTGTCCTTGATGGGTGGATCCGTTCCAGCGTGCAGTCCTCTCAGGGTAAATACAAGCAGCGAGGATGTAGAGGAGCACAGCAGCGTTTCTTGGCAATATACCAGCTAGTGGATCGCCAAAATGAGGGTAACTCCAAACAGGGATAAGTATTAAAAGGGTACTTTAATGGTCAGTGCAAAAAAAAAAAAAAACAATGGTAGGAACGCACCTACGCGTTTCGTCCGTAAAGGACTTTCTCAAGGTGTCCTTGAGAAAGTCCTTTACGGACGAAACGCGTAGGTGCGTTCCTACCATTGTTTTTTTTTTTTTTTTTGCACTGACCATTAAAGTACCCTTTTAATACTTATCCCTGTTTGGAGTTACCCTCATTTTGGCGATCCACTAGCTGGTATATTGCCAAGAAACGCTGCTGTGCTCCTCTACATCCTCGCTGTTAGCAGAAGAGACACTGAAAGTACGATGGGAGAGGTAGGATGAGATCCAGAATAGAGCTTTGTTCCGAATACCAAGAGTATGGAGAATGTGAAGGAGAAGAGGGTGATCCACAGTATCAAATGCTGCAGAGAGGTCGAGTAATATGAGCAGAGTGTAATGACCTCTGTCTTTGGCAGCATGGAGGTCGTCAGTTATTTTAGTGAGGGCTGTTTCCGTGGAGTGAGCAGTGCGGAAGCCAATTGTAGAGGGTCTAGGAGAGAATAGGTGTTGAGAAAATTGAGCAAGCGAGAGAATACAAGACGTTCAAGGAGTTTAGAGGCAAAAGGCAGGAGGGAGACAGGTCGATAGTTAGAAAGACAGGTAGGGTCAAGCTTGCTGTTTTTGAGTAATGGTATGACTGTTGCATGTTTGAAGGAGGATGGAAAGGTTCCAGAGCAGAGGGAGGAGTTAAAAATGTGTGTGAGCGTAGGGATTATAGTAGGAGCAAGAGGTTTTAGGAGATGGGAGGGAATGGGGTCAAGAGGGCAAGTGGTAGAGGGAGAAGAGGCAATCAACAGCGACACATCCTCCTCTGAGACAGTGGAAAAAGAGTCAAGGAAGGCAGGAGGAGAGTTAGGAAGAGGTGTAGGATGGGAAGAAGAAACAGAGGGGATGTTCTGACGTATGGATTCCACCTTTTCGTTAAAATAGTCGGCAAAGTCCTGAGCGGAGATGGAGGAAGGAGAGGCAGCTGAGGGTGGTTTGAGTAGAGTATCAAAGACAGAGAACAGTCAGCGTGGGTTAGACTTGTGCATGTTGATTAGTGCAGAAAAGTAGGCTTGTTTAGCTTGCGAGAGGGCAGAGTTGAAACAGGATAGCATAAATTTGTAGTGAAGGAAGTCTGCGAGAGTGTGAGACTTCCTCCAGAGGCGTTCAGAGGAACGAGTGGAGGAACGCAGCAAGCGTGTGTGGGAATTTAGCCAGGGTCTAGGGTTAGAAGGGCGAGTGCGGCAGAGAGAAAGTGGGGCATGTAGATCAAGAGAGGAGTACAAGACAGAGTTGTATTTCCTGACCAGGTTGTCAGGGTCTGTAGCAGAGCTGAGAGACGAGAGGGAGGAGCGTAAAGTGGACTCAAAGTCAGGTAAGTGAATAGAGCGCAGGTTTCTGCATAACCGGGGTGTAGATGGAGGTGGAGAAGGGGAGAAGCGAGATAGAGAGAATGAGATGAGATGATGGTCAGAGAGAGGAAAAGGGGAAATGGAGAAATCGGAGAGAGAGAAGTTCTTAGTGAAAACCAGGTCTAAGTAGTGGCCATCCTTGTGGGTGCTGGCTGCAGTCCACTGTTAAAGGCCAAAAGAAGAGGTTAGAGAAAGAAAGCGGGAAGCCCAAGGGAGAGAGGGGTCATCAATGTGGCAATTGAAGTCCCCAAGGAGAAGAACAGGGTAGTCTGAGGAGAGGAAGAAAGAGAGCCAGGATTCAAAGTGAGAGAGAAAGGCAGAAGGGGGATGAGTAGAGGTAGGTGGGCGATAGATGACCACCACATGAACAGGGAGAGGAGAGAAAATCTGGACAGTGTGAGCCTCAAAGGAGGGAAAAGCAAGAGAGGGAGGAATAGGAAGGGTTTGGTAACGACAGAGAGAGGAGAGCAGGAGCCCCACGCCTCCACCCCTGCCATCAGTATATATATATACTTTAAAAGTCTCATTCTCACATTCCATTATCCTACTAATATTGTATATATTTACACATGTTCATTATTTATTTATATGTAGTTTATACCTATTATTTTCTTTATATATATATGGTCTTAATGAGAATTTAGACATTAGTACAATTGTGTAGTTTGGCGCATATTTATATTCTTGTGTCATTTCAGTATAAATTTGGAATGCTTTCTCTTTCTTTTTGTATCTATCTATCTATCTATCTATCTATCTATCTATCTATCTATCTATCTATCTATCTATCTATCTATCTATCTATCTATCTAAATTTGGAATGCTTTCTCTTTCTTTTTGGGTCTATCTATCTATCTATCTATCTATCTATCTATCTATCTATCTATCTATCTATCTATCTATCTAGATAGATAGACCCAAAAAGAAAGAGAAAGCATTCCAAATTTATACTGAAATGACACAAGAATATAAATATGCGCCAAACTACACAATTGTACTAATGTCTAAATTCTCATTAAGACCATGTGGTACCAGACAATTCAGTTTAGAAATCCAGAAACTCTTCCTTCTGGAAAGAAGCTTAATCCGATCCCCCACTAGAACAGCGGGTGGAATGTATTCCAATCCCATACTGTAACTCTTAAACCTTCCGAATTTTTATTATAACATAATAGAAAATGTTTGGAAACATATTGGTTAGTGACCCCATTTATGATGTTTCTCCTATGTTCCAGAAAACTCGTACTTGGGTTGTCCATCCTACGTATTGAAGATAACAATTACAGGTCAATAAGTAAACAACAAATGCAGTGAGGCAATTGATGAAACCCTTCACAATAACGGATTCATCATTGGAAAATAATTTATATTCGTTTTTGGAATACAAAAAGGTGCATGTCCGGCATCTTCCTCTATTGCATTTTTAGTTTCCTGATGGTCTCAAACTAAAAAACATACACAAGAATAAAAACAGCCAATCTAATGTCCCCTAACCCCTTAATCACCTTAGTGGTTATTAACCACTACAGTCATGAAGGGGTTAAGCCACCCTGACCTGATACCCACCCGTCACCCATTTATGTGTACAGTAGCTTCATCATGTGTGTATATATATATATATATATATATGTATGTAGAAGAGTGACCTAGGCGCAAAACAACAGGGAAAGAAGAAACACAAAAGAAGGATCATAGGGCAGTATGTCAATTATTACACAGACTATATAATGGTAAGAGATGCGCTTACTCAGGTAGGTATTTTTAAAAGCCTGTAATCCTCTAAGGGACTCGCGAACACAGCTCCCAGCAGCTCTTCCTCTTAGCCTCTGGATATCTAGGATTTCTTTCACAGGAACACAGCAGCTGGTTGCAGTCGTCACAGGGGGTCTCTGGAAGCAGCCCGTCTCTATAGTTGGACCTCACAAGAGGGGGGTAGAGGAAGGGGGGGGGAAGGGACGGTGGGGAGGTAATAGAAGGGGGGACAGTATATGTGTAAAACCTTTTTTATTCCAATAAAATGCTGTAAAAACAAGTAATCAACTCACATTTGGTGAGTAGGTAACAGGCAGTAGAGAGTGATTTTCGAGTCTCTCACACTCGTGTAGTCAGACGCCGATTACCAGTCCTTCGCTTCCTCGCTATCACTTCCACATCACGTGACACGGCGCGGTATGACGTGGCTCGGCACTCGCGAGAGTTCGTCTCCTTCAGTACAGGGAATCACCGCCGCAGCTCCTAGAGAATCCCTCTCTGCTCAGCTGTTCGGCGTATCTCCTCTACTGCTGTAGAAAGTGCTGGCCCTACGCGTTTCTCCACTCAGGGCTTCGTCAGGGGCTGCTAATGTCAGCCAATCTAATGTCCCCTAACCCCTTAATCACCTTAGTGGTTATTAACCGCTACAGTCATGAAGGGGTTAAGCCACCCTGACCTGATACCCACCCGTCACCCATTTATGTGTACAGTAGCTTCATCATGTGTATATATATATATATATATATATATATATATATATATATGTATATGTATATATATATATATATATATATATATATATATATATATATATATATATATATATATATATATATATATATATAAAGCAGAAAATAGCTGTGTTAGTCCAGTTGCGATAGTGCAGAATAAATGAGTTCTTCAGTATTAGGTAATACCTTTTTTTATTGAACTAACAATTGATGTCATAGGACAAGCTTTCGAGAGTTATCCTCTCTTCTTCAGGTCAAGCAATACTCATTGTTAGTCCAATAAAAAAGGTATCACCTAATACTGAAGAACATATATATATACACCAATATATTAACCAATATACAAATAAATGGTTAAGGATATGTATGCCTGTAACAGGGGACTTATCCCTGTTCACAAATGTGCCTCTAATCCAGCAGTGTAGTGGTTAACTGCTGGTAGGCAATTAACTAACACCACCTGGCTTATTACAGGTGGTAGAAAAAGCCTGCCTTTGAGACAGGAAGTGAGACTCCTTAGCTCACACCTGAGCTGAACTAGGAGACAGAGCAGAGATTCCTTAGTCCACAACTGGGCTGAACCAAGGAAGGACAGATGTCTTGACCGACAAGCTGACCACAAGACAAAGGGGACAAGATTTTAACCTGGAGCCTGACATTTCCTGTGCACACAAGGGTGCGGTTCCAAGAGAGCAGAGAAGCTTCCCCTACAGCAGCCCAGCTAATAGGTAAGACTTTTCGTTTAAGACTATTATCTATGTCTATGTGTATTGATAAATGTCTCCATGATTTGGGGCTGGTAAATAGCTTAGCTAACCAACCCAGTCAGAGAGGGCTGAGCTACATATGTAGATAGCCTCCAAAGCAGAGATAGGTTTTTTTGTTTGGCTTATTCTCTTATGTTGATTTTTGCTGTGTTTAAAACGACAGGCACAATAAAGCCTTGTTTTAATTTCACCTTAAAACAGTCTCCATTGTATACCTCTGCACATGTCCTCCTACATATGGTGTCAGAAGTTTGGGATGAGAGGTGGCCTTTGAAGTTAAAAGTGCCCGGAGATTTCCTGTGGAATTTTTTTTGTGCTTTTTGCGTACAAACAGTCTGAGCAACATAAACAAAAAAAATCTCATGCAGCAGAGACAAGAGTTAAAGTGATATACACCCAGGCAGGAAACTTACACTGCACTGAAACGTACAAAACCACAGATGGACTCTTTTCCCCAATCCCAAGAGGAGAGAAAGACTGCTGAAGCAGGTAAACCTTATTTGCCTATCACAATAAAGTGTAATATGGTCATTGAAATAGGGGTTTTGCCTACCAGCCGTAGTCAGGGTTCAAGAAGTGAGTTAGCCCTTAAAAGGGATAGGCGTTTGTTGTTTTCAAATGTTTCGCTGAAGCAGTGAATACAGATGGTGACCCACGAGCGGTACTGATTTTGCAAATAAAGGTTGCCACACCGCATAGGACTACCAGCTGTGAATGGAGTATATGCAGAAAAGTGTGAAAATTGATTCAAGACTGTGCTGAAGCAGGGGGATTTTCAGCAAACAAATGCTGAGTGTAAAATTGCCCTACCGGGGAAAAAGGGATTGCTGAACTGTGTAAAAGGTATTCCAAAGCCAATTGCTGAGTGTTGAGTCACCCTACCGGGAGTGAAAGAAATATTCCACTGCAAAGAATGTTTTTTTTTTCTGAAAGTAAAAAAGTCTGCCTATGTATCTTGGGAGTAAAACAGGCAACCAAAGTGTGAAGAGTGAATGCCATAATACCCAAAGATAAGACTGAAAATTACTGAACTCAAGCAGAAAATCAAATTCTGTTGCTGAAGCGGAGGGATTGCACATAGCAAGTAAATGGTTTCAAGCAAATGCCTTTGCTGAAGCCAGAAAATGGGCAGCTAGCAAGCATTGTATTTAAAGAAATAGAACCCTGGGAGTTTAAAATGGCCACCCAGCTGAAGTCAAATACAGACTCTGTAAAAATAGGGAAGAAAATTTGTTCCTGGTGTAAAGAACCCCACCACACGGAGCAGTGTCCCTTCAGTCCTTATTCAGACGATGAGAGTGAATGCATGCACAGTAATGCTAATGTTGTAAAACTTACCCAAGGGAAGAAAAAGTCTACAGAGAGGCCTGTGAGAGCTACAACCTCTACAAGCAAAATATGCCCACCTGTAGGACTACCACCATTTGGGGTTCTAGCAAATACAGTGACAACAGCTGCAATAGCGCCTCCTGAGGTCAGGAAGAAAAATATACCTCAGAGCCCCAAAATGGAGGACAAAATACAACGTTCCTGTAATGAACCCTACCCCACAGAAGAGTGGCCCTTCCAGTCCGATGCGGAGGAAGACATCTCTTATGGGAAACCCAAACCGAGTCACACCCACAAAACACCCAAAGAATGGTGGGGGTGCCTGAACTCGGCACGAACCGAAAAGACTGCTCTCTATGATGACAAATATGATCGGCAAGAGAAAGAGCGGGAGCACAATGAAGCCGCTGAAGTATCAAATAAAGGAGACCCCAATATTCCTGATGGGACGAAGTCATCCAAAACAAAAAGGCGGAAAAAGAAAAGCGGTTCTTCACTTACCGTGGAAGGAACAGACACGTCCGCAGATCCTGTGGAGAAAAAGGGGGACCAAGATGCCATGCAGCCTAGAGAAAATGGAGAAGTCGTCCCACGGATAACCGAATATCCAGAGGGCCCAAGGCAGAAGTGTCTGTCCGGTGCCAATAGTGAGGAACCCTCAACCAACCATCCCAGGGAAGCAGAGCCGGAACCAGTGAGTGTCGATCCCTTGATCAGCCCTGAAGATGCCCTGAAAAATGCCAGGCATGACTGTGATATGCTCCGTGAACAATTGAAACAAATGGAAGATGGTTACATAGAGCTACAGAAAAATAACGTGAAGCTACAGAAAGATGTGCTCACAATTTACTCTTTGGCAGGACAGAATTGGACGATCTCAAGACTGAGCTAGATACTGCAATCGCTACTATTTCCACCATGGATGAAAAGCAGAACCAATCTGATAAAATGATGGCTAAGCTGAAGCGGAAGTATGAGGAGGCACTGAAGCAGATGACAGTCTTTCAACAAGAGGTTCACACTCTTCGCGTAGAGCTGAATGCCTCACAACAGGAGGTCAACAGTGTCCGGACAGAGGTGGACGTAACTCAGAAAGAGGTTCATACACTCCACAGAGCACTGGATGCCTCACAGCATGAGATCAACAGCGGCCGCACAGAACTGGAAGTCTCCAGAAAGGAACTTCACAGTCTCACTGAGGAGCTGGACATGTCAAAGAAAACTATCCTACATATTAACTTAGATCTCAAAGTCTCTCAGAAGGAGCTTCAGAACCTAAACCTGGAGATGGAAGTCTCACGCCAGGAGACAGCCCGCCTCCAAGCAGATGTGCAAAAATGGAAGGTGGACTGCAAGGAGGCCCTGAATAGTACAGAGACTGAAAAAAGAGAAAATTTAAGATTAAAAAAAGAAAATTCTTAGTTGACAGAACACGTCAAGGAAAAGAATGAAAAGCTGCACGAGCTTGAAGAAATAAATAAACTTTTGGAAGATGAAAAGTTTGAAGCAGAGCACCGACTGCAGAACCAACTGCAAGGTCTGCGTACGCACCTCCAGTATACTGAGGAGAAGCAGCAAACGCTGCAGGAAGAAAAGCTGCAGGCTGCTAAAGAGGTACAAGCGCTGCAGGAACGTCTAAATACCCAGTACGTCCCCACAGATCAGTATGAGGAGATAAAGGCCACGCTGCATGTCATCAGAGCATCATTGGAGGTGGAGCTTCGATACCAGGTGACTTTGTATGAGAGGGAGCGGGAGAATGCCCAGAAACTGGAGCAAGAGCTGGAGAGACAGCGAGACTGTTCCATTCCCTTGAGTCAGTACACCAAGGAGAAAACAGACACAGCGGCAACCTTGACGACAAAAATTACAGAGCTCCAGAATATGAAGGAGACACTGATACAGACTCAGAGAAATCAAAGTGCGCAGATAAATTCCCTGAGAAGAGACTTGCAAGACGCACTCAAACAGAGTGAGACTCTGCAGACCAGTAACTTACAGATCCCTCCAATACGGAAAAAGGTATTGGCTCTGCCCTAGCACCGGTATCCCACAGTAACTAATGCCCGTGAGGACAAGGGTACAGTGAGAGTTGGGGACTCCATGCACCTTTAAAACAAGATTACGAAGTTTGAGCCACCTAAGAAAGCACTAGCCAAACCTACTGCTGCCCAACAGGCAACAAACAGAGGTAGGAGTGCAGAATCAAAGCCAGAAGAATCCTTAGCTGAGGAAGCTGAAAAGATAGGACGTTCTCTGGAAAGGGAGGTGGAGGTGCAACTCAGTCCCAAAGAAGCTGAACTGGCGACTCCGTTGTGTGGAGGTGGTGCAGAAAGACCGCTTCAAGAGCGGAAAACTCTAAGGGCTAGTCCTAACTGCTATACAACTGTTGCCATACAGTTTGTCTACAAAAAGAGGAGTGCCCGACGCAACGGAAATCTCATGACCGCGCACTCGGTAAAAAGACTTTACTTGGAAAAAGTCCTCCTCGAGCGACTGAGGAGTCCTGATCTCAAGCACCTTTGGGAGGAGACAAAAATAAACTGGAGAAAGGGCTCCAATCCCAGCGGGACAGAGGGTTCTCTTCCTCCATCCACTCTCATTCAAGTCACAGAAAGATCTCGAATGAGAATGGAAGGATGGTCTTTCGCCGTGGTAAGCCCGAGCTTACCACAAACAGGGGAGGTATGTAACAGGGGACTTATCCCTGTTCACAAATGTGCCTCTAATACAGCAGTGTGGTGGTTAACTGCTGGTAGGCAATTAACTAACACCACCTGGCTGATTACAGGTGGTAGAAAAAGCCTGCCTTTGAGACAGGAAGTGAGACTCCTTAGCTCACACCTGAGCTGAACTAGGAGACAGAGCAGAGATTCCTTAGTCCACAACTAGGCTGAACCAAGGAAGGACATTCTATACCCTACCTAAGGTACATAAACGCTTACAGTCCCCTCCTGGTCGCCCAACTGTTTCGGGCAATAATTGTTTGCCCGAAGGCAGCAGTATATATTTGGACAAGGTCCTGAGGGATTTCGTCATCAGCATCCCATCGTACGTTCAGGATACGAAAGACACACTAAAGAGACTAGACGGTATCCATGTTACATCTCAGACCATTCTTGTAAGTTTAGATGTTGAATCACTATATACTTCCATCGTTCACAAGAATGGTCTCACTGCTGTCAAATACTTTCTAGCGACTAGGGACTGTAGGTTCAATAGACACAACTCATTTGTGTTAGACCTATTGAACTATGTTCTAACACACAATTACTTTGTTTTTGATGGGCTGTATTACCACCAGACCCAAGGTATGGCTATGGGCACGGCTTGTGCACCCACGTATGCCAACCTGTACCTGGGCTGGTGGGAGCGTACCCACGTCTTTAATGAGGAACTATCTATGTGGATCAGGTACATAGATGATATCCTGCTCCTATGGGAAGGATCCAGTCAACTTCTGCATGAATTTGTTGAGAAACTGAATACAAACACGCTTAATCTGAGGCTCACGACTGTGCTGAGTACCACTTCAATAACATTTCTAGATTTGAACATCTACGTTGATCACGAACGAAACATCCAAACCAAGGTGTTTAGGAAAAGCACAGCTACCAATAGTTTGTTACTGGCACAGAGCCAGCATCCCAGGAGCCTTATAGCAGGTATCCCAATAGGGCAGTACCTCCGTCTCCGGAGGAACTGCTCTACGATCGAAGAATTTACTACCCAATCCAAAGAACTTCGATCCAGGTTCCTCAACCGTGGGTATAGCATCAAAACATTGAATAAGGCTTATCATCGGGCATTACACAGCGATAGGGTCTCACTCCTGTCCAGTAATAAGGAAAAGGCGAAGGACAAAACAATCAGAGTCATTGGCACCTTTAATAAAAGATGATGGGCTATCAAAAAGATCTTTGCTAGACATTGGCATCTTCTTCAGGCAGATGACGACTTGGTGAAGGTTATAGGCCCTAGACCCACCATTACCAGCAGGCGGTCTAGGAACCTACGGGACTCTTTAGTGAATAGCCATTTCCAGCGGGCTAGGACTACCACTTGGTTGAGTCCCGTGAAAGGTATGTACCACTGCCAGGGATGCAAAGCATGCAGACATATCAACGTTGGTAAAGCATTCGCCAATCATGACAATACTTCACAATTCTGTGTGGACAGCTTCATCAACTGTCGTACTACCAACGTTATCTATCTTATCACATGTAATTGTGTAAGAGATACGTTGGCAAGACAACCAGACAGTTACGCAGACGTGTTCTTGAACATATCAACTCCATTAAACACTCTGCAGAGACATCGGTTGCTCGACATGTTACACAATGTCATAATGGCGATATTAATGTTATTAAATTCATGGGCATCTATCAGCTGAAATGTCACATGAGAGGTGGCAATACTGACCAATCCTTGCTTCGTATCGAAGCAGAATGGATTTACAAGTTAAAAACTAGGAGCCCTAATGGTCTTAATGAGGGGTTCACCTTCACACCCTTTATTTGATTAGGGGGTCACTTGGTCGGACATATGTATCCTTCTATCTATTTACACTGTGTACATACATTTTACTGGTCTCTCTGACAACCAGTTAGGTAATGCTCATTGTCCACTATGACAATTTCCAGCTTTCGGTATTGAAATATTAAATATTAAATAGATTGTAGCATTATTATTATTAAGATTAGTGACTATAATACTAAAGTTCTAAACCCAGCAGTGGGTTTAGTATATGTGTAAGGTGTATATGTGCTGTATATGATGAGTATAGACAATAAATTTTGTGCATATATACAGTCATACCTCTTGAATTGTTTAATTGACTTATCCACCACTGCATTGTAAGTTGACACATTGTGTAGTATAATATACTTATGGGGGATTGTTAACAATTTTATTTGTACAATCACTCAATATTAAGTGTGCAATATAGGTCCTATATACCCTTATCCTCTACCTATAGTCAGTACCCTATGCATGTGCATTTGTTTCTATCTTTTAAATCCTAAGTCCCTACGCATGCGCACTATGTTTGGGTAAATACTGTAATAATTTCTAAGTCCCCGCGCATGCGCCACACTAACGGCCAGAAATCGCGGAGAATTTCTAAGTATTCACGCATTCGCAATACGTACAGACACGAATGGAATAATTCCTAAGTCCTCGGAATTGTTTCTAAGTCCCCACGCATGCACATAATGACTGGGTTACAATGGTCTACAATTTCTAAGTCCTTGCGCGTGCGCATTGTATACGGAACAAAGTGGAATTACGTCTAAGTGCCCACGCATGCGCAATGCGCACGGACTAATATAGAAATGTTTTCTAAGTCCCGGCGCATGCACAATGGGTACAGAATAGATTGAAACTACGTCTAAGTTCCCACGCATGCGCAACGCGCACGGACTAACATAGAAATATTGTCTAAGTCCCCGCGCATGCGCATTAGACACTCCATGCGGCGCTCATGATTTATAGCTTTAGAAACTTTACCAACAGCCGGATAACAATGGAAACACGGCTAAATAAAGGTACAATGCTAAGGATTCTCCTGATATTGCAATTTATTAGCATTTGAGCACTTTATTGAGTCAGTTTGGGCGTGAGCTCAGTGCGCATGTGCAACAGCTGATAGCTACTGATTGTGCAATTAGGGTATTGCAAGGGTATAAAAGGGTTCAGACCTCTCTCCCCCAGTAAAATCTGTCCCTGAAGAAGCTCCTTTGCTGGAGGGAAACGCGCGTTGGACGCGCAATGTTGTCAGTCTCCTACTTGGAGCTGTTTTAATGTAGTGTCTGCAGTCTCCTGGTTCTAACTGTGCAGACCCCAGTAGTTAGTAATTTGTTTATTTATTTAATTTCATAGTCAGTGTGCCTGCATTCCTTGCACTCTAAGTGAGGCGTTCACACAGTTCATCACTGTGAATTCACCCTAGTACTGCTGTGTCTGGCAGCTTTATGATGCAGTGCATGTACTAATATTATCACTACATGTGCCAGCTTTATCATTCAAGCACTCTCACTCTAACACACTTAAGTCTCTATTGTAGTGCGCAGTGCTGGTAATTTAGCAAGGAAGCTGGATATTTAATCCGTTGGCCACCCACTTGTGAACATTTATATACTCCAACTACTTGGTCTCACCGTTGCTCCAGAGGGGTTAATACCCTGACTCTTAGCATCCTCTGTCCTCTATATCCCACCAACATTAAGTGGTCAACTGGGATAGTATGACTTTATAATTGACGACACGGATGCCTGATAGCGTTGATTTAATATAATTTAAATTCACATTACACATTACTTTGGTAATATATGTTTTAAGTAAATTTATTAAAAGTTAACTTTTATACCTGGTGGTGTGCATTTAAGTGAATTCTTTTAGGGGGCACATCCAATTTGTGTTTCCCCTTCCCCTTTTCTGATTCACTTTTCAGTTCACAGTTTGCACCCATCATTTGATTACCTTATTTATGTACATAATCACTTTATTCAATTAGTATGGTCCTGTGATCACTCCCTATCCTTCTGTTGTCTCTCTGAACCAAGGAAGGACAGATATCTTGAGTGACAAGCTGACCACAAGACAAAGGGGACAAGATTCTAACCTGGAGCCTGACATTTCCTGTGCACACAAGGGTGAGGTTCCAAGAGAGTAGAGAAGCTTCCCCTACAGCAGCCCAGCTAACAGATAAGACTTTTTGTATAAGACTATTATCTATGTCTATGTGTATTGATAAATGTCTCCATGATTTGGGGCTGGTAAATAGCTTAGCTAACCAACCCAGTCAGAGAGGGCTGAGCTACATATGTAGATAGTCTCCAAAGCAGAGATAGGTTTTTTTGTTTGGCTTATTCTCTTACAGTATGTTGAATTTTACTGTGTTTAAAACGACAGGCACAATAAAGCCTTGTTTTAATTTCACCTTAAAACAGTCTCCATTGTGTACCTCTGCACATGTCCTCCTACAATGCCGAAATACAAATATCTCCAAACGTCGCGTCTTGGACGCTATATAGATGGCGCCGACACTGGCCTCCGATGCCGAGGCCTGTAACTCGAGAAGCAGGGTGTCTCTGAGGCAGAAATCAATGCGGTTCAGCTCAGGGGACCCCCTGCTCCCGCACACTATTAATAAAAATACATTAAAGCAGCTTCATTGCCTTAGCGGCTATCCGCTATGGTAATGAATTATTATTTATTGGTATTGGTGTTTTAATACTAGTGTAGATGTGCACGGGGTCTCCTGAGCTGAACCGCATTGGTTTCAGCCTCGGGGACCCCCTACTTCAGGAGATACAAGCCCCTTTATGGGGTGCCGGTATCCCATGCACTTTTTTTTTTTTTTAAATATTTTTCCTTTATTGGTGTCTTTTGATGCACTGACAGGTATAACAATCACAACATGGCAGAACAGTTTGTTAAAAAACAAAATACGGGCACATAGCAGGGAGGTATTCGGAGACACACAATAAACCTTTTTTCCTTTTACAGTGGTGAAAAGACAGGGGATGACGAGGGGCGGGTGGATAGTTGGGAACGACATGGGGAAAAAGCGGGGGGGGAGGGATGAGGGGAGGGGGGATTGTGGTGGGGAGGGGCGCATCGGCCCTCGGTAGCAGGGGTTCTAGTGTTGAAGTAGGGCTTGCACCAGTGTCGGGGCCCCTGACCCCGGCCAAGGCTCCCAGGTTCTATAAAATTGAGGCATTCTTTGCTTCAGCATGGCTGTCAGTCTTTCCATGTTCATGACCCCGTCTATCCGTGTAATTACTGTTCTCCTGGAAGGGGCCTTAACTTGTTTCCAGGCCGCAGCGATGCAACATCTGGCGGCCGTAAGGATCGCTGATGTAAGTCTGGCTATAGGGGCAGGAAGGTCTTCAATTGGTTTCCCCAGCACGTAGGTCAGGGGGTCCAAGGGGACCTCTAAGTCCAAAGTCTCAATCAGGAGGCTCTGGATCTGGATCCAGAACCTCTGGATCTCTGGGCATGTCCACCAAATGTGGGGCATGTCACCCCTTTGACCACATCCCCTCCAGCACACATCGGAGGTGCCTGGGTAGATCTGGCTCAGTCTACTTGGGGTCAGGTACCATTGGAATAAGATTTTGTAGATATTTTCCTTCGTGACTGAGCAAATTGATGTTTTGGTAGCAGCCTCCCAGACATCCTCCCAGTCTTCCAGGTCTATGGGGGTGTTCAGGTCTTCGCTCCACTTTTGCATATAGGAGTGAGTGGGGGGGGGATTGGGCTGCCTCCAATATTTTGTATACCTCAGAGATTAAGCCCTTCTGATATTCCCCTTTGAGACATAGGGTCTCGAATCTGGAACGCGCTGGGAATTTTAGGCTAGGGGATTGGGCTCTCAGGAAGTGCCTAATCTGCAGGTATTGAAATATGGGGAGGTCAGGGGACGATAACTTATTCCTAAATTCCAGAAAGGGCAAGACCTCATCGCTTTCCAGCAGATCCGCAATCACTCTGATATTTAGGCCCTGAAATTGGCTGAATTGGGTACGGGAGAAGCCGGGTGGGAAGTCCGGGTTCCCGAAAATGGGGGTGAGTTGTGAGGGGGATGAAGCTAGGCCATGTTTCCCTTTGGCTTTAATCCATGTCGACCACGTGCATCTCATTGCCCCGAGGTCGAATCTCTGGGGCCTCCTGCTTTTGTGGGTCTGAGACCATAGTAGGGCCGAGAGGGGGGTGGGGGACGCGTGGTGCGTCTCTATTTCTAACCAGCAATTAGAGGTCGGGGGGTTGTTCCATACCACCGCCTGCCTCAGCTTGGCCGCCTGGTAATATCTGACTACATCGGGGCCCCCAGGCCCCCTCTCGTCTTGCTACCGCGTCACGTGACCGGGACATTTACATTCTGCAGGGGATACCGGCACCCCATAACGGGGCCTGTATCTCCTGAAGTAGGGGGTCCCCGGACCTGAAACCAATGCGGTTCAGCTCAGGAGACCCCCTGTACATGTACGCTAGTATTAAAAATCATATTTGTACAGCACGATCGCCTGTAAGAGCCGTGCATTGAGACGCAGCGTCTCCATGCAGTTCTTACAGGCTGCTTTGTTTATATCAGTTATCGTGCTATCTAACTTTAAGCACGATAGCAGGGGGGGAAGAAGGTGCTCGCACGATATGGCCCTTTTTGGCAAGGCAGGCCGAAAACGCGCCAAACACCCTTAGTGAATAGCGCTTTTGGCTTCACCCCTTTGTGCCAGAGAGATGTAACCCATTTCATCGCAAATTAACGGAGCTTAGTGAATCGGCCCCATAGTATCAACAATGTACGCAGTGCTTTACAAAATCACAATACAAGGTAAATACGTTACAAATAATGCGGATAAGTGCAATAGGATAATGGCAACATAAGGCAAAGGGATACCTTGCCCCAATAATCTTAAAATCTAACTGGTGTGTTGGGAGGCTTCCAGACACATTAGGAGTAAAAGTGCAATCAGGAAATTCAAGGAAATCTGAATTTCATAGTAGAGGTGTAGAACATTTGATAAGATGCTTATTTTAAGAGGTGACTTTTCAGCTGTGCTTTGAATGGGGAAAGTGAAAGTGCTTGATGAATATTGAGTGAAAGAGTGTTCCATAGGTAGGGTGAGATAAGTGAAAAAGGTTTAAGATGAGAAAGTGCTGTAAAAGTAAAAAGTGCAGAGATGATACAATCTTGGGTTGAGCGTAAGAAACGAGTAAGGGTGTAACGAGAGATCAGAGTTTAGATATATGGAGGTGCAAAGACAGACTAAGTTTTTTTGTGTTTTTTTTCTTTGAAATTCATTTTGGGCCTAAACATTACAAATGTTATAAGAAAAAAATTAGATATCTTTTTTTTTTTTTGGTTTTGCTGAAATTATTTTGCCCTAATCCCCCCCTTTCTCAATGACAAAAAGAAATCCACTGTCGTTTACACCCAGTGACTCAGCGAAGCCCCATGTAATTAGAAACCCCTTTCAATGTGAAATGTACTGTATTCTTGTCAGATGTTAAAATTGTTTGTTAAATTAATAAAAGTTATCACTCCCAGAGACCATGTGTGTTTGGAATATTTTTGTAAACAGTATGAACAGCAGACCAAGCCTACCAAAAGTTGAGAATGTTGATATTGAATAGAAATCCCCCCCCAAATTTTTTTTCATTAATATACTGTACAGCAATATGCAACATAATTGAGAAATAAAAAGTTAGTGATTTAAAAATGTTAAATTTGTTTAAATAAGAAAAGTAATCACCACATAAGGTTTTGTTTAAACCTCACGATTATTCTCTCCTCAAGGGGAAAAAAAAGATATGCCATTTTTACAGACTTCAACTTCATACAGCATTGGCAGGCATTGAAGTCTTTCTAACACAAATCATAATGCAGGACTTTTCTGCCATGCACATGCATGTGAAACCAGGAAATTACATTTCTTAGCCAAGAGCCAAAGCATGAAACTTTGGGGGTTATGCACTAAGCAGTGATAAGTGGGTTTTCTGGGTGCTATACACAAAGCAGTGATAAGTGCTTTTAAGTGAGATACATGCCTTTATAGCGTGATACTGTCTGTTGTGAGATTCACAAAGCAGTGATAAAAGTGCAGTATTGTGATATATTGGCCTTTTATCTCACTTAAAAGCACTTATCACTGCTTTGTGAATCTCATAGCAGACAGTATCACGCTATAAAGGCATATATCTCCCTTAAAAGACTTATCACTGCTTTGTGAATCTCACAGCAGGCAATATCACGCTATAATGGCTTTTTATCTTAATTAAAAGCACTTATCACTGCTTAGTGCATAACCCCCTATGTCTAAAACAAAGTTGCCAAATCAATAACAGGGTGTTAATTATATTCCAGAGGTACATAGTTTCCTTAGTAAGAATATCTCCTATTTAAGTGTCATCTTTACTTGTAACATTTGTAAGGGATTTAGAGTTTATATTACCGATATTAACTCTCAATTTATCCCATTTGAGTGAGGGTGAACTTATTAACCGTCTTACAAATCAGAGAGCTAAAGCACCTTTAGTAGTGTTATAGAATGCTCTTTTTCTCTTCAAGTCAATACAAATTCAAATCAAAACACTGAATTGGTACAGTATTTACTAGTGTCTCAAGCTACTGTACATCCAACTGTGGAACTAATTAACAAGTAGAGAGAAAGGGACATAAACTCTCTCAGAGCCAATAATGCTCACGGAGACTCCAACCTCCTTCTCTGCCTGCCATGCTCTAACATAGCACATAGCACTGAACATGCTAACATAAAATACCGGCATGCATTTTGCATCCTTGTAACACTTCTTCCTGGGCAGGGGGACTACACAATGGAGTTTAAATGGCGTTCCTGTTGTCATAGTAACCATCGGAAGATATCTCCAAGGATCAAATAGATTGCTCTGGCTGGTTTTAAAGTAAATAAAAATGCTATAATGGCTTGTATTTTTAAATTATACTGTATCCTCATTACTCTACTCTCCCAAAAAGTCTGTAGAATAACTCACTTTGTATTCTTCATATAAAAGTGTTTTTTTTATATAATGTTCAAAGAGAGTTATATTACTCAAGTATATTAATACATAGCTACATAGAGAGCATAATAAAGAAAAAGGAAAACAAACTGGATGATGTTCAATACCATAATCTTGACAGATGTATTATAAACATGAACATGGAACTTCTTGGTCAGTAAAGACTAAACCAAGTTGGCGCAGAAAGGAAGGAGCAGATAAGTACAGGCTGAAAAAAAAACTTTAATGCATGCTTCCTAATGCAAGAAGCCTGACAGATAAAATGAGGGAGCTTGAATTAAAAGCTGCAGGGAGCAGTGTGATATCATAGGCATTACTGAAACATGGTGGAATGAAACTCATGACTGGGCAGTTAATTTAGGGTTATTCCCTTTTTCTGAAGAATCAAGCAAATAGAAGAAGAGGTGGAGTATGTTTATATTATAAACCGGATATAAAACCTATAATAAGGGAAGATGTTTATGAAGGGAATGATGAAAATGTACAGACCTTGTGGTTAGAAATTAGCAGTGGAGGTAAATGTATAAAGAAAATGTTTGTAGGGATATGCTATAAACCACCAAATATCGGTGAGATTGATGAAGCTAAAATACTTTTGCAAATGGAGAAGGCATCAAAACTGGGTCATGTTTGCATAATGATAAATAATTAAACTAATAACATATATTTCAGCGCTCAACCTATTAAACAGTGATCTACTGCTGCGGCCAAGTTTATTCGAGCATTTGCCCGTTCTTGGCCGCAGCAGTAGCCTGGCGCGTGCCCGAGGGTGACGGGCGAGCGCCGAAGCAGCGGAAGAGCGCCCTCCGATCGGGGCGCTCTCCCTACCGCTGCCGGGTCCGCCGGGTCCCCCGGAACCCCCTGCCGCCGTCCCGCGATCGCGGGACACCAGGGCTCCCTCGGGGAGCCCTGGACGCGCGTGCAGGGGGCGCAGGCTCCCGAAGACGCGTGACCGCGTGTCTATGACGCGCGGCACGCCGAGGGGCGGCCACTAGCAAGCCGGGAAATCTCCCGGCTTGCGGATCTGGCCGCACTGCAATTAAGTGTGTCGGCAGTGTAACTATTGAAGTGCAATAGTGATAATCCTTATAACTATATAACAACATTATACAGTGATGATAATAATTACAATGTGAATCTCCCCCACACACTAAATGAAGCAGGTGAAAAAAAGGATGGCTGCCTCAGAACCAATAGTCAAATCCTTCCATATGGATTTGCATAAAAAACTGGAATAGAAAAAGAGCAAACAGTCCTGGGCGCACTAACTAGTAAAATAATACCAGTCTCTAGATGCAAAACAGTCCTGGACTTAGGGTGGTATTGCAGGTCCGTTTAGCATGGGAAGCTTGCTGCAATTCCTTAATCACAGAGAAGTGCTGCGGAGACAGAAAAGCAAACAGAAAAGACCATTGCGCACTATCCTCTGCAAAGGAGCTCATACACTCAGTCACCAACTACTTATATTTAGTAAGTGATAATGGACACTGAAAGGTATCTTTATCTTGTTTGCAGGGCACAGGTCTGGAAACCGATAGTCACAGGTCCCTCTGCGTCTCTACCTCCTCCACAGTTCCCCAATCGCAATACCATAAAATGCAACAATAAAATACAGGTGCGGTACCAAAATACAATTTAATAAAACAACAAACCAGATCACAAGAAATGCACTCAAATGCTCTTTGATCTTACTGCGTGAATTACAATGTGCCGTCCGCAAGCTTGAGTACTGAGAGCTATGTGCTCTGCAAACAAGATAAAGATACCTTTCAGTGTCCATTACCACTTATTAAATGTAAGTAGTTGGTAACTGAGTGTATGAGCTCCTTTGCAGAGGATACTGCGCAATTGTCTTTTCTGTTTGCTTTTCTGTCTCTGCAGCACTTCTCTGTGATTAAGGAATTGCCGCAAGCTTCCCATGCCAAACGGACCTGCAATACCACCCTAAGTCTAGGACTGTGTTGCATCTAGAGACTGGTATTATTTCACTAGTTAGTGCGCCCAGGACTGTTTGCTCTTTTTGTATTCCAGATGTTTGCATAATGGGTGATTTTAATTATCCAGACATAGACTGGGGCAATGAGATTAGCATTACAACAAAAGGAAACAGGTTTTTGGGGTTGCTTAAAGACAATAATATGACCCAAATTATTAAGGAACCAACCAGGAGAGGGGCAATACTGGATTTGGTAACATCAAACAATGTAGAAGGAATAACAAATATTCAAGTCCTGGAACATTTGGGTAACAGTGATCATAACATGGTCTAATTTGAAATAAATGATCAAAAAACAGATTACTTGGGTTCAACAAAGACATTAAAATTTAGAAAAGCAAATTTGAATAAATTGAGGGCTTAGATGTATAAGAGTGAGGGTCTCACTAGGTTAGATACAATGCATATACTAGAAGAAAAGGTACACCTAGTAATCGAGCACTCAGTCACAGAATGATTTGTTAATGTATTAAAATACTTTATTGTCATCAACGAATATAAAATATAGGGGTTTAAAAAATAAACAGCACTGGTAGTGACTGTAATCAGAGTGGCATCGCTGTATCGGCTCTGTTGATCCACATATGTGGTTGATTCGTGACAGGATGTCAGAATCTATTGCTGAAACATAACAGCCTGTTGAAGTTTATAGTGAAGGGACCAATGCTGATATCACTGCTGTAGTGTAAACTGCTTCTAAGGTAAATGATATCTGATTGTGGTAATGCCTCTAATTTCCAATACAGTTGTAGCTGAGTGGGGGGGTGGGGGGTTAGACACAAACACCTGTGGGGAGATGCGGTGTAACTCAGGAGTGTACAGCTGAGGTATTGGAGCTTGCCTGTTGCAACACAGATGTAATGGTGAAGGCGGGCATCCCTCAGGTTGTGCGAAAGGTATGTATATTTACCAGCAATGGTATATAAGACCACTGAGCAGAAAATTGTTATCGTGAAGGGAGTAACAGCCACTATTCCGTCAGTAGAGAAATAACATATAGTCACAACTGCGGAGGGTTCGTATGAAGAAACAGCTTAAGCATGGATCGCACGTCAGGATAAGGGGCAGTACGTGACTTATGGTGGGATAGTGTCCCTGCATGTTGGATAGGTAAGTACCCGCTGGACTGTGTGTTGGACAGTACAGCTCTTTCCCTATTGGCATTGTGCCCTGTATCTGACTGGCAGAGCTTTTCCAGGCCCCACCGGCCCTAAGAACTTGTTGGCGCTTTCGCGCTGTGCAGTGACATAATCCGCTCACCGCGTGACCAGCGGGTCTGCGAGCGCGGCGGCTGTGTCTGTCCTAACAGCACAGAGCTCCGGAGGGTTCCTGTAACAGTCTCCCCAGCGGTGTATACAGCAGAGGAAGGACATTTGTTCTATGAGCCTTTTTTATTCAGCATAGCTGTAAGTAGGATTTCAATTTTACTCCTACCGGATGTACTTGGTCCAACCCTGTCCCAAGCCTTATTAGGCAATTGTTTGCTTTTTTATACATTTACATTATTTTATTAAATTGTTATAGCTATTTTTGTTATTCTTTGTTATTGTTTGATGTTTATTTTTAGGGTTGCACTATGATTTTTCTTTTTGTCTTTCTTGTCATTTATGTTTGTTTGTTTGTTTGTTCTATGAGACACCAGCCCAGAACCTTCCAAGGACTGTTTGGCATTTGAGACTGCATCTACGATTGGTCAGAACTTGTTCACGTAATCACTTTATTATAGGCGTTATACTGATGTATCAATTGTACCTTTAGCATTTTGTTTTATTTTCAAATCAAGAAAATTATTTTCAGATTCTTTTGAATCCAGTCAGCTTTAAATGAAAAGGATTTTTGTTCAAAGCCTCAATTAATTCATTAAGTAGTGAAGTTGTTCCTTCCCTAAAATTAGAATATAATCTATGTAGTGAAGCCATGTTTAAACATGTTGAGAGTATTTGCTTATAGTCTCATTAATAAAAACACACATTCCTCCCACCAACTCAAGTATAAATTTGCATTAGTGTGGGCTCATGTTGTTCCCATGGCTGTCCAATGTTTTAGATCATTTACTTTTCTGTCAAAAGGAAATAATTGTCCATTAGCACAAATGTGAAAAGATTGCTAATGAACATATACATTTTCTAGTATTATAGGCCTCTTTTTAAAAAATGTAACACAGCTTTTAGTCCATATAATAATAATTATAATACTTGTTTGTTCTTGTATAGCGCTGCTATTTTTATGTAGCGCTTTACAGAGACATTTTGCAGACACAGTCCCTGCCCCATGGAGCTTATAAGCTATGTTTTTTGGTGCCTGAGGCACAGATAGATAAAGTGACTTGCCCAAGGTCACAAGCAGTTGGCACTGGGAATTTAACCAGGTTCCCCTTGCTGCAAACTCCTTGTGCTGCAGAGATTCTCTCTAGGTATATGAAGTCCATTTAAATCAGCAACATGATAACAGACCATAAGGGGTTAACACATATGATGAACAGCAAATGAGTCTACTGACTCTCCCCTAGTAAGGGAGCAGCCTGGCAACATACAGAGGGTTGACCCAGTAGGTTAATTAACCTGCTAGGGACCCCTCAAATGTATAAATAGTGCACTAAAAATGGCTGTTCCCCTGGGGTGCATAAGAATAAGAAATAAACGTACTCAGTTCTTTCATAGGTCTGTTCCAGTTGGCGTGCTCCAGGCTTGTGAGCAATAAAGTAGCAGGATATCCTCTCCATAGGAAAGTAATCAGCGGGCACTGCTTGGACAAAAAATGGCAAGAAGACTAGACTGTGCAAAAAATATAAAAGCCTTTATTGGTTCCTGGCAAACATGGATAAAAAAGGGGAGAAGGAGTCCCCCCTCAGCGCTCTGATGCGTTTAGTCCGCACAGGGACTTTGTCAAAGAGTGCTTTCACTCGTGTTGCATTATCCTGATATAGATATCAAAACAGGAAGTGACGTCAATTCCTGTTTTGATTTCTATATCAGGATAATGCAACACGAGTGAAAGCACTCTTTGACAAAGTCCCTGTGCGGACGAAACGCGTCAGAGCGCTGAGGGTGGACTCCTTCTCCCCTTTTTTATCCATGTTTGCCGGGAACCAATAAAGGCTTTTATATTTTTTGCACAGTCCAGCCTTCTTGCCATTTTTTGTCCAAGCAGTGCCCGCTGATTAATTTCCTATGGAGAGGATATCCTGCTACGATATACTGGTATATAAAGATGCAACATCTAAACACATGAGTAGGATTCCTTCGTTAATATTTATCACATATATTTTTTTCAGAACACCTTTTGTATCTATTGGGTATGATGGTAAAGACCTAACAAAGGGTCTGAGAACCTTATCTAGAGAAATGCTAGAATTTTCTGTAAGATTTCCGATTTCCTATAGCAGATACTATAGGCCTTTCTGGTGGGGGAATTCTATTTTTGTGTAATTTTGAAAGGATGTAGAAAGTAGCTATTTTCTGTGATTTACTCAACATAAAATCAAATTCTGATTTTATTATTACTTTGTCTAGTAGACCTTGATAGTACTATGTTCTTCAATTTAAATCAGCATGGGATCAAATGTTAGTATTTTGGAAACACTGTTCGTGTGATAGGAGGCATAGAATCTCTTTAGCATAATCAATTATGTTTAACACAACTATATTGCCTAATTGCACAGTTCTTTATTTACTTAATTTGCAAAAATGGAGCAATTGAAAGTCTATTATAAGGTGCCTACCCCTCAAACTGTGTGGCCACAAAAATAGTGCAATACAAAAAATAAAGAAGATGGCAGCACTCAATATGAAAAACTCAATCTTTTTTCAATACTTCTTACAAGGATGATGCTCACACAAAAGGTGTTTTTTCAAAGCAGGTGATGCATTTTAATTTGCACAAGAAAAAATACAGATTATACAACATTTCTGGCCACTAGGGGCCTTCATCAGGTTCGTAAGTGAATGACGAAGGGCCTGCGTGACGAGAAACGTATTACCATCTGCATGTTTTGTTTTACATATTAAAATGCTGCACCTGCTTCGAAAAGACCCCCTTTTGTGTGAGCACCATCCTTGTAAGGAGTATCGTAAAAAAAAAACATTGAATTTTCCTATTGAGTGCTGCCATCTTCTCTATTTTTGTATTTATACACACACTGCACAATACATATAAATAGATTTTATACACTGGCGCACGGAGATGTTCTGTGCTACATTAAAACACCTTCAACACAACAAAAAACTTTCTGGCCAAATCAAGTGAACAAAAAGTAAGGTGGCTTCCAATGCAAGAAAGTGTCTTATAGAATAGCATTGCTTAGTAAATATGGGCAAACATTATATCTTTGTATATTGTAGAAAAGTTCAAGTTCAGCTGAAAAGCTTAAATGGACAATTTTTAAGTTTTACCTTAACTAATAAAATAATTTACTATGAAGCTGAAAAGTTTGAAGGGTTAGTAATCAAATTTGTTAACATAAACATATTGTTTATTTAAAGATGTATTTATACCACAGAGGCAAATATCTGATTTCATGCATTGTTATGCTGTACAATGCCCATTTTAAAATAGCAACTAGAGTTGCCTTTATATGCATGTAACGCTTGTTCCTGTCTGGTCTGACCCACCCAATCTGACATTGGCCCCTGTGGTCTATCCAGCCCCCATTACATGTTCGTGTCTGGTGGTGCACCTGTAGGCAACAGGACTCCTGAGTCTGCCGCATGATGGTATTCGGGGATGTCAATCCAGACAGGCAGCTGAGGTAGTGTGTGCGAGTCCTACTTACATCACGTGCAGTGCCTCCACCTCATCAGGATCTATGCGTACGCAGGTAGATGGTCCTGATGAGGAACTCCTTCTTGGTGGTGAGGGCCCCTGGAGAGTAATAGCAGACTCACACCATGGGGTTCTCGTTGAACAAGCCATTTTTATTGTGTGTGGTGATAAGGGCCAGCTGCCCCTCACAATCATTGCCTCAGCCGCACATTGCTCCGTGATCCCCTTTAAAAGGTATGCCCTCCCAATGGAGTGGGATTCCCTCTTCCCGCAGGGAGATCACCCCTGTGCCAGGTCCCTGGACACAGTTGGCCTTCTCTGGCTGGATATCGTATGGTGCCACTAGTTACTGCACTAGTGGGCACCTTTGAACTTGCTGCTTCACCTTCACCTTGTAACATCAACCCGCAGCAACCACACACTAACTTTAGGCAGTGCAGTGCCTTATATACCTCAGGAAGCAGGCACATCTCTGATGTCACTAACTAGGGACTCAGAGCATGTAGCCACTCCCATCTATACATAGGGCACCTCACCAGGGTGTGAGGGCAAACCTCCATAATTAATGCTGGCATTCCTGTAACTTACCAGGTTTTGCTGCCAGCAGGAGAGATGACTGTAGACATTGTTATGCATGGCTACATACTCCCCCTGGTGAATCCCCACCGTCCCGGCTGGGACCTAAATTTGGTGTACCTTTCTTCAGGAAACACTGCAAAAGGAACACACATCAAAAGTCATAACAATACTTTTCATAATTAGTTATATAACAGCGCTCACGATTTCTTTTCACAGACCTCATTTGCTGTCTCCCTAATAATAGTGACGAGGATCTGGCTTCCTCACTTCTCTGCCCGCCATGTCGGTCACTGTTACGCTATACTCCCGGGGCAAGCCACGCTCCCCTCTATACACCACCTTATGCATATAGATGCTGCGCCCAATACTCCAGACTCGCATCAACTGAGATATCCGTTCCTCTGCTTGGGGGCCCCTAAATGGCACCTCCCTTGGTAACCATGTGTTACTCGATATCCTCCCTGAGCCACCCATCCCGGCGGTCCTCTATCTCCTGCATGAGGGGTTCGGGAACATAGGGGTATTCTAGCCCATGGGTACGTTTATATTTAACTACAATGGCCCGTTCTGCTCAGCAGGCCCTTGTCAGCTTAGCACTGCCCGCTCTCCCCGGCAACACTCATGACAGGGGTTCATCAGGATCCGCCGGATCATCCAACCCATCCGGACCCAGGGGTTCTATTAATCCTCGACCAATTCTATACCACCTATCCTGGATTTCCCTTAGATGATCCTCCTCCGTAAACTCCCCTTTAGCCCACCAATGATCTACTACCCCCTCCCGATCTATGATGAACCGTGTCATATCAATCCAGGGCACATATCCCTCAAACAAGGGGGCCCACCATCGGGTTTCCCTGACCTCCTCTAGCGAGACCTCCTCTAGCTCTCCCTCTTCTGGTATACCCCCGGAAGATATGCCCGATGTACACTCGGACGGTGCTTGATTGTCCAAACCCTTTTTCTGGCTTCCAATAGTAACCGTCACATTACTGGGACAGTCACTGGATACCGACACCTGCCGTGTAATCCTCCCTCCTCCCACTGACCCATCATCAGATGTCCCATAGTCCAGGCTCCCAGTCCGTTCATCGGAAGTGACCCGTGAATCCCCTGACATCCCTAAACTGGAGGATGATCCAAAAGTGAAAGTGAATGTGGCTGGGACTTTAACTAGGGCCTGGGGTCTAGCTAGGACTGGGGTTTGGGGATAGGGCCGCACAGTCGGTA
Source organism: Ascaphus truei (assembly GCF_040206685.1). Lineage (NCBI taxonomy): Eukaryota > Metazoa > Chordata > Amphibia > Anura > Ascaphidae > Ascaphus > Ascaphus truei. The sequence goes on from NC_134487.1 coordinate 216,638,315, forward strand.
TCCACGGGGCTAGGACCCGCTCTTCTCCGCTACCTGGTCCATTTCCGCCGTAGGGACTCTCCGTCTCTCCGGTCTCACGACTCCTCGATCGCTGCGTCGATCGCCCGCTCCTCTTGGACTTGGGCGTCCGACCTCCACTGCTTGAGCAAAGGGGCGCGATCACCTCCCACTCTGCTCCGCTCGGTCCACCAGAAGCGATGTCCGGACACGCATGTGTCCCGCCGCCATCTTGGGTTGGGTCCCCAAGCGGGACCTCTTCCTCCACCACAATATCCGGCAACGCCTTTTTCCGTTGTGGCACCGCCTGGGCCTGGCTCCGTCTTTCCTCCGTCACAGCCACCTTGGGAGCCTGGGACAAGCATGGACTCTGCTTACCACTCCGGGGCGTTGGAGTGGACCTGCCGCCATCGGATCCGCTGGTCACCACGGCCGTGGAACTTCGCCGTGGTATGGGCGATACTCGGCTCCGTTCTTCGCCGACACCGGTAAGTGGCACTCTTTTAATAGTACTGCTGCTGTGGTACGCCGGCGGTCGGCCGTAACTGCAATAATGTTGAGGGACTCCTCGTCCGAGGACTCCAATTTTGCATTAGGCCGGGGCATTCCGCTTGGTGATTTGCGGCGCGGCCTTCTCTTATCACTGCGTCGGTGACTGGTTATCTCGGCCGGCTCTGTTTTGATGACTGGAGCTGGTCCCTGTTCACCGGGACCCGTAGTCTCCCTCCAGAGTGCACCGAGAAGTTCCGCCGCTAGCATAGGGACATCTTCTGCAGCCTCTACTGCCTGAATCGGCACGAATGTTGGCATGGGCCATAAGTATTGTAGGCCACACTGAGCGCATCGTGCAGTAGAGCTCACTGCCCCGCCCGGCAGTCGGCACTGCAGGCATAGGCATGCCACCGTCTCTACGCCCTCTACTCGGAGGATCAGGAAGCCTCCTGGAGCCGAGTAGGGATGAGTAGTTATCAGAGGCCCTTCTTCTTGTTTGCAAGCCATAGTCACTAATGGAGGTGCTCGCACTAATGGTCTGTACGGCATGCTGGTTCCTCGCAACTGAATGGCATGGGCTGGGTCGCCAACCCTTCCTCTAGCTTTCTCCATCCGCATCTGCCAAGAAAGGAAACCACTCCCCCTGGTTGAAACTTGGGGGATGTCCCGTAGACTTGTAGGCTGGCCCAGCACAGGGGCGGAACTAGTCACAGTCCATGTGGGCGCGGCTCCAGCTTTCATGCCATACCCCCCCACAGGGCGGGGTCTCTCAGTTTGCGCCACTCCTGGCCAACTTTCTGCAAATTGAGCATTTGCAATATTCTCTGCAACTGGCCCACGCGGTTTCCCAGGGACGCGGGAACCGCCATCTTGGATTGCACTGTCAATCGGATGCATCGTTGAGGTAGCGTTCGATTGTTTGTATGTTGAATGACAAGAAAGTCCATTACGTGCCTCCCATTTCACAATACTGTCCCCTTCGCTATCCTCAGGGTCAGTACCCCAAGGTCCCAAGCAGGCCATACACGGCACCACCACTGTTTTCACGCCATTCCACAACAGGCTTACAAAAGTCTCCTCTGTAGCTGGCTCCTCTTCTTCACACATCATAACATATTCGTTCTCTCCTTCGGCCTCTGTCAACCATATTTGAGCTTCCGCACCGCGCGGATTCTCCATTCTGGCGTGCACCATTCGGCTACTGTTTCTTGAATTATTGTACATGGAGCTCCACTCTGTGGGGCAGCTGCCACACCGGTACAATAAAAAATGCCTTGTGCACCACCTGGTGTACCTAATGTAGATCTGACTCGTGTTGCAGTACCTCAGGCTAGGCTCACTCTTGCTGTGTCTGCTGTATCTCCTTCTTCCCAGTCTGTGCTCCCTGCGGTGAGTGGTCTGGAATGGACTAGAGTACTCTGGTTCGTCCATGCAATACTTTGGGGGTCTACCTGCTGTTGGTCAGTCTAGCGCAGACCCTCTCCAGGATTCCTGCTCTAAGTTACCAGTTTATCCCTTTAGGCGTCATATCACTAGCACTACCTCAAGGTTTCGGTGACAGCTATAGCCCGGCTCCAGACCCAGCTAACTCCTTGCAGAATCCCAGGACGTCCGTGCGGTCCGCGTCGCATGCAGCTCCCCTGACTACCCCTGGCTCCCTTCCACGCAGCACAAAGTGGCAGAAGACACTCTCCCTATTTCCCAGTGTGCTTAGCAAAAGCCTGTACTGTTGACAGGTCTCTCAGCAGCGCCTCCAACTGTAACGCTTGTTCGTGTCTGGTCTGACCCACCCAATCTCACATTGGCCCCTGTGGTCTATCCAGCCCCCATTACATGTTCGTGTCTGGTGGTGCACCTGTAGGCAACAGGACTCCTGAGTCTGCCGCATGATGGTATTTGGGGATGTCAATACAGACAGGCAGCTGAGGTAGTGTGTGCGAGTCCTACTTACATCACGTGCAGCGTCTCCACCTCATCAGGATCTATGCGTACGCAGGTAGATGGTCCTGATGAGGAACTCCTTCTTGGTGGTGAGGGCCCCTGGAGAGTAATAGCAGACTCACACCATGGGGTTCTCGTTGAACAAGCCATTTTTATTGTGCATGGTGATAAGGGCCAGCTGCCCCTCACAATCATTGCCTCAGCCGCACATTGCTCCGTGATCCCCTTTAAAAGGTACGCCCTCCCAATGGAGTGGGATTCCCTCTCCCCGCAGGGAGATCACCCCTGTGCCAGGTCCCTGGACACAGTTGGCCTTCTCTGGCTGGATATCGTATGGTGCCACTAGTTACTGCACTAGTGGGCACCTTTGAACTTGCTGCTTCACCTTCACCTTGTAACATCAACCCGCAGCAACCACACACTAACTTTAGGCAGTGCAGTGCCTTATATACCTCAGGAAGCAGGCACATCTCTGATATCACTAACTAGGGACTCAGAGCATGTAGCCACTCCCATCCATACATAGGGCACCTCACCAGGGTGTGAGGGCAAACCTCCATAATTACTGCTGGCAATCCTGTAACTTACCAGGTTTTGCTGCCAGCAGGAGAGATGACTGTAGACATTGTTATGCATGGCTACATGCATAAACTAGCAAACTATGTAGCTGATTTATCATGTGTTATTAGCCAGCAATGCAGCTATATAATTCATTATGACATTTGTTAAGGTTACTTGTCAATAAAACATCATCTGCTAAATGGTTATAGTAGTAATGAGGAATGACAGAAGGTCATTATATAAGGCATACCTGTATACTGTATGTAACACCTTTTGCCCCCCCCCCCCCCTATCGCAGATGGGGACCATGTGGGGAAATACACTTGTGTTACGGGGTGTGGTGCGTTACATGATAGGCTCACAGAAGGCCTAAACCTCCACCACTTGGAGCCTGGGGTTACCTGATCATTCGTTGAACACAGCGCCTCCACCTGTAAGGGCTCCCACCTGAGTGGGATGGTCCTGTTAAAGGAACCACAATAATAAGACACGCACACAGTGTATACTAATAACTGTTTACTATTGCTAATACTAATAATAACTTCGGTACCTGTACCACACAGAATAATGCTTATAGCCATACACATAGAAGTGCACAGGGTGCATACATCACCATAAATATTCCCTCCTCCAAAGTACTTGGGTGCTGGGCACCAATCCCCTAATGTCCCTTTATGTACACACCCACCCACGTGTGTGGAGATAGCGCTATCCCTTGAAGTGTTAGTGCACTACTAAAGGTACCTGCCCGGGGCTCCAGCCATGGGTGCCGCTATACAAATGGGTTTGGATCCGCCTGATCCGACGTGATGTCCTCCTACGAGTGGGGTGACTTCCAGCGTGGATAATATCACCGCGGCTCCGCACCGTCTGTACCTTGGTGGGGATCCGTCTGCAGCCGGCAGGCCGCAGTCACTGCTTGCGTGGCCTCCGTGAAGATAGTCTATATATATATATATATTAGTCTCTGGTAAGATAGTCTTTATATATAGAGGGGTCTGAGTCCAGACCCAGAAATCCGGCTGCGCGCCACAGAGTGTATCTTTTCTTACCCAAATAGCTAAAGGGGCAGATCTCCTTCTCTAAGGCCTGTCCCTGAAGCAACCAACAAACTGGGGCAAGGGTAACCGTTATCTGGGGCCTTTGGGGGTTATCTGGCCTAGTGCAAGGGGCTACTGCTCCCCTGCACCCTCACTCACCAGCTCCCAGCTCCAACTGACTCTCTTTAAAAACTGTCTAAACTGTCATCTCTCACAGCTTCACTGGTTGCCTAGCAACATGTAACTGCAGCCTCTCTTAACTGTCCCTATTCAAAACTGCCAGCACAGGCTCCCTTGCACTGAAAAGGCCTTAATTGCAAATGCAGCTGTCCTATTGACTAAGCCGCAGCATGTGACAATCCCCTGAGGGATACCGGGGCTATACGTATAACAACTTTTACAACATTTAGTACATATAGCACTTTTCTCCTAATGGGACTAAATGCGCTTCACAATTACAGTATAGTGTGCAGTACTCAGCACATAGGAATTTTGCAGACACAGTCACTGCCCAGCTGAGCTTACAATCTATGACTTTGGTGCCTGAGGAACAGGGAGATAAGGCGACTTGCCCAAGGTCACAAGGAGCTAACACTGGGATTCAAACCAGGCTCCCCTGATTCGAACTCAGTGTCATTGTTTACAGAGTGTCTTCTCTCACTGAGCAGATCCTTCTCCCTATATAAGTTGTTATATACAGTACTGTAGTACAGCTGTAGCAAAGCTTAATGTTTTCAGCGAGGGGCTGATCCGGAAGCATGGACCACTTACAGCATGACCATGACAGGCACTGTCTCCACAGCTGCTGTTTTTTGCTTTTAAAGCGGTGGCTCCAGAAACAATAAGGCCTCAGATATAGTAGGCGCGCACTCGCGTTCGACAGAGCACGTGGCTTTGAGCGTGCCTGCACGAGAAGCGATCCGTGGCCTGTAGGATTCCTATGACTTGTGCGATGGGGAGGCATGGCGGAGGCAGATATATGATGTCACGTGAGCAGTTCATCCTCATTGGCTGAACCGCGCACGTGACCTGGCTGTCGTGCGACTAAATAAAAAAATTGGCTCGTGTTTTTAATTTGAAGATAACCTGCTTTCATTAGGTTAGAGCAGAGATAAACAAGTTAGTCTCTCATTCTGCAACATTATCTCACTCTTCTATCATGTGGCATATCAGCTGCCTGCTGTGTACTGTAACCAAGCCGAGGTAGAAATATAATTTATCCCTAACATACAATACGCATCAATGTGTCTCTCAAAGTAAAGTATTTTTGGCTTGTTTTATAGTTGCCGCGTTCGAGCATGCGCACGCGCATGTGCGAATACTCGTGCACGTGAAACACACTTTTTGTGTGAATGGTCTGTGTTGTGAGCGACAGCTGGGCGTGGCTATGATGCAAACGGGTAGGCGTGGCCATGACATCACACCCTGCTTCACACACAGCCACAACAACCTCATTTCCTGCATCCAAAATGTCTGAAGATGTTAATGAATTGCTCCTATTTCTTTATTTTGGACAATATATACATGCAAACTGCTGACAAATTCTTGCTTCCCTCCAGAACACAAAGAAAACCCTACAAAACCTGACACCTAAACCCACATGCCCCTTTAAGGCGGACATTTACATCTCATACCTATGCACCCCTTATACACTTTCCAGTAAAAAAAAAAACCCAGGCAGCTACAACATCTTACAATTCTCCCAATCTCTCATGTCCACTTCACAACTTCTCTGTTCCCATGTAGTGATTTGAACCTCTCAGAACTTCCTCGTCCCCCCCAAAATCCAATGTGACCAAAGCAATTCTCCACATCTCACAGCCAATGAAATTGCAGCCTCACTCTGATTGGGTAATAGAGTGTGACGTGCAACGGCAGCAGTGCGAAAACACACTTTTCAAGTCTTTCCCCCGATCTGCCGGCTCAATGCTCACTGCTGTGCGCGCACGCGTTGGAAGTATAGATGGTAAGGTTTAAACAGTCTATTATAATTTACATGTACGCGCATGGTAGCACACATGCGCACACTATATTACACACCTCAAATAGCAAAATAATTAAATAAATACAAAGACTAGTTTTGTGTAGCTGCACTTATTCATTTTTCAAACGTAATTATGCTTGTGGTATGAATCTGACGCAGGCAAATATTAATTATAAATGTGGGTTTCTAATGAAAAATGTAAATTTCTACTAACAGCTTTTAAAAAAACATGTTTCCAATTTTGATGCTGTAAATTGAAAAGTATTTAGTATTTCGTCCAAAATTATTACTGAACTAAATCATTCACTGTAGTAATTCAACTCAAGTCTAGATTTATTTTTTATAATTCATGCCCAGTAAAACCTTAACCTTAACAAAATGTGTCATATACCGTATCAGAGGCGTATCAGGGGCGTAGCTATAGCTCGGGGGCCTGTGCTCTTGGGGGGGGGGGCGCTCTCCCCCCCTGTCAAACCATCTGTCTCTCTTCAGATAGAGATAGGCTTGGGCAGGTAGGAGGAAAGTGGAGGATTTCGGCCGCAGAGTGTGGAGCTGATCACAGAACAGCTGTTAGAAGAGGGAGGAGGAGTAGGGCTGTCTTCCTGCTTGACCACTTTGGAGCAGCAGGTGGCACTGCAAAGCACTCCATAGTTGCTCCTCTCTGCATCTCCCGGTTCCATGTGTCTGTTGATGTGTGTGTGTCTGTGTGTGCATGTGTGTTTCATGCATTATGTGCATGTATATGTTGTATATTTAGTGTTTTTTTATATGTGTAATATAAATGTGTATTTGTATATCGTATGTGTGTGTTACACTAATGTTGCACTTTTAGTATGTGTGTATATGATGTAGTGTTTGTGTATAAATATGGGAGGGAGGAGAGGGAGGAGAAGGAGGATAGAGAAGATGGGGGGGGAGAGGATTGGGAGGTGGAGGAGGGGGAGAAATGAGGAGGAGGAGGAGGAGGAGGGGAGGGGGAGAGGAGATAAGGAGGAGGGGGAGAGATGATGAGGGTTATAGATGATGATAATGATGATGAGGAGGGGGAAAGATGATGATGAGGGATGATGACGAGGCTCTATCTTTTTCTCCTGTGCCCTCTGTCAATTGTCCCCCTCTCCGTGTGCCACACTCCCCCCCCCCCCCGACTGTGGTTCCGGCATTCTGGGCGTCATGATGTCAGGTTGCCATAGCAACGTGACGTCACATTGCCATGGCGATGTGTCTCCTGAAGCCATCTGAACCAAGGAAAGTGAAGTTTACATAGTCCTTCGCCACTTCCCTGGCATTTAATTTAAGTGCCTTCGGAAAGGGCGCGGGGCCTCTGTAAACCATGTGCCCCCAGCAGATAATCTTGCGCACACCCCTGAGATAGAGGATCAGGGAGAGGATGGGAGGGAGAGAGAAAAAATTATAGTCAGTATTAATATTAATGGGGCCCTGAAATTTTTTTTGCCCGGGGACCCGTGAATGTCTAGCTACACCACTGAACCGTATGAAGGCTTCCTAAATGTGAACGATAATTTGTTGTTTGAAATAATGTTGACACATTGTGTCATGTTGAAAACCTAATTGATATAATTTAAATTAAAACATAATGTTATGTATTTTTTAGTTATGTACTGTATATACAATAAATGACATGCTCTTCACTTCCCATTGCTATTCCTTTTTCGAGGGAGAGTTTCTGATAGAATATTTTCGACGGTGCTGAGTATCTACAGTATATGACGATATCTCCCATGACCATCACTGCTCCAAATTCCATCTGGAAGAAGAAACAGATGTAGCAAGACTTATGGTCCCTGGCACCACAGACAAACAAGAAAAAGTCTGTGGCGCCGGACAGTGTCTGCCGGGATAGAGCTGCGGTGGTTGCATGCTTCTGATTGGGACCTAGGCAGCTGTGCAATTGGTGCTATACCGGGACCATGCTATGCAGAAAACAGTAAGATTTGCAACATCTATATAGGCACTGGTTTCAGTGAAAAAGTTATTTTAGACCATTTATTATATATAATTGTCGATCTTTACTTATATATAATAAATCGTCTAAAACTCCTTTTTCATTGAAACGAGTATATATCTTCTTTCTGATTCATTTTTAATTTAAAACTAATACATATAAATGATTAGTGTTATGATTTACAATGGCTAAAAGGAAAGGGCAGTGGGAACAGCGCTAATGCAAAAAATAACAATTAGTGACAATTAAGTGACTAGCATAATATAAGTACACACTTAGATCATAAAGTGGGGGCTGCCAGGAAAAAAGGTCCACACAGACCAATACAGACAGTAAAAACACATAAACCGGCGCCTCCAAAAGGAAGTAAAAATATAGCCTGAACGAATAAAGTCCAATGCGGCTGGGATGAGATCCAAGGCAGTATCTTCAATGAAGTCTCATAGAACGACAAACAAACAAATAAGACAACAACACAGAAGAAAAAAAGAGAAAAAGATCATAGTGCAACTAAAACAAGAAAATCACTGATAAGGTATACAGGAAATGGTTGCAATTTTAATGCGATGAATAAAAATATATAAAAACAACAAACACTGGATTGTTGGGCAAAAGACACTTATAAAGCATTGGCATCCGGTAGGGATAAAATTGAAACCCTACTTACAGCACAGCTGACAAAAGTAAGCCCGTAGCACAATATCACTATCCGACACCAAAGCCTGGTAGATGGATGTCGCAGCTCTGCCTCTGGAGCTCCACAATACCGGAAACTGCCGGAAACCGCCGCTGGCCACACACTCACGATCAGCAGGTGTGCAGGGGATGAGGCAGGCAACAGCCTGAACCCAATGCTGCCGAGGGACGCACCGAGGCAATGCACGCAGACCGCGAGGTCTCGCGATAACTCGGTGATGTCACCGCTAGGCACAGAAGCAGGGGAAGTACCGGGCAAGTACCGGGGAGCTCAGACTAGGTGTAGAAGGACAACGGGCTAATGGGGGAGAACGCCAAAGTCTCTGCCAATAAAGTCCACCCTACGCGTTTCGTGACATCAGTCACTTCGTCAGGGGCGTAGGGTGAACTTTATTGGCAGAGATTTTGGCGTTCTCCCCCGTTAGCCCGTTGTCCTTCTACACCTAGTCTGAGCTCTCTGAGCTCCCCGGTACTTGCCCGGTACTTCCCCTGCTTCTGTGCCTAGCGGTGACGTCACCGAGTTATCGCGAGACCTCGCGGTCTGCGTGCATTGCCTCGGTGCGTCCCTCGGCAGCATTGGGTTCAGGCTGTTGCCTGCCTCATCCCCTGCACACCTGCTGATCGTGAGTGTGTGGCCAGCGGCGGTTTCCGGCGGTTTCCGGTATCGTGGAGCTCCAGAGGCAGAGCTGCGACATCCATCTACCAGGCTTTGGTGTCGGATAGTGACATTGTGCTACGGGCTTACTTTTGTAAGCTGTGCTGTAAGTAGGGTTTCAATTTTATCCCTACCGGATGCCAATGCTTTATAAGTGTCTTTTGCCCAACAATACAGTGTTTGTTGTTTTTATATATTTTTATTCATCCCATTAAAATTGCAACCATTTCTTGTATACCTTATCAGTGATTTTCTTGTTTTAGTTGCACTATGATCTTTTTCTCTTTTTTTCTTCTGTGTTTTTGTCTTATTTGTTTGTTTGTCGTTACATGATTTACAATGGCCATACTGTAAACATAATATATAACATATACATGCTGCCAAACAGATATGGTTGATATACAGCAAGTTACTTCTGCGCTAACAATATAAACAGATTTTGTTAAGGTTTATGCCAAGTTCAACTTGGGGTATGATATTGATACACTTTGTAATTTTTTGAGGAACCCAGAAATAGTATTTTTTGGTGCATATGACTAACACGCCTAGTGCAGTCCATTCCCGAGCACCAACAAAAATGTTAAACTGACGCTGATGATGCTGATTTAGACATTTCAGGTTATACAAAGTCACACACAAGCACAATTTAAAATGGGATTTCCGTGTGCTAATGTTGCACCAAAAAAAAACAAAACATTTGCAACGCTTGGCACATACTGTACAGTTGGTCCCCTAATGTGCAAGTTAGGACATTCTATCATAACATATAAAAGGTCTAATGACGTTAAGAATAACTAAAAACATTAAGTACTATCTGTAGAGGGCTTTACATCAAGGATTAAAGTGATGAATTTGAAGGGAATTTATTTATTCCTTTGATATATGGTACAGATAATTTGCCCAAAAACTGCATCACTTTTTCCTTGATATGTGTGCTATTGTCAGTAGTTAATTACAGAGAAACTATTTTACAGCAGAAATGTATTTGAAAATGTAAAGCTGTTTATTGTTCAATTTAAAAAGAAACTAGCAAAAGTACAATAATCCTGCTATCATTTGAGTGTAAAAAAAATGATACAATTAGATGGGTTTATATTTATCCAATTTCTTACCTACTGTACAGAAAAGGCTCCTACTGGATGTGTAAGGGTAAACAAATTAAGACAAAAGCTTGCCTCAATGTATTATAAAATGTGCTGATGTGAATTTACATGTTTGACCATTGGCCAGATTTACTAGAATGTGCAAAATCTAATGTTTTTCAGTAGTCATGTTTTCAAAAAGCATATATTCACTGTGTATGTTCAATTTAGAAATGTTTTGATGCAACATGTGCAGAAAAGACAATGCACTGGGAAAGAAGGAACAAAATCAGAAAACCTAAATTAAAAGATTAATATGTTTTAAAGTATAGAACAATCTGGCATTGGCTTTTCCTGCCATTACTGAGAATTCATTTTATATGTTTATCACTAATTGAGAATAGACGAATGCTCTAATAGACTAATTTATACTGTTCCATGTTACATTGATTTTCAGTAGCATCATCAGATTTTATGGATGTGTATGCACATTAAGAGGACAATGTCTACTGATATTAATAACATTAAAGATGTCTGAATCTCAAACATATGAGGAAAGATGCTGCTTCTCTCCCAATGTAATATTAACTATATGTGATGAAAAGCGTCACAACTATAGAGACATTTTTGTTGCCAGTCTGACACTTGTTCCTTGAAACAAATGATTGGTACAAAAAGGTTGAATGGTACTGCCAGATGATTTTGTTTAAAGTAGCGTGTCCCCCGCCCCCCAAAGTCACAGAATACTGTAACTTGGTAGTGATCTAGTTCTTACTTTTCTTCAATATTTTCAATATTTACCTGTTTGTTATTACACTGGCATTGGCAGTTGCCAGGGCACCTTTTATTGTCTTAATAAGTGTGAATGGCAGTGGCCATTTCTACTCAGGTAGGCACATTTCAGAACCTGATATCTCTGGAAGTTAACAACACAATTTTAAAAGGACAGGATTAATGAAACTACAGAAAAAATGACTTTGCAATGGTGAAAAAGAAAGGAGACATTTCTTTTTTATGGTGAGTAAAGTGGATTGCTGCTGTAGATTTGGCTAAATTACAAAAAGACAAAAAGTCACCAATTAATAGAGATGGGTGAACTGGTCGAGGGAGAGATATACAAGTGCAAATTATATATTTAAAGGAGTCCCATCCGACACTTCCTAAAAATGAAAGGAGCAGGGCCCCCCAAAAGATTCTGAGCGCGCAACTTTTACTTAACCCCCCAATACATATAAAAATACCCCCCCACCCCCTCCAATACCTATAAAAATATACCCTAACCCCCCCAATACATATAAAAAAATACACCCCCCATAATGCTGACGGTGGAAGCACATGGGACACAGTGAGGGAGAGGCCTGCAGGCATTTGATGGAGAGCCGGGGCCCAGCTGCTACTGGCAGCCGGGCCTGGACAGAGGTCGGGCCCAACTTGGAGCGCCGGCCTTGCCCCCCGCAGCCTACGGACCTGGCCTGAGCATCCCCAAGGTAAGTCTTTTTGGAGGGAGTGGGGGGATTTTAATATGTATTGGGGGGGGGAGTGGAGGGATTGTAATATGCATTGAGGTGGAGTGGGGGGATTTTAATATGAATTGGGGAGGGGTAGTTTAATATGTATTGGGGGGAGCGGAGGCCTTTTTAATATGTATTGGGGGGAGCGGAGGACTTTTAAATATATATTGGGGGAGCGGAACTCTTTAATATGTATTGGGGGAGAGTTAAGGTTTTTGTAATATGTATTGGGGAGGGAGCGGGGGTCTTTTTAATATGGATTGGGGGGGTCTTTTTAATATGTACTTTGTCGGGGGGATTGAGTGAGTGGGGTAATTGACAGAAGGTGGGGGCGAGTGAGAGGGGGTGATTGAGGAAGAGGGATTGAGACGGAGGAGAGAGAAATACATGGGAAGAGGGGGGAAATAAAGGAGGGCTCTTGAGGTGTGAAATGGGCAGGGCACATTTGCGTGAAATAGGGGGGTCACCATACCAGCGACATGGGAGGGGGGCCCGGAAGAAACTTTAGTCCTGGCCCCTGAGAAATCTGTCAGCAGGT